>NW_022900939.1:22965646-22986443 GCF_012274545.1 Fukomys damarensis | reverse complement strand
TTTTTTTTGGTACCGGGGATTGAACTTGGGTCCTTGAGCTTGCAAGGCAGGCCACCAAACCACTGAGCTAAATCCCCGGCCCTTTTTGTTGTTGTTTTCCAAATGGCCAGACTGAAGATTTAAGTGCCTGTGGAGAAAGGTGTCTTCGCTGGGCTGGTTGGATTCTGCTGAGGGAATGGGCAGGTTCCCTCATGTGGCTGGGCTTCCTGTGATAACAGGAAAGAATTTGGATTAGAAGGTGGGTTTGTGTCTTGTGGGTCAGAGGAGATGCAATCATCCTGCTGGAAAGCAAGACTCAAGACAGCCATGGAACCTGGCAGACTGGGAAGCCCCTGGAAGCTGAATCCCATCAGAACGAACCTGGCCTCCCTGCCCAGATGGCCCAGGGTCTGCACAGACCTGGCTCAGGCCCAGGTCTGGGCTGACTGAAGAGGAAGGAAGCTTCTTGGACTGTCCCTGAACTGTGTATAGACTAACTCTGAGGACTTGTTTCATTTGTCTTTAGTGTGTCTGGGGAGCAGCTGTATTCTGGAAGTTCTAGAGTATAAAATGATATCCAGAAAGTCTATTTATGTTTACATCCCTGTACCCCTGGGTTCATCGTCGATCTGAGGTAGTTGTGAGGCTCTGTGTTGTCTGTCTTATTTTATAACCTTCTCTAACTAGTAAAATCAGAGAACTGTTTTTCTGTTTCTAATTTTTTATTGGAAGGGCTTTTCTCCCCATGCAGGGAAAGTGATCAAAACATCTGCTGCCCTCTATCCAAACCTCACCCCTTTGGGGTTACCAGGAGACTCAAGTCAAGATGAGAATCCGACCTAGCTACATTAAATGACCCGCCAGAGTCTCAGGCAGTAAATGTCTGTGATCACAGCCTGCTGTGCTCAGAGGTGGTGGCAGCAGGGGCCTCTCCTTGGGCTGTCTTCATCTGCCCAATACTGAGGCCAACTGAGGGCTTCCTCTGGCCCAGAGCCTTTGGCTCTCAGTGACTCAAGGTGCCAGTCTCTGCCTCTTTTCCCAGCACTTTGTCAGTGTTAGACAAAAGGACACAGCGCTCCAACCCAATAAATAAAACTAGGGGAAAAAAAAAGACATTCTCAACAATGGTACAGAGCTCACATTACTTCTGGTCGTATACTAGGTAGGGATAGCCATGTCCCATGCTGGGGATTCAGAGTGCTTTTCCCAGATGGAGCCCACTCCATCCTGCAGCTGACCCCCAAGCTAGGTGATGTTGTTGCCCCCGAAATTGGTAGAGAATAGTTGGAGAGCTGGCCCAAGATCTTACACCCAGCTACAGTGGAGTGGGGGCAGCAACCAGCCAGCCAGCTCAGGATCAGAGCTGGAAGAGGACTTGGTAGACCTCTAGATGTCCATACCGGAGGGGAATGTGGCTTTGCCTGTCATTTACCCAAGACCATTCTGGGGACTCTGATCCCTGAGTCCCAGTTCAGGGTTCATCACACAAGGCCTAGGCCACTGGAATATACCCTGGGAGGCATGAGAAGGCTGGTATTCTGGTGTGGTGAGAAAAATCATCGTTCTGTCCTTGGGTTCGCTGTGAGAAGGCCAGAGTGCTGGAAAGGAGTCCTGGCCCTGCTCTATCTCTAAATAGTGGCCTCAGAGGTCTTTTGTAAAAGGCCAACCAAATTCCACACATCCTTGGGAATGGAACCATTGCTGGTGTCCCTGATGGTTAACTGCTATGTCACTTTCAGAAGAAAGTACATCATAGGAAGCCAGAGCCAGTGAAGGTAGGGGATTCTTAGAGCTCCCTCCAGCCTCTGCCCTCCCCACTCAGATGAAGTCAGCACAGGTCTTCAAGTCTAAGGAGAGTCCTTTCCCAGCAGGGCTGGCCCTTAATGTTCTCCAGACTGCAGCTGATGGGTGCCATGGGGGAGACAGAAGAAGTGCGAGGGTTGGAGAAAAGAGATTAGTGGAGGTCAATATGTAACTAAGGGCAAATGGTGCGTCCCCAGAAGGAATCTGAAAGACAAAGGCTTCTCGGAAGAGGAGGGGCTCGGGCTGGGGAAAACGGTGCCTGGGCTGGGTAGAAGGCAGAGCTGGAGGACAGGAGTGTGGCGGAAGGCAGATCCTCCACCAATTCCCAGCCTTTGTTGAGGCTCCGTCAGTGTCACCACAGACACTGAGGGAGCCTCAGAGTGGGGCTGGAAAAGAAGCAGGAACTGAGAACAAAACAAGTTTAGAGACAGCAGGAGGGTGGGGCATTATCAGAAAAGGCATAGCCCTATTGTTCTCCTTAAAACAACACAGCAAGAGCAAGGGGGAAGCTTTACAACTGTAAGGGCTGCTCTTATTTATTTATTTAATGGGGGGGAGGTGAGACAGGGTCTCACTATGTAGTTGAGACTGACCTGGAACTCATTATGTAGTTCAGGCTGGTCTGGAACTCAAAGTGATCCTCCTGCCTCAGCCTCCCTGAGTGCTGGGATTACAGGCTGCTCTAATATATACTCTAGATTTTTGTATATTTTCTTTTTTTTTCTATTTTTTTACAGTGAACATTTTTATAATTGGAACAAAATAAAGTTATAAAGCAATTTAGTGGTATTAGTTGACTTGAAGTTCAACACAACAAGAGAGAAGGCTGCCCCCTTCAATAAAAAGCAAATGAGATCTTAGATGATATCACACAAGGGTGGCATCTGCTTTCCTGGTCCCCAGGGTCAGTAGGTGACAGGAAAAGAGCTCTGGCTTCTAATCAGGAGCCTGAGTTTAGGTCCAATGCTCTCCCACTGTCTGTGTGACCTTGGGCAAGTGACAGACTCTCAGTATCCTCATCTAAAAAATGCGGTGGGTCTTGAGTTCAAAAGCCTTTTCTGCTATAGAGTCTCTAGGGTCCCGTCTGGATAAAAGCCTGGAAAAAGCCCACATGCATATGAGGACACCAGAGGCGGAGGAGGTGTCCTGTGAGGGAGGGCCACTAACAAGGGCACTAGCCCCTCGAGGAGGGAGAATTTTCTCCGGTTGGTTCCCGCCCCAGGGCCCAGGCAAGCAAGAAGTGAGAGTTAGACTGTGCTCAACTCATCTTGGAGAGCAGAAGACCCTCTCAGGCCTTGCCATGGCTTGATGACAGGAAATAGAAACCAGTGCCCTGACTGTATTCCTGCTAGCCATGTCCAGGGAGTCACATGAGGAAGCACGAAGGGTCTCAACTGTAGGACTGCAGCCTGGATAAAATAACCTCCAAGGTGCTTCTGCCCATGAAATCCTGTAGGATAGGGCCAAAGTCCTATGGCCATGAATTGTCAGTCTAAGGCCACTCCCAAGAAGGCAGGTTGTGAAAAAACCAATGAACAGAAAAGAATGGAAAGAGAGCGCTGAAAGTGTGACATCAGCTGGAAGGCTGTGCCTGATTCTGGGTTTGGAGTGGCAAGGCGCTCCCCTTGTCATGCCGCTGGATCCACACTCATGTCCAAAACCAAACTGCTTCCTTCGAGCTCCTACCTGGCCATTTCAATGTTCACAAAGTCTGTTGTGAGTTTAATCTACTGCCCCAGGCAGCTCTGTCAGCTCCTCTGACCCATCAGGGTGCCGGGCCCTGCCTCCCCACCCTCTCCTTACCAGCAGCTCCCGCCAGGGCCAGACCTGTGGGTGGTAGACTGGGGCCTGCACTAAAGGGGAGGTTGAGTCAGATGTGGGGAGCCTGGTCAGGCAAGGCAGGTAGACTGCAAATTAGGTTTTTCAGGCTGTTTCCTGAGCTTAGGAGATGGGTAGCAAGTGTCTGACTTCCTGTGTTCCTCAGTGTGTACAGTTGTACAACATGCCCATGGGACGCCTGAACCTTGGATACTACTAAATTCCATATACACTAGTTTTCCTACACTATGATAAAGTTTAATTTATAAATGAGGCACAGAAGGAGATTAACAAAACTAAAACTAAAATAAAACAATTATAACAATGTACTGTAATAGAACTTGTGTGAATATATGTTCTCCCTCCTGCTTTCTTAAAAATGTGAGATTTACAATTTAACATTTTCAGACCATGGTTGACCTCTGGTAACTGAAACCATGGAAAGCAAAACCATGGCTAAGGGATCTGGTATAAAGTTGGGGCATAATGGGGTCTTATTTCATTCAATCATTAGTTTTTTATATATTTGTGGTTCTGGAGATTAAACCCAGGGCCCTCATACTGTGATATACCCCTGACCCTTTTTTTATTTTTTATTTTGAGAAATGGTCTCATCAAGTTGCTACAATGCACAGGCTGGGTTCAAACTTTTAATTCTCCTGCCTTAGTTTCCCAGAATACTAAGATTATAGGCACTGGCCACTATGCCCAGCTATAATTTAGGAATCTTTAAAATGTACCCAGAGATGTGGGAGGTGGGAATCCAAGTCACCGTGTAACCTGCCTAAATCTCAAAGACACCAGGTTGCCTATGTTCAGACTTTGCTCCCCATGGAAGCCCTGAGGGGCAGATGTCCGGCCCCCTTCCATCTTCACTGTCCCTACAACCACTATCACTGCCCTTGGCAGAGAGCAAGAGAGAGCCCATCATGCCCAGGTTCACGAACAGCATGTCCTATTCCACAGGCCAGAAGAACCCCAGCATGCAGAGTGGTGGGTCAAATCAAGAAAGGCTCCTGGGGCGCTGATCGGCCACATATCACTTACTATGACCCCAGTAGTTCTGGAGCACTGTTTTGATTTACAACACACATAAACAGCCCTGTAACCACAGCGAATCACTGCTTGTGTTTATTGAGTTACTACTACACACTGAGCGGCATCGTGCTGGGCTTCTCTCTGACATCATCTCTAATCCCCACAACAATCCAAGGAGGTAGCTATTATTGTGGCTATTTTTAGACAAACTGAAGCTCAGTCGCTCGAGGTCATATGGCCAGTGAATGATCTGAGGTCTACCAGATGGACACCAGTTTGGGCTCTTGCCTCTCAAGCCCTCAACAACTGCAAAGTAGCATATCTTCTCTATTCCATTCTGCGTTTGTCCTCCAGGTACAGAGCACCAACCCTCTGCCAGGGTTTGAGGATGCAAAGATTAGACCATCTCTAAAAGTTCACTTTGGGTGAAGGAAGCAAACACGGCCCAGCCCACATCTGAGATCAGAAAGAGCAGGCAGGGCTCATGCACAAACGTGGGGATTGGCATGGAATCTAACCTCGAACAGAAATCTTTCAAGCTCCCAAATGTCACTCCACAACAACAGAAAGGGGAAGGTGGAAGAAACGGCTCTGTTGAGCTCCCACCTGGAATCCCATTGGACCTTCCAACAATCCTGAGTCATGGGTACTGTTATTGTCATTTTATAGACAGGGATAGTCAAATCTAAAGAGGCTCACGTGCTTCCTGGCAGAGTGGAACATGGGTGCTCTCTAGAGCGTCACATCATTTTCATGGAAGTGTGGATATTCAAGTGTGGATGCCCAAGCCCATCTGCAGGGAAAAGCCAAGGACCTCGCAGGGAGACCGGAGGGCTGAGGCTGGCTCTTGCCAGGGGACACAGGTGTATTTGTTTCTCTAGGTCACAGCCAGCACTGTCTTCAATGTTCCCAACCCAGAGAAGGGGTAGGTGGGGAGAGCACAGTGAACCACTCAGGGGAACCAGAGCGGGTCGGAACATTCCAAAGCTTTGAGAGTTCTGGCGTGAACTCCCAGTACCCGTCAGGACATAGCCTGACCTCCTCCCTACAGCCCCAGTTTTCTACTGTCATGGAAGAAACTCACCCTGTCTTCACCTTCTCTGCTGGGCCTGTCCAGCCAGATCCTGCCCAGCCCGCTCCCTGCCTCCTCTGCCCCTGGGGACTCCAGGTAACAGGCCCAGGCGCCTTCCCCTCTCCAGCAGCGGATGAGTTGCTGAAGGAGACCAGGAGAACTGGAAGGACATGGGTCCCTTCTGCCAGCGGCACAGACAACCTGCCAGTGGTAATAACAGGGCAAAGGAACGGACCTGCCTGACTAAGGGGAAGAGGGCAGGCTGGCAGCTAGCAGCCTCTGCCAGAGACCCTGACACTCAGGGCACTGCACAAAAGCAATAGGGGTGCTGGGCATGAGGTCTCTGTTCTTAGAGACAGTACTACTTCCTGCCCATCCTCAAGGAGAGGATGCCCCTTCAGATACCTCTCCTTTTGTTCTCTTCTACCTCTCAGTAGTTTTAAAAGTTCCACGTCCATGTCAAGATTTCCTCAAGCATTAAGCAGGGGCTTCTGGGTGTTTTCCCAAAGTCCCCGGGCAGCTGGTGTGTGAGTGTGTGTGTGTGTGTGTGTGTGTGTGTGTGTGTGTGTGTGTGTTGAGTTTCTGGAAGTCAGGGGAGAAGGAGCTGCATTCCTGGGGTGGCCCTTACAGAGATTAGTGCCCAGGTGGGGAGACATATCTTTCCTGAAGGAGGATGGCTGTTTTCAGAGCGAGCTCCAGAGGAGCTGCTGTGAAGTTCTACAAAGTTCTACAAAGTCTGCATTGTTTAGGATTTGGAATTTCAACTAAGATGTTTGGACTGGGAGGAATTTGTCAGACAAAAAGGAGTAGAGAAAAAGCCCCGCATCCATAGTCTGATGGGGGGAAGGGAGTCGGCACTTGCACAATGTAAAGTGGGTCACTAAAATGTGATGTCAAGACGTGCCTTTGGCACAAACTCAGCCTTAATATAGAGTTCTTGGGTGGAGCCAGATGGCAGCTGGGTAAGATCCTCTAGCAGTGAGAGAGGGGGGTTCTTACATATGCGTAAGAGAAAGAAAATACACACCATAGAAAACTGGCAAATTAGTATGGATGAGCTATTCATAAGAATGCTTCAAATAATAACAATCATGTTTAAAACAACTTCCTTCAAAATCAAACAAAAATTAGGTACATTTTACCTAAAAATAAAACCTATTTTTAAAAAAGTCTATAATAAAACTGGTTAATCTTGGAAAAGAAGGAGCAGCAAAAAATATCTGGCTCTAGAGTGCCTTGAAAATTACGGGCATTCCTCATTTAATGATCAAATTACCTTCCTGCGAGGAGGTTGTTAAATGGTCACTAAATGTGGAATTGTATATAGTATGGACATTACAATATTCAGAACAAAGAAATGGTCAGAGGAAGTTTCAACTTGAGGACTTTGCTTTTATTTACATAACTCTTACAGGCAGTACTATAATATATAACAGAACAAAATGACAGTACTGTACTGTACAGTGCAGCGGGCAAAAATTACAGTACTGTAATAAGCAAGGTGTACTGTACAAAAAGACGTTGAAGTGCTATAAACAAGATGTGCCGAACTGTACAAAAAAAAAGAGATGAACCATAAGCCTGAGCAGTGGGTTGTAAGCCCGGAGAGTTGTTAAACAGGTTCTTCACTGAGAAACATCTGTATACTGAAGTTGAGCGTGACAATCACAGCACTACTCTACCAGTGAGTTCCAGGCTGATCTGGCTGCAGAGTGAGGTCCCATCTCAAAAAGACCTCTCCAAAGATGTATGTACCAACTACATATTTTATAAAAACAGTTCAGGAAAATATTTACAACATATTAAGTTAAAAGCAAGTCCCCAAACAGTATTATAGAATAGGCACATTTGCCATTTTTCTATTATAATGCCATTTTAAAATTAATAGCAAAACATTTATTAAAATTTGCCATTTTTATAATTTTAGGTAACTCCACATGTGTATCACACAAGTTATGGAGGATTATATACCACTGAGTTTGCAAGACTAAAGTTATTGCTCAGTGGCAGAATTATGATTTTTATTTTCTTGTTTTTTGAGATTTTGCACTTTTTCTATAATATTCTCCTATTGCTTTTTTCACGAAAAGAAACTTTGGAGAAGGAAAGGAGCCCTTGGCAGGGGAAATGTTAGAGTCCTTTGCTTTATGTAGACGTTCTACCCTGAGAAGCAGTCTTTTCCCACTGGATGGTCACAGAAATAGGGCAGGAAGTGAATGGGTGGAAAGGAGAGAGAACAAATTGAGGAAAGATCACCAGGAATCTGACCTTGCTGTCACTCTGAATTCTAAAGAGGTCAGGTTGATAACATTGTATAAGAAACCCCAAGGAGGCTGGGGATTTAGGTCAGTGGTTCTGCTGCCTGTCTCACAAGTGCGAGGACCCGAGTTCAATCCCTGTACCCCACCCCACAAAAAAGAAAAAAAAGCACCAAGGATTTGCGTCGGAGGATAACCTGGGTTTTTTGTTTTTGTTTTGTTTTATTTGTGGCACTTGGGATTAAACCCAGGGCCTATACCCCCAACACATTTTTTATTCTTTTGAGACAAGATCTCACTAGGTCAATAAGTTATCTAGGCTGGACACAAGACTTGTGATACTCTTCTTTCACCCTCCCAGAGGGCTGGGATGACAGGTCTGCACCACCATACCTGATTTGGGGTGACCTGTTTGAACCCAAGGAATTTAGACTCTAAGGAAAAATTACCTTTCTGAAAATAGAAGAAAAAAATGGAAATAAAGCTTTTGTACAAAGGGAGGGTAGAAGGCTTGGGGGAATGTGATAAAATAAAATTTATTAATAAAAAATTATGTTTCTGAGACTCAATGTCTATAATGCAGAATAACAGTAATGCAGGATTATTACAGAGATTAAATGAGTTGCTTAGAAAGTATAAACCTCTAAACAAATGTTGGAGGTAGTAGTTAATGACATTCATGTCTGGTTTAATTTTGGCAAGAAAGGTGATCAGTTGTGGCTAAATTTGCATCGACTGTTGAAAACACTGGGCGTGCACAAGACGAGAGACAATTTTTCTGTAAGTTTCAGGCCATGTTAGATTTCCCAGTCCATAATAATAGAATACAGAAATAAACTTTGAGCCCAGAGGAATGCATCTGGCAACCTTCTGGCCACTTTGAAAGAAGAATAAAAAGCCCCTGATGAGAACCCCCTGGTTAGTCACATGCTGAGCCCTGAGAGTGAGGAGAAAATGGCCCCAAAGAGATCTGGGACCTCCCTCACCTATATTTGTTTACTGGTGTTCAGGAAATTGCTTGGGGGTGAGTTGGGTGGACCAAGGATGCCACAGCTTGTCATCTAAGGAGACTGGGAGGGGCTGGGCCGTGATTCCGGTTAGGTGGGTCCTCACCCTGCACGAGGCAGGTATGCACGAGCATGAATCATAAGCCCCTCTTGTTCAGAGCCAGTCAGCTAGTTCTTACAGCCCTACTCTTGGCTTTTACGCTGTACGGTCCCAACCTCTTCAAAGAGTACCACCATCACCACGCCACCTGGACAGAATGATTTATTCATCACGACGAGCTCTTTAAGGCCTGAGACTCATTCTTGACCACGCCACTCTTAGGTCCTTCAAATGAGACATAATCCTCTCTCTCATCTTCTTTTCTTGCTTCTTTGCTCCTTCCAGAATGCCACGTCTCCTGCCTTTGCTTCTATCTTAGCTCCTTTTTTCCTTTTTTGGGGATCCTTTTTTAGCACTCTTCCTCTCCTACTTCCTCCATTTCCTTCTTCTCCTGCTCAAGTCCACCTGTCTCTGGCTTCAGATCCAGCCAGCATCTTCCTCTGTGTTCTTCATGTCATATGCATCTGCCAGGAGCCGCGCAATGCCGGTGTCCTGAGTCCAAGCTCAGAGAGGATCATGTGATGAGGGGACACACAGTGTGACCCCTGCCGGCCAGCCAAGGAGGGAGCTGCCCCTTCCACTGAGGGGACAAAGGCTATGGGCTCACAGCCTCGTTCACCTCGTCTAGCACAATCAAGTTCTCCTCCTACCACTCCTGCCGGTACTCTCCTCCTGCACTCCTCCATGGCTCTATCTATCTACCCCTAGCTGGTGCTGACATGCCCCAGACAGAATGTGCTGCGGCAGGTGTGGTGCTGCCTGGTGAATGGACAGGCACAGGGCTCCTTGTCAAGGGTAGGGACAGGTGGTCGGAAAACAGCACTCAGCACTCTCTGCTGCCACCCAGCCCCGTGCTGCTGCCCCCGCTCCATCCAGCGGGGTGTCAGTGTCGGGAGGGGAGTTTGTCCTGTCTCCTTCATTCTTTAGAACCCCACCCACTATGTTTCTTCTAATCCAAATCTCATTTTGAAATCTCCTGCCCAAGGGGTTTCTCAACCTTTCCCAGTTTTGCATCAACCTGCTGATTACAGCACTCCCGGATGAGGAATAGAGACATTAGGTGGGACCTGGCCTGGCACTGTGCCCTGGAGACACTCCTTGTGCCTGCAACAGTCATCCGACTAGTGGCATCTGGACAAACAAACCTCTTCCCCGCCTTATCTTCCATGAAGGAAAAAGCCAAGCAGGCTCCAGCGATGAAGAAGGACCAGCTGAATGGCAAATTACATGACCATATTCTTCCCCACTTGCACAGGGGGATCCTCTTCAGGCAGCCCACGACGTCCCGTCCCCCAGGCCAGCCCTTCTCAGGGAGGTATTTCACAGGAATGTCTTTTAGCTCCCTACCTCGGGCTAAATGAGGTGGACTCTGGTGATGGAAAGCCTGCCCCAGGAGCAACTTCCACAGCAAGCACGCAACCTCAGGGAACTAGGTCAGTCTTTCACGTGGTCCACTAAAGCCGTGGGCACAGTTATCCTCCAGAGGACACTGGAGGCAGGTACAGGGTTAGAATGTTGAACTGGGTCCCTGCGTCATGTTCTAACTGACAAAACCTTTGCCTTGATTTTTATTTTAAAAATCCACTCAAAGCTTCAAATCTGCATCTAATTCCCTCATGCAAACGAACAGAGCGGAATACTGACGTGAAGCTCCAACCAGAAACTCCTTGTTCCCTCTTATGGGAGTGAAGGCTTTCTCTCTGCTCCTACACACTGAGGACAGAAAACACCTGATACCGCAGTGAGCTCTTGTTCTTGGCACCTGATGTCACTCTTGCTTCACTCTGCTTCAGCTCAAAGTCCAACTGCCTGGTTGGTGGCAGTCACTAGAGAGGGACAGAACTCTCTTCTCCCTTCCCCCTTGGGCAGGTGTATGAGTGCGCGCACACACACACACACACACACACACACAACTTGTGAGCAAGTATGTGCATGTGTGAGTATACACACACTCCCCAGGGCAAGAGCCCAACCTTGCAGGAGGGAGGCAAAAGGCTGGTAGCCATCTGTGGCCCCAGAATGCCATGCGGTGGATGGTAAGGAGGAAGAGCCACAGGAAAAGATGGAACTGAAGCAGGGTCCTCATCTTCCTGGACCAGGTTGGGGTAAACCAAGCCACTTGGAATTAGTTGTTGACTTTGCCCACATATTCTTAAAATCTCAAGTAGCTCAGAAGACAATCTTAACAGCACAAACACGTACAAATAGAGTCCCGACATCAAAGGCTAATTCCGATGGCAGAAACACATCAAGGGTGACCTGTAGCCATGAAGCTTGCTGTCTCTGCCTCTCCTCGGGTACCACCTACTATGTCTTTGTTGGCCCCCAGTGCTGCACCTCAACTCACAGATTTTTCTAAGAACACCTTTTGGCAACCAAATATTCTTTTCCCTTTCTGTTGGTTTAATTAACTAGCATCATTATGTTTCTCCTCCCAGGCTCCAGAAACAATGAACCATTTCCACAGTCTCTCCCAGCTTTGCTACTGCTCTGTCCTTGCTAAAAAAAACATCTAGGCTCAGGGCCAGGGATTTAGCTGCCTGCCTCATAAGCCCAAGGTCTCCAGTTCAATCCCTGGGTACCAAAACAAACAAACAAACAAAAAAACAAAAAACAAAACCAAACATCTAGGCTCCTCTTAACAAATTCAATGAGTTTCTTCAACTCCAACTTCTGGGCTGACTCCAGAGTCCCCTTTTGTACCTCCCTCCCTCCTTTGCTGTCCCTTCATAGGGACAGTGAGTGGTTCCTTTCCAGGGCACATAGCTAAAATATTCTTCTGATAAGAAATCCAACTCTTAGCCGGGTGTGGTAGCGCACGCCTGTAATCCCAGCACTTGGGAGGCTGAGGCAGGAGGATCGCTGTGAGTTCGAGACCAGCCTGGGCTACATAGAGTTCCAGGTCAGTCTCAACTACATAGTGAGACCCTGTCTCAAAAAACAAAACAAAACAAAAAAACAGAAAAAAAAAGAAAAAGAAAAAGAAAAAGAAATCCAACTCTTTACCATCCATGAGCAATAGGTGTTTCAGGGTTAAGGAGACATCTGACCTAAGCATCACAGGCTCAGTGAAGTGCCATTACCCAAGCAGAGCTGCTGTGGAAAGGGCTGCGGGCCCACAGCCGCCCTTTGGCCACACTTCTGCCCGCAGCGATCAGGCATCATTGCCTGAAAAGCACAACGACAACTAGGTTACAAGGTTTGAGGCTGCCTTGATGTTCCCGGATTCCTGGCCCTCTTAACAACTGGGCTGTCTTGAGCAAGAGCTCCCTGGGAAGGTGGGGCTTCCCTGCCCCGTCATTCTGACGCCTCACTGTACTGAGCGAGCAGCTTATCCATTTCCCCACCAGCTCCTCTTTGAAAACACCTCATAAAGGTGCATCAGAGGAAACACTCTTTTCATCCCACCTATTATTAGATCCTGGAGCACAGAGGCTAGAACTATGCAATCATCCTGGAGATGAGGAGGAGACACAAGTGGCCGGACTAGCATTTAGCCTGTTTCTGGAGATTAAGATGGTTGATGTCAAGGTCAGGAAGGACCAACTCCAACCAACAGGACCATGTGTGACTGTGTCCAGAGCACTCCTTTTGTGGTCTTGGGTACCACCCAAGCCAACAGACAAGAACCGTAGACAGTGGGGATTTATGAGCAGAAGCAAGTGTAATAATGAATTGGGTTACACTCTTCTTGAGGAAGCTAGCTCAAAGGACTTTATGACCATTATCTCATCGATCTTACCAACATCCAAGGAAGGAAAGACGGAAGGAAAAGGCAAAGCTTTCTCATTTTATCAAAAAGAAAATGATACCCCCCCAAAAAAAGATTATTAAAAAAAAAAGGGCCGGGGATTTAGCTCAGCAGTTCTAGCAGGAGGACCCGAGTTCGATCCCTGGTACTAGAAAATAAAAACAAACAAAAAACAACAAAAAAAAAAAAAAAAAAAAAAAAAAAAAAAGATTATAAAAAAAAGAAAATGAAAGGGTATGGTGGTGTACACCTGTACTCTCACCTGCTTAGGACATTGAAGCAGGAGGATCATAAGTTCAAAGCCAGTCTGGCAAATTAGTGAGACCATGTCTCAAAAATAAATAATTAATAAACAAACTCTGGGCTCAATCCCCAATATCACATGAAAAACAAAAGAGGGAGAGAGGGAGAGTTTTTAGACAAACCAGCCACTATTCACTGATAAGGTCAGTAAAGAAGCACAAATGAACGCAAAGCCCCTTCCTGGCTCCCAGCCAGAGCAAGTCAGGGAAACACCTTACTTGCGGGGAGGGGTCCCCACACTCTAGCGGTCTCTGATAGCCTGGCAGGTCAGACTGATTTCAGAAGATGGGTTGAACTTGACTACTATGTTCTGCAGGCAAATCTCTTCTGCTATGCCTTCCACAAGCTGTGTAAATAAGAGAGACGCTCACTTGAGTAATTAGAAGAAGAAACTGTCAGCTAAGTGGTTGGAGAAGGTGTAGGTGTGGCTGGAAGCAGTCTGTGTAGTTAGTTTTTAAAGCCATACATGTAGACAGTCAAAAGTACTTGTTTAATGAGCTTATACATTTGGAGTGACTCTTCACATCTCACAGCAAGGTCTGGGGCTCAGCTCTTTGGAAATCAAAGAGGCTCCTGCGCGGTGTTCACCCTGACCACTTCCTCCAGAGCCATGCGTGGGTTTCTTCCTCACAGTTTACTTTTCTGCCCAGTTAACCAACCCAGACAATCTAACTCCAGTGTTTTGTGGAGAGGAAATTTACCCTTGGTATTGGAAGATGTTTTGGCTCTTTCCTTCCCTCATAAGTCAACTCCAAGCTACCCAAAATACCTCTCCTACAGTGCTGGGATCCTTTACTAATGTTCATGTTTCTCCTAAGAGAGGGGTACTCCGCCTGCTTAATCCTACAAATTTGAAAGATTCTCTAATGTTCAAGTTCAAAGCACTATAATCTCAGTAATCACGCTTTGTTACAGGGCTGTTTTAGCTTTTCCCATCTGTATTTCTAAGCATTAATTTAATTGAACTTAGATTTGCATAATATACCACAATTTGGCAAACAAACGCTGTGTAGTGTCTCGCTGACAGGATAACGAGCTCATGAAACACCCTGTCAGCAGCCCTGTTCCACATGTGACTCCAGTCGGTCAGAGCCTCCAGGGCTCCCCGAGAGGCACCTCAGGGTGAGGCAACTCATCTGCAGCCTCTTTAGGCCATGGTTGGATCTCAAGGTGCTCGTTTGTTCTTCCGTATCCATTTGTTTTTCAGAGCTAACATTTGGGCTGCTGCTGCAATATTCTCCTCCATTTCTGATCCATGCCAGCCTGGAGACTAAGACAGAACAAGACTGTAGCTGAACACTTGGTCACCACTTTTTCCAGAGTTCCAGGACAGTGTTGTTAATACACAGGGCTATGCATGACCTTGCTGTCCCACACCACAGTAGTATCTATTAATTAAACACATAGACAGACAATCTTATAATTAGGTCAACTACATACATTCTGACTTAAGCCCTTCGTTCCATTCCTTTCTTTTGGGGATTAGAGTATATAGAGGGAAATTTTCTGTTTCCGTTTCTTTTTTGTTTTTTTAAAGGGAATTTTTCAATGATCAACAGGCAAAGTTTTCCTCACACTGCTAGAGCCTTCCCCTGAATATCCCATGACTTCTGATTCCTGCCCCCATAACCAAGTCTCCTGTGTGAGTTTCTTGTTTTTTGACTGTTACTCTCACTGATTTTTCCTTTGCTTTTGAGGATAGAACCGGGATAAAGTTCCAATCCTACGTGTGCTATTTGTGTAGATTTGAGAAAATCATTATGACATGCTAAGAATTTACAGTGCACTGGGCATGGTGGTACACCCCTATAATCTCAGCACTCTGAGAGGCTGAGGCAGGAGGATTGCAAATTTAAGCCCAGCCCAGGGAATTTAGCAAGACCTTGTCTTAAATTTTTTAAATTAAAAATTTAAATAACAACAACAAACACTGGGGATATAGCCCAGTCCAAAGGTCCTGAGTTTAATTCCCAGTACTGGGGTAGGGAGTGAGGATTCATGGTCAACCCAATCCCACTGCCACCACCAAACTAGCTGAAATACAGACGAGTCCTTCCTTAGGGTGACTTACCTCCACTAGACGGGCATCTAAGATCTGTACTATCTCCCTGCCAGCTGAATGAATGCCCAGCTGTCACTTTGTAGGGTTCGTTACTAGGAGCCTAGGAGTGACAGCTTCCTTTAGGAAGCCTACTATCACCACAAGAGTGCCATCAAAACCCTTCACCCTTGGCAGGTACATAGGAGGGACTAGGAGAGAGGGGTGTCCTGCAGTACTGTAGCCCAGGTCCAAATGGAGAGACCGCCCCAGGGTGGGGTCAAGAAGAAAGCCTGAAGAAGGAGCTGCCCAAGTCGCTCAGGCACAGGTCTGAGCTGGTAGGCTGAGCTAGAAACCAAGTGACGAAACAGAAAGACATTCTTAGTAGAGATCCAACTCTGCAATTAACTTGGCGTTGTCCCTTTTTTTTTTTAAATTCATCTCTACAGTGCTTGTTTTCCCTTAGACATGTGAAATTTTCACTTTCTCTTTTCTTCTTCAGACTTCTTCCGGAGGTGAGCAAATTGAGGCACACTGGGCTCTGATTCTGTGCATAGGTCATGAGTGAATGGTTCATTTTCCTTAGACACACACAAATACAGCTAACAGCTGCAGTGATCAAGCGTACACAGAGTGTTTTGGACAAGCAGCCACAGCACTTATGAGCTGTGAAAGGACCTGAATCTCAAGAGCTTTGGTGGCACTAACAGGCTCATGTGTATATATACCTGGCTTTTCCCATCTACCCATTTAAGAATCTGCAGATTTTTGTTTTACGTTGTTGTTGTTGTTGTTGTTGTTCATTTGAGACAGGGTGTTGCTATGTACCCAGGCTGGCCTCAAACTCCCAATCCTCCTGCCTCAGCCTCTAGAGTGCTTGGCTTACAGTTATGTATATGTATCATCGCACCTGGCAAATCTGCAGATTTTGCTAAATGGAAGGCTCATCTCCACCTCTTATTCCTCCCCGTCCTGTCCCTCTCCCCTCCCCCTCCTCCTCTTTTGATCTAACCTGGGGCCTTGTTCCTGCTAAGCACATGCTTTACCACTGAGCTAGACCTCCAGGCCCGAAGGCTAATCTCTTACTGGGTAATCAGATACCTGATTTTCATTTAAGACTGATTTCCCACTGGTAACTGATGATTACTCTTTGATTTTTTTATCTTCCCCACAAATGCTCTCAAGGACACAGAGCATTTACTTAAGTAAGCCTAAGCATGAATCTATGGCCAAGACTCTTTCATTTTTTTCTTTATTTTTATTTTTTTAGACAGGGTCTTGTTGTATAGTTTGAAATGGTCTTCAACTCACTATGTAACCTAGGCTGGCCTTGAACTCATGGTGATCCTCCTGCCTCAGCCTCCTGAGTGCTGGAATTACAGCATGCCTGGCTAGTAAAGACTACTTCTATAAAATGAGTAAGTCTTCCCAAACTTGCTTCCCTCAAAGAGGACTAGGATATTTTTTCCTAGAAATAGTCCCATCACACATCCTATTTTCTGCTCATCTTTAATTTTTTTCCATTGCCAAGTAAGAAGTTTTCCATTTATACTATAAAAAGAGACACAATCAGTTTTTGCCCTAATACACCAAAACTTCTCTAAGGTTTTACAAATATGAGTAATTACTACCAAAGAACTTGCATTATAAGGGAAGAAGCAAAATTAGAAAAACTCTGACCAGTGCAAGAGGCTGAGGGGACCCCTTCCCCTTCTGCCTGACTGCCTGGATCAGGTCATTCCTAAGGAGATGGCTGCTGACAGTCTTCTTGAGTGACCATATTTTCAGAACCAAGCATTGGTGGCATGCTGACATTTGACAAAGGGCTAACATGTCTTCTGTTCCAGAAATGATTTTCCCAGAAAACTGGCCACAGGGTTGCTCAGGACACCTCTGATAAGAGCCCCTCCTCCACAATTTGCCTGGGATGATGGCACAGGCTTGGGATCCCAGCACTTAGGAGGCTGAGGTAGGAGGTCTTCTGAGAGTTCAAGGCCAGCCTGGGCTGCATAGTGAGTTGAAGATCAGGCTGGACTACATAGCGAGACCCTATCTGTCTCACATAAACACACACAAAAAGAGGCCATGCTCTGCCCAGCAGCTCCCTCACTAGGAAGGGGGCTCTGCGCTGTGGCCCCTCACTCTCCAGCTTGCACTACATTATATCCCATAGGGATCCTTAAACTGATTAAAGCTGACGTTCAAACAGTCCCTCCCTCAACTGATCCATCTATCCACAATTTCCATTTTCGCCCTCCTCCCCCGTCAGCCTTCCCTTGTAAAGAGATAGTTAGCAGTAAATGATCATTGTCTACTGACTCTAGGCAGGAGCTGTTTATGGCCCTGTATCAAACTGGTCCTTTCTGGATTAAAAGTAATTATTCCAAAAGAAGGCTTTATGGTTAAAATTAAACCACAGTCAAAAGCTATTAGAACCTGGACTTTGGACAAACGCCAAAGAGGGCATCTTCCTGAAGGAGCGGGAAAGGGACTTTGTTAAAGAAATCGTCAACAAATGAACATATAAAAAAATTAAGTAAAAGGTTGAAACCTGTTCCACCATCCTCCTTCAGTTAGAAGGCACTTTGAACATTAGGAAAACGAAACCAGCAGAGGGTGGGGTGCAAATGCTGTCAGGTCATCCCGCCTCAAGAAAGTCAAGGTAGTGCCTACATGAGGGACGTGCGGCCTGGCGCCATGGCCGAGATCTGCCAGGCAGGCAGTTTGTGCGGCGTCCGCTGGGTGGTAGAATGGGGATGGGGGCCACCACCCGTGTGACCTTGGTCACCGGCTCTCGGAGATGACTCGGTGGCTTGCTCTGATTTGTTATTCCGCAGCTTGATTACGGAAAAGCAAGCATCAAGGTTAATTCTAGCACGAACTAGCGTACAAGAAAAAGCCCGAGGGTGCTGAGCACAGGCTGTGTCAAGGAGGCCCGGAAAATCCCGGGCCCGTACACCCCCACTGTTGCAAGTCCACCTGAGGCCAGCTCACCGCACCCTCTGCTGGAGGCTGAGGGCATGCTGGGCCCATCCGCGAGTGCCCGCAGGTCTCCTTCTCCCAGCTAAGTGTACCACTGCCCTCTGCTGGGCAAAACGCTTTTCAGGTACGCTAGCCTGGTTAAATGGAGAAAAGAAATTTCAACCCGCCCTCGCCCCAAGACGAGGCACTCTAGCGCGAGCCTCAGTTTCCACTTCACCAATGACAACATCATCAGTCTTTACTTACCTCAAAGACTTATTCTCAGGAGCAAATGTCTGGAGCCATACTTTTTTTTTTTAAATCTGTGCCTGCCTACTTTCATCCCAATCTAATCCAACTCAATTTCCTGAGGGAGAGCTTTCTTCCCAGTGCCCCTGAACTAGGAGCATAATTATAAAAACATACTCATTAAAAAAAAAAAAAAGATTATGTTGTCCTAAGAGTGGCAGGTTTTTGTTTTTTGTTTTTTGTTTTTTTGTTTTTTTTGAGACAGGGTCTCGCTCTGTAGTTGAGGCTGAACTTGAACTCAGGCTGGCCTCTAATTCATGGCAATCTTCCTGCCTCAGCTTCTTGAGTGCTGGGATTATAGGTGTGTGCCACCATGCCTGGCCCTCATAAATTTTTTTTTTTTTTTTGGTAACGGGGATTGAAGTCTGAACCTTGTGCTTGCAAAGCAGGTGGCGAAACCACTGAGCTAAATCCCTGGTCTTCCTCATGAATGTTTTAAACATAATTTTCAAAAAAATTTTTTTTCATAAAAGCATGTACCATAATTTAAATTTCTGTCAATTATCTGTTCAGTGTCTATACTCTCCAGTAGATTATGAATCCCCTAAATGTAAGGACTTGCCTGTCATTGTTACTATTGTATCCCCAGGACCTACCTAGCATAGCACTTTATGTACAGTAAGTGGTCAATAAATATCCATTGAATAAACACAGGGATGAATCATAAGAACTGGTACAGGCCTGTTAGGAACAGAAGGAACAAAGTTGGATACGGGAGGAATCTTATTTCGGGAGTGATAACATAAATTAATATGAAAAATGAAAGGGCAGGGGTGATGAAAAAGCTTTGAAAGTAGAGGTAGTGCTAGTGCAATGTTGTGAATGCACAAAACACGACTGAATTATAACTTTCAAATGGTTAATTATATGCTATGTGAATTTCACCTCAATAATAAAAAATGAAAGGGCATAACTGTAATATAATAATTACAATCCTTGATGATTTAGACACTTTACAAATATTTGATGAAGTCAACATAAAGAGAGTAACTTGTATGCAGTGCTTGATAGTTTACACAAATGCTTTCACATCCCGTGATTTTGTTGGTTCCTCCCCAAAAGCCCCTGGACATGCAGACAGGAAAAGTGGCTTCCCATCCTCATCAGGCCAGGGACAATACCCCCTCAGAGCCTCTGCTCTTGCTGCTCTGCACCTGAAAATGACTCCTCCTCATCAGAAAGGCCTTCCTGACTGCAGCCCATCCTCCCACTTTCCTTCTTTCACCCTTACCCAGCTTGATTTTTCTTCAAAATTCTTAGAATATTTTATACATTGACTCTGACTGTGTTTGCTTCCATGATAATGTAAGCTCCAAGACAACAGGGCCAGTTTTGTTCTCTGCAATGATCATCCTGGCATCCGGAATGGTTCCTGAGAAATGACAGGTGCTTAATAATTACTTGTTAAGTGAATGAATAAATAGTAGAACTTTGCCTTGATTTTGACAGATCTTTTGTGGAGGGAGCCTACGTTTTATAGGCAACATCACAAAATGAAAGAGTGCTGTGACCGAGAAAACACCAGCTATTGGGACAGGAATAGAATGCTGTCTGGTTCAGCATTGTCCCTCCATGGGGTTTCTCATCCCCAGCTCAGTGGGCTGCTAAATGGCCTATGTTGAGCCCCTGTCTACACCAGTAAGAAATACACAAAGGACCAGAAGACCTGGCCATGGCACATGTCCAGGTTCTATCCTAAGTGTGCTTCTGGGGCACAGGGCATCTAAGAGGCGAGGAAAGAGAAAATGACAGGCAGCGATCAGACTCCAGAGAGTGGCAGATTGTGACCTTGAAAGATCCACATCATCTGGGTAGAAATGGCTCCAGGACCAAAGTGATTTGCAACAGAAACTTTGTGTGATTAATTCTCATTCCCAGGAGAAAGCTTTCAAGGCTGGCCTCTCACAAAGGGGGTGTGTGTGGCATGGTCTGACAGGAGGGACAATGAGCCTCTGTGACATGGTGGCCCTAGAACTGTGCCCATTGACAACTTTGTGGCCAACAGCAGCAGCCCATCTGCCTCCAGTTTCTGAATCAGGCAGTCAGGCACAATGGAAAGTTGTTGGTATGACACAAAGAACACAGACATTGACTGCAGGGGGCAAACTACTACAGCCCTGGTGTCAGTCAGACTTCCTGCACCTGTCCGCACCTATCATCTGAGGGGAGTTGAGAGACTGCTGATAAACTCACAGAAACAAAATGTGGTCATTTGTCCAACCTGATGATGGCCACAGGGCATTATTGTTGCCTTTTAAAATATTTAATGAGGGGTCGGGGATTTAGCTCAGCGGTTGAGTGGCCTGCCTTGCAAGTGCAAGGACCCGAGTTCAATCCCGATACCAAAAAAAAAAAAAAAA
>NW_022900939.1:22962838-22965590 GCF_012274545.1 Fukomys damarensis | reverse complement strand
AAACAAAAAAAAAAAAAAAAAATGTAATGACAAGGGCCGGGGATATGGCTCAGTGGTTCCACCGCCTACCTTGCAAGCGCAAGGACCTGAGTTTGATCCCCAGTACCAATAAAATAAAATAAAATATTTAATGACAAACACCTCAGATATGAACAAATACTTGTTTGCCAGGGTGGTACTCATATTTTAACTTCATATTACAGAAACATCATTTCTTTTTTTAACTCTTTGGTTTTTTGAGACAGGGTCTTGCTATATAGTTCAGGCTGGCCTCGAACTTGCAGTGGTCATCCTGCCCCAGCCTCCCAAGTGCTGAGATTATAGTATGCACCACCACACCCAGTTAAATCATAAAAACTTTCTAATCATTTTCCAGAACTGAATATCTGCAGAAAATTTAAAGCTATGTAAGATGTGGTTCACCCTTGTACACAGGTTTTCTCGTAACCCTTCCTTATAACACATCCAAAGTACACAGCTCAAAATCCAAGCAAATGATTCATTACAGCACAAAGTAACTTTTTAAAAAACCTGCAATATAATTTGCATATTAGTGGTAGGGCATTACTTTTGCCAGTTTCCACGGTGCTATTTAATATGTTGTGTTTTCATCTCTGCAGGTCTCAGGAAATGCTATGGTTTACATTTGTCCTGCAGTAATGGTTCATAACCCTCTCCCCGTGGGCACTCAAGCATGGGTGCATATTGAGTTTTCCTCAATTCCCACAAAGAAAGGGAAAAAACAAACAGGAAAACCATGGCCATTTCTCCCTTACATTCCCTAAGACTTGAAAAAGGTACTTAGCCAGCCATGGAGACCCAGGGTTGACATGCATTCCAGTACAGCCTGGAGTCTGACTGAGCTGAGTGGCAATGTTTCTGTACATTAAGTTCAGTGTGAGTCAGGGCTGGCAAATAGTTATTTCTTCAAGAGTGCAGCACAACTCTCTACAGAGGTGAGCTGGGTTCCCAGAAAGGCTGGCTGGGTCCTCCCACAGGAAGCACAGGCCCCAGCTGAAGGAAACAAAAGCAACCCTGGTTGCTGCATGTGCCCAGCATGGCCAGATCTCATTTTTCAAAAAGAGCCAGATATGCAGTTTTTAATATGAATCTTCAAATTTCGATTTTTTTTTTTTTTTTTTTTTTTTTTTTTTTTGTACCAGGGATTGAACTCGGGTCCTTGTGCTTGCCAGGCAGGTGGCAGAATCACTGAGCTAAATCCCCAGCCCTGAATCTTCAAATTTTGAAAAGTTAGCAGTGATATAGCCATGCGTGGTGGTGCACACCTGTAATCCCAGAGAGGCTGAGGCAGGAGGACTGCTGCGAGGCCGGCCTGAGCTACTTATGAGTTCAAGGACAGCTTGAACTACAAAGTAAGACTCTGCCTCAAAAAACTCAGAATATTTCAAAAAACAAAATAAAGTTAGCAATCACTTCTCAAAATGCTTTTTTTTAAGGTACCGGCAATCGAACTTGGGTCCTTATGCTTGTGAGGCAGGCAGCGGCACCTCTGAGCTAAATCCCCAGCCCCTTCAAAATGCTTTTAAAACTCTAAATGCCAAACATAACACATCTGTGTCCTGATATTGCACACAGGAGCCTGATTATGCATTCTTGGGAGAAAGTGTTTCCAATGGATCCCAGGCCTGAATCTGCCTCTTCTTGACTACTCCCTAGAGTCCTCACCTCCTGATTGTTTGGCACTGATAATCCAGTCAGCTGGCAGAGCTACTCACAGTGAGTCAGGGCACTGATTTCTTTGAGCTCAAACCCTACCTCCACCACCTACTGCTGTATCATTTAGATTGACTTCTGTGGGCTTCACCTTCCTCACCCATAAAATGCAAACAGTAATACAATCCTTCCCATAGGGCTGTTGTGTGGTTAGAAGAGATTACGAAAGCAAAGGGCTGACTACAGAGGAAGTCCCTAACTGTATGTGGCCACCTTTGCTGTCTGTAACCCAGTGTTTCCTTCTTCACCATCCACTCAGGATGAACCATCCACCACTGTCTGCTGAACAAGACTTTTAGATGTTAGGTTTTTTTCAGTACTGGGAACTGAACTCGGGGGACCTTGCACTTACCAGGCAGATGTGGCACCACTGAGCTATATCCCCAGCCACAAGACTTTTAAAACTATTCTTTTGTTTTGGTACTAGGGATTAAACTCAGTGCCCTCACATCCCTCGTCCTTTTTATTTTTTTATTATTTTTTTTTTTTTTGGTGCCAAGGATCAAACTCAGGTCCTTGCACTTGTGAAGTAGGTGCCGGAACCACTAGGCTAAATCCCCAGCCCTGTCCTTTTTAAATTTTGAGACAGCGTCTCACTAAACTGCTAAACTGCCCATTCTAGGCTTGAACTTTTCAGCCTCCTACCTCAGCCTCCCAGAGTGCTGGGATTACAGTGTGGACCACCACAACACAAATACCTTCTTTTTATTCACCCTCTCTCTGAGTTATTTAATAATCCTGCCTTCTCTACCCTGAACTTCTGTAATGATCTAATAGTCATGTCCCTTGCTTTCCTGAACACCCATCCTCAGGAAATCAGCTGTTCCCAGGTGATTCCACTTTTCAGTTTAGTAATTTATCTACGTACAACACAGATCTGATGATGTCATTCTCCTTATCGCCTACAGAACAAAGTTGAACTTCTTTAATCAAGGCCCTCCACAGGCCTCACATCCTACCAGTCTCTACAATATTCTTTCTGCTCCTTGCTTTATTCTTTTTTTTTTTTTTTTTTTTT
>NW_022900939.1:22958806-22962785 GCF_012274545.1 Fukomys damarensis | reverse complement strand
TTTTTTTTTTTTTTTTTTTTTTGGTACTGGGGATCGAACTCGGGACCTTGCACTTGCAAGGCAGGTGGCGGCACCACTGAGTTCTTGCCTTATTCTAAACAAGCTGTGCAGTTTCCTGTGACCACACCTCAGTAACAATGTTCTTTCTGCTTAGCACCTTTGTCCTCAGTGTTCACCCGCCTGTTTGTTGTTTTGTTTTACTTTGTTTTTGCAAAATAAAATAAAATAGGTTCCCTGAGGAGGGAACCTAGGGCCTTGCACATGCTAATCATATGCTCTACCACTGAGCTATATCCCCAGATCCACTTTCACCTCTTGAACTCTTCAACAGCCGGCCCCTTTCTGAGACAGATCTTTCTATGTAGTCCTTGTTACATAGCCCAGGCTGGCCTCAAAGCATGATCCTCCGAGCCCAGCTGCCTGAGTGCTACAATTATAGGCATGCTGCATCACGCCCAGCTCCCAGTCTCACCATTTTATGTCCAGCCTAAAAATGCTCATCTTCACCATGAAGCCTTCTCTCACTGTCCCCCTAACCAGCCCCTAGAAGCTGGTACCACCCTTCTGCAGATCCCACCACACTTAGTGCGTTCTACTCTCCTGGACTACCTCATGATGTCTTATAGTTTCCTTGCTGAATCACCCATCAACACTAGAAAGGGGCCAGCTTTTGGGTTTTTTTGTTTGTTTGTTTTGGGTTTTTTTGTACTCTCAGTTGACACACAGTAAGTTTGTTTGTTTTTTGGTTTTTTTGAGATAGGGTCTCACTATGTAGTTGAGATTGACCTGGAATTCACTATGTAGTCAGTCCAGGCTGGTCTCGAACTCACAGCGATCCTCCTGCCACAGCCTCCCGAGTGCTGGGATTACAGGCGTTTGCCCATGCCTGGCTGTAGTCAGTCCAGGCTGGTCTCGAACTCACAGCGATCCTCCTGCCACAGCCTCCCGAGTGCTGGGATTACAGGCGTTTGCCACCATGCCTGGCGACATACAGTAAGTGCTCAGTGTTTGCTGAATGAATTGATAAGAGCATTATAACAAGTCAAAAAATAATGTCACTTTAACACATCCTGTTGCAAGAAACAGGGATCTTTGGGAATACACAAAGAAAGAACAGGATTACAGAAATATATAAACTCACTTAGACTTTCAACTCTCCTGAATGTGTGCATTTTTGTTAATTTTAGCATCCCCAGGCCAGGATGTAGCTTATTGGCACCACAGCTGCCTAGCAAGCACTACCTAGTTTAAAACATCTGTACTTACGAAGTAGCTGGAATTTGTCACCGTGTCTTGATCTTCATTTGTCCATCTGTGGCCTTGATGGAACGCATCTGATATCCCAGGTAAAAACATCCAGAAATCTGACTTTTAGTACACTGTGCAGTGCAACCCAAGGGAATGCCACATAACAGAAACTGCCCAAGCATTGACCTTGTGCCACGCAGGTCTCTTATAAGAGAGATGTCAAATCCTTAGCTTGCAGAATCACTAGAGGAGGCTGGGAGTGATGATCTCAGAAAGGCACAGATCTGGGGAAAAAAATAAACATCACTGGAGTTTTGTTTTGTTTTGTTTGTTTGCTTTTTTGGCATTTATATTCCTAAAATCTTGCCGTGGAAGAGCTTTTTCCACAGCATTCACTGATGAATGGAAGGGTTGTTTCACAGCTTCATCCCCACCCCCAGGCAGAAGTGCAGAACTTGCTTTGGCAGCCAGGGAACTATGTTTCGGGAGATCTGGAAAGAATGGAAAAGGGAGTTTCACAGAGGAGCTTTCGGTGGTCTCTGGGGTCAGGCTTTCTGGGCTGGGGCCTGGCACTAGGCAGTTTCTAGTTTGGTGGACTTGATAGAGCAAAAGTTTCTATGGCAGAGTTGCAGGAAGGATTAGATGGTAGAGCACAAGTGAAGTGCTGAGCATGGTGTCAATTACATTACTCTAACTATGACAAGAATTCAGGAAATGTTAGGTCTT
The DNA here is from genome assembly GCF_012274545.1 of Fukomys damarensis. NCBI lineage: Eukaryota > Metazoa > Chordata > Mammalia > Rodentia > Bathyergidae > Fukomys > Fukomys damarensis. The sequence continues at coordinate 22,960,811 of NW_022900939.1, read as the reverse complement.
TGTCAAAAAAAGCCCACTAGGGCCGGGGATTTAGCTTAGTGGTGCCGTTGCCTGCCTTACAAGTGCAAGTTGCCGAGTCTGATCAGTACCAAAAACACAAGAAAAAACTTACTCAGGTTGGAGCTTATCTTTATAACTCTGCCCACTCCCAATAGCTCTACATTGATCTCTGTGGCATCAGAGTTCCCAGAGAAATGAAAAAAGAGCAAACTATCAGCTTTTGATCAAGGAAACAGCAGAAATAACAAAGACAAGGAAAAGAAAACAGGCCACATCCACAGAACATCTGGCTATGCAACCAGCTGCAGCATAAAAATAGATCTGCAAGCTCAAGTGGGAGGGAAAGAAGGGGAAGGGGATGCGAAAAGAACTAAGATGTGTTATGTGCAGGTACCAGCTCCCCATGATGGATGCAATCATGCACTACAAACATAAAATAAATAAAAAAAAAAAGATCTGGCCCTCCCCTGGCTGCGCTGGGAGAGGAAAACCAAGCATGCGTTCAAACTGCTAGGGCAAGCCAGGCATGGTGGTGCAGATCTGTAATCCCAGCATTTAGGAGGCTGAGGTGGGAGGGTTGCCTGTGAGTTCAAGACCAGCCTGAGTGACAAAGTAAAATTTTGTCTCAAACAAACTCACACAAAACAAAACAAAAAGTGCTAGGGCAAAACACGAGCTGAGACAGACCTCAAGTTGGAGTATGAGATACAGACAATCTCAGGATTTGGGGGCTTAAAAAATGTGAGATACTCTAAGAAACAGGACAAATTATTATAGTGATTTCCCAGTAGATATTAAATGGTACTGAGACTGAAAAAGCCACTGAATGTGATGAATTCGTTTCTGGAACACATGCTGAAGGCCCACTCTGTACTGATTCACCAAACAAAGCAGTTCTCTACATAGACACACATCAAGGCTCCCACGGAGCTCACATTCTCGGACTGACATAAGGAACAGCTACAGGAAGACATTCTGAGTCAGAGCGTGAGGAGTGTGATGGACAGAAAAACCAGGGTCACAGGCCCCAAACTTCAGTTTTAAAAGCTACAGGATGGCGTACACCTGTAATCCCAGCACTTGGAAGGCTGAGGCAGGAGGATCGCTGTGAATTCGAGACCAGCCTGGGCTACATAGTGAGTTCCAGGTCAATCTCAACTACATAGTGAGGCCCTGTCTCAAAAAAACAAAACAAAAATAAATAAATAAATAAATAAATAAATGCTACAGGAATGACAGCACGTAGACAACAGGATTACATGACACCCTCAGGATACATCAGATAAATCCAGAAGATCAGGAATCTGTAAGAAAGCAGGCCTGAATTCCTAAAAATGTCAAAGTTGTTAAAAACAAAACAAGACGAAAAACTCATGCAAAGTAAAAAGAGTTAAGAAGGGTTGGAGGTATAGCTCGGGGATACATCATGTGCTTAGCATGTGCAAGACCTTGAGCTTCACCTCTAGCACACACATACACAAAGTTAACAATCAAAACCTGGGGGTGAGGCCCTAGAGGTTCTAGACTAAAAAGTTAAAAATCACATTCAGCAAATAAGCACTGATTAAATCCTGGGCCAGGGGAAAAAGAAATGATAAAAAATATTTGATGACAAGGAAGGATATTTAAATATAAACTGAATACTTGCTATTAGGGGATTATTCTTAATTTTTAAATTTGTTAAATTAAAAAATGTTCAGTTTTCTTAGCCAGTTCATATTACATCCCTACTTGTGGATATGTAAGAAATTTTTATTCTTAGGTAATCTGTGGTTAAATGTACAAAAATAAAGCAACTACTGAAAACTGTTAATTATTGAATCTAGGAAGAGATATATATTCAGTTGCTCATTTGTACTAATCTTTTCAGTTTTCTGTGTAAATTAAAACATTTAAGACAGGTATATTTGCACACACCTGTAATTCTAGCACTCTGGGAAGTGAGGCAGGAGGATCATAAATTCGAGCAGTCTGGACAATTTAGTGACTAAGAGCCTGTCTCCAA
>NW_022900939.1:22946803-22949047 GCF_012274545.1 Fukomys damarensis | reverse complement strand
TATATGTATATATATATATATATATTTTTTTTTTTTTAAAGGGCTGGAGATGTAGTTCAATGTAAAGACCCTGAGTTCAATCCCTAGTATCTCAAAATTAATTAAAATATTTAAAAAGAAAAGCCACGTGTAATGGTAAACACTTGTAGTCCCAGTAATCAGGAGGCTGAGGCAGGAGAATCAAAAATTCCCTGTCAGCCCTTTAAACTACACAGTGAGACCCTGTCTCAAACAAACAAACAAACAAACAAACAAAAAACACTGAAAATGTACACAGAGGAGAAAAGTAGTAGAAGTATTCCTTCAGTCCTATTGACTACTTATAGCCACGTCTGATCTCTGCCCAAGAGAAAGACTATAACAGCCTAATCTTGACACTGAAGTCTTTTGGGGGGTGCCAGGGGGTACATAAGGGATTGAATCCAGGGCCTCATGTTTTGTTTGGTACAGGGCATCGAACTCAGGTCCTTGTGCTTGTGAGGAAGGCAGCAGAACCACTGAGCTAAATCCCCAGCCCCAGGGCTTTATGTTAATCCTGCACTTTATCACTGAGCTACAATCCCAGTCCAATACTGAAGTCTTCACAGTAGACATTCAGGGGTCTTCTCTCTTCCCTGGGGTGAGGGTAAAAGTTAGATGACATATAAAGACATGTAAGAAGACCCCTACAGAGACAGAGAAGCTGTGGAAAAGCCCATGTGATTATTAGGTGAATGATTAAAAGGTCAAAGATGGAAACAATGCAGGTACAAATAATCAAGAGCACTCGTATCAAGCATGGGCGATTCTGGTTTGATGGAGAGGTGAAGGGAACATGTGAAAATGGTGATGTGATTAAGATGGAGCCCACCGATTATTCTGGATACAGCTGGCTTATTGAGGGAAGATCAGTGAGGATGAGCATGGTCCAGACATATAAAGCTTTGCAGGAAGTTGCATGGGAGAGAAGGATACAGAAAGTGTGTGTGTGTGTGTGTGTGTGTGTGTGTGTGTGTGTGTACACAACTTTAAAAACAAGCAAACTAGCCAGGTCTAGTGGCCAACACCTACAATCCCAGTACTCTGGAAAGCTGAAGCAAGACATCACAAGTTTGAACCCAGCCTGGGGAACATAGTGACTTAGCAAGGTCTTAAAAATTTTTTAAAAATTTAAAGGGTTAGGAACATAGCTCAGGGTGAAGGCCTTGGATTCAATCCCCAGTACTGCAAAAATAAAAAACAAACCTAAGTAAATAAGTAAATAAACAGAAAACATAATTATCTTTATGGAATGTGACTTCTTACGTTTTTCTCGAACATTAAAGTGTGCTCATTTCTTCTCTTGTCACTTTGAAGCCTGTCATTTTTCAGGATCCACTTTCAGATAGTTTGGTCACTTCAACCTGCTTCTTCTTTACAGCCCTCAATATCTGTCCTTTACCCTGTTCTCGTCCTGCTTTTCCTCACTAGGCATTCTTCTCCATGTGGTACACCCAATCATGTTCAGATGAAAGTATTTTAGCCCATCCGTAGTTCACTTCTCAAACAGCTTTTCAAGAACCCAATATCCAATTTTCCTTTACCCATCAACTCATTACCCAATCTTGTCTTTCTTCTTACAATGCTCCTGTTTCCCTCTCTACCATTCTTCTTAGCTTTCCTTGAATGGCCTCACTTCATGCCCAGGAACCGTTTCAATTCCCACTCTTCTTTTGGGCTCAGAGTCTCCTTTTCTCTCCCTTTTACCCCTTCATTATCAATAACGTTGTGCTGAGCTCTAACTTTTTCTCTTTTACTTTCAATACTCTCTCAGCTTCAGTCCTTCCACTGCCTCATTCACTGGGCTCTTCATCTATTTCCTCTATCACATCCTTCTCACCCATAGACACAGATTCACCAGTAATATCTTCTGTTTCACGCAAGTTATCCTCATCAACTTCTTTTTCCTCAATCTCTTCTAGCTTTTCATCTCTCTCACCCATACTTTCAAAAGGAATTTCCATTTCCTCGTTGGTAACTTCTATCACTTTTTCATCACTAGTAGCTTCTTGTAGTTTTTCAATGTCCTCTTCACTAACATTTTCCATTCTTGGACCGTCCTCCAAATTCTCCCCACTAGATCCCTGTTCCTCCACACCTGACACCATTTTATCACCAGCTCTCAAATTTTCTCTATTGAGCCTTAGTTTCTCTCGATGCATCTTTGACTTCTCTGCACTGGATTTCCGCCTGTCTGCCCTTAATACTGGCTTCTCAAAAGTGGAG
>NW_022900939.1:22945302-22946630 GCF_012274545.1 Fukomys damarensis | reverse complement strand
TGTTCTGTACTCGGGCTTCTCAAAAGTGGACCCCCGCCTCTCCGTCCTGAATACTGGCTTCTCTATAACCGGCCCTCGCCTCTCTCCCCCATGCATTGGCTTCTCTAAAATGGATCCCCGCCTCTCTCCCCTGAATGTCGGCTTCTCAAAAGTGGAGCCCCGCCTCTCAGCCCTGAACATAGGCTTCTCTATAATGGACCTACGCCTTTCTCTAATGGGCGCCCGCTTCTCTCCAGTGGACTTCTGCTTCTCTTTTTTGTACTCCAGACTCTCTCCACTTGACCTCAGCTCATCCTGTCCCAGTTGATCCCCTCTGGATCTCATATCCTCTCCACTGGTCCCCACCTTGTCCTCCATAGAACCCAACCTCTCTCCAGACTCCCTCCTAGACTCTGGGGTGACCTCCAGCCTCTCTTCAGACGCAGATCCCCTCCTAGACTCTGGGGTGACCTCCGGCCTCTTTTCAGATGCAGATTCTTCTATCACCTCTAACCTCTCTTCAGACACAGACCCCCTACTGGACCCTGCTGTCACTTCTGACCTCTCTTCAGACACAGATGCCCTCCTAGATTCTTCTATCACCTCGGCACCAGATTCAGCCCCAGTTTCCTTTCTGACTTCTTGCTTTTCCTCAGTCTCTCTTGGGCTGTCTCTCCCCGTGTCTGCAGAGGCCTGTGATGCACTTGCTACGCTATGCGGTCCCTTCTCGTCTATCTCTTCCTGACCAAATTCTGACTGCTCTTTCAAGACCGTGGGTCCCAACCTCTCTTCAGACGCAGACCCCCTCCTAGTCTCTACCGTCATCTCTGGCCTCTCTTCAGACATAAATTCCCTCCTAGACTCTGCTATCGTCTCCGCACTAGCTTCGGTCCCAGTTTTCCCTTTGGCCTCTTGCTTTTCCTCACCCTCTCCTGGGCCCTCTTTCCCCAGATCTGCAGAAACCTGTGATGGACTTGCTGGGCTACGCAGTCCCTTCCCGTCCATCTCCTCCTGACTCACTTCTGATTTCTCTTTCAACACCAACTTTCCTACGCCCTCTGGTCTCCAGTACTCAGACTCATGCTTTGGGTCTCCCATTCTAGGCTTTGCTGTGTTTCTTCCCTGGAGCTCTATCCTCTTCCCAATCACAATGAGCCCATTCCAGGGCATCCAGAGTTTCTCCTTCTCTCTCTGCACCTGTGCCCCCTTGCAAGGCAGCTCCGGCGGCCAACGCCTCCGGGCGGCGGCGCGGCCGGGTGAGCCCTGGTAGCCGGCCTTGCTGCGCCCCTTCGGCCCCTTAAACGTCTTACTCTGGAGCTCCCGCGCGGCCCAAGGTGGAAACTTTAACG
>NW_022900939.1:22930508-22944974 GCF_012274545.1 Fukomys damarensis | reverse complement strand
GACCTCCCCCTCCCGGTCGCCACCCCGCCCACCGCCTGGAGGGTGAGAGGGTGGGTTTAGTGCGCACGCGCAGGCCGGCCGCGCGTGGCGGTTGGAAGGCGGGGTCCTGAGCTTCGGCTCCCGCAAGTCCACCAACAGGGAGAGAGGTCCGGGGAGGCACGACGCATGGCCTCTGATGACCCCAAAGCCCGGACCGACAGCCCCCACGTCCTAGCATATCTCCAGGCTAGCTTTCAGTTGAGATCTCCTTTAAAGCTGGGTCAGGACACTGGAACCATAGGCTCTGCAGCCAATAGTTTCGCGCACAGTAAACGTAGTAGCCAATCAGAAGGCGCAGCTGCAGGGGATGGGTGGGAACAACCCCTCTCGCGGTGACTCCCTAGCAGGGAGGGGAGAGCGTCCCCATCTGTTGATAAGGTTCGTGTGGGTAAAGGCCAGACGCGAGGCTCACGTGCTGTATCCCAGAAGCGTGATAGCGGAGCACCAGGACACTGAGGAGGAGAGTAAGAAAGGTAAAGCAAGGAAAGGGATGCAAACACCTTCCAACCTCCATGTCACTTCAGGATAGCCAGTGATCTATTGTCCAGGAAGAAAAGGTAGAGTCGGAGAGGGAAGGATGGGGCACCTCTGTGGCACCTACCTGCGGACTGGTGAGGATACCGAGAGAGGCAGTGTTTTACCTTTGTTTGCGCAGATGGAAAGGGCCCATCACTGTCACGCCTTTCCCCAGCACTGGACTCACTGATATAATGTGGAAGAAGTGGAAGGCGAACTGTTAGGAGTTGAGATGGGGCTGGTGTCCTCTCCTCTTTTCCCAAGGTGGGGGAATCCTGTTCAGCCCTTAGGACTTCACTGGTGTCTTAGTTACGTTTCTTGTTGCTGGAACAAAATACCCAACGCTCAAAATTAAAGGAGGAAAGATTTATTTCAGCTCACATTTTGTAGAGGTTTCAGCCCATAATCTCCTGGCTCCAATGCAGGGTGGATGGCAGAGGGGCATCACGAAGGAGAAGCTTTATGGCTGGCAGAAGGTTGCAAAACAATAAGGGACGACCACAGCTCTTTTTGCCCGTTATCCTATCCAGGATGCTTAGGGAGGGTAGTACGCACACCCTTTATCCTAGTGGCCTTAGCATTGCACCATACATTCTAGATCCAGCCACCTCTAAGAAAGCCCCATCTAAGATTGCATGAGGCTTTGGAGGGACATCGAGACACAAGCCATAACAACTGGTGTATCCATATTCATATAATCAGATCATGCGTTCTTCATTTATTATTTTCTTTCGACTTCGTTCAACGAATAGTGTTTGAACATCTGTGTCGTGCCAGGGAACAGAGGGCATGCAGAAATGCACTCTTTGGGGGCTAAGGACGAGATGGAGCAACTGTGGTTCATCCTGTAGATTCCATCTCCCTCAAGCAGCTACCAAACAGTGTAGGTCAGAGTGGAGATACTAAGACTCCACAGGAGCCAGACTCCACATGTTGGCAGGGTGTGGTGGTGAGAGCAGGAGAACCTGCCCTGGGAGTGTCTGAGAAGCCAAAAATGGAGGACATTCAGGCTGGGAATTTAGCTCAGAGGCACAATGCTTGCCTCAAAAGCGCAAGGTCCTGAGTTGAATCCCTGGTACCAAAGTGGGTGGGGGGATGAAAGACATTCAAAGAGGAGTTCGGAGGGGCATAAGGAGCTGAGAAGCATAGTCGAGCAAGCGTCTGCTTCAATTTTGTCGTTTTTGTTTTTTGAGACAAGGTCTCATTATTTAGTTCAGGCTGGCCTTGAACACACAGCTATCCTCCTGCCTCAGCCTACTGAGTACTGGGATTATAGGCACACACCACCACACCCAGCTGTTTCAATTTTTTCTATGTTGATTCATACTCATGGTTAAAATAAATAATACAAAAATAAGAAAAAATAAAATAGATAATACAACTATTTGGATGTGGTGGTGCACACCTGTAATACCAGCACTTCAAGGCTGAGGCAGGAAAATCACCTTGAATTTTTTTATTTGTTTGTGTGTTTGTTTTTTTGAAACAGGGTCTCACTATGTAGTTGAGACTGACCTGGAACTCACTATGTAGCCCAGGCTGGTCTCAACTCACAGCGATCCTCCTGCCTCAGCCTCCTGAGTGCTGAGATTATAGGCATGCACCACCACGCCCAGCTAATCGCCTTGAATTTGAGGCCAGCCTGGGCTACATAGTGAGCTCAAGGCCAGTTTAACTACAGAGCAAAACCCTATCTCAACAACAAACAAAAAGGCCAGGCGTGGTGGTGCACACCTGTATTCCCAGTACTCAGTAGGCTGAGGCGGGAAGATCACTGCAAGTTCAAGGCCAGCGTGGGCTACATAGTGAGTTCAAGGGCAGCCTGAACTACATAGCGGACACTGTCTCAAAAAAAAGATGAATTATTGGAAGAATTAAAGGAAAGATAAACTGGGGGTGGTGCTGCTCCTCTGTAATCCTAGTATTTGAATAACTGAGGCTGAAGGATCTGCAGTTTGAGGTCAGCCTGGGCTACATATCAAGACACTGTCTGAAACAAAAGAAAACAAATGAACCAAACTCCCAAGAAAATATCATTTTGTCCATATATGGTGACACATGCCTGTAATCCCAGCACTCAGAAGGCTGAGGCAGGAAGATTGTGCAAGTTTGAGGCCACCCTGGGTTATATAGTGAGACCCTGTCTCAAAAAAGCAAAAAAGAAAGAAAATATAGCCAGGTGTGGTGGCTCACGCCTATAATCCCAGCATTTGGGAGGCAGAGGCAGGAGGATCACTGTGAGTTCAAGGTCAGCCTGAGCTACATAGTGAGTTCAGGGCCAGCCTGAACTATAAAGTGAAACCCTGTCTCAAAAAAACAAAAAAAAAAAAGAAAGAAAGAAAATACATATTTGTATACTGATGATGCACATTCCAAATGTGCATATAACATGTAATGATTTATATAATGTGTAATGTCCTTATCTTCAAACATTTGTTATTTCTATGTGTTGAAAACCTTTTAACTCTTTTTTTCTAGTTATTTTCAAAAATATGGAACACTTCACAAATCTGTATGTCATCCTTGCACACAAACTATGCTGATCTCCTCTATAGTGTCCCAGTTTGGGTATATGTGCTGCTGAATTGAGCATAATACTATCCTTTTCTTGTATGTGTATGTGCTAATAGGGATTGAATCCCAGGGCCTTTGCACTGAGCTACATCCTTAGCAACCCCTCCCCCCGGCCTTTTTGAGAAAGAGATTAAGTCACATGTTACCCAGGCCGGGCTCAAACTTGCCATCCTCCTGCCTCAGCCTCCCAGAGTGCTGGGATTACAAGCATATGCCACCTTGCCTGGCCACAATACCATTCTACAAATTACTACAAAAAGCAGAAATACAAAGCATGGGGCTGGGGATTTAGCTCAGTGGCACCATGCCTGCCTTGCAAGTGCAAGTGTCCTCAGTTCAATCTCTGGTACCAAAAAGAAAAAGGAAAAGAAAATATGGTTTCTAGTTTATTTTAGGAGAACAGCCTAACCTTGGTACAAAAATCTGACCTGAGGGCCGGGGATTTAACTCAATGGTTCTGCCTCCTACCTCCCATGCAGAAGGACCTGAGTTCGATCCCTGGTCCAAAAAAAAAATCTGACCTGAGGAGATTTGTCCACCTGACCTGTACACTGAAGAATGATTAAAGTATGTATATTTTACCAAAAAACCACCAAGAAAGTATAGGAAAAACACATAGTAATATCTCCTGACTATAGATAATCATAAACAAAATAATATCAATTTGAATAAGCAATGTAAAAGGGTAGTGTTTAATGAGCAACACCTTCTAGAAATGTAAGGTGGTTTACTATTTGAAAACCAATGAAATTTAACACAAATAAAATAAAATGCATATGATTATCTCAATAAAGAAAGAACATTTTGATGAAAATCAATACTCATCAATCTAGGAATAGCAGTGAACTTCATTAATCTCATAAAGGGCATCTAAAACACTACAGGGTTATATTTTGCACTGGGACTGGTGGTGCCTATAATTCCAGCACTCAAGAGGCTGAGGCAGGAGGATTGCTTTGAGTTTGAGGCTGGTGTGGGCTACATATAGTAAAAGACAAAAGAAAACACTTTCTCTGAGATCAGGAAGAAGATAAGGGTTTCCTCTATCACCCTATCATCACATCTGCATTGTACTAGAAGTTCTAGTAAGGGCACTAAGACAATAAAAGAAAATAAAGGTATAAAGTCTGGAAAATAATTAAAACTGTCATTATTTTAGATTATGGAATTGTATATGTAGGAAAACCAAAAGAACCTACAAACTCTTGCATTAATAAGTTGCAAATTGCTAAGCTTGCAAATAATTTTAATAATTTATTCAATTAATAAGTATGGGCTGGGGGCTGGAGATTTAGCTCAGTGGTGACGCCACCTGCCTCACAAACACAAGGTCCTGAGTTTGATCCCTGGTACCAAAACAAAACAAAAAAACCCTACAATTATAAAATGAAACTTTAAAATATACCTTTTATTTATTTATTATTATTATTTTTTGGTTACTGGGGATCGAACTCAGATCCTTGCGCTTGCAAGGAACTAAATCCCTAGCCCTAAAATATACCTTTTAAAGAAGATATTTTAGAGCCAGGCATGGTGGCACACACCTGTAATTCCAGCATTCTTGGAGGCTGAGGTAGGAGGATTGATTGCCCCAAGTTCCAGGCCAGCATGAACTACATAGTGAGACCCTATTTTAGACCTTGAAAAGAAGGTGGGGGGAGAGGGAGAGAGAAAGAAAGATTTAAATACCATTTTAAATAGCAAAAGAGTAGCGGGGCATGGTGGCGCACACCTGTAATCCCAGCACTCAGGAGGCTGAGGCAGGAGGATCACTGTGAGTTCAAGACCAGCCTGGGCTACATAGTGAGTTCCAGGTCAGTCTCAACTACATAGTGAGACCCTGTCTCAAAAACCAAACAAACAAAAACCAAAAAAAAAAGGCCAACCATAGAGAAGCAGAAGATATTAACAATACATGACCCAGGAAGGGTTTGTGTCCAGGAACAAAGAGTTTAATGTCAATAAGAAAAAAAATCTAATTGTAAAGAGAGGAAGGCAGAAGAGTAAAAGCCTAGGATAGGTACTTTTCAGAAGACACCCTGATGGCTGAACAAGAGCAGAAAATGCTACCCAACATCATTCCTCACCAGGTAACACAAGTTAAACCTCCAGGGTTCTATTACCACACGTACCTCTACTAACATGGTGAAAGTAGAAAAAGGACTAACAAGTCCCAGTAATGGCAAGGATGTGGCATAACTGGAATGTCTGCGCAGTGCTGGTGGGACTGTAAATTGGTTCCATCATCCCAGCAAACTGACAGTATCTTCCAAAGCATCTTAAACATAGGCCTGTGCTGTGATGAGGAAGCAGTTATTATACCCTCATACAGAAATCCCTTTTTTTTTTTTTTTTTTTTGGTACCAGGAATCAATCAAACTCAGGACCTTGCACTTGTGAGGCAGGTGAGGCCCCACTGAGGTAAATCCCTGGCCATACCCAACAGCAGTGAGGGTTTAGGTCCCTGAAAAGAAATAGACAAGAATGTTAATGGCAGTTTTATTCCTCATAGTCCCAAATTTGCGGTAACCCAGATGACCATCTGCATTACTGTCATTTATACCTGACAGTATAAATACATTAAGGAACGTGACGCAGAGGTGAAAAATGACTGTGGCACTCAGAAACATAGGTGGATCGCACTCAATAAGGCCACAGGTGGGTGTGGCCTTCTGGGAGATTGAAGCAGGAGGATTGCAAGTTTGAGCCCAGCCTGGGTAATTTAGTGACAACATGATTCTATCTCAAAATAAAAAATAAAAAAGGCTGGGGATATAGCTCAGTGCAAAGGTCTTGGATTCAATTCTAGTACTGCCAAAACAAAACAAAACAAAACATAAAAAGAAAAGAGAATAGATGAAACTAATTTATGGTGATAGAAATCAAAATAGTGATTAACTCAGGGTCAGGGTAGTGGCTAGCTAGGGTATAGGCAAGGGGGAGCCTTTTAGAGTGTAGAAATGGTTGTATATCTTGATTTGAGTAGCGGTTGCACAGGTGTATGCACATATACAAATTGGGCTGGGGATTTAGCTCAGTGGTACCGGGCCTGAGTTCAAACTGGTACCAGAAAAAAAACTCTGTGCATATATACAAATTAATTGTGCCTTACACTTAGGATTTGTGCAGCTTTAAATCAGACATGATGGCACATGTCAATATTTGGGAGACTGAGGCAGGATAATTATAAGCCTGAGGCCACATAGCGAGAACCGGTCTAAAAAAAGGATTAAAAAAAGGGTTGGGAATGTAGCTCATTGCTCCCTGGGTTCAATCTCCAGAACAGAGGTGGAGGGGGGCCTTAAAAGAAAGAAACTGGGTTCAAATCTGGGTTCATCTTGGACTTGTTGACCTGGACAAGTTGCTTCACTTCTCTGGTGGTCTCAGTTTTGATATACCACTGGGGAAAGGAAGGGAAAATGCTTTGGTAACTGTAAGGTTCTGAGTGATGATTTATCAGGGTCCCTTGCTGGCAAGTCTGGGGCATTGCAGAAGCGGTGCTGCTGAGGAGGGCTATGCAGGACCAGAGGGCACAGTGAGGGTGGGAAAAGGCTTGCTCAGCCATGCCAGAGGTCTCCTGGCCCACAGCCTTCCTCTATACCAATGGAAGTGCAGGGGTTGGGCAGCTCTGAGGCAGTGAAGTGAGGTATCCTGGGAGTGAGGGGCTCCCCGGAGGGTTGTCTGCACGAGGCATCTCCCTAGGTTGGGAAGAAAAGTCCAGTACAACCTTTGGGTCCTGTTCTTCACCCTGGCTCATGCCCTCAGACCCCCATAGAAAGTGAGCATGTGTCTAGGTTCTGGTTGCCTTCCCTGAGACCTCATCCTGACCATCCCTGTCCACCATTCTGAGTGAAATCAGAGGCTTCCCCCAGGATGGGGATGGGGTGGCCCAAAAGTAGATCCAGCAACCAAGGAGGCTTGGTTGGGACAGGTTGGGAAAGCGAAGCTGCCTCCTGAACTTCACCTAGACTGAGTTCTCCGTGTGGCAGCGTGAGTTTATCTGGCTATATGACACCTACCTGATAGTAAGAGTACACAGCTTCCTTGTGAGGAGGGCTAGGCTGGGACTGGGAGGGGTGGGCCATGCACATGGGTGAGGACAAGTCTGTGATAGCCTCCTTGTTGATCTGTCTCTTCTTTGAACAGATTTCCCCCAGCCCCGCCTAAGCCAGACTTCAAGGCTTCAAAGGAAAAGCTCTGTCACCTGGGAAGTTTGCCAAAATGAACCAGGAGCTAGAAGGGTGAGATCCACCTCCTTTCCTAGCTGGTGGCCAAGCCCTGGCCCTACCCTACCCCAGAGCTCCAGGATTTCTTTCCCAACTGTGCCCTGACTTCTTTGGTCTTTTTGAAATACTGCCAGGATGCATGCTGGGCCCGAACACTGAGGTTCCCCCGGAGTGGGGGTCTGAGACCAGGGTGAGGACACTGGACCAGCAAAGGGCTCCCAGGGGTCTCAAGCCCCCATCTCATCAGCTCCTCAAGTGGCATGTGACTAGACATGAGAGGTGCAGGTGCCCAGCCCAGTAGCTCTTTTGTGTATGAGTCACACTCTGTGTGTCAGTTGAGTGTGTGAGAGAACAGAAAGGAGCTCCTCAGAGGGTGTCTAAGGAACACTGTCTGCAGATGAAACTCTCATCACCAGCATGTCAGGGCTCTTGGTGACCTCTGGGGCACACTCTGGATTCAAGCAAGGCCTCAAGTCCATGGCAAGGTTAAGGCCCAAACTGGCTGTGGAAGGAATGTTCCTGGTGGGGCCTGGCTCTGGGTGCCTGTGCTTCCAGACTCCTGGTTACCCAGATAAGTGGGGTCCTATTCTCCCTTAGGAAGATGATGTCTTTGAACCTGAAAGGACCTTTTTGCTAGAATACCACACCTAGCTGGGCGTGGTGGCACACGTCTGTAATCCCAGCACTCAGGAGGCTGAGGCAGGAGAATCGCTATGAGTTCGAGACCAGCCTGAGCTACAGAGTGTGTGCCAGGTCAGTCTCACTACATAGTGAGACCCTGTCTCAAAACACCAAAAATAAAAAGAATACCACGCCTGCATCTGAGATGCCTGCCTGCAGATGAGTCATATGCTCTCCCATGTATACACAGGGTACAGTGTTGAGGGCCTTGGGCCCCCTGCCCCTCTCCCAGTGGTTCTGCTCCCTGGGGGACAGATAAGAAGGGATGTCCTGGGAGTTCTCTATGGCCATGAGCACCACAGTGGGGCTTGATGTGGGGACTCAGGAGCTCTATGGGAGGTTGTTTCTCAGCAGGCCTGGCACACAATTATATCCCTATCTTGGCCATACTGACCAGTCTGGGAGCACAGGAAGTTAACCAACTAAAAATGTGAGTATTCCTTCTCACCTCTCTTGCCCTCTCCTTTCTGTAATACTACTGTGTGCGCCTATGAGGAGTCATTCTGTAAAAGTCCATTTGTCAGGAGATGCAGAAGCTCTGGAGGTTGGGAGAGAATGGGAAGAGGGAGAATTCCAAGGAGAGGCTGAGGACGGAAGCTTTGAGCTGCCCCCAGTCCCCTAAGGTCTCCCCACTGCCTCCTCAGAGCTTCCTCAAATTGTCAGAGCTCTTTGAATGACTCAGGTTGAGTACTGGCTTCCCTCAAAGGCTTCCACCATGAGTCCTGGGAGGACACAGCTGCAGATCATTTTGGAACATTTAGTGACAGGTGTGCCAGGCTTCCATTCCAAACTAGCCAACTAAGAGGTAGAGGCAAGGATCCAGCCTCAAGTGAGTGAGTGAGATGCCCTCAATGGACTGAAAGCTCTAACACACACCAGGCTTGCACGCCTGCAAAGCATTTGCTTCTTTCTGGCCTAACTCCTGCTCAATCCCCCAGATCCAGGCCAGGGGCTGCTTCCTGGTCTACTCCCCTGAGCATCTAGGTCTGACCTATGGTAATTTCCAAGCAATTCTCTCCTGGATATGTGGAGAAACAGGGGCCTGCCACCCCTTAGCTGCCCTCCTGGCAAGCTTCCTTCCCAGCCACCCACTTCCTGATGCAGAAGCTAAAGGGCCTGAAGCTTTTGGATATGCAGAGATACTATATCCAAGACTTGCAGGCAGTGAAGATGAGGGGTAGCCCTAGGCTGGGCTGGAGGTTGGTGGGGAGGGTGGACAGGCCAAGGCCATAGGCAGCAGTGACCCTGAGCCTGGAGGCCTAGGACCTGCTGGACCTGTGGCACTGGACAAGGCACGCACTAGGAACCAGGAGACGCCACACTACCAAGTAGGGTGAGCCTGCAGCCCTCTTGCTAGGCTGCCCACAAGTCTTCTCTCATTTTACTCTGTCCTCCCCAGATCTCATGGACTTCAGGTCTTGCTGGGTCTCCTTCAAGGACTGAAACTCATTCACACAAAGATAAGTGTTATTGCTTCACTGAGACCATTCTCCCATCCCTATCCTGGTGTAGTCCCCTTCCCTTCTCTTTATTAGTGATACGAGAGGCCAGAGCAGGGCCAGACTGAAGTGTGGAAAGAGCAGCTCCTGGCCTAGAGAACAGGGGACTGGTGAGGACTTCACTTTTCCACAGGCCAGCATCCTATTCCTCCAGAATATCTGTCTTCCTACAGGACAAGCCCTAGAGCAACTAGCCCCTATCTGGGACTTTGTGACAAGAGTCCCCCAAACTCTTCTTTACAAGTTACTAGTGATAGCCTGAGGCTTTGCAAAGATAGGGTAGCCTGGATATCCCATTTAGCCACAGGTTAAGTACAGCCCTAGGGACCCTGACCTCAGCAAGCCGAGAGACAGCCTCCATCCTGGCAATCCTTGAAGCTCATTGGGCCCCCACCCTTGCCTGTCCTTCACAGCTTGGTTTTAAAGCAAGGGGGCCTGGGCCTATTTTTTCTGCAGTAGAAGAGATTGAACCTAGGGCTTCTGCCCTTAACTACTTCCCCAGATCATCCATTTTGTTTTTTATTTTTATTTTTTGAGACAGGTTCTCACTACGTAGTTGAGGCTGACCTGCAACTATGTAACCCAGGTTGATCTCCAACTCACAATAATCCTCCTGCCTCAGCCTCCCAAATGCTATTACAGGTGTGCCACCACACCCGTTTGTTGAGACAGGGTGTTGCTATATAGTTCAGGCCAGCCTTGAACTCAAGGCAGATCTCTTGCCTCAACCTCCCAACTACTAGGATCACAGGTATGTGTCACCATGACAGGCCACACTTTGACAGGGTCTCATTAAGTCTCAAATTTGTGACCCTTAGTGTCCCACAGTGTTAAGAATTACAGGGATGTGCCATACCTACTTGTCTACTCAACTCAAAGGCCCACCAGGCATATCCTCTGGCATGACATGGAGACTGGATTCTGGGGACAGAGAAAGAATTACCCCCACACGTCTACAGCCCTTCTTTCTATGGCAGATCTCCATGGGAAGGTAACAAGACCCAGAACTTAGGATCCAAGAAGTCAAGGATAACCCCTCCTGCACAGGCCCTAACAAGGACCACAGTTTAAAAAAAAAAAAAAAAAAAAAAAAAAAAAGCCAATTTTCTACACCTATTTCCTGTCCAGGGAAATTAGTACTCTGTCTTGCCCCTCTCTTTCTTCAATGCTAAGGAGCCAAGAAACCAGATATAACTTCAGGTTGCCCTTTTGCCATAGGGGACAAGGTTTAAACTCCATTTTACCCCACTGTGATGCTAGACTTCTTGGTTGCTTATGCCTGCTAGGTAAAGCCCAAAGTACAGGCTGGAGACAGCCCTTAGCAACACTTGTCAAAGGCTCAGGACCCTGGCAACACCCTCTTGGTTACACACTGGAGGTGGGATCCAGACACCTGGGTCTGAAGTCCTGGGCTCCACCTGACTGGCCCCACCCTGAATGGACTCCAACCATATCTATCTACACTGGCCTGATGCTCAGCTTGGTCTGACTCACAGCAGCCACTGAACCTGGCCCTCATAAACTTGAGTCACTCATCTAAGGGAAGTGATGGAGAAGAGGGCATGACAGAACCTTAAAAGGGCAAAAGCTCAAGAGGCCACCTGTAGCCTGTAGTACTGCCATCACACCTGGGCAGTGGATGAGCAGGTGTGAAGCCACTTCTCCGAGGGCCCCAACAGCCAGCAGCAGACACATCTGGGCTCTGCCACCCCTTCAACAGCCTGCCTGGTGCCAACCACAGCACCATCAACATAAAAATGGGAACTATCAGAAGGGAGTCTCAGCCAGTCACTGGGGCTGACTGAGGCTGAGCAAAGATGCTGTTCCTCCCAGTACATCTCCCTTCCAAAGATTCCCCGGGTCCCAAACCTGAAACAAACCAACACCCTATTAATGAGTTTTTTAAATTCTTTTTTTTTTTTTAATTGAAGGTCCCTTACTGGTCCTGCTTCCATTGAGTGGCCAAGACCAGGGAAAAAGGAGGGTAACCAGCTGGCACAGGGAGGGGTCATCTCCACAACATTCCATTTATACACAGAACTAAATAAACAAGCACAGAGTCACTATTGCAGTTAGAAGTTGGCAGCGTGGGAGGGGGGAGGAGTAGGTGGGGAGTAGGGAGGTCATTAAAAAAAATACAGGCCCCCCCCCAAAGCTGGCTGCCTGAGGGGAACTTGGTCTGCTTCAACCCAACAGGAATCAGAAGATCAAAAGCGGTTTGGGCAAGCCGGAACCATCAGGGATGGAGGCAGGAGGAAGGTCCAGGGGGTAGGGGGGCTGTTTGGCAACTGGGGTGAAAGGATTGCCCTCCCCCTGCTGGGATCCCCCCAGCCCCTCCGGTCTGGCAGGAAGGGGGCAGCCTGCAACCCCCTGAGGGCAGGTCCGGGGTTGCCAGATGCTCCACGAAGGACTGGAGGGGCTCACAAGGGCTTGCCCTCCAGGGAGATGACGGCACTGCCTCCCAGCTTCTCTGCCAGTGTGCAGCGGTCCTTGACCTCCTCATAGCAATTTGCCTGTAATTCATGCTTGATCCCTGTGGGGAAGAAGGGGGAGCATCTGTGAGTAGGGAACACTGGGGTAAGAAATTTCTGTGGCTGGGAAGGAGCCATCAGAGCAGATGGAAGGGTACAATGTACTGCCCAGCAGGGAGGTAAAATGGGAGGGGGGGTCCCCCTCTGCCAAGTCATTCACGGCTCTGCAGCCAAGGCTTGTGCAGATGGGCACAGGCAGTCACCAACACTGGCCCTTACCTGTCAGCTTCTTTTTGATGGCATCCTTGGAACTGGCATAGATCATTTTGCTCTTAAGGGGTGCACACTCGGGGGCCCTGGAGACAAATAAGAATCAGGGAATTTGCAGTATTTGCTCTCAGGCACCAACTTCAAGAAACCCTTGGGCAGGCCTCTAGTCTTGGGGATTTTGACAACTTCCCCATTGACATGTTTCGTTACAACCCTCACCCCACTTACAAAACCCCACCTCTACACTAACCAGGACTTCTGTAAAACTCCCTTTATGAGAAAGGGGCCAGGTGACAGAAGTGTGGATGAGCAACTCACCAAAAGATAAACACCAGATCCTCCTTCTTGCTCTCCTTGGTCTCGTAGGTTGCATCATAGAGGGCATAGCGACAGTCCTTATCTGGCAGCATCTTGACAAAGGTGGCATAGGGATCGTCCACAGTCTGACCCACATCCCCCACCAGGATCTCCTTGCCTTCCTCCAGGATGATGTTCTTCTTGTCCTCACTCAGGCAGAAGAGCACTGCCTTCTTGCGCTTCTTCACTTCCTCTGGTGTTGAGGACTTGCGCACCTTCATGTCATTGAATACCTTGATGACTCCATCAGAGACAGCCACACCAGAGGCCTGAGGGACAAGCCACATACACCTTGTGAAAAGGATTTAGGGTACTGCCCCTGTGGTCCCTCTTCATTCTCAGATCTCAATCTGGATGCCAAAAGTACACCCCCTATCCCAAGGGATCGCCAATTCCCTTCCCAAAGAAAGTCACTACTTTCCCACCCAAGCCACTGTCAAAGGACCAAATAGGATACAACTGCAGAGCAGCTATAAAAGAAACTTCCTATGAATTACGTAGTTCAACATCCTCCCTCTCTGATTTTACAGGCTAGAAACTGGAAACTTACAAAAAGCAAAGCACTGGCAGAGCAATAAGCCTAGAGTTAAAAGAAATCTAAGAACTACTGATTTGGTTCCTCACGGTAACTCAAATCTTAGCCAGGACAAAAGTACCGACACAGAACTTCACAAATAGGAGAGAAGGACCAACACCACAGCGGTAGTCTCTTCAAAGAGTGAACCAAGACTCACAATGCTAGCTGTGACACCAAAAGGTGCCGATAGCTCCACAAAGTCGGTCAGAACTGCTCAACGCAGATGTTACACAAATGACCTTCTTCCCTGCTGGGATCTTTGCCAAATAAGACAATAATCAGCTTCCAATAGGACTCTGTTAGACAACTCCCTACACTCTAAGAGCAGCGCAGTATCCCAAAGATCGCTGACAGAAATTGTCAGGTCAAACTCTAATGGTCAAAAGCACTAAGCCCTCTTTAAACTTCTACTTCCATCGCGCTTGGGGAAGCCCTAGACAGAAGGTCTGTCCACGGTGAAATCTACCCTCCCCGGCAGAGGAAGCAGGCCACGTGACCCGGCCGCTTCCGGAGTGGGCGGGGAAAGGAGATTGCTGGGCTTGTCCCCCTCCCCAAGAGAAAAGCCCCTACAGGGCAGCAACGGCACCTGCAAGAGCCCAACGCCCTGGCCGCTAAATAAGTCTAGAAGCTGCGGGCGGTAGCTTGAGAAAGTTATAAAAGTATACAAGCATCAATTCTCCGTGCCTTTGGGCTCAATATAGGGGGCGGAGTGGCTTCCGGGCGGTGCCCGCCTGGGTCACTTCCCTAAACTCGGCTCCACCCGCAGGCCTCATCCGGGAAAGCTGAAGGCCCAGCTGGTCCTGAGCTACTGCCCGGGTGGCCAGGACTAAACGTGTGCGCAAGCGCCGGCAGACCGTGCAGTTCAGCCCCGGCCCCGCGGCACAGACAAGAACCCAGCTCATTACCGGGGCTCGCTAGCTCGCTAGGACAGCCACGGCTTCTGCAGAGTCCGCTCCATGCCTTGAGGTGCAAACTCCTAATCGCAGGCACCAGCGCCTCGAATAGGACCCGGTCGCCGCAGCATCCCTCTAGTCCCACCGCGCCCGCCCTTCGCAGCCCTGGCCACCTGCTCTCGAGACAGACGCGTCCGCCGAGGGAGGGTGACGCGGAAAATGAACAGCCTTTGGGTGGGGCGCGCGTGCAGAGATCTCTCGCGCGCTTTCCTTCACCGTTCCGGGGTCGGGTTTAGATGCCGCGTGCTCCAGTAGAGAGCGCGCCCTCGTGAAACGACGCGCGACACCGGCCGCTCCGCGAGG
>NW_022900939.1:22928261-22929665 GCF_012274545.1 Fukomys damarensis | reverse complement strand
GCTGGGTACGAGACCTTCATCCCGCCCGGGGCTCTGGGGGAGGGGGTGCCGACGTCGCTCCCTCCCGATTCCCCACGCGTGCAAGCTCAGCCGACCGCCTTCGGGCTCCTTAGCCTGCCGCTTACCATGTTTCCGGAAGCGAGAAACTGCAAAAAGAGATAGAGAAGACAAGAGCCGATGCAGCTGCTGCCGAGACCCAACTGAACGGGGCCTCTACCGGCCCCTTCCGTTTAGTAGGAGCCGCACAATGAGGGGCGGGGCGGGCTTCCGGCACTCCCCGCACGGCCGATGGGAAATGGAGTCCGAAGGTCCTGCGCTGTCGTTGGGTTCGCCGGGTAACAGCCCTGTGTGTCATCAGCTTCCCGGCTTCGCAGTGCGTGCTGGGAAAAATAGCCCAAGGCAGCTGTGGGGCGGGACCATAGAGCGCAGAGTGAGCTCATTGGAGGAATATCCCAGGGAACGCTTTGAGCTGAGCAATGGGCCCTGAGCTCGGTAAAATGACCCGAAAAGGATCTCCGACTAAGCGGTTCTTTATTCCAGGAGAGAAATGGTTTCCATAACGCCTTCTGGCACTTTCTGGATCCCTTGGTTTGAAGTCGCTTAGTGGAGTTAGGATCTTGCTTTTTTTGCATCGAAGCAACTATTCATTGGAATCCGGTCTTAAAGCAGAGTCGCAAGTATAAAGGCGTCTTGGACATTTATCTTCCATGCACAAAGTCCCTTTTGTCTCCTGAGAAAAAGTCATAAGCAACTTCGACAAAATAAGAATAGGAAGGGAAAATAGGGAGAATGGCCACAAGGGGATAATTGTAAGAAGAGTTTTACTTTTGTTCAAGGATGTTCAGAAGATTAACAAGGCAATAAAGAGAAGGGCGGGAGCTTGTGCACTCAAAATTTCTGTGTCCTTTACCAGGAAATGAAAAGAGGAAATAAAGACTAAGCTTAACTTGAACTTAGCTGAAAGGATTAAGGTTATTTAAAATTCTCACTGGCTCAGTGAGAGCATAAGCCTAAAATAAACTGGAGTGGGGGGGCTCCAGCAAGATCGTGTTGGCTTAGAACAATGACCATGGCCTCACATTCTGCAGGAAGAGAAGGCAAGGTCGCTGACAAGTCAGAAGCAAACGGAACCAGGAGCCCTGATGCCCTAAACAGAATAAAGGTTGTAAATGCAGAGAGACGCCCAGGAGTGGGATGTCTCATGGAGCATGCCGGGGGTTGTAGTCGTGGACATCCCCAGCACCGCCCACTGGCGGAGCTCTGGGAGCTCCAGGTGGAGGATGCAGTTTGACCTCTGCTTTCCTCGAGCGCCCCTGGTTGAAGAGGAGCCTAGCTCTACCTTTTTCGAGCCTCACAGTTCGCAGAGCAACGACAAGGCGGCGGCGGCGGCGGCGGCGGCGGCGG
>NW_022900939.1:22922563-22928233 GCF_012274545.1 Fukomys damarensis | reverse complement strand
GGGGGGGGGGGGGGGGGGGGGGGGGGGGGGGGGGGGGGGGGGGCTTTACAGTTACCTTGGTGACGCGCTGTACCCGCCCCCGCCCGCAGGATGCCCTAGATGTCCTTATTAGGACATGAGACTGGAAGGGGCGGGGCCAGCCCGAACACCGGCTTCAGGCTCCTTATAAGGCCGCGTCGGGAGGGAGGCGGGAACTCAGAGACGGCTCAGGATGAGGGGTTGTAGTCTACGTTTAGTATGAAGGGGCGGGCACGGAGCTCCGGAGCCGGCTCGCTCCTCCAAGGCTAGAGAGCTGCACCTCGCGACTTCCGGTATTAACAGCTAGAGGCTGGAGGGGAATAGGGTGGTAGATCCTCCAACTCCAGTGCCCCTCTACTTGGGATCCCTTTGCAGGGATGAAGCTCCCTGAGGGACCCCCCCACTTCCAATTTGCCACAGTTTTCATGTCTACTACCAGCCGGCTCCCTGGGATCCTGCCACATGCCTATCAGACCTCCCCACTTGCCAGGTTGCCCTGCACCTCTTACAAGGTTTCCTACGCATCCGCTACCCTTCCACCTAGTCCTTCTAGCTTGGCCTTTCTGTGCACATCCCCACTTTAAGCCCCCAGATTGCCCCCTTCTCTGTTTCTCTTCCCCTCCCCGAATGCTGCAGATGGGAATCACCATGTCCTCAGAGATCCTTCACCTTCTCCAGTCTTATCTTTGTGTCCTCATCCCCATCAGCCCTTCTTGTATGTCCCTCCCACAAAGATACTTGCATTTATTTCTCATCTCCTCCCCATACTTTCCCCACCCGACTCTTCTCAAACCATCTCTCTCTAGCTTCCTCTGTAAGAATGAGGCAGGAACTGACAGTCTTACAGACACTGGAATTGCCACTTTCAGGCTTTCTGTTAAGGGCCGCCCCCGGCAGCCCTCCCAGTCGCAGGAGGCGCTGTCCGCTTTCCTATCGCCTGCCACAGAGATGGATGCGTCCTCTTTCGAATCTGGTGTGGGAGGAAGGGGCAGGTCAATGCTCCGGCCCGGGTCTAAGAGGCTGATCCGCCTCTGGCACAGCCTAAGCAAGGGTTACAGAGACTAGGCTCCTACCCGTCAGAGTAGTGCAGGGGCCTCTAGTCGAGTGCCCTCTGGAGGCACGTGACTGGGAAGGTGCTTCCCTCATCTCTCCCCGAACGAGGTGTTCCTTTCCCGACCCCAGAACTGGCGGTGTCCCTGTCTCGCGGGCGTGAGGTGCCAGCGGATCCGCCCTGGGATTCATGGAGGCGCAGGTCCGCCTGGGCCGGAAACGCCCGCTGCCTGTTTGTCCCAATCCGCTCTTTGTGCGCTGGCTGATCGAGTGGAGGGACGAGGCAGCCAGCAGGGGGCGCCGCACGCGTTTCGTGTTTCAGAAGGTGGGTGGGTCCAGGCTGGGTTGGCTAGGGTCAGATGTTGTCCAAGCCAGACGACCTGACCCGCCCTGACCGAACATCCTACCCCTATTAGGCACTGCGCTCCCTCCGACGGTATCCGCTGCCCCTGCACAGCGGGAAAGAAGCTAAGATCCTCCAGCACTTTGGAGACGGGCTCTGCCGAATGCTGGATGAACGACTACAACAGCACAGAGCCTCAAGTGGTGAGCGCGTTGGCCAGGGTGATCCCGTCTCCTCCAGGCACAGACTCCATATTCACCTTAGATACTCTTGGCTTTATGCTCCCAACTTTGATCCTGTTCCTGCTTGATCTGGGGCTGATGGTTGGCGCTCTGTGAGCCTCGCAGTTCACATACAACGTGAGCAATCCACATCCTAGATGCCAGATACTGTGGTACTGAGTTGACGTTCTTCTGCTCCCACAGGTGATCATGCCCCTGGCTCACCATCTGGAGAGAAGAGCCCAGCCCAGGACTCTCCCATGCCAGTGAGGAGGGGCAAGTGGAAGAGGGAGTGGAAAGCGAAATGGGAGTACTGGGATTAGGATTTCTTGGTTTGAAGGATTTAGTGGGTGTGGGTCCAGGTCTTCATAGTGATTCCTGGTCTAGGACATATGACTTATCCTCTCTGAGACAGGGTTTTAATTCTGTAAATGGGAATATGGGTGACACCTGTAGAGGGAGTACCATGATTAAGCTACTTAAGGGCCCAGGCCAGTTAGTGGTGGACTGCTGTTACTCAGTAATCATCCTGTAGTGGGCAGCAGACTGAGGTTGGATCTACAGATAACCCCATCCTGTCCCTGCCCTGCAGGTGTCCACTGTCTCATTCTGGATTTTCAGGGAGTCATCCCATCATCTGGCTCATTTTATAGAAAGTGGACAACTGCGGAACTTTCCCAGGACATGCACCTTGCTGAAACCTTAGTCCTTACAGGAACTGAGCTGACACTGGCAGCATTTGTTTCAGAATCCCTCTGTCCCTTTCAGGTTTCTGCCCAGCCCCAAACAGGAGGCTCTAGTGGCTATTGGCCGGCTCGAAACTCAGGAGCCCGAGTGGTCCTGCTGCAGCTCTACTGGCAGCACCTGGTTAGTGCCTGGCAATACTAGGGATACTCGGGAGAAGCAGTGGGGTGAGAATGCCCAGCCACAGCAAGGCAGAAAGAAATCAACCCAGCCACTTGGGAAGGGTTAGGGGTTCTAGCACTGAACCTACCCTATCATTTGTACCGCGGTTTCAGGATTCTGATGGTCACAGCTTCCTAACCAAGGAGGAGCTGCTACAGAGGTGTGCCAAGAAGGACCCCAGGGTGAGCACTGAAATGGGGCAGATAGGTGGAGCCCACCAAAGTGCCTTTGTGGCAGTGAGAAGTGGTGATGGGCCTAGTCGGGTCTGACCCCTGTGCCTGGGCTACAGGGAACTTGGACCCTGAGAGTTTCCTCCTATACACAGATAGCCCCTAGGAGTTCTCGACCCTGGCCAGCCCTTCGTTCTCTCCTGCACAGGAACCTGGTCCTCAGGACACACCAGCCAGCCAGGTAGGAGCCAACTGCAGGGGTCACAGGAGCCAGGGATGGGGTAGCCTGCGTGACATTCTTAGTGGGCCACTGCAGTCAGCCAGCAATTTCCAGATCTGATGCTGCTGAGGTTGGCGAAGGCTGCTCCCCACCCCTCACAGCAGACACTCCTGTTGGAGCACCAGGGGGACGTGAGAAATGGAGGGGTGTCACCTTTAGTAGAGCAAAAAGCCTTTGCCAAGGAGACAGCATTTGGCATGTCTTAAAATTTGGCTGGTAGAAGTATAGGAAGGGTATTCCAGGGAGGAGGGAACAGCATGAGTAAAGATAAAAGGAAGTACTTTGTCTGAGAAATATGCATTGCAGACCTGAGAAATGATACTAGGCTGGTCACAAGGAAACTGATCTGATGGGCAGGAAGACAAGGCGGTGGAGGAGACTTGTTTGTACAGTGTTGCCAAGGGGGATTGAGGCCTGCCTAGCTGGGGGCAGCAGGTATGAGTGAAGAAGGGAGAGCTGTGTTTATTTCCTCCACCTCCCAGGTACTCACTGACTCCAGAGGGCCTGGAGCTGGCCCAGAAGTTGGCTGAGTCAGAAGGTCTGAGCTTGCTGAATGTGGGCACTGGGCCCGAGGAGCCAGCACTGCCAGGAGCAGCCTTGGCTGAGCTGTGAGGAAAAAGGAGAGAGATGGGGGAGGGTGGATGCCCAGCACTGGGGGTTCTGGCCTCATACACAGCATTCTCCACCCACAGTGGCGCCAGTGAAGGGGGTGTCCAGCAGCCACCTCTGGAGCTGGGGCCTGCAGAGTACAGGGTGCTGTTGTGTGTAGACATTGGAGAGACCAGGGGGTAAGTGAAGGAGGAAAGCTATGAAGATAAACCAGAGGATCCTTAAGGTGGGGGTCCTGGCCCACCCTGACCTTGGCCCCCTCCCTGCAATTTCAGGGCAGGACACAGGCCAGAGATGCTCCGAGAGCTACAGCGGCTACATGTGAACCACGTGGTGCGCAAGCTACACATTGGGGACTTTGTGTGGGTTGCACAGGAGACCAGGCCCAGAGACCCAGGTAAAGGGACGTGGATGGGCAAGCGTTAGAGGCAAGGCCTAGTGGGTGAGGACACACAAGACACTGGGATCCTTCTTGGCTTCTTGGCAGCAAGACCTGCAGAGTTAGTACTGGACCACATTGTGGAGCGCAAGCGGTTGGATGACCTATGTAGCAGCATCATCGACGGCCGCTTCCGGGAACAGAAGGTCCCTTCAGTGGTCTGCCTCAGCCTGCTTCCTGCCAGGGCTACCTCCTCAGTCCTCCAGAAGCCAAGGCACTGTGGGGTGGCCCCCTCAGGCAGAGCCCCCAGTGTCTCCAGCTGCACCTCCCTTAGAACTGCTGTAGGCAGCCCCAGTTCAGCCCCTCGGGCAATCCTAGAGCATAGAAGGGACACATGTATCTGAGTGGGCAGAGGAGCTTCCTAAAGACCCCTCCGTTACCCATCCACTGGGGTCTTGGACTCACAAGGCCCAAATGTAATGCAGAGGTTTTGCCCCAGTCCCAGCTGCTGGGCTGATCTCACAGTCGAGGCTATGATCAGACCAAGGGAGGCCTGAGGGATGGGCCACACTCAAGAGGTGGTGAAGGGCTTTCCCATAAGGGTCATAGCATGAGGATATGGAGCCACCTGAAATAGGTAGATAGGCCAGCAAGGGAGAGGAGGCTAACTGGTGGGATCACAGTGTGACTTTGAGTGGGGCACCTGGGCACCCAGGCCTGACCCTGCCTCTCTGCTTCCCCAGTTCCGGCTGAAGCGCTGTGGTCTGGGGCGCCAGGTGTACCTGGTGGAAGAACATGGCTCAATCCACAACCTTAGCCTCCCCGAGAGCACACTGCTACAGGCTGTCACCAACACCCAGGTGAGATCAGAAGGCGGGGCCAGATTGGCAGGGCCCAGGAGCTGTGATTCAGGCCAGGAGCCAGCTCTTGCCTTTGGTTCTCCTCCCCAGGTCATAGATGGCTTCTTTGTGAAGCGCACAGCAGACATTAAGGAGTCTGCTGCCTACTTAGCCCTTCTGACACGGGGCCTGGAGAGACTTTACCAGGTGAGCAGATCTACCTGTCTGGCATTGTTCCTTACCTGGGTCCTTGCTTCCCCAAGGGAGGTCAGGTGGGTGAGACCCCCACTGTTTGGTCTGTCCAATGAGCCCTAAGGCTGAGAAAGGACACCGCGGGTCCCATCTTTCCTCAGGGCCACACCCTACACAGCCGCCCCTGGGGGACACCAGGGGACCCTGAATCAGAAACCAGGCCCTCCCCAAACCCTCTCTGCTCACTGCTCACCTTCAGTGACTTCAACTCTGGAGCCATGAAGAACAAGGTACTACCTCTGCCCAGACTCCTCAGGTAGCCTGGCCCCAAGACCCTTTGGGTAGCCCAGTCCTAGACCACCCTGACACATGCCTCCCCCAACCCCAGGCCCAGTCTGTGCGAGAGGTATTTGCCCGGCAGCTGATGCAGGTGGGTGGAGTGAGTGGGGAGAAGGCAGCAGCCCTGGTGGATCGATACAGCACCCCCGCCAGGTACGTCCCTGGAGGGTACCTTGGGGGCCTCAGCCCCTGTCCCCCCATTTTCCCCCAGCTTAACCAGTGCTTTTGGGGAGTGGGCCTGGCTCCATGTAAGCTCTACAGAGGGAACGGTGGGTAGATCTAGCTAAACCCTGAGGAGCTCAGAGATTGCGGGGGGGGGGGGGG
>NW_022900939.1:22914146-22922371 GCF_012274545.1 Fukomys damarensis | reverse complement strand
GCCAGCCAAGCCTGGAGGAGGGAGGAAAACATCCCATCTGGTGCAGCAGAGAAGGCTTCCCGGAGGAGTGTCTGAGCCACAGAGACTTGGGGGGCTTTTGGAGCCTTTACTGGTCTGTCCCATTGTTGCCCAGAAGGGAGGGCAGAGAGGATGAAGCAGGGCCTCAAATGCCAGAAGTGTGCAGTGTCCTGAGCCCTTTGTCCCAGGCTGACCCCCTCCTGCCTCAGCTCCTATGGCTGGCCCAGATGGTCAGCCATTGTTTTCCCACTCCCAGCCTCCTGGCTGCTTATGATGCCTGTGCCACCCCCAAGGAACAGGAGATGCTGCTGAGTACCATCAAGTGTGGGCGTCTGCAGAGGTGAGGAAAAGAGAGAATCTGAAGGGGGTCGGGGGATGGGCTGCCTTAGGCCCTGGCCAACCCTCACCTGCCTTGTTCTTCTAGGAATCTGGGGCCAGTTCTAAGCAGGACCTTGTCCCAGCTCTACTGCAGCTACAACCCCCTGACCTGAGCTATACTACAAAACAGATCCCATCCCTCCTAACACCCCCACCCAGGCTAGCCAGCTTTTTAACCAGGACCTTTTGGACTACAATAAAAAATCTAAATGCTTGCAGCCTTCTGTGTTATGGAAGGGATGCCAGGCTTCAAGCCCTTATGAAATGTGTCTGTACAGGGAGACAAGACCATATGGTCTCTAGTGTTTTTGTTTGCTTGCAGTACTGGAGATTGATTCCAGGGTCTCATGTGTGCTAGGCAAGTGCTTTACTACTAAACTGTACCCCCAGCCTGTCCAAACAGTGTGATGGTACACACTTGTAATCCCAGTGCTCAGGAGGCTGAGGCAGGAAGATTTCCATGAACTGAGGGCCACCAGGGCTACAAAGTGAGTTTAAAGCCAGCCTGATAGTGAGACTCTGTCTCAAGCAAACAAATAAATACAGCAAGAAAATAAGCAAGATAAATTACATAAAGGTACAAATTTCCAATGATGAATGTCATTATATTGTATACCTAAAATGTACCAGTAAAATTAATTTTAAAATAAATAAATAAATAAATATAGCAGGCACCTCAGGATCTGGGGTTCCCTGGTCAAGGAAATAAAGTCAATAGGGCCTTGCAACCTTAGATCTGTCTTTTTTCCCCCTGGTACTGGGGATTGAACCCAGTGCCTTCACACTAAGCTACATCTTCAGCTCTTTGTTTCATTTATTTATTTTTTTGTTTTGTTTTGTATTTTGAGGCAGCGTCTCACAATGTAGTTGAGCTTGGCCTCAAACTTCTGGCAATCCTCCTGACTCACCTTCCCAAGTGCTGGGATTACAGGTGTGCACCACCAGGTCCAGTTCTCCCCCCTTTTACATTTTAATTTTGAGACCCTAAGTCACCCGGGCAGGTCTTGAATTTGTGATCCTTCTGTCTCAGACTTCCAAAGTGCTGGGATTACAGGCATGTGCCATTATGCCCAGCTCTCAATCTCCTTTATGTAATTGGATGGTTCCTGATCAAATATGATTTTCATTCTTAAGAGGTTTTATACTTGGAATGGAAAACCACTCACAGTCTACTTCTCTCTCTCTCTCTTTTTTCTTTTTTGGTGTCAGGGATCAAACTCAGGATCTTGCGCTTGTGGGGCATACAGTGGAATCACTGAGCTAAATCCGTGGCCCCACCTGTCTTATTTTATAGGTTGGAAATCAGTCCCAGTCAGCTAACCAGGGCTTGTCCAAATGTCTGGTTTGAGGCAGAGCTGGAACTAGAAGCCTGGGGCTCCTGACATCGTCCCTAGCAGGGTTTCTTGGGCCCCCTGCCAACCAGTCACCCAAAACTGCACACCTTGTTAACTCCTGTGTGAAGTCAGTGGACACAGCTCCCATCAGTGGGGTCCCCTCACACACCCTGAACACATACCCCTTACCCCCATTTAGATGGATTTAGCCTGCTTCCCACAAGCCCACCCCTTCCCCAAGCTGAGATCACCCACCCACCTCAGCCACCAGGACGACTTCTTTCTCCCTTTATTGCCTTTCTCTTCTTCCCTTCACAACATCTTCCCTTATATCAGGACACAGTCATTCCTGACCCCAGGCTCCTTGGCTACAGGGGACTGTGAGGAGGGGCCCTCTCAGAAAGTGTAGGCCCCCACGAAGATGGTGAGTCTCAGTACAGAGCTGGCCCGGTAGCTCATGAGGGAGTTCAAGGTGACCATCTCCAGGTCCAACACGTACTCCCGGGGGCCGGTCACTGGCCGGGCAAGGACCAGCATGGCGCTGACATTGTTGATTTGCTGCAGGGCACAGTGGGTAGGAGGACATAGAGATTGTGTTAGCCACTATGTGCCACACCCTGACCCAACATCATCTCCCTGTCTTGCGGCTGTGGGGTGGAGAAATACAGCCTTAGCTAGGTATGACCACCCAGACTCTCCATCTGGCACTTTTGTGTTTTTTCTAAAATAGCATCTTGCTATGTAGCTCAAGGTGACCTTGCACTCACTATGTAGCCCAGGCTGGCTCTGAATTTTTAGTAATCCTCCTGCCTCAGCTTCCTAAGTGCCGAGACACCATGTCTACCTTCTCATCTGGCTCTTTGATGACACTCTGGAGATCTTCCCCACCTGTACCCAGGTCCTTCATTTGGAGATCTCATTGGTGTTCTCCCCATTTCCAGGTAGTTTTTGTTGTTTTATCTAACCAGAATTAACTAATTCAAAGCCAAGTGTGACTTGGGAGTGGTGGGACTTTTGGTGATCCAAAGCAAGCAGACTCCCCTTCAGTTTTAAAAACAAAAACAAGCTCTGATGCTAGACACAGACGTCCTGTTGAATACAGCACAATGACCACTTGTACTCCTCACTGTGAGCCACACCTGGAGCCTTACACCTACAGCTTGCTGCAGAGCTAGCTTCTCTGACCAGGTTTTCTGCACTTTTACACCTTTCCTTGTTTTATGGATAAAGAAACTGAGGCCAGCCAGATGTGGTGGCACACGCCTGTAATCCCATTACTCAGGAGGCTGAGGCAGGAGGATCGCTGTGAGTTTGAGACCAGTCTGGGCTACATAGTGAGTTCCAGGTCAGACTCAACTACATAGTCAGACCCTGTCTCAAAAAACCAAAAAAACCAAAAAAAAAAAAAAAAAAAAAAAAAAAAAAAAAAAATGAAGAAACTGAGGCCAGATAGGGAAAACCAGTACCAGGCCCCAATGATCCAGTGCTTGTTATTCAACATCAACAGTTTATACCCTGGGAATGTAAAACACTACTGCCCCACCCCACTTCTCACAGAAACCCCGCCTTCAGGGACGGGACTTTGGGGGAGGAGGCAGCGCAGAGAGAAGCCCAGTCCCTCATTTGGGGTTCCTGGAATTCCATTATAAATCAT
This sequence comes from Fukomys damarensis, assembly GCF_012274545.1. Taxonomy (NCBI): domain Eukaryota; kingdom Metazoa; phylum Chordata; class Mammalia; order Rodentia; family Bathyergidae; genus Fukomys; species Fukomys damarensis. Next base: position 22,918,987 of record NW_022900939.1, on the reverse strand, counting down.
GCATGTCAGATGAGGGGTGGGAGCAAGGGAAGGCCTTACCCTAATGTAGAAGTCCCCTTGCGAATTTCCAGAGCGTATCTGAAAGGCATTGTAGGCTCCAGGGTAGACAGAGGTGGCTTGGATCTGGAACACATCAGCGGGCACACTCCGCTCGGAGGTGATGCTCATGTAGCGGTGCACAATGGATGACGGCTGCTCCCGGCACAGAAGGTTGGAGGTAGGACAGAGGCAGCGGCTAAGGACACGGAAATAGGAAACAGGAATAAATACCTGACCCATCACCCAACCCTAAGAAGAGGGAATCCCAAGAGGACCTGCCCATTCCTGGTACAAGACTACAACTCCCATCAGCCCTCAGAGCACATACCAGCCCCATTAGACACCAATCTATGCACATAGCCCTCTGGAAGTTGTAGTTTTGTTGGGGAGCCTGGTTCGCTTCTTGACTCACTTGTCAGACACCTGAACGTAGGGCTCAACACAGCGGTTGGTATCCACGCAGCGGTAGCCCCCATGGAAGTTGACACAGGTTTGGGCCTCAGAGCACTGGTGTGTGCCAGATTCACACTCATCAATGTCTGTGCCAGGGGAGAGGGGCTAGAATCTGGAGTGTCAGACCAACAGCCCCTGACATCACCCTGCCTACCCCATATGGGCAACCAATACCTTGGCAGAGACGTGTGGCCAACAGCTGGTAGCCCTGAGGGCAGTGACAGGAGAAGCGGCCTGGCTCGTTGACACAGCGATACTGGCAGAGGTAACTGGAGTAGCTGCACTCATCGATATCTGGGAGGTGGGGGGGGGGATCAGGACCCTGAGCCATCCTTACAATTGGATCCCACAAACATTTACTGGGAGCCCAGCCCCACGTGAGGCTGAATATAGGAAGAGAGAAAAGGATGAGACAAGCCCTGCAAAGCTCAGGACCAGGGGTTCTAAGAAAGGTCCAAGGGTTAGGGATATAGCTCAGTGGTAGAGAGCCTACTTAGCATGCACGAGATCTTGGATTTAATCCCTAGCACTGCCAAATAAAAAGATGGAAAGGTATGTCTACTCAAACCTTCCTGCTTACAGACCTCTGTTTTTGCCCCAAGACTGTAAGATAAAAAAAAAAAAATAGTAGAAGCCAGGTGGGGTGGTGTATGCCTGTTATCCCAGCACTTGGGAGGCTGAGGCAAGGGAAGTCTCTGTGCATTTGAGTTTCAGGCCAGCCTGGGCTACATAGTGAGACCTTGTGTTTAAAAAAAAAAAAAAATTTTCTACATAGTGAGACCTTGTGTTTAAAAAAAAAAAAAAAAATCTAGACTTGGGAGTGAGTCCTACTGACTGATTTTGGGGAACCTCAATTTTCCTGCCAATAAATTACGAGTCCTAAGGAGTACGTGACCCAGTGAAGTACACATTGAGGACCCTGGCCTCATCTCATTCTTGCTATGAAGAATTAGGCAGGTCACTTAATCTCTTAGTGGAAGGATGAATGGCCCCATTTACCCAAAACTTTATGCTTATTTTTTGTAATCCTTTTGACAAACCTGGAGACAGATACCAATGTCCTCCTTTGACAGAGGAAAGAAAAAATATGCCTTCCTAGGATAATTGCTTAGATTAGCAAATCCAAGTATATAAGGAAAGTGACCTGCTCAGTACAGGTTCTCAATAAATGGTTGTTCACTTTAGCTACTTCAGACTTGATGAAGCCTATTATTGTCCTACTTCAGCCTCTAGACAACCCATTTTACAAAAGAAACAGCCTCAGAAAAGCAGCTTGTGCTAGTGCAGGATTTGAATGCAGGTCATCCTGACTCCCAGGAAGAGAGTGACATCCTTCTCTGTCTCCCAAGTGAGATTCAGTAGAGGCCCAGTTGTGTCTTCCTGCCAAGCTGAGACTGCCCGGCAACAAGCCCAGAGTGGAGCGCGTGAGTGGTATATGGGTACAGACAGAGACTAGGCATGAAGCAAATAAAGGACTATGTGGCTGGAGGCAGCACGGCCTGAGGTAGGGTATGGGGGACCAATGTGGGAGCCCAAGGCAGCAGAGGGCCTCTCACCGCTGCAAGAGAAGCTGTCCCGATGCAGCTCATAGCCCTGGTTACAGCGACACAGGAAGGTCCCATAGGAATTGAAGCAGCGCTGCTCGCAGGGGGCTCCCATGTCACATTCGTTCACATCTGGGGTTGCCAGGAAAAATGGGAAAGTGGAGCAACAGTCCAGAACCACCACACACTTCAGCTGGACTGGAAGGGAGCTCCCTCCGCAAACCCTTACCACCATCTCCCCCCAACAGAAAGAGGGGCCTGGCCTGGCCCAGCCTCACCCACACAGGAGCGGTTGTTGGGCCCCAGCTGGAAGCCCGGCTCACACTGACAGCGAAAGGAGCCAGGCAGGTTGACACAGCGGTGCTGGCAGTAGCGGTAGCGGCACTCATCTATGTCTGGGATGGAAGCAGGGGAGAGGGCAGAGCAGAGGTCAGGTGGGACCTGAGCTGGCTGGAACTCAAGGCCTCAGCACTCGTGGTCATGTCTGTCTGGGGAGCTGGACAGGGCCAGGACCAGGTCAATCAGGAACCCCCTCATTACAGTCTCTGTCTAATGACAGGAGGGCACAGGTAGCAGGGGCCTGATATAAAGCTCAAAGGGTAGAATAGAGGTCAGGGACTATGACCAGAGCTAGACAGAAGGCACAGAGCAAGGTCTGAAGGGGTCACTCCTTGGACTCACCCACACACTCAGGCCCAATCTTGCGGTAGCCATCGGGGCAGGTGCACTGGTAGGAGCCTGGTAGGTTATGGCAGTCCTGGCTGGGGCGACAGTCATGCAAGGCCTGGGCACACTCGTCTACATCTGCGGGAGACACCACTCAGCCCCTGCCTGTAATCCCACACCAGCAAACAGGACAGATACCTCAATTTGGGAGAACAACACGGGCCAGATACCATTCACATGGTTGCATGGGTGATTGGCACCCCAAAACACGAACATGGAAATTAGATCCTCCCAACACAAGTGACAGTCCACCAGCCTGGGAACCAACAGGAAAGGTGCCTCAAATCTATGACAGCTCATGTCAGGTGAGTGTATGTCTGTGCACCCCACCCCAGCAGTACTGGACCCTAGAACCCTCCCTCATCCAAGGCCCATGGCTCCCAGACGGGTGATCCAGATCAGAAAGGGAAAGGGGCAGGGGCTGGGCGGCAGAGCCCTTTGATGTCTCTGTAGGAAGTAAGGCCAGGGTTCCAGGGGCTGGCCTGCTGAAAGTGGAGATCTGAGTGAGGGTTGAGGATGTCTCCCTGAGGAAGAGCTAGAGGCCTTTGAGCAAAGGAGGAATATGAGGTCTGAGTTTTAAAAATTCTTAGTAAGAGGATAAAATCTGGGTGCCCAGATGGTCCCCACTCACCCACACAGCTCTCCTGTTGGTCGGGCTCATAGCCTGGTGGGCAGGTGTTGAGGTGTTGAGCAGGGGGCACTGGTGGCGGGGGCCCCTCACCATGCAGGTCATTGATGACGGCAGCTGAGCGTGGCAGGCACAAGTAGCCCCCATAGTGGTTGATGCATTTCATTTCCCCCTTGCAGGCCTCAGGGATGGTCAGGCACTCGTTGACATCTGCAGAGAGGGGTCTGCTGGGCACAGCCAGTCTCCTGGGCTGGCCCTGGAGGGAGAGGGAGGCAGCAGCCCTGTTTGGCTTTCTCTAAACTATGGATTGAGCAAGGTCTAGCTTCTCTTCTCAGTGGGCTAAGGCTGCCCTCCGAAGGCTCTGCCAGGGCTGGAGGTGGGAGGCTGTTCCAACAGTTGCCCCCCTTTTCCTGCCTCCAAGTGGGTCTCTATCCCTCCTCATTGCCCAGGCTCTAAATCAGTTCAGGCCGGATATGCAGGCCTGCTGACCCACCCCTGTGGACACTGCCCTCCCAGGTTGCAGTGGGACAAAGAGCTGAACAGGAGAGTGGCTCACACAAAATACAGTATGCACAGCCCAGCTCCTCCAGCCAGTGCCCAGTTGCTCTCTTGCCTATTGGCGGGTAGAGGTGGCTTTCCTGGGTTTCATGGAGGAAGGAGCCACCTCTCGCTGAGCCGTCCCAGAGAACCAGAGTTGGCCTGGGCCCAGCAGATATACAGTTCATAGAGTTGGGGGTGTCCTTGGGAAGCAACAAAACTCCCTGGTTCCTGGGGGATCCGGAGGCACACTCACCCCGGCAGTGCTGGCTGTCGGGGTCCCACTCATAGCCATCTGTGCATTCCTGGGAGGGAACCAGAGGTGGCCAGTGATCGCCCCAGGTTTCCTCCCACTGGCCAGGCCAAGACCCAGGCCTGAGCCTGGACACCCTTCCTCTGGGCCTGCTCCAAACAATGGCCCCCTGCTGTTCCACCCACCAGGGGAAGGGTGAATCTTCCCTAGCAGCAGCTGCTCCAGAATTTTGTTCTCTGTCCCTGATGATCTAGTCCCAGGCCAGTGGCCCCAGGGTCCCTACCGTGTAGCTGTCCGGCTCTTCGGAATCCTGGGGATATGCTGCCCCCAGGAGCAACATCATCAGCGCCCAGAGCAGTAGAGACCCAGGGAGGCAGGAGGCGAAGGGGAGCATCCTGGGGCTGAGAGATGGTGGGCAGGGCTCAGGGGTCTCCACCATGGGACCCCCTACTCTCAGAATCAGCCCGAGGCCCGGTTGCCTCCGCTCAGGACCGTACCGGGGCCCGGCAGCTTCCAAATCTAGGGGCCGAGTCCTCTCACCGACCCAGCTTCCAGGCCTGGGCCGCCCCGCCCCCGCCAGGTCCCGCAGCAAGGAGCTCAGGCCTCTGGGCTCTGAGCTGCGCCCTCTCGGCAGACTCTGGCCCGTACCTTCCCCCCAACA
>NW_022900939.1:22906849-22913853 GCF_012274545.1 Fukomys damarensis | reverse complement strand
GCCCCCACCCAGTCCCCCGCGGCGCCTCCAGGAGCCACCTCCCTGCGCTGGGCCAGGGGCCCCCTGTGCTGGGTCCTGGGGCCATCGACCTGATGCCAGACCCCAAGAGTTACCTGGGACCCCAGGCCCTGGCGAAAAATGTTATCTTGCGCACCTAGACTCTACCTAATTTGCCCCCCAGCCCCATCCTGTGCACCCACACAGTCCCGTGAAGCACTCTGGCTTGTATTCGGTGCCTCTCGGAGTATACTGGGCACCTAGACCCCTCTTAATCCTGGACCTCCAAATCCTCGCTCTACTCGCTCCAGAATTTTATTCTGTGCTCCCAGACCATCACTCCGGATGGTTCCAAAATTTCATCCAGGGTCTCGCCCAGACACTAGACGCCCCTGGCACAGAAGGGTTCAAATGTCTCCCCCTCTACCCTCCACCCCAGGACCGCCTCCAGCCAGCTGGTCTTCTCGCTTCCGCGCGGCTTCCCCCAGCCCTCCATCCACAAGGCACGGCAGTCTGGGGTCGTGGGCAGCAGTTCCCTTTTGGTCCAAAAATGAATGGAAGCCCCTGAGAAAGTAGGCATGCGTGAACTCGGGAGCACAGGGCTCCGGCTACAGGACCAGGACCTTTCCAACGCTCCTTTCAACCAGGACACCCACCGGGTTACCGCCGCCCCCAGCAGAGAGCATCCTTGGGGGCGGAGTCTGGGCGGATCCAGCTCCCAGGAAGGGGCGGGGCCTCCTTTGCCCACGTCTCAGGGCGTGGCCAGACGGGAAAAGGCCGCGTGTCCAGCGATCCCCAGCGTGGGGCCAGCCTGCTAACGGGAATAACCTGGCCCTGTCTTCTCTTTCCCATCCCTTCTTTTCCCCACATTTGTCCCCACCGTGACCCTGGGGAAGGAGTGTACGGAGAAGGGGACGCAGCCCTTGGGGTTGGGGAGAACTCCTAAGCTGAGCTTTTCCTCTTAGCTACCCCTCATCCTAAGTCCTTCCCACTGGACAAGTAGGTTAAAAATCATAGTCTTTAGCTGGTATAATGGTACACACCTATAATCTCAGCGTTCGGGAGGCTGAGGCAGGAGGATCTCCATAAATTCAAGGCCAGCCTAGGCTACATAGTGAGTGAGGCTAGCCTGACCTGCATAAGGAGACTCTTCCTAAAACAAAACAAAACAAAAAAACCACTGAAACACTGACATGAGGGCCAGAATATATGCTAGGCAGCATCATGCCAATAGATTAACGGGCATTAAAGTAAAATGATTTGGATGCATTCGTTTCCTGAAGCTGCTATTACAAATTTCACGTTTTAAAACAACAGACATTTACTCTCTTAGAATTGTGGAAGCCGGAAATCCAAAATCAGTATCACTGGGCTCAAGCCAAAGGTGTTGGCAGAACTATGCTCCCTCTGGAGGTTCTCAGGGAGAATTGTTCCTTCTCTCTTCCAACCTCTGGGGGCTGTCACATCCTTTGACTTGCGACCACATCACATCACTCCAGTCTGAGGATGGCATCTTCAAAGCTCTGTCTGCTCCACCTTCTACTCCATGTGTAGTCAAATTTCATTTTGCAGGAGGCTGAGGCAGGAGGATCACTGTGAGTTCGAGACCAGCCTGGGCTACACAGTGAGTTCTAGGTCAGTCTCAACTACATAGTGAGACCCTGTCTCAAAAAACAAAAACAAAAAAATTTGTTTTTCATTTTGCCATCTCTTAGAAGAATGTATGTGATTGCATTAAGGACCCACCAGACAACCCAGCATGATCTTCTCATCACTCAGTCACATCTTCAGAAACTCTTTGATCTGAGGTAATGTTTGGGAATTCAGAGGATTAGGTGGTGAGCCTATGTTTGGGGACCAGTCTTTAATCTACCACACAGTGTATCCTCAGCATTTCTAAGCCACCCCCATCAGGCATTATATATATTTCATCTGTGTATTTTTCTTGAACATGTTTCAACTTTTCAACCTGTGGTACTTCTCTGGGTAAATAATTATGTGTTTTATATTTTACCTATTTAATCAAACCAGACAACTACCAAGAATACAATGTAATTTAACAAGTGATAAAAACACGTTACATGACTTGGGCAAGTTCACTCCAAGGTTGGTACCCAATAAAATTGGAAACACAAATACGCACCCCCTAAAAAACACAAAAACCCTGTAGGAAGCATTCATAATAGCACTATATATAGGGGCCAAAATAGAAAGAGCCTAACATCCATCAACTGCTGATGACCAAATACATCTATACAGTGGAATATTATAAGCTGTGAAAGGAAATGTAATACTGATATGTGCTACAATATGAATGAATCTTGAAAATAATACAATAAAAAGCCAGACAAAGGTCCATAAATTTCATTTATATACAATGTCCAGAACAGGTAATTTTTTTTTTTTGAGACAGGGTCTCACTATGTAGTTGAGACTGACCTGGAACTCACTGTGTAGGCCAGGCTGGTCTTGAATTTACAGCTATCCTCCTGCCTCAGCCTCCCCAGTGCTGGGATTACAGCCGTGCACAGCCATGCCCGGCCCCTGAAACAGGCAAATTTTGTAAAGACAAAAACTACTTAATTGTTACAAGGGGAAGAGGGCAACAGGGAATGATTGCTAATGGGTATGTGATTTCTTTTGAAATACGAAATGTCCTAAAATAATACTGATAATTGCACAATTATGTAAATAAACTCTCAATTGCACACTTTTTATTTTATTTTGGAGGGAGTTTGAACCCAAGTCCTTCAACATGCTAAGTGTTCTACCCTTTAGCCAACCCTGAATTCCATAGTTTAAAAGGTTATATTTTAGGGCTGGGATTTAGCTCAGTGGTGCTGGGGATTTAGCTCAGTGGTGCCGCTGCCTGCCTCGTAAGCATAAGGATCTGCGTTCGATCTCCAGTACAAAACAAAGAGTATATTTTATGGTATGTGAATTATGACTCCATAAAGTTATTTTTAAAAATGGCACCTTGTGCTTGCTTTGGCAGCACATATAATACACTTGCAACAATACAGAGATTAGCACGGCCCCTACCAAGGATGACATGCAAATTAGTGCAGTGTTTCATATTTTTTATTTTATTTATTTTTGGTACTGGGTATGGAACTAGGGACCTTGCGCTTGTGAGGCAGGTGGTGGCACCACTGAGCTAAATCCCCGGCCCTGTATAGCAGTATTTTTTGTTTTTATTTTGTTTTGTTTTGTTTGAGACAGAGTCTCACTACGTAGTTCAGACTGACCTGGAACTCACTATGTAGCCCAGGGTGGTCTCGAACTCACAGCAATCCTCCTGCCTCAGCCTCCTGAGTGCTGGGATCACAGGCATGCGCCACCATGCCTATGCAACTTGTTAAGAGAACATGTTAAGTGAACTAAGTCATTAAGTCAGATCCACAAGCTTAAATATCACGTGGTCTCTCTTAGAATCTCTCTCACCATATGTATGGTAGCACACACCTGTATATATGATGTGAATACAATTATATTGTGTATCACACTCTTATATACATATATACTCTCTCTCTCTCTCTCTCTCTCTCTCTCTCTCTCTCTATATATATATATATATATATATATAAACTACTGTAGGACTCAGTATAGAGATTCCTAAAAAAACTAAAAATACACACACACACACACACACATATGGAGAGAAAGAGATAAAGGATAGGTAAATAGGAAGTAGGGAGAAGTTCAAATCATTCTCTAAATTATCTATTCCATTGTTTCAAAAGTATCAGGTCGGGGATTTGTCTCAGTGGTTCTGCCACCCGCCTCAAAAGCACAAGGGCCTGAGTTCGATCCCTGGTACCAAAAAAAAAAAAAATCTTGCTGGGTGTGGGGCACATGCCTGTGATCCCAGCACTCAAGTACCCGCGGTGCGCAGGGCACTCCCGTCATTCCACTAAGCCCTAATCCAAGATCTGTACCTGCCACCTCCAGGTGGGGCAGTAAGGTCCAGAGGGGAAGGATTACATAAACATCCATCTTGGACTCGAACCTCCCAGCTTTGCACTCTTTGGCCCAAGTAAGCCTGTCACTTGGAGGCGCCTCCTCAGAAGGCTTCTCTCCATCTCTTTGACTTTGCTGCTGTCGTCCACTCTGCACCGGGCCCCACTCAAGCCTTGTCTTAGTTGGTATCTATCAAAAGGGGAGCTCCTACTCCCAGGGAGTGAGGTCCCTGGGACCACATCTCAGCCCTCACTAGGTGCCAGCCAGGAGCTGCAGGATGAACAAGTGAACGAACGATCAAGCGGAGAAATTTCATTCATTCATTCAGCAAATACTTATGGAGTGAACCAGCTGTGTGTTACCAGGAACACAGCACCAATCAAAACAGTCTAAGACTTTCTGGACTCCTAGAGCTCACATTCAGGGGAGAGAAGAAAAGAGCCAAAGAGGAAGACCCCTAGCTCTTGTTCTCCTTGGTCTCCCACCCCCGGCCCCCAATCACAAGACAGGTTTATGAAACTCCCTCTGGTGACCACACTGGGACCTACAGAGCACAAGATTGAGTGACACTTAACTGGGCACTACTCTGTGGAGGCCTATTATCAACAGTTTTGTAAAAACAGCTGGGCCAGCCGGGCATGGTGGCGCACCCCTGTAATCCCAGCACTCCGGAGGCTGAGGCAGGAGGATCACTGTGAGTTCGAGACCAGCCTGGGCTACATAGTGAGTTCCAGGTCAGTCTCAACTACAGAGTGAGACTCTGTCTCGAAAAACAAAAAACAAACAAAAAGTAAAAAAAAAAAAAACCAAAAAACAGCTGGGCCAGGCGGGGCGCGGGGGTGGGGGGAGTGGTACACACCCATAATCCCAGGACTAAGAAGATGGAGGAAGGACTTGAATTATGCAAGTTCAAGGTGAGCCTAAACTGCATAGCAAGACCATGTTTAAACAAAAGCAAACCAGCTCAGAGCCAGGTGTGGTAGCACACCCTGTAATTCCAGCACTCGGAGAAGCTGAGGCAGGAGGACTGCAAGTCTGAGCTCAGCCTAGGCAATTTAGCAAAACCTGTCTCAAAAAACAAAACAAAACAAAACAAAAAAACAACTATATATCTTCATGTCTGTTGGAGGGGAACAAAATGGAAAAAACTGAACGCTCATGACTCTGAGACGATTCCTGATGAAGAAATGACAGAGTGAGCACAAAAATGGGTGAATCCCAGAAACAGAGTCCTTCTCCCTCCTACTGTCTCCTCCACCTTCATGGAACCCTGAAAGCCAGCCTGTTACTCTCCTATGTACTAGTTCCCAGCCCAGGAGCCCACAGGGGAGGTTCCCAGCCCAAGGAACCACTTAAAGCTGGGGCAGCAGTAATCAGTATTAAGGCCGCTGCCCAGGCCCTGACCTCACACTTTGGCCTTGCTCTGCGATGCCCATCTATTTGTTTTTAAATTTTGTATTAGTACATGTTTGCAGTACATAGTGATTATATCCATCGTGGTATGTACACAACACATCATAATTCCTTTTATTTCCCCTCCAGTCCCTCCTCCTCCCTCCATCTCTTGGTCCTCTTTCCTTTTGCAAAATAGCTACCTCCCTATTTCCTATCATGTATCCTTTATTTTGCTCTTTATTTATAGTTTGGGTTTCTCACCTAAAGGAAACTGTGATATTTGATTCGGCTTGTGTTTGTGACTTCATTTAACATTATGGTCTCAAGGTGCACCTATTTGTCTATAAATAATGCGTTTATCCTTCTTTATGGCAGAATAAGTACTCCATTATGTACAAATACCATACTTTATTTATCTGTTGATGGACATATAGGCAGTTTTGAAGATGTAGCTATTATGACCTGTGCTGCTTAAACAAGGGTATGCAGGTATCACTGTTAATACGATGTCTACCCATTTTGGGAAGACACTTAGAAGATACCTAGGTCAAATGGAATTTCCAGTTTTTTTTCTTTTGTTACCGGGGATTGAACTTGGGACCTTGCGCTTGCGAGGCAGGCGGTGGAACCACTGAGCCAAATCCCTGGCCCGAATTTCCAAATTTTTAATGAATCGCCATGCTTATTTCCATAGTGGCTGTACCAGTTTACATTCCTCTCAATAAGGTAGAAAGGCTCCTGGTTTATTTTTATTTTTATTTTTTCCGAGTCTCACATTGTAGTGCAGGCTAGTCTTGACCTCACTATGTAGCCCAGGCTGATCTCAAACTCACAGCGATCCTCCTAACTCAGCCTCCCAAGTGTTGGGATTACAGGCGTGCACCACCATGCCTGGCTGAAAGGCTCCTTCTGCCCACCCCCTGCACTTTCCCATCACTTTTTATTGTTGGATTTCTTAATAATAGCCATTCTTTCCCCAGTAACATGGAATCTGTGTTTCTTTAGTTTGCATTCTCTAATGTCCAGAACTATTGAACATTTTTTCGTTTATTAGCCATTTGTACTTCCTCTTCTGAGAAGTGTCTATTTCTGTTGCCCATTTAAAAAAAATTTTTTTTTGGTACTGGGGATCAAACTTGTGCCCTTGCCCTTGCAAGGCAGGTGGCAGCACCACTGAGCTAAATCCCTGGCCCTCTGTTGCCCATTTCTAAAATTAGGTCTTTTACCTGGGAGTGGTCTAATTTTTTTTAGTTCCTTATAGATTCCAGATATTAGCCTTCTGTCTGAGGAATAGCGGGCAAAATTTTTTTCCCATTCTGTAGGTTGTCTCTTCACTTTATTGGTCGGTTCTTTCCTTTGCTGTGCTAAAGTTTTTAATTCGATAGGATCCCATTTGTTTGTTTCTTTATTTTTTCCTGTACCTGGGCTCGAACTCAGGACCTTACACTTGAGAGGCAGGCATGTTTAGACACTGAGCTAAATCCCCGGCCCCATTTGTTAATTTTTTATGTTATTTCTTGTGCAATTGGGATTCTGTTCAGGAAGTCCTTGCCTATGCCTATGTCTTCAAGAGTTTTACCAATTTTATTTTCCAGAAGATTGTTTCTGTCTTACCATTTAAATGTTGATCCTTTTTTTTTTTTTTTTTTTTT
>NW_022900939.1:22902014-22906598 GCF_012274545.1 Fukomys damarensis | reverse complement strand
TTTTTTTTTTTTTTTTTTTTTTTTTGGCATGGGGGATCAAACTCAGGATCTTGTGAGGCAGGCGGTGGCACCACTGAGCTAAATCCCTGGCCCTTGACCCATTTTGATTTTAGTGTAGTCATGGTGAAAAAGGTGGGTCTAGGTTCAATCTTCTTCATATGTATAGCCAGCACCATTTGTTTAAAGAGGATATCTTTCTTCTAGCACATGTTTTGGCCCTTTGTTAGAGATCAGATAGCTGAATGTGCCTGGAGTCCTTTCTGCATTGTGTTTTGTCCCATGGATCCACATCCGCTTCTGTGGCAGTACCATACTGTTTTTGTGACTATGTTTGTAACACAACTTAAAATTCAGGACTGTGATGCTTCCTGCTTTGCCCTTTTTACCCAGGATTGCTTTTGCTATTCTGGGTTCATATGAAATTTAGAAACTTTTATTTCCTTATTGAGAAGTGCTGTTGTGTTGGTAGTTTCACTGGGATTGCATTAAAGCTGTATACCAGCTTTGGAAGTATGGCCACTTTTATAATATTGGTTCTGCCTATCCAAGAACAATCAGTATCTTTGTTTGTTTTTTGACACAAGGTCTCACTATACAGTTCAGGCTGGCCTCAAACTTGTGGCAATCCTCCTGCCTCAGCCTCCTGAGGGCTGGGATTACAGGCACTCACCAGCCATTTTCTGATGTCCTCTTTGAATTGTTTTTGCAGAGTACTGTAATTTCATAGTAAAGATGTTTCACTTCCCTTGTTAGGTTAATTATAAGTATTTAATTATTCTTGATGCTATTGTGAATGGTATTTTCCTGATTTCATTCTCAATGAATCATTGATGCACAGGAATGTTATTGATTTTTGTGATTTTGTATCCTGATACATTACGGAATTTGGTTATTAATTGTAGGAGTCTTTTGGTAGAATATTTTGGGTCTTCTGTGAATGATAATGTGACTTCTTTCCCTATACATATCTCTGTTTTTGGTTTTGGTACCAGGGATCAAATTTGGGAACTTGCACTTGCGAGGCAGGTGGCGGCACTGAGCTAAATCCCCGGCCCCATGCACATATCTCTTTTATTCCTTTCTCTTGCCTGATTGCTATGTTTAAAGTTTTGAATTCTATATTGAACAGGAGTGGTGATAGTGGACATCCTTGTCATGTTACTGACATTTCCTCATTTAATATGATGTTGGCAGTAAGTCTGTCATAAATGGCTTTTATCAGATAGAGATAACGTTCTTATGAGGTTTTTTTGTGTCTTTTGAGATGATCAAGTGATTTTTGTCTTTGCTTCTGTTTATGTGATGTATTACACATATTGATTTGAATATGTTGAATTATCTTTACATCTCTGGGATGAAGTCTAGTTGGTCAAGATTGATAAAACTTTTTAGTAATTTATTGTACTCTCTTTGCCAGTGTATTTGTTTGGTTTTTTAGACAGGGTCTCACTCTTGTTAATGCTGATATAGTTGTTGAATGTAGTAGATACTTTTTGTTTCTCTCTGTGTCTGTATAATTGCAGTAGGTTTTTTTTGTTTTTTTAGCCAGGGTCTTGCTATATAGTTCAGCTAGCGTTGAACTCACTACTTAGCCAATGCTGGCCTCGAACTTGCAGAGATCCTTCTGCCTCAGCCTCCCCACAGCTGGGATTACAGGTGTGCACCACCATTCCTTTCTATTGTTAAGGGTGATACAGTAGTAACCTTAATTGGGTCTTATGGTATGTCAATATCCAGTTTGCCTTTGACTATTATTGTTACTATTGCTGGGGTGGCATGTTATTAACTATTTTTTACTGTATGCCAATATCTGGTTTGTCTTTATGTCAGCAACAACACTGCAGTTCATTTCTGGAGAACTGGGTGCTGGGCCGATTACACTGCACCCTCCTCTCCCCAGATTAACAAAAGTAGTTGGATCTTGGGTCAGAGGCAAAGGCTTATAGTTAGCCACGCTGAGTGCATTCATTGCCAGAAAGCAAATACTAACTAAGGAGATATCCATATTAGCAACAAAGTCTTTCTACTGTAATGCACTCTCAACCCCCAACTACACAATACACACACACACACACACACACACACACACACACACACACTCACACACGACATAGAAACTTGTGAAAACAAGGCAACAAAATGTCTCCCAAAACTCTCAACTCCCCATTTTAGTTATTTTTTCTCGATGCTGAAATAAAATACCCTACACTCAAAATTAAAGGAAAAAGGTTTATTTCAGTTCAGTCTGTAAAAGTTTTAGTCCATAGTCAGCTGGCTCCAAGGTAGGATGGCATAGCAGAGGGGCATCGCAGAGGAGAAATGGTCCATGGCAGGGTAGGCAGAAGCAGCAAGCAGCAGCTGTCATCCTATCCAGGCTGCCAGCCTATAATTCCAATCCGTACACTAATTGAGTACCACACACCCTTAATCCCAGTATATCACACACCTTAGATCCAGCCAGCTCTGAAGAGGAGCCCTACTTATGAGTGTATGAGGCTTTGGGGGAACATTTAGATACAAGCAATAACATCCCCACAGCTCAACAATGGGGCCTTAACGTGGAGGAAAACAAAAGCCAAACAGTTTGTTATAAAAGAGGAGGAAAAAAAATGTGCTCAGTGAGCTCAAAGATTATATAAATAAACAAATAATGGATTTTTAAATGATTAGTGGGCTTATAGAAAACACCAGTAAAAAGCTAGTGGAGCTAACTAAACAAAATGATACAAACATGAATGACCAGTTTAGCAAAGAATTAAGAGTTCATGAAAAGGTACCAAACAAATCCAGGAGATAAAAAATTCTACTGAAGGTATGGGCAGCAGAAGTAGCCAGTGTGCTGAGACAGTGTCAGGACTAAAAGATGAGGCTAATACTGGTGAATATACACTCAGTAATCCCTTAAAAACAGGACATCATGGAAAATGCACCCAACAGCTGCGAGAGAACAGATGAAGATTGTGAAAAACCATACAATGGCACAGATGGCATTTTAAAAAAACTGTTTACAGGAATAATGGCAGAAAACTTTCCAAGTAAGGGAAAATAATTTAACATACAGATAGGCTTATAGAACCATGGACAGCCACAATCAGAAAAGAACTCCAAAAAAACCATAGTCATCCCAGAATCCCAGAATCCCAACACAAAGAAAGAATCTTAAAAGCAGTTATAGGGCTAGGGATTTAGCTCAGTGATGCCACCGCCTGCCTCAAAAGCCCAAGATCCTGAGCTCGATCCCTGGTACAAAAAAAAAAGAAGCAGTTAGAAAACACCAACAAATACTTATAAAGAATTATATCAGACTTCTCAACACAACCTTAAAGATCAGGAGAGCTTGGACGGAAGTTTTTCAAGGCTCAAAAGAAAACAACTCCCAGATGGGGATTTGGCTCAGTGGTTCCACCGCCCGCCTTGCAAGCGGTTCTATAGCTGAGCTTGATATCCAGGACCATTAAAAAAAAAAAGAAAGAAAACAACTTCCAATACCAGACTAATATATCCTGCAAAGCTACCTTTCATATTTGATGGGAGAAATAAGGCCCTTCCCTAACAAAGAACACCTAAAGAAAATCATGACTATTAAACCAGCACTCTAAAAAAATTCTCAAGGATATCTTGGAAAGAAACAAGCCAACAGTGCCAGAAAGTCTGTAGAATGAATACATGATATAGGGTGGGCAGCTTAAGCAGAAATGAAAAAAGAAAATCAGCAACAAGAAAATAATGCAATGACATGAATAAGTCAATAACTTTCAGTAGTAGCTCTCAATATGAATGGTCTCAATTCCTCAATTAAAAGTCAGATTGGTAGACTCGATCAAAAAACAAAACCCAGCTGAGTGTGGTGGCACACGCCTGTGATCACAGCACTCGGGAGGCAGAGGCAGGAGCATCACTGTGAGTTGGAGACCAGCCTGGGCTACACAGTGAGTTCCAGGTCAGTCTCAACTACATAGTGAGACCCTGTCTCAAAAAACAAACAAAAACAAAAACAAAAAAACAAATCTAGTGGTATGCTCCATACAAAAACACATTTAAGGGCTGGGGATGTAGTGCAATGGTTCCATTGCCTGCTTTGCAAGTGCAAGGACCTGAGTTTGATCCCCAGTACCATAAACAAACAAACACAAAACAAAATAACAAACCACATTTAATAAAAAAATTCACAAACTAAAAATCAGAGGATGGGACCAGGGATGTAGCTCAGTGGTGCAGCACCTGCCTGGCAAGTATGAGGCCCTGAGTTCAATTCCCGGTACCCCCCCCCCAAAAAAAGTAAAAATCACAAGATAGAAAACATTTAATGCAAAAAGAGCCTGGAAACAAGTAGGAGTAGCTATCTATTTTCAGATAAAATGGACTTCAAGCTAAAACTGATGATAAGAGTAAAAGAGGTCATTACATATTGGTTAAGGTAACAATTCAACAAGATAATAACTATAAACATATGTGCACTGAACAATGGCTCACCCAGTTTCATAAAACAAACACTACTGGACATAAAAGACCAGATAGCCAGGTGTGGTGGTGCACACCTGTAATCCTAGCACTCAGGAAGCTGAGGCAGGAGGATTGCTTCAA
>NW_022900939.1:22898015-22901664 GCF_012274545.1 Fukomys damarensis | reverse complement strand
TTAAAAAAAAAAAAAAAAAAAGCAAAGAGAGAGAGAGACCAGCAATAATACAGACACAAAGACAAACAAAATATTGGCCAATAATAAACATCTGCTACATAGAACAACTATACCACCATTAATAGAAAAGAATTAAACAATGATAATATAGTCAACTAAATATCTAGATTAATAAAGCTTAATGGTAATGCTGACAAAAATGGAGAGCATGGGGAAGCGAAAAATGAAAAATAAAGAAAAGTTGAAAAATAAAGAAAAGGAAGGCTGGGCATGGTGGCACACACCTGTAATCCCAGCACTCGGGAGGCTGAGGCAGGAGGATTGCTGTGAGTTCGAGACCAGCCTGGGCTACATAGTGAGTTCCAGGTCAGTCTCAACTACATAGTGAGACCCTGTCTCAAAGACAATAAATGAA
The DNA here is from genome assembly GCF_012274545.1 of Fukomys damarensis. Lineage (NCBI taxonomy): Eukaryota > Metazoa > Chordata > Mammalia > Rodentia > Bathyergidae > Fukomys > Fukomys damarensis. Next base: position 22,901,249 of record NW_022900939.1, on the reverse strand, counting down.
TAGATAGATAGATAGAAAAGAAAAGAAAAGGAAGATGAGTGGACGGGGATTTAGCTATTTAGCTCAGTGGTTCTGCCTGCCTTGCAAGCACAAGGACTGGAGTTCGATCCCTGGTATCAAAAAAAAAAAAGGAAAATGAAGATGAGACAGAAAAAAGTGAGAAAGGATCCCACTAATAACAAAAAAATAATTCTATTAATTCTAGATAAAAGTAACAGAAAAGAACAAATAAGAAAAAAAGAAACAGGGCAAAAGAAAAGTTAAAAAGAAAGACATTAAAAAGCCCCAGGGCTGGTGATTTAGCTCAGTGGTTCCACCACCTACCTTGAAAGCACAAGGTTCCAAGTTCGATCAGCAGTACTAAATAAATAAAATAAATAAAAAGCCCCAGAAAACCAATGAAGAAAAACAGAAATTTATCTTTCTGAATGAGTGTTTTCCCACAGGGTCTATAGGATTAGAATCCATGAGATACGGGACAACAGTGCTCAGTACTAAGCTCTATTTTGTTTCCATGCTCACTTTTCTGTGTGAGTGCTGAGTCCTATTCTGCCATTCCTACTGTGTGTGGTTGGTCAATGGTACCTGCCCTAGGACTGTGTTTGCTCCAGCTGCTCCCAGTTTCTATGTCTCTCAGTGTGCCTCATATCACTGCTTTCTCCACCTAGCTTTATGGCCTGTGGGTTTGTGAGGTGCCGCTCTGCTCCAGAGGGCTCTTTGCCTGTGCATCCCAGGCTGTGGCAACTGCTCCAGCTAAGGCTTTTCCCTGTTCATGTTGGCAGATGGGAAAAGCAAACAGATCACTGAGTTCTGTACCGGGTGTGGGCAGTGGGAAAGAGGTGGGGAAGGGTGGGTCAAGCAGCCTGCTGGACTAAATGTCAGCATTTTCACACCTAGCTACCTCTGAACACCACACACTACCCGCCTGGTTTCTCACCATAGAGGGCGTGTTTTTCCTGGCCTGAACAACTAAAAGGGTGTCTTATGACTAGCCAATGGCCCTCTACCCCTGTCTCTTGTGGCCATCTCCACCCAGTCACTCTGGTATGGTAACTCTAGAAACCTTGGAGTGTCTTTTTTTTTTTTTTTTTGTACCAAGGATCAAACTTGGGATGTGGAGCAGACATCAGAACCACTGAGCTAAATCTCCAGCCCCTCAAATCTTAAAACAATCAACCCCTTCTCTGATGAAACAGTATCAAATATGGTGGTCTGTACACTCATTTCTTCTCCAACACTAAGCTGCCACATAGGAGTTACTTTCAGAGTAAAACCCCAGGTTGAATTTGCAGTTTATACCAACCATGGGCTCTTCTTGCGGCTAATGCTGCCAGCTGGGTCCACTGTTTCTCCCTGGAGCTACTGACTCTTCTTTCCAGTCTTACACTGTATTGTGGAGATAGGTCCATCCGCCTTCCTGGGAACTGGGGTGTGCATTCTAGACTGCTTAGTTCTTTAATATGCTTTGTGTTGTTTCTCTGTAGTTTCTAGTTTTCTAATTGGCTCTTTCTTGCTTCCCAAAGATGTATTTTGGTCTTTTTCTTCACTAAGTTGTTGTTCATCAAGTGTCTGAGCTCCAAGGATCTTGAAAGACTGTACTCGGCTTCTTGTCTTTACTCCACCATTTTTTCTGTCCTACCTGTTGTCTTTCTTCCTCCTCAGCCCAGTAAGAACTCACTGCCATCCCCAGACTGTGACAGGAACGAGGAACAGGAGACGGCAGCTGATAATTAGTTGTTCAATCAATAAATACCCATCTAGCCTGCTCCTTGTAGCCCTGTCCTGACACTGAGGACACAGGCAAATCAAACAAGTCTCATACAGCTGGAAGGCAGATGCCAAGTAAATACAGCTACATTAGGGGCTTACAGGGCTACAGATGGTTACACCAGAGGCTAGGGGAGCAGGGAAAGCTTTTTGAAGGAGGTGGCCCTTGAGCTAACTGAGCTTCACAGGAGGAACAAGAGTGCCCACTAGATTGTCACTCGTCTCCTTAAGGGAAGATCCATCTCCACATACCTAGAACTGTCCAGAACAGAGTGGACTAGATTCACTGTTGACTAAAGAAAAAGAAATGGGTCGGTAAAGGGACAAAAAACAGTTAGGTAGGGAGGGAGACTAAATAAAGCCTGAAAGCCTGAGAGCTTTGTCTGCTGAGGGGCCACTGAGAACGTTTCTCTTTGTGGTTTCTCCAGCTCCGCCCCTCCAACTTGGTTTATATAGCTTCATGTCCTGGCACTTGGCAAACAGCACTCAGCTCTAAACCATCATGGCTCTGAATGCCCATCTCTCCAGCCTCTTGATCCTATTGGTGGCAGGCCTAGCCCCAGGCATGAAGGACTCCCCCAGGGCCCAGGTAAGTGCTCCCAACTTACCCCTCATACCAGTCTCATGCCTAGGGTCACTACTCCAGAAACCACTAGCCTGGGGACCCCATTTCTCAAAGGGAGCAACTGAGGCTGGAGAGGTGGGTGCCATTCCCAAGCTCACATGAGGAGACAGAGTCTAACCAGGTGACCCCCATTCCGGTCTTTACATAGCTGGAGCCCACATGGAGGGCCCAGCAATGATTCTTCTATCTATACCTCCTCCCCCTTGTTCTTTCCCAGGACCCAGGTCCCCGGCCACCAGTGCTAAAAGAAGTCTTCAAATTGTTCCAGATCCAGTTTAACAAGAATTACTCGGATCCAGCAGGTACCACGGGGCACATATATCTCTAGTCCAAACTCCTTGCCCTCCCCTCACTTAATAGATGAAGAGTCTGGTACTTGCGGTGGGCTACTAAGCAGGACAGCAGGGCTACTAAGCAGGACCACAGGGCTGTGGGGAGGTGCAGGATCCAGTCCAAGGGTAGGTGTAGGATCATCCCTCGCCATAAAACTTGGCGAGCTGGTTAGTTAGCAGGTGTTGGGGATCTACCCAGCCAGTGTGTCCTCTGCACAGCTGCTTCCAGTGCTTCTAGGCAGGGGTCAGGGGACCAGCATCTAGCTGTGTTTAGCAAATACTCATATTGTCCCCAAGGTGGGGACTCATTCTCTTCTATGAGCTGCAGCCCAGCTCCTGTCCTCTTTCTAGGTCTCATCTCTGATAGTCTTGTCTGTAGGCACCCATCCCCCAGGCCCTCTCTGTCCCTGCTCCAGACCTGCGAAGACGTGGTAGAGGGGCCAGGGATTTAGCTCAGTGGTTCCGCCACCTGCCTCACAAGCACAAGGTCCTGAGTTCGATCCCCGGTAC
>NW_022900939.1:22888396-22897629 GCF_012274545.1 Fukomys damarensis | reverse complement strand
CCCCGGAAAAAAAAAAAAAAAAAAAAAAAGTGGTGGTGGTAGAGGTGGCTGAGCAGGAAGCCAGTCTCTAACCACTCAACTCTCCCTTCTGAGTCACTGCTTCCGCTCACTGTGGGCAGATGCTCTCCTTGTTGCCTCTGGGGGAGATTGAAGCCCTGGGTGGGATGGGTAACTACCTCCTTGGCCCAGTGTCTGCAGTGCATCCTGTGGGGACTACAGAAAAAGATCTGCATTTGCCTTTGTGGGAGGATGCCCAGCCTGTGGCCACCTCATGCCCCTGGCGAGTGGACACCAGCTTAGGACAACTCCTTTTTGGTCCAGAGCATGCTCGGCGCCTGGACATCTTTGTCCAAAACTTGGCCAAGGCTCAGATGCTGCAAGAGGAAGACTTGGGGACTGCTGAGTTTGGGGTGACTCCATTCAGTGATCTCACAGGTACTAGGACCCTCTTGGTCCCTAAGTGGAAGGTGGGAAAGCAGGTCACCTGGGTATCCTGGCAGACAGAGCAGAAGAACTTCTGCTTTCAGGACCAGCCATGGTACCTGCCTCAAATCCCCAAGCAGAGGGTTGGAAACTTTTCCAGCCTGTGTCCTAGCCCCTTTGGGGGGCCAGAGGCAGTAGGTGCAGGGGAATGCACTGGCTGGGAGCTTGGCCTCTTAACGGGCCTCAGCATCCTTGCCTTGCTGCCTCCAGAGAATTATGGAAAACACAAAAGGCCGGCCTGGCGTGGTGGCACACGCCTGTAATCCCAGCACTCCGAAGGCTGAGGCAGGAGGATCTGTGTGAGTGATCCTGGGCTACATAAGTGAGTTCCAGGTCAGTCTCAACTACATAGTGAGACCCTGCCTCAAAAAACCAAAAAACCCAAACCAAACCAAAACAACAACAACAAAAAAACACAAAAGGCCAAGGATATGGATGGCTGGAGCATAAGAGGCAGAATATGGAGAGGGAGGTCAGAGCTGTAACTTCTGTGGCCTTGTCTGTTCCCCAGAGGAAGAGTTTGGCCAGCTCTATGGGAATTGGAGGGCAACCAGGAAGGACCTCAGGGTGGGCAGAAAAGAAAGGTTTGAAAAGCAGGAGTCGATGCCCCCAAGCTGTGACTGGAGGAAGGCCCACAATGTCCTCTCACCCGTCAAGCACCAGGTATCTGCCCCCAACAGTTGAGCCCAATCTGGTCCAAAGGGTGGGAAGAGTGGGACACCTCACCTAGACCCCCCACTACACACTACCCTATAATACACCAGGGAAAGTGCAATTGCTGTTGGGCCATAGCGGCAGCAGGCAACATTGAAGCTCTGTGGAACATCAGATTCAAACAGTCTGTGGAAGTATCTGTGCAAGGTATGACTGGGACGGAAAGGGGGATGTGACAGGGGGGGACTAACGGCTTAGTCATTCATGCTGTGCCTTTTCCCCCCAGAGCTGCTTGACTGTGGCCGCTGTGGGGATGGCTGCTTGGGTGGCTACGTCTGGGACGCATTCATAACTGTCCTCAACTACAGTGAGTACCTGGCTTTTTGGACAATTAGAGGGGTGGGGGACATCCAGGAACAGAGTCTCCTTCCTTATCTTCAGGTGGTCTGGCCAGTGAAAAGGACTACCGTTTCCGGGGGCATGCCAAAACCCACAGGTGCCTGGCACCGTTCTATAAGAAGGTGGCCTGGATCCAAGACTACATCATGCTGCCCCGCAATGAAGACGGTGCGGCCAAAGTGGGGAGACATGGGTGGAGGGTGAGAAAGAAACAAAAGGCACAGGACAGTGGCAGACAGCGGGGCTGTGTCAAGAGCTGCAGCCCCACGGCAGGCAGGGCCTGATGGCACTCTCTCTCTCCAGCAATGGCCAAGTACGTGGCCACACAGGGGCCCATCACTGTGCTCATCAACCCAACGCTATTGCAGGTGGGTGGGGGAAGGAATGGGGGAAGGGGGCATGCGGGGAGCATGCAGCAGACTCAGCCCGTTTCCACTCCTGCAGCATTACCAGAAGGGTATCATCAAGAGCACGCCCTCCACCTGTGACCCCTGGCTTGCAAGCCATTATATTCTGCTGGTGGGTTTTGGCAAAGAGGAGAAAGCGACAGAGAAAGATTTGTTCCAGTCCAATCATCCTCCTCTCCAATCCACCCCTTACTGGATCCTGAAGAACTCTTGGGGGGCCCACTGGGGTGAGAAGGTGAGCACATCCACTGGCAAAAGGGACAGGGAAGAACAGGCCCTTCCCCACCTTCTGGCCCTGATGTCCCCTAACTTCTAGGGCTACTTCCGGTTGCACCGAGGGAGCGATACCTGCGGCATCACCAGGTTCCCACTCACTGCCTGTGTAGGTGATCCAGCTGAGAAGCAGAAAGTCTCCTGTCCTCCCTGAGCCTCTCCTGTATGCCAGCTGCCTCTTCATCGCCCCATCCTGAGGGTTTTGTTTGTCTTCTCAGTTTTCGCCACACCATGTGAATAAATCAAGACAAAATTTCTGCTATCCAAGTAGAGTCAGCTGGAGCTTGGAGACGGCAGGTGCAGGGAGCACAGATGGCACTTCTGACCCATCCCAGTTCCTGACAGGCTGGAGTACACCATATCTTCGTGCGTGAACACTGTGGCACTCAGGGACATACATGTACACTATACATGCCCCCACAGGCTCCTCCCCCTGGAGCAAGGCTCAGTGTCCAAACTCATAGTAACTTTATTGTCACAATGAGCAGGGTGGAGGAAGGGGCTCTTAGTCATGATAGAGACGTAGGAGGCAGCCACGGAGGGTGCCCATGTAGCGGTCCCAGAGGGCCTGGTGCCTGGAATGGAAACAGCAACAATGATGGCTGATAATTCCTTCAATGCTCTCCACAGGTGAGAAACTACTGTGAGTGCTTTCTATACCTTAATTCATTAAGTCCTCATCAAGTCTCTTCTGGTGTGGTGCTGGGCATCAAACCCAGGGCCTTGCACATGCTAGGCAAGCACTACACCACTGAGCATATCCCAACCCAATTACTCTTCATAAATTCTTGATTCTTCTAATTATTACCCTCAGTTTACCTAAGAGGAAGGTGAAGCATGGAGAAATTAAATAACTTGCCCAAGGTCACACAGATTCTAAGTGGTTGAGATAGAGACTTCAATCCACAGAGTGGCACAGTGGAGAGTTTGAGACAAGTGGCCAGCTGGGTCAAAGTCCAGCTAGACAGGAAGACTGGAGTCTCTTACCGGAAACCATCCAGGGAGTGGACAGATGCTGAATACTGATTCAGGAAGAGCCGCACATCACTCAGTGGCCAGTGGTCAGAGCGGCAGGGTTCCACAAACTGTGGGCAAAAGGAACAGTTAGTACCACGAGTACAGCCCAGGGACAGACCAAGAGAGGATGGTGGGCAGGGCAGCTCACTTTTTCCACAAGGTCCACAAACAGGTCTCTGACGTCCTTATTGTGGATCAGCTTGGCAGCCACATTCACCAGCCCCCGAGACAGGTTCTGTGGGGCAGGGATCCTAGGAGCTCTGTCTTCTGCCCCAAAAGCTGGGGGCTGAGCACAGAGGCTGGGGGAGGGGCAGGGCCCTCCCCAAATCTATCCACCTCCCTCAATGGACCAAGTCCCCTCTGTTTATGAGCTGTTTCCCCCTCACAGTCAGGCAGAGGGAGCAGCAGTGCCACCTGCCGGTCAATCTCCAGCCAATGCTGAGTTGCCAGACAGGGGTAGTACAGGGAGGCTGAAGATGCCCAAGGAAAAGGCTGGATGGGGCCACAGACCTTGAAGTTAGCTTCCATCTCAGAGAAGACGCTGAGTTTTCCCCGGAGGGCAGTGCACACCACGCTGCAGGGAGACAGGGTCATGCCTAGAGCCACCTGAGCCCTACTTCAGACCCTGTCCCGTGGACTCCCAAGGTCACCTCTTGTGCAAGTCCAGAAGGTCCTTGTCAGCGACTAGCACCTTGAGCTCCTTCAAGTCCTGGAGAAACTCCTTGTCTAAGTCCACATCCATGTCATCCACCTGAGAGTCTGCACAAGGCCCATGGGAGGAGTTGGGGCAGGTGATAACCCACTCCATGAGAGCCTGAACCTGCTTTATCAACCACTCGCTGAACCCCATGGGACATAGGGGAACTGAGGTCCCAAAGCAGGAGTGCCATGCTCCAGGCCATAGAGGCAGTGGCCGTTGGTTTACAGACAAGGTGTGTATGGGGAATGCAGACTATAAGCAGAAGGGACTCAGGCCTGGGTGGAGGCCTAAAAAAGAAAGGATGTAAGCTGGGCATACTGCATGCCTATAATCCCAGCACTCCAGACGCTGAGGCAGGATGAAGGCAAGTTCCAGGTCAGCCTGGACTAAATAGCGAGGCCTGGCCTCAAAAAGATAAGAGAAGAAGGAAGGATGCCGGAAACTGGGGACCTGCAGGAAGAACAGCTGGTGGGGAACCAGGCCCTGAGAGGGTAGGGAGCATCCAGGCACCTGGGTTGGTGGGGGCCTCACCGACGGCTCCAAGGGTCCAGTTCTGGATCATGAGCTCAGCACAGAAGGCAAAGTCTCCAAAGCTCAGATACTGCAGCTTTTTCTTTCCTGTTTCAAAGCGGTTATTGGCAAAGAAGACGATGGCTGCATAGTCCCTGCAGGTAGGGGACAATAGGTCCTCTCAAGGCTTGAAAGTCCTCATTGAGCCTATCACAGTATGCTGCATATTAAACTCATTCAATATTATTGAATAAAAAAATTCCTAGCTGGGCATGGTGGCACACACCTGTAATCCCAGCACTCTAGGAGGCTAAGACAGGAGGATCACAAGTTCGAGCTTAGCTTGGGAATTCAGTGACTTAGTGAGACCCTATGTCAAAATTGTTTAAATTATGAAAAGGTTAGGGATGTAGCTGAGAGTGGAGACCCTGGATTAAATCCCCTGCCTGTGATCTTGGCTACCTGGGAGTAAAAGTAAGGAGTTAAAGTGAGTAAAAGGCAAGTTTGTGGACAGCCTAGACAGCCAAGTTGCAGCCTCTTTTCTTGTCTTTTCTTTTTCCCCCTGTGGCCACTTTTCTGTTCCAACCCATTGTGTGATATGTCTCACGTCAATCTCTGCAGAGGTTTCAGCCTAGGTTTCCTAAGGGGCAAAGTAAGAAGAGTACAAGGCTGTTAGCTACCATTAATGAAGACTGCCTAAGTGTGCCACTCACAACAGCCCAGCTGGAAAATGGTCCTGCTGGGATTCAAACCCAGGTCAGTCTGATCCAGAAAGTGGGATAACCATCCTCCCAGAACAGCCAGGAAGTGAATAGGGTTGAGGTGGGGAAAGTGGACTGGCTTTAGAGCCAGGGAAGATGTGTGCAGGTGGGCACATGGCTGCCCCCTCACCTGGATAACCGGTCAGAGAGGAGGAAGTGTTGCTGGATGTTATCCACAAGGGAGCCCCGCATTTCCTCTACCACCTTGAAGACTCGCTTAAAGTTGTCAAACTGCAGGGCAGTTAGGGAAAGAGGAGAACTGGTTAGAAGGTACTCACCCAATGAAAGCTTATCGAATACTCCTCTCTCTCTCCTACCTACCTAGCTAGTCAGCAGTGCTGATTCAGCACTGCTTATTCCTTCAATAAACTACTAGTTATTAGCAGCTGTTATCAAGTCAACAAATGTTTATTGGCTTCTGTCATCTTGCCTCAGGCTCAACTCCTATCTCCATATTCAACTCCGTTTTAGCATCATACTCTCTGGTTCTTCAGAAGCCTGAGCCAGAGCACCCAGGAACTTGAAAAGAACAAACGCTAAGGTGTACATAGCAGCTCACAGAAGACATACATGAAAGGCATTAAGGTCCAGAAGTGTTACTTCTCCTTAGCATTACCAAAAAATCATGTGGTCCCCTGCTTCGGACTTCAAGGAGTAGATGTAGCCAAGAACAGTATTTTCCAGGTAGGAGCAAGATGAGAAAAATGTACAAATGTAAACTTAGGTCTGCAGGAGAGTTTAAAGGTCAAGGACAAGGAATGCAGTTGCTACTGGGGAAGCAATGGGAGCCAATCAAAGTTTGAACAGGGGGAAGCTGTGGTCAGATCTGGGTCTGTGAAAATCCACTCTGGCCATAATCGGGGGGATGGGTTAATAGAGACAAAAGGGGAGAAGATACTAGTAGGAAGTTGCTGTCACACTCAGAGGCTAGACCTGTGGCAGTGGCCAAGGGATGAAGTGAGGGAGTAGACAGTAGGTGGGATGTGGCATACGTGTGGGTGCAATGCCCACCTGTCTCCGGCAACTCTTAAGGGTGATGCCTGTTTTGGTGCTGATGTCGTCCAGGTCTTTCTTGGTGCCCTTGGACAGCTTCTTGCCCAGGACCTCCCGAACAAAGGCCTCATCAAAAGCATAGTACCTGGTGGAGGCAGGACATCATTGACCCTTCATAAAGGAGAAAAGGGGCCTGGTGGAGCCTGGGACTGGCCCTTCCAGTTCCCAACTTTCTGAGATCCTGGGTAAGTCCCGTCCCCCCACCCCCGGCAAAGTGGGTATATGGTTATACTGGTTAGCGTCCCCACCATCCACCAAGTGAGCACCTCTCAATGAGCAGCGCCTGCCGGGAGGGCGGGATCTGGAAGATGAGCTGGTGCAGCAGTTTTGGGGGCGCGTGTAGCAGGCGCTCGAGCATGTGGAAGGTGCGATAGTGGTCCATGGTGTCGCTCTGCAGCACGGCTGCCGTGGCTCCCGTCTGCTCCAGGATTCCGGAGCGCACTCGCAGCGCCACCGCGTCACTCACTGAAGAGTGGGCGCTAATATCAGCCCCACTGTGCCAACCTCAAAGACCCTCAAGAAGTTCGGCCCCAACTTCTCCACATCCCTTCTTCCCAGCCGCCTGCCAACTTCTCTTTAGGGACGCCCAAATCCTGGTTCCGCCCCTCTCCGATACAAAACCACGCTCCTCCCGACTGGCTCCCCCACGCGGCCGCACACAGACCTGAGTAGCCATCCAGCCACAGGCGATACACGTCCTCGTCTATAAGAGTCGTGTTCCCCACAAAGATGTCCAGCTCGCTTGTCATGGCTATGCCCGGACCCGGGGCGCCCCGAGCAGGAGTTAGCACTGCCCGGGCCGGGCGGGCTGCCGCTGGGCCACTTCCGGGAGCGCAGAGATTCCGCTCCGAGCACCCGGAGCCAGTGAAGGACCATTTCCGGTACGGAGCCCGTGGGGGCGGGAGCCGTTAGAAAAGAGGCGGAAGCCTGGGCTGTGGAGGAGCCGGTTTCCTTCAGCTGGGAGGAAGCTAGGGTTCCTTCTGCTTACTCTAGCCTTCCCAGCTGTTTTCGAGGAGGGCATCCGGAGCGCGGGGCGTGGTGGAAGAACATAGGCTAAGGCGTGAGGATTGCTGCAAGTTTGAGGCCAGCCTGGGCTACACAATGAGTTCGAGATCATCAGCCTGAACTACATAGCGAGACCGTCAGCCTCTCCTCCCCGGCAAACTCACTCCTCGCTTCCTCCTGGCTTTTTTTCTCACTATCTCTGCCTTCTTCGGCCTCCCAACTTTGACCTGTATCTTAAACTTAGAAGTTTCACAGGGGTCTATGTTAAATGTCTTCTCTGCGAAATGAGTGTGGGTCCCTGCTATTAAGGGCTCTTGCTGGGGAACCCTGTGTCCCTCCTGTGAAGGAGCATCTCTCTTGGACCATGAGCACCTGCTCCCACACGATTTTAACCTCACACCCCTCCCCACACAAGCTTATTTTGTCGCTCTGATCTCTGCCTGGAAGCCCCCCACTTGCATGACTGCCTATCTGCCAAGTCTCTCCACATGGTCTTCCCAGAAGCACTTTGAAATTTTAACACATTCTAGACAGACCTCTCACTTCCCAATCTGTTTCTTTCCTGCATCCCTATAGAAGTTACAACCCTAACATCCACCCAACTCTCACAGTAGAAACCTGGGCTGTCTCCCAGATTTTCTCTCTCCGCACTTTCAGTTCTGCTGATTTGCCGCCTAACTATCTGAAATATGTTTCGTTTTCTCCACTCCCACTGTCTAAGTCCCAGCCTAGTCTTTCTGCATATCTCTTCTACCTCATCTGACACAGTTACTAATCTCCCAGCCTACATCCTTTCTTTCTAGGGCCCATCCCACACAGGAGCTGAACAATCTTTTTAAAATGCATATTTTAAAATGTTACTCCTTTGTTTAAAATCCTTACTGGCCTTTGGAAACACTCCAATCTAGTATTGAAAGCTTTTAAAATTCTAGCTTCCACCCACCTTGAAAGCTCCTCTGTTTTGCCACTTTCTGCACACATCTGCCTTTCAAAAAAGATCAAGCTACCCTCATTGTTTCTAAAGCAGCTAGTCTTTTTCTAGCATCAGTGTCTTTCATCACACTATTATCCTCTCCCTCTAAGAGCTCTCTCTTTTCTTGGCAAAGCCCTATGCAATCTTTCAGGGCCCCTTTTGTGTCACCTCTTTTGGGGAATATTTTGGGATCCCAGAGACCGTATTCCTGCCCGCTTCCATTTTTATTTTTGGTGCTGGGAGTGAACAAGGGCCTTGCTTGTGTCAGGCAAATGCTCCATCACTGAGCTACATCCCCAGCCCTCCTCCCACATTTCCCCGTTTTCTCAGCCAGATTGTGACCTTATGAGGTCAAGCTTAGTATCTTGGTTTAGTGTATTTGTGCATGAGTCTCGCGCAAAATAACAGTTTATTAAACATACGAATCCCTTGGATCCCCCCACCTACTACCATACAGGAAATGCTCCCGGGGAGAGAGGGCAGACTAATAATGAGCCGGGAGGTTTGAATTCCGGATTCTGAGAAGTTAGTTGGGAGTCATGCTTAGTTAGCCGAGACTCTGCAGCTCGATTTTGGCACAGCCTGGAAAGCAACCCATCTGGATTCCTGCGTAGGGTGATTAGGAGTTAGGGAGGACACTCGAATCTTTTTTTTTTTTACACCGAATCTTTTGAAGGAGCCAAGGGGCCCAGGCTCGAGCTTTATTGAAGAGATTTGGAACTTGTCTTCAAGTCTCGTTGAGACCAGTGCAAAGGGGAAGGATGGCCGGGCAAGCCGTGCGCAGAGGGATGCGACCCCCTCAGTCTGGAATGGGTAAGGAACTGCCTCTAAGCATCCAGGGCTCGCCCCTTTCCAGAAAGATTCTCTGATTGGCTGTCCTTCCGTAACGTCATGCGGTCCCGCCCCGCCGCGTGCCCACCCCCGGGTGGCTGCTGCAGCCTACGCTGTCTCTGCTGCTGTCTCCCGCCCGCTGAGCAGGACCCGGAGCAGCTCTTGGC
>NW_022900939.1:22881116-22888225 GCF_012274545.1 Fukomys damarensis | reverse complement strand
GCCGCGGCGAGCGGGCGATGCTCCAGCGGCCTGAGCAGCCATGGAGGCCGAGGCAGGAGGCCTGGAGGAGCTGACGGACGACGAGATGGCGGCGCTGGGCAAAGAGGAGCTGGTGCGGCGCCTGAGGCGAGAGGAGGCAGCGCGTCTGGCCGCACTGGTGCAGCGTGGCCGCCTCATGCAGGAGGTAAATCGGCAGCTGCAGGGTCACCTGGGGGAGATCCGCGAGCTCAAGCAGCTCAACCGGCGCCTTCAGGCCGAGAACCGCGAGCTGCGCGACCTCTGCTGCTTCCTGGACTCGGAGCGTCAGCGCGGGCGGCGCGCGGCACGCCAGTGGCAGCTTTTCGGGACCCAAGCTTCCAGGGCGGTCCGCGAGGACCTGGGTGGCTGCTGGCAGAAGCTAGCCGAGCTGGAGGGCCGCCAGGAGGAGCTGCTGCGTGAGAACCTGGCCCTTAAGGAGCTCTGCCTGGCTCTGGGCGAGGAGTGGGGTCCCCAAGGCGGCCCCGGGGGTGCAGGAGGCTCTGGAGCCGGCCCGACACCGGAGCTCGCCCTTCCCCCCTGCGGACCCCGCGACCTAGGCGACGGAAGCTCCAGCACTGGCAGCTTGGGCAGCCCTGATCAGTTGCCCCTAGCCTGCTCCCCCGATGACTGAGGGCGCTGCTTCTACGCCGACGCCCTCGCGGATTGCTCCCGGAGCTCCCAGACGGCTGTGGACCTTAGCATCTGGGCGCTGACCAGGACGAAGAAGCCCTGGTACTAAGGAGGGCCCCTCGATCTCGCTGGCGGGGCATCAGGGGAACTGGAGGCTGGAGCGGAGGGACTTACTGGGGTTTGTGTGGGGACTAATAAACCGGGACCGAAGCGGAGCCCGAAGCCTTGGCAGCGTCTGTTTGGGACCCGCTGGGGTTGGGATGAGGGCGGGATCGCTGAGACGGGGTAGCACTCTCATTCGAAAGGTCTGCAGAACTAAGGTGGCTGACTCTCGTCATCTCAAGGCTGGGGTGGGATCCCGACGGTGGTAAACCATGGACTTCCTCCATCTGGCGCCCAGGCAACGCTGAAGTGGCTCCAGCTCCCTCCCCGCCTCCTTCCTGTCCAAGACAATGGGGCAGGAAGCAGGTGTTGGGGACCTAAAACACACTGGCTCTTCTCCGAAGGTAGAAGGAGAGTACTGGCGCCCCCCCTATGTCACAAGCAAGAGCACTGCGGGTTCCTACAAGATGATAATCTGCCTGCACCCACAGTACTCTCAATCCTGTAGATGTGGCAGAGGGAGTGTAGCCCCATTTGTAAGATAAGACAGTTGAGGTCCAAAAATATTTTTTAGATTGTCCGAGGTCACACAGTGAGTCAGAAACTGTCGCTGGAACCTAGAGCTTCAGGCTGCAAATTGCCTCCCTTTAACTTCTGCATCCAACGAGACATCCAGCCAGGGCTTCAAGACTTTTATTACATTTTGGCAGGACTGTATAAAAATATTCTCTCTAGGAAAATAAATAGCAGCTGCCCTCGATGTGGGGGCTTGGATTTCTTGGAGTTAGAGGTTTCTCAGAGCTGCAGGCTACAAGTTAGCTCATCACAGAAGCCTCTGGTTCCTCCTGAGCTGTGCCATTCAGGAGGAGCCTGCAGAATCCCTAGTCCAATGACCTGATGCTGCTGGCAGTGAGGCTGGGTGAATTAGTGTTCCAGGCTGGTAAAATGGCACCTTCTGTCAGGGTGGGCTTGGGTGGATCTAAATAACAGGGTGATAGAGTTTGGGAGTAGTCTCGAATGGGATAGGGTTAGTCTTGGTTCGCCAGCATTTCTCTGGCACAAATGGGAATATTTTGTCTTTGATTTAGTGCAAATTGGGATGGAGAGGCCAGCTCTAGAGAAACAGTGAGCAGCTTTGTAGCCCCAAGCTGGCTATTTGAGAAGCAAAATATGATCAGTCTCATCAGGAGGGAGGGAGAAGAAATTACTGGCATTGGGTATGGAATATGATCCAGGCCTGCTGGACCAATGGGGGAAAGGGACATGTTGGCTAGGGTAGCATCTGCAGGGGTGGGACTGGGTGTCTCACAAAGCAAGGAGAGTTGGGGAGCCTAGAGGGTCTGAAGATGGGTCCCCACTGCTGCTGCTACTCTTTCGATGAGCTGAGGCACAAGGCTCAGGGGTGCTGGGATAGGTAAAGACCAGACTTGGGGTAAAAGGAGTCAGAGAGGGTGTGGTCATGAGTGTTGGGGTGTGCAGTGCCTCGGGTTCAAGCACGGGCCCTGGGGAAAGGGAAATACAAGGTACAGGACGGCAGGGGGCTGGTGGGCTGCTGGTGCCTCTGGTACTGCTGACACCACCTGGATCCCTATCCTTGTCTACTTCTGGGATTTTGCAGATGGGGCGGTGGGCTTCCAGCACCAGCTCCAGGCGCTCCTTCTGCTTCTGCAGCTCCTCTATCTCTCGCTGCAGCCCGGATTTCTCATCCTCGAGTTTGTCAGTCTCCTACAGAGTGTCGGGGGAAGAGTTGGGAAAATGAGGGCTGAAGACCCCAAAGCCTCCAGAGGGACTAGCAGTGGGGTTGGAGTTCCCAGCAAGTCTGGACTGCAACTCCCATGAATCTACAGGGGAAAAATAGGCATAACTCCCATCAGGCCCCGGGCATCTTGGAAGAAGAATGCCCCCTAGCCTTGGTTATGTTCTGCTAGGTGCATTACAACTAATTTTTTGTTGTTGTTGTTGTTGTTGTTTTTGAGATGGTCTTACTAGGTAGTTCAGACTAACCTGGAACTCACTATGCAGCCCAGGCTGGGCAATCCTCCTGCCTCAGCCTCCCAAGTGCTGGGATTACTGGCGTGCGCCACCACGCCCGGCCTACAACTAATTTTTAATTGTATTTTCCTCCTTTTCCCAGAACGACTGTCCTTCAGACATAGAGCTATAGTGGGGTGTGGGGGACTAATAGATTGGGCCTGTGGGCACAGGGGTCCCTCCTAAGCCTGGTGGGCCAGAACCAGTACTCACTGCCTGCAGGAAGTCAGTCAGTTCCTTCCTCCGGTTCCTGCACTTGGCCGCAGCCAGTTTGTTCCGCTCGCGCCTCACTCTGCGGCGCTCCTCCTCCTCCGGGCTGATCTGCGGGGTGGGGATAGGGGCAGCAGTGAGGGGGACCCCAGGCTCCTCCGCAGCTTACCATCCTAGGTGACCCAGCGGTAGGAAGCATAAGCGTGGCAGCGCGGGGTGGGGGTGGGCTCCGCCTGTAGTTTTGGGACCCTCACCTAATTCTTTGCCCTCAAGGGTTCCTTTGCTTGGTCAAATTTCCTCCTGAGACTTGGCTTTGGCACCTAAGTATTTCTTTCCCATAATGCCTTCCGCTCCACAAACCCAACCTTCCTCATGTAGAGTATAAGTAAGATGCCCCCTCTTCCGGGAAGCCTTCTCATTCCCCAGCCAGGAGTGTCTGTCTTCCTTTGAGCCCCTGGGACTATCCCTTTTCACAGGGCTCTGCTCCTTCTAAGATCTCTGGAAGACCAAGTCTCCTCTTACCCCAGGAACTACAAACTGTAGGAAGGGCTCATGAATGCTGCTGAGTAAGTTGCAATTTATTTTGGGCCTACTATGTGCCAGCTAAGCACTTTACATTGCTGCTTCTATACCTTCTCTTTTTCCTGCTGTGCTGACTGATGTGTGCTAGGCAAGCACTCTACCACTGAGTCTGAGCCACAGCCGTGGCCCTTACATAGATGCTTCGTCCAATTTCCCATGTAAGGAAATGAAGCCCAAGGAGGATGAGTGTTTTGTTCGTGGTTCCAGAGTAAGAATTATATCCAGTAATTCTATTTGCATTGAGGGAGAAGCCACTGATGGAGGCCCCTCTCCTAGAGGACCTCACTGACAGCTTACAGCCCTAACCTGGCAGTACCCAGTATCAAAAGGTCACATTCAAGACAAGGCTGAAGGAAGAAGTATGGGGCGGGGAGTTACCCGTGGTCTGCCTCTGCTCACACTCCAGTTTCTCACAAAACGAGCCATTCTATTTCTGGAACATCTGCTCCTGGCTGATCTCACCTTTTTCCCAGGGCCCCCAACTCCTTCCCCCATCCTCCACTCAGCCTTAAGAACAAGCTTTTTGTCTTTTCCTTCTAAATAAGGTCTCATTATGTCCCAAGATGACCTTGAATTTTATACAGCCATATAGTGCAGGATAGCCTTAACTCTACAAACCTCCTGCCTTAGCCTTCCAAGTGCTGGGATTACAAGCATGTACCACTATGCCCAGCACAGAGCAAGCTTTTTTTTTTTTTTTTTCAAAGCAAGGTTTATAATCCCACCATAGTCTCATATACCACCCCCACCCAAGGAGGGGAAAGGAGAACCACTCCCTCACAGACATCCATCTCTTACTGATTTACTTGGAGGAGAAGGGGGTTCTCAGCTCCTTCTGCCAGGAGCCTTCTGTTAGCTCCTCCATGCTTGGGATCTGACTTTAAAGTTGGGTAGACCCAGGGCCAAGGCCAATCCTGTCTTGGGTGATCCTAGGCAAGTGACTATCTCTCTGTGCCTTCATTTCCTCAGCTGGAAGATGGAAAAAGCAAAGTGTATCCCCTAGAGGGTTTTTGTGAGGATCAAATCAGATAAGGGAACTGAGACCCAGAGAATAGCAGAAGGGAACCCTCTTTTCCAGTTCTCTCCCCAGCTACTGACAGTTTAAGTCTACGCGCATCACACATGTCAGCAGATTCTCCTCATGTATACCTTATATTCTTTCCCTTCCACCTTGATTCTTGCTCCTGCCATCCACTCTTCCTGGAAAGGCCTTTCCTTCAGTGCTACCTATGCAAATCCCACCCACCTTCTAAATTACATGCCATCTTTGCCAGGAAGCTTTTTCTGATCCAGAAGTGACCTCTTTGCCTTCTGGACCTTCCTGGGGACAAATCCTATGACTTTTTGCCTTGTGCAGTAGTCATAACGGCCTTACCTTCCCCCTTCCAAGCCTGTGCTCTTCAGCAAGAGCTTGTCCAGCACTCTAGCACCCCTGTGGGCATTCAGCACCACTGCAACACCTCTGTTGCTTACCTGTTCACAAGTCCGACTACGAACTCCTGGAGGTGGCCCCAGGGCCCGAATGACTCCTGGCCGGAGCTGTGGGGGACTGTACTGGGGGTAGGCCAAAGGCCGGGGGTAGCCGCTTGACCCCAGGAAATGAGGCTGTACCATCCACTGCAATTCCTGGTTGCCACTCACAGCATTGATGCTTGGCACAAGGTGGAACTTCTAAGAGAAAAGAAATGAAGGGTGAGGGATGAGATCTGTTGGATTGGGAGGCTTTCAGATTTTACCATACTGCTGATCACCCTCCATGAAGATGCTGCTTCAGGGAAACCAGAAAGAACACAACTTCAACTTGGCTGTCAGAAACTCACTTGGTGGCAGACTATGAGCTGTGTAACTTTGGGCGGTCATATCACCTCTCTGTTTGTTTCCCCAATATGGCTCATTCTTATCAAGCATGAACTGTCTGGCACTGTTCTAATTGCCTTACAAACAGTGACTCATCTAGCTGGTACAATAGTATTAGTATCTCCATTTTCAGACAAGAATACAGTTGTCTGCAGACAAGACAAATCAGTAGGAAATGGGATTTGAGCCCAAGTGGCTGGGGTCTTACACATTCCTTCACCCATCCACATAAAAAGGATAATTATGGCACCTACTAATAGCTCACGGTGTGGCTATGAGAATCAAGTGAGAGAATGTGACAATCTGGAAAATGACATGTGCCCAATGCAGAGGGGCTGTGATGGGCAAGAGCTGCTGCTCCCACTTGAAATCTCAGCTCAGCCATTTCCTGGCCAAGTGAGTTATTTAACCTCAATGTACACATTTCCTGTTGGTCCTAAGAAGTAGTGCTTTAATAAAACTGAAATCATAGTTTAGTTGGTAACATTAAAAAAAAATCAGTGGTTCAAAAAATAGTGGATGTTTAAATCTACGGGGTTTTGGAGTCCATGAAATAATGAGGTGGAAAGAGTCCAGTGGTTGTCTGGCACCCTGTTAGCACCAGAGCTATTACTAGGGATCATTTTCTTTAGCCAGAAATTTGATCAGTGGGTTGGGGTGTGGGTTCAGTGTTCTGGGAAGAGATCTGGGGCCCAGCCCTGTGGGGCCCAGCCATCCAGGAAGTGCCCGCCAAGCCCAGGCAAGCCCTGGCCCAGTGCTACGGGCCCAGCGACGACCCAGTGACCCCAGTTCCTGGCCCGAGGCACCGCGGGGCAACTTCTCTTGCTCCCAAAGTCGTCCAGGATGGGACTGCTTCAGGCCAGGAAGGGAGGGGCGCCGGGGGTGACTCAGCCACCGTGAGTCGGCCACCGTGACTCTGCGGAACAGACGCCGCTCCTTTCCTCCCCTGACTACACGTGCTCGCAGCCCCTCAACAGGAAATGGGCACCTGCAGCCTCGCCGATCCCCTTAGCTGGCAGTGGGTGCCTTTCGTTGCCGAGAGTCGGGCGGCGGGTGGCGGGGCGTTATGGGCTGCATGACCCGACGCACCACCTGGCACTCGAGGTTTCTATTTGTCCCACCCTTCATTAGGGTCGGGAACCAGCCCCCTAGAACCCATCAGGGTCCACTGCGCAAAGAACGCAATAGAGTCTCGGCGACAGGGGAGGAGAGATGGACAGACAAATGGACAGACAGAGAAGATTCCTACTCTGTCCAGGCTGGTCTCTCATGAATCCTGTCCCCCTTCTGTGTCGGGATGTCTCTGCCACAGACCAGATCCTAGGAATTTAGCCCGAGATGGAGAGCTGGCTGGAGGCAGGTGGGACACAGAATTTAGCGGTGGACAGGAGGCAAGAAAAGACGTTAACGGAGACAGAGGGACAGACAGCAGACAGTGAAGGAGAAGGGGACGTGAGAGAAAGGGTGCGTTAGTTGATCTTCGGTGCGTCCGAAGCGCGCGTTCCCCTGGGTCCTGGGGCGGAGGGACGCTGGCTCTGGACATTGTAGAATCCACTGGACCCTCGGCCCAGTCCCAGACCGAGTCTTTGCTCTTGGTACCGACCCTCGTCCTGAAGCGCACCGCAGCCAACCCCGGCGTCCCAAGCACTGTCCACTCGGGGACCTCAGGATCCGGCCCG
>NW_022900939.1:22864508-22880689 GCF_012274545.1 Fukomys damarensis | reverse complement strand
CAGTCGTTTCTTTTTATGAATGAAAATTTCACGGGCTGAACCACTTCGACCGCGGGGGGTGGGGACGTTTCTCAGCGGCGCGGTCACCTCGGGGCCCCACCTCTCCAAACCACCGCCTTTCGCCAGTCCGCACCGAACTCTCCGATTCCTCCTACACTGGGCAGCCGCCTTTTCTTGGGCAGCACGGGCAGGCTTGGCGTCCCCCAGCTACCGCGACCGGCCTGCCCCCTCTGACGTAGCTGCCCATATATGGTGCAATTTCCTCGCCGCGCCTAGGTGGAGCTGAGGATTCCCCTGCTGATTTACGCACCTGGCGGAGGCCCTTTTTGCCCTCTCCCAGCCGGTTCTAGCTTCGGATTCCTACTTGTACAAATCAGGACAAAATATTCCCCTAACTACCTTGTCGCACGCGTCCCGGGCGTCCCGTGTCGGAATGAAGAATGTAAAAGCTGTCTGGAAACTACAAAGGGAATTATAAGTGTGATTTTTATTACAGTTATTATTATGTACTGGATTGTTATTTCCAATGCCAAGATTCATCTCAATTGCCATTCAGTGTGACCTGAAGGTCCGCCAAGGGCATTAAGACTTCAGCTGTACTAGAAAGTGAATAAATGACAAACCAAGGACAAAAAAGTTGTAATTTTAAAAAGTTTAGGCCGGGTGTGGTGGTGCACGCCTGTGATCCCAGCACTCAGGAGGCTGAGGCAGAAGGATCGCTGTGAGTTCGAGACCAGCCTGGGCTACATAGAGAATTCCAGTCAGTCTCACCTACATAGTGAGACCCTGTCTCAAAAGGTTAAAAAAATTTATTACTACATGTATGCAGTACATACATTCCTGGTGTGGAGCTGGTACATGTACTTATTTTAACTCCTTTTTTCATCCTTTCCCCCCTTCCCTTTCCCTTCCCTTCATCTCTTGATCCCCTTCCCACTTGAGAAAGATCTATCTCTACTTCCTATTATCTTTTATTTTGCTCTTTACTTATAATTTGGGTTTCTCATATAAGAGAAACCATGTGGTATTTAAGCTTGTGTGTCTGATTTATTCCACTTAACGTTATGATCTCAAGGTGCATCTGTTTTCCTACAAATGACTTGTTTATCCTTCTTTAGGACAGAGTAGTACTTCACTGTGTGTAAATACCACATTTTCTTTATTCATTCATCTGTTAATGGACATACAGGCTGCTTCCAAGACTTAGCTATTATGAGTTGTGCTGCCACAAACATGGGTATGTACGTTTCTCTGTAATATGTCTTTAACTCTTTCAGGAAGATACCTAGGAGGGGAATAGCTAGGTCAAATGGGATTTCTAATTTTAGTTTTTTTCATGAATCTCCATACTGATCTCCATAGTAGTTGTAGGAGTTTACATTCCTACCAAGAAATGCTGGTATTTTTAAATGCTTACAATAAACAAATTGAAAAAAGAAAGCAAAAAATAAACAAGGTGATGCTTTGATATGCTGCAGATATAATAATGAAATACAGCTGTGCTACTCAGGATAATCGGTTTTCATTCAGAGCCTACAGACAGTGAAAGTCTGAGCTGAGACAAAATTTGATAAACATCAGCTTTCTTGACTGTCAGTACTTTTCCAGGAACGTGTGACTATGTGTCACCATCCTTGTTTGGAGAGTGTGTCAAAAGTATAAGTACCATCATCCTCCCATTGTACAGAAAGGGAAAGTGAAGCTGAGAGTTGTTGAAATGGGTTGTCCCAAGGTCTCTAATGAGTGGGTAAAGCAGGGGATTGAGTCAGGGCTGCAGAAGGTCCGATCCCAGGCTCAGCCAAGATTTTCCAAACTCCTCACAGCTTCATGGACAGCTCTCCGCATGTACGGAATGTTAATGTGGAGAGGTCTTCTCCGATGCCTCTGCATCCTCCCAGCCTATTGATGGAAGACTGAGGCCTGGGGAAAAGCGCTGCTAGGGTCACAAAGCAGGAAGACTGGACTCTGCTACTCTTCCACCAGTACCTTCAACTGATCAACTCTAGTTCTGCCAGGGGGTGAGGTGGGGGGTGGCGGGTTGTCCTGGGCTATTTTCCTGGAAATGGAGGCCAGGGGTCTGTGGGTCCTCTCAGGACTTAAAGCCAGAGTCCTGGGGTTCTAGTCCCAGAGCTAACATTTTCTGTCTGTGTGATCCAGGGCAGCTCACCTTCCTGGACCCCAAGTCCCAATTGCACCTCCTGCTGACCTCATAAGGCTGCTGGAAGATCAAATGAGGTCACAAATGTGAAAGTGCTTTGTAAGCTGTAACGTTCTGTGCACTCAGTTGATTACCAGCCTAGTGCCCTTCCCATGCCCTGGTTCCACTCAATGTTTCCTTTAAAAAGAAAAGAAACCTCCACAGTTTACCCGAATGAGAACTATAAAGGGTGTGTGTGTTTAGAGAAAGAGGGAGGAAGGGAGGGGGACAGAGGAGCGAGTAGAAGAGATGGGGAAAGGAAATGGATATGAGAATTTTTAAACAAATCTGGTTATGGGTTTGAATTCTGGTTAGCCTGCCTACCTCTGAAGCTGCTTTCTCATCAATCAGTAAAATAGAGGCATAATGACAAGAATAGAAATAAAATAGCATCACGTGCTTAGCAAGCCTATCGTAAGAATTTGACAGTGAAAATAAATTCACGTGAGTAAATTGCGAGTGTGTATATGAGAGAGAGAGAGAGAGAGAGAGAGAGAGAGAGAGTGTGTGTGTGTGTGTGAGTACGTGACTCTGAAAGTCCCTTCCTGCTCTAACCGTTGGTGGAGCCACAAGAGGCCTTTTCAGAGGCAGCACATTCCAAGCTCCTCAGTCACCAACTCCTGCCTTGTGGCCCACAGACGTTCTTGGTGCCTGACCTCACTGGCTCCTACCAGGGACCGCGGAGACTGCTGGGACCTGGGGGGCCTCGAAGATCCTGCCACTGTTCCTTGGCAGCCTTATGAGCCCCAGAAAGTCCCATGTATGGGGGCTACAGTGAAACCAAAGGAATCATCTAGTAGGTTCTCGGGGACACCAGGGCCTTGGAGGTGATGTTGATGTTTTTCAGTTTCTATTCTCTTTCTAAATTGAAGTTTATTTTTTTAATTGAAGCGAAATTCACATAACATACAATTAACCACTTTTAAGTGTACACTTAGGTGGCATTTAGTGCATTCACAATGTTGTGCAACCACTACCTTTCTGGTTTTCAAAACTTTTATCACTCCAGATAAACACCCCATACCCATTAAGTAATCACCAATTGCTCCCTTCCCCCAAACCTTGGTAACCACTAATCTACTTTCTATCTCTGTGGCTTTACCTCTTCTGGTCATTTCACGTAAATGGAATTATACAATATGTGAGCTTTTGCGTCTAGACTTTTTGACGTAGCATGTTTTCAAGGTCCACTCTTATTGTACTATATGTCAATGTTTTGTTCCTTTTTATGGCTGAGTAATATTCCACAGTGTGTATATACCACAGTTTATCTATGCATAAATTGGTGAGCATTGTGTTGCTTCTGTGTTTTGGCTAGTAAGAATCGTACTGCTATGGATATTGGTGTACAAGTTTTTTTTGTGAATATACTTTTTTTGTGTGTGAACATACATTTTTATTTCTCTTGGAATTGTGGGTCAGTGGAGTTGGTGGGCCATATGATAACCTCCTGAGGTTCTGCCAGACTAATTCCCAAGGTAGCTGCACCATTTTACACTTCCAGCAGCAATGTGTGAGGGTTCAAATTTCTCCAAATATTTACCAGGCCTTGCTAGTTTCTTTTTTGTTTTGTCATTTTTGCAGCACTGGAGAACGAGTCCAAAGCCCTACCACTGACCTCCCTTTTTTATCTTTTATTTTGAGACAAGCTTTCAGTTTCCCAGGCTGTGCTTGATTTGCAGTCTTCCTGCCTCAGTCTCCAGAGTGCTGGATTATAGGAGTGTGTCACCATGCCTGGCTAGTTCCTTTTTTTTTTTTTTTTTTTTTTTTTCGGTACTGGGCATTGAACTCAAGTCCTTGTGCTTGCAAGGCAGTTGCCAGAACCACTGAGCTAAATCCCCAGCCCTAGTTCCATTCTTAAAACTAAACACATCCTAGTGGGTAGGAAATAATCACTCATTGTATTTTGATTTGCATTTCCCTAATGATTGGAGACATTTCTTTGTGTGCTTCTTAGTTTCATACAAATACTGTATTTTTGGACAGATGTCTATTCAAGTCCTTTACCCACAATTAGGCTATGTTTTTGAATGTTGAATTGTACTTGTTCTTTGTATATTCTGGATACTAAGCCCTTATCAGATATGTGACTTGCAAACATTTTCCCCCATTCTGTAGGATGTCACTTTGTATTCTTTATTTATTTTTGGTTTTTTGAGACAGGGCCTCACTATGTAGTTCAGACTGCTCTGGAACTCACTGTGTAGCCCAGGCTGGTCTTGAATTCGCAGTGATCCTCCTGCCTCAGCCTCCCAAGTGCTGGGATTACAGGCGTGTAACGCCACGCCCGGCTGTATTCTTGATACTGTTCTGTGATGCATAAAATTAAATTTTAAAAATGAAGTCCAGTTTGTCTACTTTTTCTTTTGTTATGCATACTTCTAGGGTCAAATCTAAGGATCCACTGTTAGACCCAAAAGCCATGAAGATTCACCCCATCATTTTCTTCTATCAGTTTTATAGCCAGGCATGGTGGTAATACCTGTAACTTCAGAACTCATGAGGCTGAGGCAGGAGGATTGCTGTGAGTTCAAGGCCAGCCTAAACTACATAGTGGAACCCTATCACAAAAAAAAAAAAAAAAATCCTGGCCTGATGGTGCATGCCTGTAATCCCATCACTTGGGAGGCTGAGGCAGGAGGATCCCCATGCATTTGAGGCTAGCCTGGATGACACAGTGAGTTCAAATCCAGTCTGAGCTATACAAGGAGATCATGTCTTTAAAAAAAATTAGTTTTAGATGTTAGATTCTTTAACATTTAATATACATACAGTAAAGTACATGTGCATACAGTAAATATGTTCTGCTCAATGACTGTTTACATATGTGTAAGCCTGTGTAGCTACGACCTGTATCAAACAGAAGGGTGGGTGGCTGTGTCTCTCCACTCACTACTCCCCACGAACAGCTCATCATCATTTAGACTTGAATCATCCTAGATGATTGTGACCCTTTGGAGAGTCTGGGGCCTGGGAGGGAGTAGGGTGAGGGATCCCGTGCTCTTTTAGGGTGCATGCTGACCGAGGAGCCCTTCATTGAGCTCTGATGGACCAGGCATCACTCAAATTAATTTATGTAATGTTCACTACACTCCTGTGAGGTAGTGATCTTATAATGGTGTACCCATTTTACACATTAAGAAATGAGACACAGGGGCCCAGGATTTAGCTCAGTGGTGCTGCTCCTGCCTGGCAAGCACAAGGTCCTGAGTTTGATCCTTGGTGGGTGGGGGGTGAGACACAGAGAAATTAAGCTGCTTCTTCAATGAAGTGACCTGTGACCCTCAGCCTAAATTAAATCCCTTATGCAACATAATTCCCTGGTACTGTAGCCACTGTACCCAGCTTATAATCTTTTTTTTTTTTTTTTTTTTTTTTTTTTTTTTTTTTTTTTTTTTTTGAGACAGGATCTCACTAGATAGTTGAGACTGACCTGGAACTCACTGTGTAGCCCAGGCTGGTCTTGAACTCACAGCAATTCTCCTGCCTCAGCCTCCCGAGTGCTAGGATTACAGGCATTTACCACCACGCCCGGCTTTATAATCTATTTCTATACACTATTTTTTCCCTTGGTTTGTGTTTTCTTAGGTCTTGAAAAGCCTTCCACTGAGTATGTATCAATCTGTCTCATTTTTTTAAAAAAAGGCAGAGCAGTGGCACCTATCTGCAGCTCCAGCTACTTGGGAGGCTGAGGTAGGAGAATAACTTGAGTCCAGGAGTTGACGACCAGCCTGGGAAACACAGTAAGACCTTATCTCAGAATAATGGAAGCAACTTGGTTGAGGTACCTTTTACATTCAGTGAAAATCCCACTTTTTTAGTATTCTTTTTTGTTTGTTTGATTGTTTTTGAGACAGGGTCTCACTATGTAGTTAAGACTGACCTGGAACTTACTATGTAGCTCAGGCTGGTCTTGAACTCACAGTGATCTTCCTGCCTCATCCTCCCGAGTGCTGGGATTACAGGCATACGCCACCACGCCTGGCTTCTTTTTTAGTATTCTGATCACGTTTTGATTGGTGTAAACTTCCAAGGAATGACATTCCAATCAAGATAGAGAACATCTTCATTCCTCAGAAAATTCTGTCCTCCCTCCTTGCAGTCAATCTCCTCACCCCAGGAAATCTTGTGATTCATTTACATCGACATTGATTGTCTTTCTCTTCCGGAATTCCGCATCCACAGAGTCACAAGACATGTGCTTTTGTGTCTGGCTTCTGGCTGCCATCAATATGCCTGTGAAGCCCCTCCATGTCCCTCCTCTGAGGGACCCTGAGTCTCCATAGAGGGGAAGGGGCTGGGGTAACTGCTCCAGGGAATGGGGACAGCTCTAGTCTCCCCACATTCCTCCTCTGTGGTTCACCTACCGCACCAGCCACTCTTCAGCCCAGGGCAGTGGGGGTAGGCATCAGAGACGTCCCAGCCCTGACTGGGTCTCCAGTTGTTATGCGTCTTTCTGTAGGTCTTTCCTTTTGGAGGCTCTGTTTTTCATTTTTGTATGTCAGGGTCTCACACACTGTGATCCCTAAAACCAGAGGTTTCAGTGGAGAACTACAGGGTCAGGGCAGCCGTTGGGCCCAACACTGCTCCAGTCAACACAGCTCAGTGCGCAGAAGAGATTAATCGCATGACATGCCCTGGAAGGGGTTCAGGGCTTTAGGGGCAATTCCAGGGACTGCACCAGAGTGAGGTCTGGACAGGGAGCACCTCAAAGCATCCTTTCTCACCCATTTTATAGATGAGAAAACTGAGGTTCAGATAGTAAGAGTACACATGTGCACAGACCTGCTCTGTGCCATGAAATGTCTGAGCAGCTATGTGCATGAACTCATTTCATTCTTCACAGCCCTCTTTTTGTTAATGAGGAAACTTCATTCCCTTAACTTCTCTATGCCTGTTTCTTCATTGGTAAGAAGGGTGTGATAATGGTTATATGTGCTTTTCAGGGTGGTTGGGGGAGTAAACAAAGTACGATGTGAATAGAGCTTAGTGGGGGACCCACATGGTGAAGGAGCAATAAATTGCCTTCAAGGATGCTCTTGTGATTGTATTTGTGCTGTATGTGTACTTCCTGTGGAGGGAGGGCATCATTGCGTCTGCTGTCAGTGTCCAGGATGGCTGTGCAACTCAGCCTGGCCCCTAAGGTTTCTTGCTTTGGCTCCCAATCCTGGCAGACCCAGGCCCAGACAGTTGGAACCGGTCTCTCAATTCTCCAGCTCCTTCTAAATGTGAAGACCTGGAATTGCCCTGCCCCACTTCCTGTCCCCCGGCTCCCAAGGCCCAGCCTGTTGTTCCTGTGGGTGCCAGCTCCTGGTCTGGGACAGGAGTGGGATGAAACGCTCATCCTGGGACGAAAGGCTGGCCAGGCCTGGGCTGGGCCAATAAATTGCCCCACCCATGCTGGGAGGACCCCAGGCACCCGTGTAAACTGAGTCATGGGGGTTGAGGGATTGAGTCATGTGGCCTGTGAGCAGGAGCCAAATGGAACAGAGCTCGCCAGGTGGGGCTTCTGGCCACACCTTATCCAGTCCCAACCTTCAGGCCCCTCAGGCACCCAGCAAACCTCTGACTCAGGGCCGAGAGGGGCAGGGCCAGTTCAGCTCCCTGACAGGCAAGAGCCTGAAGGCTGGCTCCCAGTAGTGCACACGCGCGCGCGCGCGCGCGCGTGTGTGTGTGTGTGTGTGTGTGTGTATGTGTGTGTGCGCGCGTGCGTGTCTGTGTTGGGGGAGGTGGGTGGCAAGACAGGAAGGGAGGCTCTGACTGGGGAGGAAGGGATTGGGGTTTGGAAAAGTGTCAAAGCCTCTGAGGGATTCTGACGACTGCTCACTGCCCTCTTTTGGCCTCTGAGGGATTGGCTGACTTCTGGAGGAGAAAGCTCTCTCCTGTAGGGGGATGGGAAAGGATGAGCCTGACCTGGTGCTAGACTTGGCTGTGCTCTAGGGATTCCAGTAGGCAAAGCTGGGCCCAAAGGTGCAAGGTCCCCAGAAAACAATTCAGATTTTGCCTTAGGGAGGCCTCTGCCCCCGCCGGGGCCTGAGCTGCTCAGGGTTGAGAGACGGGGGCTCCCTTCACCAATGTGCGTTAAAACACCTGGGAGTTGTGAAGGCTGCCAGAGCATTCTTAGTTTTGACTTTGTCCAAATTACTTAACATCTTTTGGGCTCAGTTTCCCCATCAATAAGAGGAGGACTGTGAGGAATGAAATGAGTTACTGCATATGGCTGCTTAGAGAATGCCCACCACTGAGAGAGTCTGTGTACAAGTGTATTCTTACGGTGTTTGTCTCAGTTTTCTCATCTACAAAGTGGGTAAGAAAGAACACTTGAAGGTTCCCTATCTAGCTGCCCTTCACTCTGGTTTTCTTCTCCAGTAAACAGACTGTCACCCTGCCAGGCTGTCCTGTTTAGCCTGGTATTTTTGTTTGTTTGTTACCGGGGATCGAACTCAGGTCCTTGTGCTTGTGAGGCAGGTGGCGGAATCACTGAGCCAAATCCCTAGCCCTGGGGTTTGTTATGCCCTCCCTGAAGGCCAGTAAAAAAAGATAGATGGGGTTGGTGGGTTTCTCAGCCTGGTGCCCTCAAGTTTACCCCTCGGGGCCTGGGGGAGGCACGTCAGAGAAATGGGGAGTTTCCCTCCTCAGATGAATCAGCTGTGTGACCCAATCCTAGTCCCTGCCAGAGCCCCTCCCAGCTGGCAGGAGTGGGGCGCAGCTGCCCCGCCGGGAAAATCCCCCAAATCCTGCCAAAGCTCTGGCTGAAGTGTCTCCCTACTCAGCAATGGTTTCCTGTCCTTCTAGATTCTCACTCTCCTTCCCTGGCCCCCCAGACTGGAGTTGGGGGTCAGGAAGTTTCCCCACTCCCTGGACAGCTGCTCTGATGCCTCCTCCCTGGACCTGGGACTTGACAGTGGTACAGTAAAGGGGGAGGCTGTTCTAAATTTCCTGGCCTCAGTCATCCTTCCCTTTGGTTTTATAAAAGGAACAGAGACAGGGATTTGTTCCAGTTTGGCCAGCCTACCCTGGGCCTGGGGTAATTCCCTATGTCAGGTAGCCCGAGCCAGCCAGAGCAGAGCCCTCTGCCAGCCTGACAGAGGGCTTTAGGAGTCCTTGGCCTAGCGTGGGAGGGGGGCTGTCCACACTGTAGGGATGGAGCATCTTTCTGCTCAGGTAGGCCTGTTGGGTATACTGTTCAAGCGTGCCTCTGCTTCTTCATTGATATAAAAGGGAACCTGTTTTGGCCCAGCCTGGCTCCCTGGTGCCTATGAGGACCCAACCTATGTGCTTTACAAGTTTATTACTTTTTTTTGGTACTGGGGTTTGCACTGGGTCCTTGTGCTTGTGCTTGTGAGGCAGGTGGCGGACCCACTGAGCTAAATCCCCGGCCCTACAAGTTAATTCTGCTTCAGCACTGGGTCTCATTTATTTCTGTAGCATCCACCCTGCAGACACTGGGGCTCAATAACCTTCTATATGCTGTGGAGTTGGGCAACCCAAGTTCAAGTCTTGGCTCAGCCACCTTCTAGCGCTGTAACCTTGAGCCACTTATTGATCTTCTCTGGATCTGTTTCCTCTTTTGCAAAATGACAACAATAGAGCCAAGTGAAGTGTAGACGAGATGTTGTAGGTAAATACTCAGTTCAGAACCTGAATCTTGTTAACAGAATGAGGAAACTGAGGCCTAGAGACAGTGACTTTCATTCAATCACACATTCATTGAAGAATGTTTTTTCAGCACCTGTACTGGGCTAGGCCTTGTGCTGGATGTTGAGCTTACTCTGGGAGATAAATGGCAGCTACTGCCTTTGCGGGGACCCAGACACACAGATGAGAGCCAAAGGGGGAGAGGCACCTGAGAGATGTGCCATCAGTTGGGGTGAAGATGGATGGGGAGGACCCAGGAGGAGGACATATGAGCCAATGGATCTGAGATGTGGAGCTAGCAGGAAAGTGGGTAGGGGTGTCCAGGCATGGTGGTGCATGCCTACAATCCCAGCACTGTGGGAGGCTGAAGCAAGAGGACCATACATTTGTTTGTTTTTTGAGACAGAGTCTCTCTATGTAGTTGAGACTGACCTGGAACTCACTATGTAACCCAGGCTGGTCTCGAACTCACAGCAATCCTCCTGCCTCAGCCTCCCGAGTGCTAGAATTATGAGGTGTGCACCACCACGCCTGGCCAAGAGGACCATAAATTTGAGTGAAACCATGTCTCAAAAAACACAAAATAGGCCGGGCATGGTGGCGCACGCCTGTAATCCCAGCACTCGGGAGGCTGAGGTAGGAGGATCACTGTGAGTTTGAGACCAGCCTGAGCTACATGGTGAGTTCCAGGTCAGTCTCACTACATAGGGAGACCCTGTCTCAAAAAACCACACAAAACAAGGGGCCAGGAATTCAGCTCAGTGGTGCCTTTACCTGCCTCACAAACACAAGGTCCCAAGTTCAATCCCTGGTAACAAAAACAAAACAAAACAACCCCCCCCAAAATAATTAAAAAGGGCTGGGGATGTAACTCAATGTGAAAGTCTCATATTCAAGCCTCAGTACAAGAAAGGACAGAAAGAAAGGAAGGAAGAAAGGAGGGGGAGACAGAGAGAGGGAAGGAGGGAAGGAAGGAAGGAAAGAGGGAGGGAAAAAATGAACTAAAAGGGCTGGGGATTTGGCTCAGTGGTTCCGCTGCCTGCCTCATGAGCGCAAGGACCAGAGTTCAATCCAAGATACCAAAAAAAAAAAAGGAAAAAAAAAGCAAAAAGAAAGCCAGGTGTGGTGGTGTGTGCCTGTAATCCCAGCATGGGGGGCGGGCTGAGGCAGGAGGACCACTTCAGCTACATAGCAAGGCCCTCAAAACAAACACCCCCCCCCGAAAGCCCAAACCAAACCAAACCAAACCAACCAACAACAAAAACACCCACAAAACCAAAAAAGAAAGTCAGGAGGTCAGGCCTGCCAAGCAGAAGCCACGGCACAAGCAAAGGCACAGAAGTCAGAAAGGCCAGAATGTGTGAGAAAACCACACACAGCTCATGATGTTGGAAGAAGGATGAGCAAAGAGTGGAGATGAAGGGCTGGGGATTTAGTTCAGTGGTTCTGGCGCCTGCTTTGCAAGCACAAGGGCCCAAATTCAATCTCTGGTAGCAAAATAAAAACAAAAACAGTAGGGCCGGGTGTGGTGGCGCACACCTGTAATCCCAGCACTGGAGGCTGAGGCAGGATCGCTGCGAGGTCGAGACCAGCCTGGGCTACGTAGTGAGTTCCATGTCAGTCTCAACTACACAGTGAGACCCTGTCTCAAAAAAAACCAAAAAACAAAACAAAAAAACATTAATTTGGGCCGGGGATATAGCTCAGTGGTTCCGCCACCGGTCTTGCAAGCACACAGACCCAAGTTTGATCCTGGTACCAAAAATAAAGAAATAAAAATAAAAGAATGGAGATGAAGTGGGAAGGTTTGACAGAGGCTGGGTCTGAATTCATTACCTGTTCCCTTCATTTAATAATTTATAGAGGAGTTGCTCTGGGGTTAGGGCTGAAATTTAGACACTGCTCCTGCCTTGTGGATATGCCTGGGTGCTCCACGCAGGGACCAGTGGAGACAGACCTCAGTGAGGTGGTTACATAAGTAATCACAGGCTCCTGTGATCAGGACTGCACAGCAGGTGTTATAGCAGAAGGAAGGCCCAAGGCCCAGGGCTGCATGCCAGGGGGTGAGCGAAGTGTCAATCGGCTTCAGCAGGTGAGTGGGGGTGCCTGAGGGAAGCCGGGCTAATGTGCATTTTTGAGTGGACCCTGTCTTGCAGGTTGTGAGTAGCCAGGCACATAGGCAGCTCTGTAGGGGATCTGTGGGCCCAGTTGTGGAGAAGAGAGAGGGGTGTGGGATAAAGAAACAAGTGGGAGACTTTGCCATGGTTTGGGAGACAAGGAGAGGTGGGCCAAGGCAGGGACATTAAAATGGAGAGGGATGAGTGTGAAAGGCTTTGCTATAGAACCTGGGGCTACCCACCCCACTTGGGTATCTTTGTAGGGCCCATGAGGGCTTTGCCAGGCCCTTTCCAGCCCCAAGCCTTGGCTCACTTTGGTTAAGTGCAAGCCACCAGATCCCACTCAAAGACCACCAGCTCTGGGAACTTCCCAAGGATGGGCCTAAAGGGACTCAGCCCTGGGGAAGCTCAGGGTGGGGAGGAAGCTGGGGAAGGGGTTGAGCCAACATCTTATGACTCAGCCACTTCCACCCAGTCAGCCCAGTGGCATCTCCGCTCCCCTGCTCCAAATTCCAACTTGGTGAGGCTGCTGGAGGCTGAGTTGGCCCTGGCAAAGCATGAGAGCAGCATCCCAAGGGGCTCCCTGCCAATCCCCCCTGGCCCACAACCAAGGCAAGGCTGGGGAAGAAGGGTGCAGGAGCCTGGCTCCTAGGGGTGATAAACTCTGGAAGACTACAGCAGCCTAAGCGGAGGTCACCCATGGGCAGGCATGCACTTGTGGGCTAAGAGCTAACTGCTTCCTCAAGGTCAGGGGCCACACTCTGCCTGAGGTAGGGACTGGGACAAGAGTCCCAGCTCTGTCCAACTCACTGAATTACTCTGAGAAAACACCTTTCCCCTCTTGACCTCAATTTCTTTGATTATAGGATAGGGCCAAGACCTTCTTAAAGAAGTCATGGGAGGTCAATGATGCAAGAGAAACTGCACTGCAAACTGTCTGGTGGCTGTAGCAGGAAGGTCAGGTCAGGATGTTAGGAGAGGTGAGCACAAATGACAGGGTTCTAGAGACATCCCTTATAACTATAGTTATAGTGCAGTTTGTTCGCTGTGAGGATGCCTAGCCCAGGGTCCTGAAAGCCAGCTTATCCTCTGCTCAACCTGTGCCCCTTGGCTGGGGATTGCCAGGACCAAGAGAGCATCTTTCTATGCACAAATGCACCCTTGGGCCTTCCTAGAAAGGTCAACCCCTAAATTTATGGGGAGCCATGGAGAAAGTGATTCTGATTTTTGGATGCATGGGAAGCAGGCTGACTTTGCAGAGGATCTGAGTGGGAAACCACCTTCACCTTCAACAGTAACTTATTACTGAGGTGAAGGTGGGGAGGAATCTCTCCTGGCCCTGCCTCTCCCCACCAACCACCAAGATAGTATCTTCTTTTATATTGAGGAGGGAACCCAGATTCCTCGCATTAAGCTACATCCCCAGTCTTTTGTTTTTTTTTTGTTTTGTTTTTTTGTTTGAGACAGGGTCTCACTATGTAGTTGAGACTGGCTTGGAACTCACTATATAGCCTGGGCTGGTCTCGAACTCACAGCGATTCTCCTGCCTCAGCCTCCCGAACCAGTCTTTTGTTTTTGAGACAGGGTCTTTCTAGGGTCTTCAGGCTGGCCCTGAACTCATCATGTAGCCCAGGATGGCCTTGAACATGCATCAATCCTCCTACCTTAGCCTCCTAAGTACTCAGATTATGTGTACCACCATGCTGGGCTAGGGTCTCGTTAACGTAGTTCAGGCTGGTCTCAAACTTGTGGCGATTTTCCTGCCTTAGCCTCCTGAGTGCCACCACACCTGATAAACCTTTTCTATTTTGAGACAGGGTCTTGTTAGGATGCTAAACTATGGGGGTCAAAATTTCTATCTTTCTGCCTCAGTTTCCCAAAGTGCTGAGATTACAGACATGTGCCGCAATGCCTAGCTCAAGAGAGCATTATAAAAAATACTCAAACCAGGGCCAGGGATTTAGCTCAGTGGTTCCACCACCTGCCTTGCAAGCACAGGGTCCCAAGTTCAATCCCTGGTACCACAAAAAACAAAACAAAAAAAACAAAAATTCAAACCAAGCATGGTAATCCAGCACTTGGGAGGCTGAGGCAGGAGAATCAACCTGAATTGGAAGCCAGCCTGGGCTTTGAGTTCAAGACCAGCTTGAACTGCACAGACATACCATGTCTCAAAAAGCCCAAACAAAAAACAAAAACAAACCCCTAAACAATACTCAAGACACAGACCCAAACTGGGTTTTATTGAAATTCCAGGAACAGGCACATGTCAAGGCAGCCAGGGGAGGGAGAAAGTGATGCAGATCTGTGAGTTGGCAGGGAGGTCCCATGTCCTCAACTCTGCATCCACTCTCTGCCAAGGGGATGAATGAGCACAATTACCCCCTACAAAATGGCATTCTCAGTCCTGCAGGGTCCCTGCCCCTTGGACTATGTTGCTTCCAAGGAGAGGGACTGGAAGCACTAAGTTTTTCCCTTTATGAGGGAAGAACGCAGGAAGGAGAGGTATAGTTGGAATTGAGGGTGACCAAGGAAGGCCTTCTTCTTGAGTATCTGCACCCAATCTGTGGTCCTGGGCAATAGAAGGGAGCAGCACTGAAGTGGCTGAGATTCCAGCTCTCAGGGAGCCAGAGCATCCCGGATGTGGAAGCTGGAATCAGTCCTGAAAAGAGGGCAAAAGCTCAAGGGGCTGAAGATGCAGGCAGTGCCCGAGTGACCTAATTCTCAGAGATGGGGGGACTTGGCCTTCTTGGGACAAGGAGGAAGAAGACAGTTGGATCCATCACCAGCAACAGGGGCAGAGAATGGTCTTTCCCACTTGGTTGCCCTGCTAGGTCAGTTCCACATTGTTGGCACGGTCCAGTACTCGAGAGCCACGGGCATCGCCTCCAAGCTGGAAACGGCTCTCATAAAGAGTGGGGCAGAGGTGCCAGCGGTTGGCACGGTAGATGCCCAGGTAGGTGTAGACATCTGGCTTATAGGTAAGCAGGCATTTAATACCTGCTGCACGGATGGCTGAATCTGCCTCCAGTACACCCAAGCGGTCCGTGAAATCATCAGTGTAAACACAGATGACCTGGCGCCCACCCTCTTTGGCCCGTGGGCTCACCTTGGCTACCTGAAGCCGGCCCTCAACCACAGCTCTGGCAATGCCAGCCCAGGCATGGTCCAGCTTGAAGCCAGGTGCCAGGTGAATCAGCCACTTGCCTGTGAGCACGTGGTGGGTGATGGCCAGCTGGCGCAGGGTACCTGGTGTAATGGGCCTCCCGCTGGTCTGCAGAGCCTCCCATGCTGCCTGCAGGCCCTGTACATCACCAGAGTTAGGGGTGTATCCCCGCCCATAGGCTGCAATCCAGCCCACAGGCTCCGAATTGGGTGAACCAGGGTCCCCATAGCGAGTAACTTGTGACGGTGGATACTTGGCCAACCAGGTGTCCAGCTCAGTGGCAGATGTGGTTCGAGCATCAAACACCAGCCAAGGGTCCATGTCGGCTGCCATGGCCTCTGCGGCCAGGTGCTCAGCGGTGAAGCCATCCTCCCGACCACCTGGTGAGTCCTCTTCTTCAAGCTCCTCACCTGGCTCCATCCTGCAGTGAGGGAATTCTGTCAGGGCACTTTCTTGACAATACAAAGAGCTGGACCCCATCTGGGTGTCAGGCCCTGCAGTTAATTCTGTGGCCTTGGGCAAGACTTAAGGTTGCCATCCCTCACATGCTTCATTTCTACAACAGGATAACAACAGATCCTGTCCACTAGATCTGTTGTGAAAATTAAATGCCTGAGGTAAAGTGAGGGCTACATAAGCATTGCGTTATCGTTATCACTACTCTCCCTGCTTAAAACAAGGTAAGTGGCACTCAGAGAAAAGGGATTTGCCCAAGGTCACATCAGTAGTGCATGGCAGAGACGAAATGGGAATGGAAGAGTAGGTGGGAGCAGCCAGCCGCAGCTACACTTCCTGACCTGAGGCCTGTAGGTATCTGAGCGCCGGTATCTCGTGGTCAGGGGTGCAGCCCCACAGACAGGCCCCACAGTCAGGCCTCCCCGGCCGGGTTCCAGGACCCATTTAAGCCTGGGACATAGAAGTTCAAAGAAGGCAGCGACAGAGCTGAGGCCTATGAGCGGTGCCTGGACTCGAACTCCGGCACGTCTGCGCCTGAAAGAGGGTCAGGCTCCAGGCCTGCCGCGCCCGCCGCCATTAGCGCCCACGGCCTGAGGGCTGCTTCCGT
>NW_022900939.1:22836993-22863699 GCF_012274545.1 Fukomys damarensis | reverse complement strand
GTACGGGCCGAAGGCGACGGCTTCTGAACTCGGATCCCTTCCGCAGGCACGGATCAAGAAGATCATGCAGACAGACGAGGAGATCGGGAAGGTGGCGGCGGCTGTGCCTGTCATCATCTGTATCCCATCGGGGGCTGGCCGGGTTGAGGGACGCAGGGTGGGGCAGGGCACCCCCCCTCTTCCCGCGTTCTCCTTGACTTCCCTCAGCCCGGGCGCTCGAGCTCTTTCTGGAGTCGCTGTTGAAGAAGGCCTGCCAAGTGACCCAGTCCCGCAACGCCAAAACCATGACCACGTCCCACCTGTGAGTGGCCGGCCGCGGAGCTGGGAGGGGCCTTGGGGAGCAGCGTTCCGACGGCCAGGGAGGCGGGAGGCTGCTGGGGGCGACAAGGCCGCAGACACCGGTGAAGGGGGCTTAGGAATCCCAGGCAGGTGCTACCTGAGCAAATCGGGGAGGAAGGGGTGGAGACAGGAACTGAGTTTTCCAGCTTCATGCTCCTGACATTCAGGGACTCTCGCTGTTCCTCACAGAGGAGCTCAGTGTCAGAGCCCCACTTGAGTGCCTCCCTCCTCACCTCTTCCAGGAAGCAATGCATTGAGCTGGAGCAGCAGTTTGACTTTTTGAAGGACTTGGTGGCATCGGTGCCTGACATGCAGGGGGATGGGGAAGACAACCACATGGACGGGGACAAGGGCCCTCGAAGGTGGGGGGTCAGGGCCTGGTATACCGGTGGGGAATGCCAAGGCCACAGGGGTTGGGGGTGGTTGGGGGGTAGCCAAGGAGTGGGGAGACCTCTGGGCAGATGGACTATACCTTCCCGAAGGGGACGGAAGCCAGGCAGCAGCAGCCGGAAGAATGGTGGGATGGGAAGCAAAGGCAAGGACAAGAAGCTGTCTGGGACAGACTCTGAGCAGGAGGTGAGTGAGGTCCCCAACACTTTGTCCTACCTTATGGTGGTAGGAAGGGCAGCTGTGCACCAGGCTGAGCTGGCAGGAGGCTGATCTCGTCCTTACCTGTGACCTCTTGTGTCTTGGTCTGTGTGTATAAGTTGCGGCCCTAGGAGTCTGCTATTCCTGTCCCTGCCACTCCCAGGGGTCTGGGCTACCCAATGGTGGGTTTATGCTTTTTATTGTCAACTCTGACCCCTGTTGTGCTCTTAGGATGAGTCTGAAGACACAGATACTGATGGGGAAGAAGAGATGCCACAGCCCCCAGCCCAGGCCAGCCATCCTCCTGCCCCCTTTCAAAGGTAAGCAGCCCCAGGATACCAGAAGAGGCCACTAGACTCTGTAAGGCCACCTAGTTTGTTGGTTGTGGCAGACTTGGGGGCTGGGAAGGGAGTGACTGAAGGGGGCTGAGAGGCAGGAGACTGCTATATGAGAAGGTTTTGTCCTCACTTTAGGGCAGTGGGTGGAGTGGGTAGGGGCTGTGGCATCTGGTTTGGGCTCTTCCTTTATTTGGAGCCTGGCTTCCTTGTTAAAGAAAGTGGTGGGCTTCATAGCTGCCTCTGTAGAGGGCAGAGTGGAGCCGTGGGCAGGGATGGGTGTCAAACGTGGCCTGATTTTCCTCATGCTTTCTGCTCTGCAGCCCTTCAGCTCCCTTCATGCCCTTTGCCTCTACTCTGCCTTTGCCTCCGGCACCCCCGGGTCCCTCAGCACCTGATGCAGAGGATGAAGAGGACTATGACTCCTAGCACCCCCTGCCCCCCAGGCCATACCCCCTTTTAGTTGGTTTTAGTTGCTCTGGGGGGAGGAGAGACTATGGAACCGTTCTTAAATTTATTAATAAAAATAATAAAAGGGAATGTCAGTGCCTTCCCAACCTCTGTTCAGGGTTTTGTGGCTGCTTTCATACCCACCCACCACACAGAGCTAGGGCCAGCAACAGTGGTGGCCTGATAACAGCTGAGTGAAGGGAGAGTCAGCTGGTGAGGCTGGAGGCCATGGGGTGCTGATGGGAGGAAGGGGCCCAGGGCCTGAGCCAGCAGGTGATGGATGTGCTCGGAGATAGTGGGCTCACTGTGCTGTGTGACCCTGAGCAGGATCCTCCCTTTCTCTGGGTTGTGAACGGACAGACAAGCGGTGAGATTGGACCTTGCAGATGTCGGCTCTACACCTGGTGCAGTGGAGGGCAGTGGGAAGGAGCAGCAGGAGCAGAGGTGGGTGAGATGGTAGAGGGGCCTGGAAGGCAGCTTTGGAGCCCAGCAGTGATGCTCATCCCTCCAGGCAGATACGAGCCTGGCTTAGTGAGGCTTGGT
The DNA here is from genome assembly GCF_012274545.1 of Fukomys damarensis. Classification (NCBI taxonomy): domain Eukaryota; kingdom Metazoa; phylum Chordata; class Mammalia; order Rodentia; family Bathyergidae; genus Fukomys; species Fukomys damarensis. The sequence goes on along the minus strand of NW_022900939.1, from coordinate 22,861,444 downwards.
GAGGCTGATGAGGCTATGTGGTACTCTTGGGTTTGCCAGATCATGGGTACATCTGATTTTGACTAGATTGCTGGCTTCCTCCGGATGGGCAGAAGCATCCAGGGCTCTGGTGCGCTCTTGGGAAGCCAATTGAAGATGATGGCACTTGAAGCAGGATGAGGCAAGGACGCAGAGAGTGGTGATAGGGGTCTGTTTTGACCTTGGATATAAGGGGAGCTGAGAGGAAGGGAATGCTTAAGGACCACACCCTAGTTTCTCTCCGCAGCAATTTTGGCAGAGGCAGAGGCCCTTCTCCAGCTGGGGATATGGGGAGAACAAGGTTTGGCCTGAAGCCCACAAGTTTGGATGTGATGAATTTGGGGTGATGAAGGCCCTCAGGGAGGTGTTGAGTATGAGTGTAGATGCAGAGGCCTAGAGACACATGGCCACCCCAGTATGGAGAGCTCACTGAAGGAGAAAGAAGCAGTTAGACCCTAGGCTACCCAGATGCATCTAGGAGAGAGAGGTCAGCTGCCAAATGTCAGAGACAAGGAGATGGTGCTTTTGAGATATCTGGCACTGGGAGAATCTTTGCTAGAGATGTTTCATTGCCCTAGTGGTTGTTGGTGAGAGATGAGCTGAGGTGAAAAACTCTGGGGACCATGCTTGGGGCTGTGAGGGGACTGAAGGAGTAGGGTATAGTTTTTTTAAAATTTTGTTTTGTTTTTTGGTACCGGGGATCGAACTCGGGACCCTGCGCTTGCAGATGCGGAACTACTGAGCTAAATCCCCGGCCCTTGTTTTGTTTTGTTTTTTAACCTGGTAGAGCACATGCCTAACATGCACAGGCCCTGGGCTCCATTCCCAGCATACCCCATCCTTAGCATTGTAAGAAAAAAAAATGATGGCAGAAACCCAAGTTCTTGAGAAGGTGGGGCTGAAGAGACAGGAGACAGCAGAGTTCATAGATTTAAGACAGACCCCAACCTGAAACAGGAGAGCAGTGAGTAGGTTTGTTGTTTTGGTTGTTGGTTTTTGTTGTTTTTTGAGACAGGATCTCGCTATGTGGTTCACGCTTGCTGCAAGCTAGAGGCAATCCTGCTGTCTCAGCCTCCCAAGTGCTCAGATTCCAGGCATATGTAGGTACTATGCTCGGCATAGGTTTTGGAGGGGGCATTAAAGTGCCTGCAGTTTTTACCCGATGGTGATTGCTCTATGAACCAGAAGTCAGGGTCACCAACCCTGCAACAGGGGAGATGGCTAAGACAGTGCCCAGAAGAGTGGTGGTGGTGGAGTGACTTCAGGTGTGGAGTGAGGTGGTTGGGTAGACATCTGGGTAGCTGGAGATGACATGGGACCTCTGAGGGATCTGTCTGCCTCCTATCTACTCCTGCCCTGGTCACAGAACTTCTCTTTCCTGTTAAGGAACTTGTCTGCCCCAACCTGAGTACACACAGCTGAGGGTTGGGCATGGGGCACCAGCCCGGCTGGTCCCATCACCCATGCTCTGGACAGTGACTGATGCGAGGTGGGGTTGAGCCCCGGGACTTCAGGTAGGACTATGTGAAAGGGGTTTTGACAAGGTCCCCAATGGAAGATGACAGCAGCCATGCTGGCATGGGCTGGGAGCTGTGGAAGCCACTGGCCACCCCAAGGAGCCATCCTGCCTTAGAGCAAAGGGACAGAGGTGATAATCTGATGGCATCTGAACACCTGGTCCAGTCCCTCCGGATGCCTGTGTACCTGTACTTCTTAGTGACCTAAGCCAATAAACATTCCCCCTTCTACACCATTGAGTTTCTGTTCTTTATAACTGAAAGAGCTATGGGTGACATGGGTACCATGAACAGAAGGTGGTCTTGGAGGTAGTGTTTTCTAGCAGCAGATTGGGGGCAGACCCAGGGGATGGGGACATTCAGGGTCATCAGAGCAGAAGCCGTACTAAGCAGGGTTGAGGAGTGGGGATGGGAAAGGAGAGCCTATTGCTGAGGTGCATCCAAAATATGGGGATTTAGCTCAGTGGTTCCACCCCTGCCTGGCAAGAGTAAGATCATAAGTTAGATCCCTGGTACTGGAAAAAAAAAATGTGGGTTCTGAGCTGAGAGGGCCAGAGGATGACAAAGTGAGGCTGGGATGCAGGGAGCAGTCCCCCTTTTCACCCAAGCAGATGGCTCAAGGAGGCACAGATGGGTGGGATAGAACTTTTGTAAATAACGTAAAAAATCTACGAAATGTTAGGAAAATGTAAAATGACTTTTGCTGTCTCTAACAGCAATCTGCTTTGTTTAGTTCAAATTAACAGACACTGGAGGCACTGACCATGAAATGGGACATCTGGCCTCATCCCTAACCTTGAACACCCACTTCCTGTGCACTAGAATAGATAACTAGAGAAATCTTCAGGTAAACTCCCCAACTGCAAGGAACTGTTACATTTGGGTTTAAGTTAACTCTCTTGTGACCGTGATGTAAGTTGAGGAGTGAAATGTAACCACCTGAATGAGATCATAGCTGTAAAACCTATAAAAAAGGAAGCTGCAACCTAATAGGTGGTCGATTACTGGCACTGCCTTTTTGAACATGATTCGACCTTTGCTGGCAAATAAACTTTTTATTATTTTACTTCCATTCAGCTCATCTCTCCGTGTGCATCACTTGCCAATTCCTTCCGCAACAGGTATGAGGATGCCCCTGGAGCAGCTGACTGGCCCTCTATGTTCATTTTAATTTTGTTTTTTATTAGTATATGTTTGCAGTCCATAATGATTCCTTTCCTTGTGGGCAGTTGGTATGTACACATAACGCATCTTAATTCTTTTCCCTTCTTTCCACCTCCCCTCCCCTCCCCTTAGTGTTCTTGGGCTGTCGGTTTAGCTTCAGGCAGCCCTGGAGCCAAGCTCCAGATTCAAATCCTGACTCCTTACTAACATTGAGAAGCTCTGTAGTTTCTATGTCTCAGTTTTCTCCTTTGAAAGGGAAGTTACTTCCTGTGTTACTTTTCCATACTCTACTATATATAGTAGTTATACCAGTATTAGAGCAAGGATGCAGGTGTAACAAACCCAAAATACACACGCTCAAATGCAGTGGAGGTTTGGTATCACTCACATAAAGTTCATAATGGGATTTATCTGATCAGTGGTCAGAACTTCTCCAAGGACTTTAGGGCCTAGACTCTTGTGGCTCTACTACCCTCAGCCTTGACTTTAAAGGTCACCATGGAAGGGGAAAGCTCAGAGCTAATGGAGACTTTTATGGGTCAGGACTGGGAGTGGCCCAGTGCCTCTGCTCTCTTCCCACTGGCTGATGCTGGTCACAAGATCCCACCTGAGCCAAGCTGGGCGACCAGCCAGCCATATGCTCCTCCCAGACCCATGAGAAGGGCCTGGCCTGGCCTTCACCAGGTGTTTGGAATGCAGCTTTCTGAGTCAGAGGGCAGAGGCCAAAGGAGATGTACTTCTGGGCCAGGACTCTGGGTGCCTTCTGGGAGTGGCTTTGGCCCTGTTGGTGCCACTGAATATCAAGGAGAGATAGCCTGTCAAACCCTGCCTATGGAGCCTTGCTGGAAACCGAATGTTCTCTAGCCATCAGGGAGCCTTGAGCACGGGAGCAAGTCCTGTCTGAATGTCTCAGTCTGGCTTTGTCTGTGCCCTGGTGTATGGGTGTGAAATGGGGAGTGGCTTCCAAGGCCAGTATGGCAGTCAAGGATTGTGACCCTCTCTGCCTAGTAAGGGCCCTAGGATAGTCCACTGTGGGGGTCCATTCAGCAAGGGTTATTGAGCACCTCCCATCACTACTGGTGAGATACCAGTCACCTGCCAGGAGCCTGAAATGAGGAAGTCACCTCACCGAATGCTGGAGAGGAAGTGGTAACACTGTCAAAGAGGACCACCACTTTGGAAAACACTTTCTTATTAAATCCATTAGCGCACAGATTTTCCCTGTGCTTCAGCAATTCCAGCTGTAGGTCTCTACCAAGAGAAGCAAGGGCACATGCCCACCAGAAAGTATGTTGGAATGCTCATAGCCCCCCACTGGTATACCCCCAGTGCCCCCAACTCTCCAGAGCATGAGAAATACATGGTAGCATGTGTATGACTGAGCAGAGTAAAAAGGAAGAGCAGAACACTGTTTCACACATGGGCAGGACTTGTAGATGTTTGGTTGAGCAAAGGAAGCCAAGCAAAAGAATATACTCGATGTCATTTAAGAGAGGTTCAGGGACAGGCAAAACTAATTAATGCTGATGGAAGTAAGTATAATAGTGTGTGGGGACACAGGGAGCTTACAGGAAATGTTCTATAGCTTGAACTGCTTGGTGATTGCAAAGAAAACTGTTTTAAGAAGCCAGATGTGGTGCATGCCTATAATCCCAGCACTTGGGAGGCTGAGGCAGAAGGATTGCCATGAGTTCAAGGCCAGCCTGAACTACATAAGGAGATCCTGTCTCAAATAAAAAAAAGAAAATGTACTTTTAAGAGACCTTTATAAAAATGTCATGTATCTCTATTTACCTACCCAGCTATGGAGAATCTGTTGCACTCCAAGCAGAGGTCTAGGTGGCAGTGATTATGTGAACAAAATGTTCTTGGCATTAATTTCTGAAGGGGAGAGATAGACCATAAAAAGCATAAATAGCAGGTCAGCTGGTGCTTCATGCTGTGAGGAAAATAACATCCTAAGGGAGTGGGGACTCAGGGCAGGCAGGACAGCCCCAAATTCTGTGCCGGGTTCAGGGGTGACTCAGTTCAGGTGGTATTTGAGAAGAAAATGCCAGGACACAGGAGTGAGCCTGCCTCCCTGCTGTCTGTGGGGGAAAGGACTCTAGGCAGAAGGACCAACAGGGGCGCAGGCCAGGAGGACTGGAGTGGCTGCTGTCAGGTTTACTCCAGTTTCTCAGCTCCCACTCATCCTCTACCACCCAGGGCCTGACTCAGACCCACCTTGGCTGAGGGTGTCCTTATGACCCTAGCCACCCCCCACCCCCGGCCCCAGAAGCTCTGTGGAGGGGGAGAATATAGTGGTGTGGGCCTCCTACAAAGCACTCTGGAGTGCTGGTGGACCTGGGTGCCAGAGGCAGGGAGGAGGCAGCAGGAAGAGAGTTTAGGGGCAGAGTAATTTTGCTACCCTCCTCCCCAACCTCTCCCCTGGCCAGAGGTCGGAGACTACCACCTCACTTCACCTCTTTGGGCATCACCTTCTACCATGTAATGAAGTTACTGCTACCTCTCCCCATGGGAATGTGTTAGAGGGGGCATCTTCATGGCCCCACTTTATAGCTGAGGAAATTAGGTGATTATATTTTCCCACTGGCAGAGAGGCGGATTGGGGCCTGGACCAGCACGTGGAAAGGTGCAGGTGACAGCCTCATCCCCACCCTCAGCCAAGAGCCCACTCTATGCTGTGGGCACTTTGGCAGGGGAGTGGTCCCCGGATCCAGGTGCTGCATCAGGAGCCTGGACCCTGCTCTCCTTAGTGAAAGGCCTTTGCTGAAGGGAGGCTGGACTCTCAGGGGGCTCCCTGTAGTTGAGGGCATGGGCAGGGCTGTGTGGCCTCCGGTTCCCAGTGCCAGGGTGAGTTGTTACGGCCTTCCTATCGTGTGAGTATGTGCAAATGTCATTTTTTAAAAAATGGAACAAGGACTAGGACTTCTGCACCTATGCCAGTAATCAAAAGGAAAACAAGATCCTACATGACACCCATCAGACTGGCAAGAACAGAAAGTCAGAGAAACCAGCTGCTGGGGAGGATGTGGGTTACAGGAAGTGTGCTGCCTCTATGGGAGTATAAATCAGTGGGATGTCTCAAAAGGCAGTTTGGCCTCAAAGTACTCCCTGGTACATCCCCTTCTGGGTAAACCCCCCCACAAAGACATAAGCTGGGTGTGGTGGTGGAAGCCAATAATCCCAGCACTTGGGAGGCTGAGGCAGGAGGATTACCAAGAGTTTAAGTCCAGCCTGAACTACATTGAGAGACCTAAAAAAAAGATGTGTCCTAGGCATGGGTAGAGGTTGCTGCCTGAGTGGCCATCTCTGTGGAACTGTAAAAGCACAGTACAGAAGGGAGAGGGCTCAGATGCTAGTATTAGGTTTTTTAAAAAAGTCAAAAAAGGATCATGATTTACTGCACAGCACTATTCTTAGAAACAAAAACCATAGCAGTACAGAAAACAGCTATCCTGTATATTTTTGCTACTTTGTGACTTTGGCCAACAGAGTTAAGCTCTCTTACCTCAGTTTTCTTATCTGTAAGACATTTTACAGATAAGTATACCTCCTTAAAGGAGACAGCTGAGATATGACACCTCGATGCCTAGCACAGTGCCTGGCATATGGTGAGCACCCAAAAGATGGTGCCCTTGTGTCTTCATTACTTTTCATGTTGCTGAGACAAAATACCTGACACCAAAAGTTAAAGGAAGAAATGTTTATTTTGACTCACAGTTTGTGGAGGTTTCAGTCCACAGTCGTCTAGTTCCAAAGCAGGGCAGCATGACAGACGGGCATCGCAGAGGAGAAACAGTCCATGGTATGGCGTGCAGGAAGGTAGTAAACAGCCAAAGGAGGGAGCAGTGGCAGCCTGCCTTCCTTCTCTCCTTCTCTATGTTCTATCCAGGCTGTGTGCTTGTAGATTGGTGCTGCCCACACCCAGGGTGGGGCTTCCATTATCCACACTCCCAACCTATGGCTGCATGAGGCTTTGGGGGGACACTTGATACAAGACATAACATCCTGTTTCCCATGGGTATGGAAATCAGTGACTGGAAGATAGGTTGGGAGAGAGGAAGAGGACAGAAGGAGAGGGAGGGACATTGCCTCTTGTCTTCCAGAATGAACTAACCTGATTTATTCTCTGGACAGTGCCTCATAAGGTTAGGGTAAATGGAAGCCCTGCAGGGTTTATAGGTATCAAAATATTTTCTTCATTAAGTCCTCAACCAATATTTACAGGGCACCAGCTCTGTGTCTGGCCTTGCTCCAGGCTCCAGGGAGAGCAGGAATAGAGATAGACACAGCCATATCCAGTTGGGGCAGGAGTTGATAGGAAGACACTAAGAAAATCACAATACACAATGCCAGGTTGTGTCAAAGCAAAGACCCAGGGAGATAGGAGAGAGAGGGATCCAGAGTGCCTACCAGTTTGCTCTGGTAACCTGAGAGGCCACTGTGAAAGAGGGAGCCAGTGAGATGTGGGGCCAGGCCCCTGGGACCCTTTCAGGGGCAGTCCCTGTTTCCAGCCTTGGAGCTGCTGCGACCCTGTCTTGGTCCTTCATGTTGGTTTGGCTCCCTCTCCCCGTTTTTTGTTTTGTTGTTGTTTTTTAGTTTTGCTTCTGTCTTGTGTGTTCTACTTCTCCCTCTCCATCTGGAGTCATGTCAACCTTGCAGGGCAGCTGACCAGTGTCAGACTCTCCCCTGGGGACCTACCCCCACCGCACCCAGGAAGCCTGGCACCTGTTGAAAATTTGCCTTCTGAGTGATGCTCCTTGTATTGTAATCCTAGCTCCCCCCTTGTTAGCCTGTGTCTGAGTAAATACCCCAAACCTTCAGTGCCTCAGTTTCCTTAGTATAAAAATGGGCATCATAATTTTCCCCACCTCCTAGGATTGTTGTAAGGAGTAAATGACCCTTACAAAGCTCTGTTGGTCAAATATTACATAAGAAGCTTTGTTCTGGGCACTGCCACTCAGCCTGAACACTCAGTCCTTGGAGTATAAATACCATTTACATTTTTTTCTTTCTCTTTGTAGTACTGGGGATTGAATACAGAGCCCCACACATGGCAGGCAAGCACCCTAGCACTGAGCTATAGTCCCAAGCCTTAAAATAAAAAATATATATATTTTTCCTTTTTATTGAGGTTATTGGTACAATCTAGGTATACAAATAGTTATTCATCATTGTAGTCCCAAGCCTTAAAATAAAAAATATATATATTTTTCCTTTTTATTGAGGTTATTGGTACAATCTAGGTATACAAATAGTTACATTCATCATTGGGATTCTGTACCTTTACATAATAGGTCTTGATTCTTATTTTTCCCCTTGTCCCTGCCCTCCCTTCACTCCCTCCTCCCCTCCCATTTACAAACACTTTATAAAATAAAATATTTTGAGGCAGGGTCTTGCTAAATTGCCCAGGCTGGCTTGGACCTCACAACTCTTCTGCCTCAGCCTCCAGTAACAGGGATTATGGGGATGTACCACTGCACTGGGCTTTTTCTTTTAAAAAATTATTTATTTTTTTCAAGGTGTGTTTTTGTTGTTGTTTTGGTACTGGGGATTGAACTCAGGTCCTCCAGCTTGTGAGGCAGGTGGCAGCACCACTGAGCTAAATCCCTGGCCTGATAAAATTATTTATTTATTTACAGACAAGATCTCTCTGCGAAGTTCAGGCTGGTCTTGAACTCACAATGCAGTCCAAACTGGCCTTGCAATCCTCCTGCCTCAGCCTCTAAGTGCTGGAATTACAGGTGTGTACCGCCATGCCCAGCTCTTTCTATTTCTATTTATTTTTATTTATTTATGTTTTTGAGTGCTGGGGATGGAATGCAGGGCATTGTGTATATTAGGCAAGCATTCTACCTTTGAGCTACACCTCTCGTAGCTGTGGAGAGGAAGGAATGGCTTTTTTTTTTTTTGCTTTTTGTTTTTGGTACCAGGGACTGAACTCAGGACCTTGTGCTTTCAAGTCAGGGAGAGGAACCCCTAAGCTAAATCCCCAGCCAAGTGGAAGGAATGGAAGTCATTGTTGAATGGATCATTGTTGCATTTCAATTTGGGACAATAAGAAAGTTCTGGAGATGGTTAGCGGTGATGATTGTATAATAAAGTAAATGCACTTCAATGCCAGTGAATGTCATACTTTAAAATGGTTAAAACAGTCAAGTGTGATGACCTCCCGGCCTCTCTCTCTTCCCTTTCCCTAGCTCACCTCAGCTGATTCCTCTGATCTGTCTCCTGGGCCCGTCCTACCTCTGCCCTGAGGCTCCAGTTTAGTTTATCTTTGGCAGACAGAGGGAACAAGGGAAGCTATACCTGGGCCTAAATGACCCACAATATTATGATCACCAGCAGGCATTCAACAATTCTCTTCTAAAATGCCCAGTTTTAGCCCAGCATGGTGGTACATGCCTATAAGCATTGGGAGGCTGAGGCAGAAGGACTGCCAGGAGTTTGAGGCCACCTTGGGCTACATCATGAATTCAAAAACAGCTTGGACTACATATAGACACCCTGTCTCAAACAAGTAAGAAATAAAACAAACAAACAAACAAAAAACACCCAGGGCCAGTGATTTATCTCAGTGCTGCCACTGCCTGCCTCCCAAGTACAAGGTCCTGAGTTCGATCTCCAGTACACAACAAACAAACAAACAAAACCCAACAAAACAAACACAAAAACACATCCAACATGCCCCACACCAATAAAATGCTCAGTTTTGTGTAGTGGCCAAATCTCTAAACTTGATTTAGAATGCCATATTCTCCTCTTCCATGGCCATTTCTGCCCCTATAAATGAGGAAGTAAACTGGGTGTGTGGGGTCTTTGACCTCCTTCCCCTGCTCCTAAAACCCAGAATGTTGCAACTATAGCTATTGGGAACAGGTTGGAAGGAAGGAAAGAAGGAAGGAAGGGTTTGCTTGTTTGGTGCCAATATGACTTGGCATCTCACTTTCTGCGTGGCAGTGCTGAAAGCTGACTCCTGCTTATTGGTACTTTTAGGGGTTCCTAGATGCCATTTCTGGAAAGCAGGCAGGACTTCCATTCAAGCTTGTGTGGTTTTCTTCTGATGGGCACGCACAGACCCACTGACTGTATTGGACACCCTGTGATGGAAAACACAGGCCTTGGGAAGGACTCATTTTTCCATTACCAGCAGCACCAGAGGCCAGTTCCACTGTGAGGCCCCTCTGTGCTGCTGACCTGCTGGGCTATGATGACTGCAGCCAGCCTTCTCCTGGAAGCACTTTATACCAAATGTGGGATTAGAAGCCAGCTCCCTAGCTCCAGCCCAGAGCCTCAGCAGAACAGCAGCCCTTTCCAAATCAAAGTTATTAACGACTTTCTCCTTCAAATCCACCCTTGGCAGATTTGGGTTTCAAGAACTAATAAGGGCCAGCAATTGGGAAGTTGAGGCAAGAGGATCTTCATAAGTTCAAGGGCAGCCTGGGCTACATAGTGAATTCAAGGCCTGCCTGAATAGCATAGCAAGGAAAAAAAAAAGCAGAAGAGGGTTTCAAGAGTGACAAAATGGGTTCTGTGATGTTTTATTTTGGGTCTCAGCTTCACTGGGTTAAGGAACACACACAGCAAGGGTATTTCTGAGGAGATGAGCGTACGAGTCTGAGGCTTCTGCAGGATGTGTGTGGTGGGGAATCTGCCCTCAGAGTGGGTGAGCACCAGCTGGCTGGAATAAGGCAAACCGGCCTTGCTCAGGGTTGGGCATATTTTGCTTCTACCGTCTTGGACATCAGAATTCCAGGCCTTCAGACTTACCTCAGTGGGTCCTGGGCTCTCAGGCTTTCGTTTGTAGCCCAAGAATTACAACATTGGCCTTCTCAACTTGGCCTAAGCCACACTACTAGCATCCCAGGGCTCCAGGAATACCTGAAGAAAGGCAGCAAAGCAAAGGGACAAAAACTCTTATGTAAAATGATGCAAAATTATGTGATGAATAACGTAATATATAATAAAAGTCTTCTAAAAATTAAAGACCTGTTGCTTGAAAGTATCTTCTAAGAATATAGTGAAATTGAACCAGGTGATGCAGTGATTCAGGGAATGCTCTACTCTGAAAATTTTCTTGTTGAGTTTCCTGGATTTAGGCTTCAATTGACCAAGAGATGACTGAGAAATTTGTGACATACCTGTTTCTGGGAGTTTTCTCTAAAGGTTTGCCTAACAAAATATGTATGAACTGGGCCAGGGATTTAGCTCAGTGGTTCTGTCACCTGCCTTGCAAGTGCAAGGACCCAAGTTCAATGTCCGGTACCAAAAAAAAATTGTATGAACTAAGCTACTTATTCCAGTATTGGGCTGGGGATGTAGCTCAGCAATGCCATGCCTGCCTAGCAAGCACAAGGTCCTGAGTTAGATCCCTGGTACCAGAAAAAAAAAAAAAAAGTAATATATTGGTAACCCTGTAAGTTTTCATAAGTTTTCTGGGTGTGGTGGCACATGCCTATTATCTCAGCACTTGGGAGGCTGAGGCAGGAGGATCACTGTGAGTTTGAGGCCAGTCTGGGCTACACAGTAAGTTTAGAGCCAGCCTGAACTACATAGTGAGACTCTGTTTCAAAAACAAAAAAAATGCATAACTTTAAGTTTGGTTGAACTATATATAGTACAGTAGATATACACAAAATGGATTAACATGCTACTATGCAAATTTTGGATTACAAGAGAAGGAGAAGGAAAAGAAGCAGAAGAATAAGCAGCAGCAAGGAGGGAGGAGGAAGAGTAAAGGAGAAAAGGAGGAGAAGGAATAAGAAAGAAGAAACGGAAAAAAGAGGAAGAGGGAGTGGCGGGGAGAGAAGGAGCCAACAAACTAGGAGGAAGAGGTTAAAAGGAAGGAAAAGGAGAATTAAGATTGAATCTATGTCAAGATGTAGATCAGAATACAATGGGAGAAAGGGTTGGAAGTTGAGGTAGATACATGTTCTGTTCTATTTTTCTATAATTTTGACTTTCTGTACAGTTTTGAGTTATTTCTTTTCATTTTACATTTTCAAAAACGAAATAAACAAGAATAGGGAAATTCAATATAGACTACAAATACAAGCAAATGAATGCATTTTAAATGAGCGGGCTAATCACACTGAAGAAGAGGGATTTTAGCATTCTAATTTGGTTTTGAACATGGCAGTTTGTATATTCTATGTCCTTGAGTATTTGGGGTATTTTCTGTTTTTGTTTGGTTTTTTTTGGGGGTACCAGGGATCAAACTCAGGTCCTTGCACTTGTGAGGCAGGCGCCAGAACCACTGAGCTAAATCCCTGGCCCTGACTCTATATTCTAAATAAAACAACAGTCAATACAAATTGATCTTAACTTAGTCAGGGTTTTTATAAATATGGAGTTAATAATTATGAAATTTATTTCAATGTATTTTTAGGTTAGGTAATTGAGTAACTATGATTAGAGTTCAAGATATGTGTTAGTTAGCTTTGATCACTGTGGCAAAATATCTGAGATAAACACCTTAAAGGCAATTGAGGGACCCTATCTCAAAACAAAACAAAAAACACAGGGATGTAGCTCAATGGCAGCAGAGCACCCTGATACCACAAAAACCCAAAACACACATGCACACAAGTTTTTAACTGGCTTAGTCTTCATAGTGGCCCTTGAAGATATTGTAACCAAGCCCCCATTGCCTGTGGGATGCTGGACAGGACTGAGAAGGACAGATATGTAGGTGTAAGATCTGGGATTTGAACCCAAGTGCTTCTCCTGCACTTCAAGAATGATGCTCTGCTGCCTCTAAATTAGTCAGTTATTAGTGATCATCATAGCAACAAACATTTATCAAGTGCATTGCTTTTGCGATTTCCTTTAGTCCTTGAAGCAAATGTACGACCTGAATTCATGAGAGGAGAAGAGATGGCCAAGCTACCGCAGCCAGCCACTCTGCTAGCCCCTGCCTGTCCACCTTGGTCTCAGCCCATCTCAGTCGTCAGCACAGGCGACTATCAGGATTTAGCACCCCAAACCTTTTGTCAAGGCTGAAAGAAGAAATGGAAAGCGTGGATGAGAGTGAAATGCTGTTGTTCCCTCCAGAGCCTCCTGATTTGCCTTTTGCCTCTCCTGGGCATAGCACTCATCTTCCTGGTCTTTCCCATTCTGTCAGGGGCTAGAGGGCAGGAAGTTTGAACAAGCTCTCAGGAGTTTTGTTTTGCTCTCACAGGGCCTCAGGCAGGGCTGGGGCAGGCACAAGGACAGGGCCTCCTGCAGGCTCCAGCTGGGCATCTTTGCTGGATCTAAGGACCCTTCAAGAAGGCTGAGCTGCACAGTCTCTTTCAAAAGAGACATGGTGATAGCCGGGTGTGGTGGTGCATGCCTGTAATCCCAGCACTTGGGAGCCTGAGGCAGGAGGATCACTGTGAGTTCGAGACCAGCCTGGCTACATAGTGAGTTCCAGGTCAGTCTCAATTACATAGTGAGACCCTGTCTCAAAAAACCAAACCAAACAAAACAAAACAAGAGAGATGGGGAAACATAGGCCAAGTGAGGGTGGAGGGCTTACACCAAGTTGCGTAGGGGTCAGCAGCAGAGCCAGGACATGGCCCTGGATCTCTAGATTGCCAGGCCTGACTGTTCCTGGAATCGTACTGAACTCTCTCTTCCCGGAAGGAAGTCAGCTTTCCTTACCTGGCTGATCCTCACCTGTCCCGCTTTTTGCCAGATTCCTTGAGACTGGCTGGGGACCAGTTGCCATAGAGATGGCCTCACAGAACAGTTCCAGGGCTGGCAGGTAGAGCTGGGGGGATGGGGCAGGATACCAATATGCTAAACACCCAGCAGCAGTTGGTCAGGACCACATCAGGAGGAGCCAGGCAGGACCTGAGGCCTCAGGCTCCAGGAACATCTATGGGGCTGCTCAACCTTCTGTCGAGGATCCCCCAGGCGGAGCAGGTGAAGGCAGGGGCAGGGGGAGGTACTTGAGAAGCCACAAGGTGACAGTCAGGGAGGCCGCCTGGGACAGAAATAGTAAGGAAGCCTGGAAGATGGGGAGTAAAGATGAGGAAGGATGGAGTGATTTAGGGCACACTGGAGGGCTGAAAGGGTTTTCAGAGGGAAAATCAGGGCCTTCCACTTTGGCTGTAGCAAGTCCAGAGCCCTGCAGGACATTTAGAGATGTCCATTTTTTTTTAACCTAAATGTTTTGTTTTTTTTTCTTGACTGATTCTCATTTTTAAATTTATTTATCTAGGGCTGGGGATTTAGCTCAGTGGTTCTGCCATCTGCCTTGCAAGCACTAGGACTCGAGTTCAATCCCCAATACCAAAAAAACCCAAAAAACATAAATTTATTTATCTAGCCAGGCATGGTGGTGCTCACCTGTAATCCCAGCACTCATGAGAGGCTGAAGCAGGAGGATCGATGAGAGTTCTAGGCCAAACTGGGCTACATAGTGAGTTGGAGGCCAGCCTGAACTACAAAGTGAGACACTGTCTCAAAATAGAAATTATTTATCTAAAAAATTTTATCTTTTGGCTGGAGATTTACTGCAGTGGCAGCATGCCTGCCTTGCAAGCACAATGTCCTGAGTTCAATCCCCAGTATTAGAAAAAAAATTTTCTTTAATCTTTGTTTTATACTAGAGATTGAACCCAGGGCCTTCATACTCATCTAGATCACCACCCCTTTTTAAAAATTAATTAATTTATTGCTAGTTGTGGTGGCACATGCCTGTAATTCCAGCATTCAGGAGGCTGAGGCAGGAGGATTACTGTGAATTGAGGCCAGCCAGGGCTACATAGTGAGTTCACACCAGCCTGGACTACACAATGCGACCCTGTCTCAAAACAAACAACAACAACAACAAACTCTTAAATAAATAAATGTAAAATAAATTAATTTTGAGACAGGGTCTCACTAAGTTGCCCAGGCTCGGCTCAAACTTGTGATCATCCTGACTCAGCTTCCCAGAGTTCTGGGATTACAGGCCTGGGCCATCATGTCAAGCTAAATTTAAAAATTTTTAATTGACACATGATAATTGTACATACTATGGGGTATGGTATGATAATTTGATACATATATACAGTACAATGATAAAAAAAAATCAAGGTAATTAACATTTCCATGTCTTTAAACATTTAACATCTCTTTGTGTTGAGAACCTTCAAACTCCTCGCTTGTAGCCCTGTGCAATGGCTCTGAAGACCAGGACCAATGTGCAGGTCATTACCAACTGCATGACCTCAATTCTTGGACTTTTTTTGAGACAAGGTCTCCCCATGTAGTTCAAGGTGGCAGTGAACTTGCTGGGTAGCCCAAGCTGGTCTTGAACTTGCCACCATACTTGGCTTCTTGGACCTCTCTGAGCCTCCGTTTGCAAATTTATATGATGGGGGTGATAGAGATAGACTCCATCTCACTGGACAGGTCCTTGAGAAGATTAAATGTGTTAGTGCCCGAAGATCCTGCACACAGGGGAGTGCTCGGTTGGGGTAGCTTTTGCTATGAGGAATGGAGGCAGTAGTGACTGATGAGTCTTAGTGATGAAGAGGGCCCTGGGGAGGTCAGAGTGGTCCAAATGGCTGCTCACACCAGACCTCCTCTTCTGTGCTTGCCTAGAGTGCCCTGGGGAATGGTGATGTACCAAGTCAGGGCCAGCCAAAGAGGTCTCAGAGCGCAGGGCAGAAGACAAAGAAGGACTGCAAGCCCCGGAGGTGGACCAAGAAAGGAAGTTCCACTGAGGCTGAGAAGTGAGCATCTGGGCATGAGCTGGGAGGGAAGCTGGGGGCCAGGAGAACCTGCCCCTAATTCTGACCCCTGCCCTCTTCCTCCTCAGTCCCTTACCCCGTCCTCCTCGGGAACCCTCCTTCCCATTCCAGTGGGCCTGGGAGAGCTTCATCACAGACGGCCGGGCTCTGTTTCAGCCAAGCTCCCCTGCGGCCCTGGGTCATCAAGCCCTGCCCCTGTTCCCAGGGGTCCCCCAGCTTAAATCCAGGTGCAAGTCCACTGCCAGCCTCCCAGAGGCCCTGGAGAGGAGACAGCAGCTAGGGCCTTGCGGTGGTGCCCCCATGTCTCCCAGCAAAGGGGAGAACCAAGGGCTGGAGACATCCAGTGAGTTCAGCCCCCGGCTGCCAGGCAAGAGGTCAGGATCAGGATCAGAGTCCAGAGAGGCTCCCAAGCTGGAAGGTACAGGTGCTGAAGACACAGGCTCCCTGCTGAGCCCCAGGGAGCGGCCCCAGCTGCCCGCTGGATGGTCGCTCTTGGAGGAGCAGCACTTCTCAGAGATGACTGTGGAAGCAGAAGAGCAGGAGCACAGCACCTCTCACAGAAGAAAGAGTGGTTCTCGGAAAAAGGGGCCAAATTCTGGAGTGGAGGCCTTGGAAGAGGAGGAGCTGCAGGCGAGCAGCTCCTGCTCCCACAACCCCCAAGGGCTGCAGAGGGGCAAGTCAAGGGCCCAGGAGCTGGAGGGGCCCTGGGTACTGGGCAAACGCACCAGCAGTTCCAGCAAGGCTGCTGTGATGAGCGCAGCGGCGGGCTGGGCTCCTCAGCAGGGCATTTACCATGGGCCAGGCTGAATGGGGGCTGGGTGGGCCTCCCCTATGGGCCAGGTGAGAAGGTCTCTCTGACTTACTTGCTCCCACTGTGGACAGACCCCCAAAAGCAGCCCTGGAGGGCACTGCGGCAGGCTTCTGTGCAGACCTCCAACTGGAGAGGGAAGTCCCGCGCCTGCAGACATGATGACATTTTCTTGTCTGCCAACTTTCCTAATCGTTCATTCCACAAGCGACAGGAGGCCACTAGGTAAGGGGGGACGGGGGACAGGAGGGTAGGAGTTAAGGATGAGAAATGGAGATGGAGCCAGTTCACCAAAACAGCCATTATACATTCATTCACTCTATTCTTTATCTATTCATCAACTTTTCTGACTAATCAATCATCTATTAATCCACCTACCCATCCACCCACCAACCCACCTATTCCTTCATGGGTCCAGCTACCCACCTACCCAGTCCCCCCCAATCCATCCATCCACCCATCCCTCTATCTTTTGACATCTACTCAATGACCCATCCATCTCTGCCTATTTGGCCAACTATCTATCTATCTATCTATCTATCTATCTATTTATCTTTTTTGGTACTGGGGATCAAAC
Source organism: Fukomys damarensis (assembly GCF_012274545.1). Taxonomy (NCBI): domain Eukaryota; kingdom Metazoa; phylum Chordata; class Mammalia; order Rodentia; family Bathyergidae; genus Fukomys; species Fukomys damarensis. The sequence goes on along the minus strand of NW_022900939.1, from coordinate 22,844,629 downwards.
TTGGGTCCTTGTGCTTGTAAGGCAGACGGTGGAAACACTGAGCTAAATCCCCAGCCCCTGCCAACTATCTATTGACACAAACTACTTTCTATTCATTTCCCATCTTTTCCTCTGTTTATCCATTAACCTATTAGCTGGGTGATTGTGCACCATATATTGAAGGAACTATCCTTTCCTCATTGTGTTCTTGACATCTCTGTCAAAAGTCACTTGGCCATAAGTGCAGAAATTTATTTCTGGGATCTGTAGTCTGTTCTGCTGGTTTATATGTCTATTTTTATCCCAGTACCATGTTGTTTTTATTACTGTAGCACTGTAGTATATTTTGAAATCAAATAGCATAGTCCTGGCTTTGGCAGCACATGTACTAATATTGAAATCAGATAGTATGATGCTTGCAGAGTCTCTTCCCCTCTTAAGATTGGTTCAGTTCAGTTGGGCAAGGTGCTGCACACCTGTAATCCTAGCTCTTTTGGAGGCTGAGGCAGGAAGATCATAAATTCACTAGTGACTTAGTAAGACACTATATCAAAGTAAAAAAAATTTTAAGGAGGGGATGGAGATGTAGTTCATTGCAAAGGCCCTGGAGTTAATCTCCAGTGCCCCAAAAGAAGAGTGCTTTGGCTCTTTAGAGGCTTTTGTGGTTCCATATGAACATTAGAATTATTTTTCTTTCTGTAGAAATATAATTGGAATTTTGATAAATTACATTAAATCTGATTATCTGGGGGTAGTGTGATCTACCGTCCCACTCCCCACAGTACTAGGGATTGAATTCAGGGCCTTTTCACTGAGCTACATCCCCAGTTCCCTTTTTTTTTCCTCATTGAGTTTATTGGTACATTTCAGATAAACAGTACAGTTACATTCATTATTGGGATCTTGTACCTTTATATAACAGTTCTTGGTTCTCATTTTTTCCCCTTGTCCCTGCCTTCCCTTCACCCCTTCCTTTCCTCCTGATTTACAAACACTTTATTTCCATTTTTCCATTTTCTCCTATTTTTTTCCTCTCCCTTATTTCCTTTCCCCTACCCTTCCCACTTTCCCTACACCTTTAGCCCTTTTCTTCCTATTTCACATTGTCAATTATCTCATTAGGATCTTATGTACTATTATAGTTTATTCATACCAGAGAAACGGTATTTACACATGTGTGACTTATTCCACTTAGGAGTATATCCTCAATATGTATCCATTTTTGGTATTTACATGTGTGACTTACTTATTTCACTGAGGAGTATACCTCAATGTGTATCCATTTTCCTATGAATGAATTTAATTTCTCATTCTTTATAGCTGAGTACCCAGTTCCTTTTATTCTTTTTTTTTTTTCAGCTTTGAGTTTATTGGTACATTTTAGGGATACAGTACAGTTACATTCATTGTTGGGATCTTGTACCTCTACATGACAAGTCTTGATTCTCATTTTTCCTCCCTCCTCCCCTCCCCATCTACAAGCACTTTACCAGTTCCTTTTATTCTGAGGTAGAATCTCTCTCTTAAACTGCTAAATTGTGAGGCTGGGGTTGAATTTGTAATTGTCCTGCCTCAGCCTCAGCCTGCTGGGATTACAGTCATGTGCCATCACGCCTGACTTGTACTTTGTCTTTTATTTTTCATTTTAGTATCTTTTTTTTTTTCCCAGACAGGGTCTCATTAAGATCAGGCTGGGCTACATAGTGAGTTCAAGGCCAGCCTGATCTATGTAGTGAGACCCTGTCTCAAAATATAAACAAAGGAAAAGAACAACATATGTAGCTAGAGATGGGAGATAAGATAGGAAGTAGATGGGGTGTTCAGGGTAAGTCTGTCTAGGAGAAAGCTATTTTTTTTTTGGTACCAGGGATCGAACTAGGGTCCTTGCACTTACAAGGCAGACGGTGGAACCACTGAGTCAAATCCCAGGCCCTAGGAGAAAGCTATTTAATACACATCTGATTGATAAGAAGCAATTGGCCATGAGATCAAAAGAAGAGTATTGCAGATCTGTCAAGGGGCCAGGGATGTAGCCCGCGCCTGCCTCACAAGCACAAGGTCCTGAGTTCAATCCTGGGAAAGATCTGGTGACCACCTTCAAGGAAAGCTGCTTTCTAAGGAAAATTTCCCAAGAACCCTTCTCAGGCTCCTATATTCCCCTCCCTGGTTGCTTGCTCTCCTCCAGGCTCCTGTTCCTACAGACTTCTCCCCTCTCCCAACCAGGAGCCTGCTGCAGGCCTGGGAGCGGCAGCAGCAGGAGGACCTGCAGCAGGCTGAGCTGCGCAGGGCCCGGGAGCAGCACATTCAACAGCAGGTGGCTCGCTGTCTGGCTGCCTATGTGCCCCGAAGGAGCCAGGGGGCCTGGGCCACCCAGCGCAAGCTGGAGGAACTGAGGTAGGAGTGCCAGGCTTTGGAGGGCCTAGTGGGGTGAGTTGGGGAGGCAGCGCTAGGCATTGGGCTGCAGGACCCTAAGGCAAGCCAGCCAAGCCACTTGGTCACATTTACAGTTAAAGATGTCCAGGGGGAAGGGCTGATTTAAGGTTACCCAGTTAATAGCAATAACCCCTTCCACTGATGAACACGAAAGGTTAAAACATTCTGCACATGTCACTTTTTCAAATCTTGTTTCTCTGATTTCCAAAGCCAGACAGGTTTATTATAAAATTTAAATATTACAGAAATAGATAATGTAAACTGGACATGGTGGCAAATGCCTGTAATCCCAGTACTCTGGGAGGCTGGAGCAGGAGGATCACAAGTTCAACCCCAGCCTGGCAAATTAGAGAGGCTCTGGCTGAAAGTTAAAAAAAAAAAAAAAAGTTGGAGATGTACTTCTGTGCGAAGGCCACCAAACCAAACCAGAAAAGAATACTTACTTAATGTAGAACATGGACATCCCTGATGGTCCTACTCCTGAAGATAAAGGTTGTGCACAGTCAAGTGGAGTGGTCTGTTTCATTTTCTTATATTTTGGCCTCTTTTCTAGAAAGTAAATTTGTGAGTCATTCATTCATATTGGGAATTGAACTCAGGAGTGTTGAGCTACATCCCCAGCAACCACCCACTCCTTTTCGGCTTATTTGAGACAGTCTCACTTTGTAGTTCAGGCTGGCTTTGAATTCACTATGTGTCCCAGTCTGGCCTTGAACTCATGGCGATCCTGGTGCCTCGGCCTCCTGAGTTCTAGGATTATGGGCATATACCACCATGCTCAGCTCCCCAGTCTTTTTAAAAATTTTATTTCAGGGGCCAGGGATTTAGCTCAGCGGTTTCACCACCTGCCTCACAAGAGCAAGGTCCTGAGTTCGATCCCCAGTATAAAAAAAAAAATATTATTTCAAACAAGTTCTCACTAAATTGCCCAGACTGGCTTCAAACTTGCAATCCTCCTTCCTCAGCTGCCCAACTACCTGGGATTGTAGCATGTGCCACCTTTCCCAGCACAGACAATTTTTTGTTTTAATTTGTCAAGACAAAGTCTTGCTAGCCTTGAACTCATTATGTAGCCTAGGCTGGCCTTGGACTTACGGCAATGCTCCTGCCTCAGCTTCCTGAGTGCTAGGATTACAGGAATGTGCCACCATGTCCGGCCAGATTTTTAAAAATTTTATATTCCTAACAGGCAGCCAGGCATGGTGGAGCACATCTGTAATCCTAGAACTTAGCAGGCTAAGGCAGGAGGATCACTGTGAGTTGGAGGCCAGCCTAGGGTACATAGTGAGTTCAAGGCCTGGTGGGAGTGCATAGTGAGACCCTATCTCAAAAATCTCAACAAACAGCAAGAAAGGGTGGGGGGAGAGAAAGAGAAAGAGAAAGAGAAAGCAAGGAGCACACAACATCATGGGAAATTATTAATAGCAGCTTGTGACATGTGTCCCACCCCATGTAATACCTGTAACTCCCGTGAATACGTCTTGGAGTGGTGAAAACCCTTTTTTACAGGAATTTGTGTTCCTGGCAATGGGTTCCCACATCTTTTTCTTCATGGGGGAAGGTTGCTGCCCAGCACCTGGCCACAGGGCCCAGCATAACTCAAGTCTCACTGACTGCCCTGTCTGCCCTCGGGGAACACCACACCACAGCTTGCGGCCAGTCTCTTATGCTTTACCAAAGGACACCTGGTCTTGTGTAGGGTGTGGCCAAAGGGCCCTTTGCTGTCTTTATTAAAGCAGTCACTCAGCTAGTTGAGCAACTGCATTTCTTTCCCTTTCCCCTTCCCCGTCTCCTTCCTCTTCCCCTTCCCCTTCTTCTAAGACAAGGTTCTGCTATGTAGTCCAGGCTGGACTTGAATTCACTCTGCGTCCCAGGCTGGCCTGAAATTCTCAGTGCTCTTCCTGCCTCAGCCTCCTGAGCACTGGGATTGCAAGTGTGCATGCCACTGTGTCCAGGGTAGCAGTCACATTTCTGACAAATGCACAGACTGGGTTCCTATAAATGGAAACTGCTTCCCCAGCGGAACTCAGACCCTCCAGGATGTGTTCTTCATTTGTAACACATTTTTTGGTTACTCTGCCCCATTTCTTAACCTTCCTGCTTATAAGAAGCCCAGAGAACACTGGCAAGCTTGTCTGGTCTGTTAGAACACAGCAAAGAGAACAACCCAGAGCCCAGAAAAAGGCCTCAAAATCACACAGCCAGCAACCACAGTGCCCTCCTCAGAACTGTAGCATGAAGGGGAGCAGGGGGGCAAACTGCAGGGAGGGGAAGGCTGTGCAAGCAGTGCTGGTTTTCTTCTCTGGGGATGGCTGGGGGGACCTTCGACTGTGGCTGCACAGCCTAGACTGGGCCTCATGGATCAGGTCCCATTTCTCAGATGCTCATCCTTGGACAAATCCCTCAGCATTCCTGAGCCCCCAGGAAAATGGGCCAAATTATACCAATGCTGGCAGAGCTGGGAAAGAATCCAGGGCAGGATGGAAATTAAATGGCTTGTAAAGGTCAGAGCAGGGACTTTAATAAACTCCATAGTAAGGACGAAGCCAATCTGGATGCGGGGTGAGTTGGGTCCATGCTCAGCTCTCCAGAGGCCCATCTTACCCACAGGCGCCAGGACCGACAGCGCTTTGCTGAGTACCAGGCAGAGTTGCAGGGCATCCAGCACCGGGTGCAGGCCCGGCCCTTCCTATTTCAGCAGGCCATGCAGGTGAGGCTGCAGAGCTCCCAAGACCCTCTCAGAAATCACAGCTCAAGGTGGCCTTGCAGCCCCAGTGCAGCGCAGGAAGCCTCTCCTCTCTCTCCTCAGGCCAGCGCCCGGCTCACTGTGACCAGGCACTTCTCCCAGGTGCTGTCAGCACTGGGAGTGGATGAGGAGCAGCTTCTGGCTGAGGCAGGAAAAAGGGACACAAAGGGCACTGCCAGGAAAAGCAGGTGAGTTGGCTGGCTGGCTAAGGACTGGCTCTACTGAGGGGCACAAGCACCAGCCTCTGGGTTCCACAGTTTCCTCTGTCCTTCAGCAGGAAGGTGGGGCTGGGGTTATTGTTCTCACTTCCCCATGGGAAATTGGAAGACCCTGAGGGGCAGGGCTTTTCTTACAGAATGAATAAGCAGCTGAGCCAGGCTAGGGGTCTGTGGCCATCCAGTGGCTGCACACCAAACCATTAGTGGCTGGGGCCATGTTAGTCACCTCATGTATACTGTCCCTTACACTGTAGAATATCAGGGTGCACCACAGGGATAACAAAGCCCACTTTGCAAGAAGGAAAATGAAGCTCAAGGAAGGGAAGTCACTTGCCCAGGCCACACAGTGAGCCAGAGTAGGAGCTGGATTTGAATGTATGGGGTCGGTGGTTTCCTTAGTCATGGAGTGAGGAGCTGCAAAGCCCACTGGTTTCCATCGTGTCTTTAAGGAGCCACAGATCAATGGGGGTGAGAATGAAGCCCTCTTCTCAGAGCCCTCCAAGGACCAAACCCATCAGCAGCCAGCCTGACAGACGCTCCTCCCCCAGCCTGGACCCAGAGAATAATCAAGACAAAAATTAAAACGCGTTGTGTCAAATATCACGTGAGATTTCTGAGGTGCGGAGGAACTGCGTGGGTTGGGAATAGGAGGTGTCAAATGTTGTGGCAGTAGGTTTAACGCTATCCCCTATCCCCTAGGAGCTCTGGCTTTCTGGCTGCCCTCCACCCAGCATACACAGCTCGGTCTCTGCTCCTGAGGTGTAGTGTACTTTTTTGTTTGTTTTGTATTTTTTGTATTTTTGAGACAGGGTCTTGCTATGCAGCCCAGGCTCACCTTGAATTTGAGGCGCCCCTCCTGCATCCTCCATGCTGGGATTACAGGTGTGTGTCACTTCACCCAGTGAGTGGGGCAGTTTGAAAAGCAACAACTGAGACTTCCGTCTCCAACAAATATGCTAAGATCTAGAAACTCAAGAGTGAACATGACAGACTGACCTCTGCCTTTATGGATGCCCAGTACTGTGGGTGAGGGCATAAGGAGTACACAGAACACATCCTAACATGCTGAGATGTGTCTCACAGGGAGCCCACAGATGGAGCAGTTTTTGGGTGGGGATGTCAGATTTTGAACCGGGCTTGTTAAGTCCCAATAATTTTATTCTTTATTTTTGGGGTACCGGGTATCGAAATCTGGTCCTTGTGCTTGTGAGGCAGGCGGTGGCACCACTGAGCTAAATCCCAGCCCCTAATATATTCTTTTGGTACCGGGGATCGAACTCGGGACCTTGCGCTTGCAAGGTAGATGGCACCACTGAGCTAAAACCCCCGACCCTCGACCTTCGTCCCAATAATTTTAAAGCACCTCAGGGAGTGGGAGGAAGGAGGGGGGAGAGAGAGGGAGAGAGAATATATGAAAGCGAAGAAAAAAGCGCACATACACTGGGGAGTCGAATTTTGCATTCAATTCACAGGCTCATAGTACACATAAGCTCATCTCGACCTCCTTAACAGTGTACAGGTTAAATAAACCCAATCCAGGAAATGTGGGAGAGCAGCGTGCACTGATAGTACTAATTATGGGGGCGGATTCGAGGCTGGGCTGTGCAGCTATGTGTGTGTGTGTGGGGGGTCTCGAGGTAGAAGAAAACGTGCCGCCTCATTCGACAACCTATACAGCCACGACCCTAGAACGCCCACCAGAAGAGCGCTCTTTGTAAATGGGGGAGCCGTACACGGAAAGAACAGGAAGAACTGAGCACCTCGCGGAGTGTCGGGGAGGGGCGCTCAGTTCCGAGGACGCTGATTTACAAGTCTCCTAGGTCTTTCCCCCCCCCCCCCGGGCCCTTGAGAGCTCTGGAATTCACGATTCACGACTACCCTACACGCGAAAAGTCCAACTCTGAGCAGAAGACTAGGTTCAGAGACTGCCCCTCAGCGAGAGACGACTACGCTTGCGCATCGGCTTCCAATCCTGGCCTTCCCATGAGACCTTGGGAAAGGGTCTAACCACGGAAGCAGCCGCTCTTGGCTTCCGGCAACAGGATCGCGGCTGCCTTGTACCCCGGAAGTGTTCCCATTTTGCGTCGTCGGGTCTCCGCGGCGGCCCCGCTCCAAGCCGACTTGCCACAATGGGGTCGTCAAAGAAGCACCGCGGAGAGAAAGAGGCAGCCGGAACTACGGCGGCGGCCGGCACCGGGAGCTCCGCTGAGCAGGCGCCGCGGCATCGGGAGCACAAAAAACACAAGCATCGAAGTGGCGG
>NW_022900939.1:22812213-22836927 GCF_012274545.1 Fukomys damarensis | reverse complement strand
GGGAGCGAGCGTGGGAGTGGGCGGCGCGGGGCAGAAGCCGAAGTCCGTAGCGGCGCGCACGGAAGGGAGCGCAGCCAGGCGGAGCCCTCGGAGCGGCGAGTGAAGCGGGAAAAGCGCGATGATGGCTACGAGGCCGGTAGGGGTTGGGTCCTTGCAGGGGTGGTGTGGAGCGGAGGTCTAGGACGTTCAGCCCCGAGTGTGCGGGCAGGTCCACAGGGCTTTCCAGGCGCAGGCTCCTCCGGGTTTTCCTCATCAGCGCTTCAGGGGTCTTCCTCTGGTTGTTTAGGGTTAAAAGTTTACTTCAATTGCCTGGCATCACACAGGCTCTCAGTAAATGTTGGATGAATGAATGAAGAAGTGCCATCGTGTGCAGAGGCGAGAGAACACCTGGTGTGTTGGCACAGGCCTGTAATTTCAGCCTTCCGGGAGATCGAGGCAGAAAGATAGCAAATTCGATCAGCCTGTGCAATTTAGTGACTTAGCGAGATCGTGTCTCAAAATAAAAAAGAAAGGGCCGGAGGTGTAGCTGTGTGAAGGCTCTATGTTCAATCCCCAATACAAAAAAGTAAAATAAAGAAAAAACCTGGTATTGAGCAAGTCGTGCAGGGCTCATGGTACAGACTTGAGGTAGTAAGGTAGGCTAGGGTCTGACTCTGTACTGTAGGCCTTGTTAAATTTGGACTGTGTTTCGAGGTTTTAAGGGAATTGTCGATTATTTGAGTTGGGGAGCAAGTTGATCAGATTGATGTTTTGTAAAACTCGCAGCTTTTAAGTATTTGATCAGAGATAGGACTGGAGGCCTAGAAATCAGGAGGGCTGTAAAGCAACCAGGTAAGCGTTGATGGTGGCCTGCACCGGGGCAGCAGTAGTGGGTTGGAGAGAAGTGGCCAGACTGAAGACCTGTTTTGGAGGAGTGAACAGAATTTAGTGTTTACGTCAGAACGGGAAGGAAAAAAGAGTCGGACACTTTGTATTTGGGGCGAGCAGTTAGATGAATGGTTGTGACATATATTGAAATTGAGAATTTTGGAAGAGAACATTTGAAGCAGGAGAAAGATAACAGCCTCATTTTGGAGAGTATTGAGGTTGTTGTGCATGGAGAAATTCAGGATTGGGACTGGATAGAGTGATTTTTGGATTTATGAATATTTAGGTGGCCAATGAAGCCCCGTAGAGAGTTTGGAGTGAGAAGCTAGGGAGATTAAGTGATGCATCTTGAGAGGTGCCAGTATTTAGTAGTGGTAGATGAAGATGCTATAAAAAAAAGGAAAAGCAGAGGCTCACTGCTCATGGGTTAGAGGGTAGAGATTATTGTTAGGAGGAGGGAATGATCAGTAGTGTCATTCGCCACGAGAAATCAAGCAGACAAGAGCTGAAAAGAATCCATTCGATTTGGTACCAAAGACGCAGGTGACGTTGTAGAGGGCCTAGGTGGAGAAAGGGACCTTAGAGATTGAAGAGAAGTGGGTTAGGGATACAGGAAAGGCTGTGCTTGTCGGTAGATGCTGGTGGAGGGAGCCCCATTTGATGATGTCAAACTTCCTCTGTGGTGGTCAGTGAAGTTATTTGCTGTATGTGAGGTGGCTGGAGCAGGTCCAAAATGCTTACATATCTGTCTCTGACTTCTAGCACAGTACAGTTTCTTCATGTTGCACAGAGGACACAGTCTTGCTGCTGACACAGTCCCTGCCCTGTGGGGAGGCAGAGGCCTGAGATGACAGCTGCTGGGGAGTTTAGAACAGATCATTCTGATCATAGTTGTACATGGCTTCATGAAGCTCCTGATAAGATTTTGTCAATCAGAGCAAGATCAGAAAGGACAGCTGGGATGAAAACACAGTATGTACAAAAGTCAGTGGAGATGGTAAAATGAGGATTGCAGAAAGTTGGACCTCGTGGGTCAGGAAAAGAAATTGCTAAAAGAGCAGGACTGATAGACAAGGGCTCAGGTAGAGGCAGTGCTGAGGAGCATAACGGAAAAAGCTGCAGCTTTTAGGTGTTGCAACAGATCCTCGTGCTAATGCTCATCTTTGACCCTATGGATGGAGCCAGAGGTGCTGGATTTGTGGCCCTGTGTTAAGCCCCTAAGCTGTGCTTTTTGTTGTTCCAGCTGCCAGCTCCAAAACTAGCTCAGGAGATGCCTCGTCACTCAGCATCGAGGAGACCAAGTGAGTACTATCTCCCTATGCTTCAGCATTTTTCTTCTGAGAAAGGCAGTTTGTGGGGTGGGAGGCTTTCTTCCACACAGTGTGCCAGTTGGACTGGGCAAGGCCATGTAAGTCATCTAAGTCATCATAGCTGCCTTTTTTTTTTTTTTTGGTACTGGGGATCGAATTTGGAACCTTGTGCGCAAGGCAGGCAGTGGAATCACTGAGCTAAGTCCCTGGCCCCATAGCTGCTTTTGAATCACAGGGGAAGAAACTTAAGAACCAAGCAGGAGGGCATTGGCTGGTTAAGGGCAGGCCAGGCCTAACACCCATGTTCCCTGGTCTGGGGGCTGGTTCCTTCCTAGAGTCCTAGGCTCGTACCTAGGACCCTTCCGACCACTTGTTTGCGCTGTTTTCTTTGTTGGTGGGTACTGGGGATTGAACAGGTCCTAGTACTTTCAAGGCAGGCGGCAGAACCACTGAGCTAAATTTCCGGCCCAATTTTCCACTCCTGTTTAAAAATGCATTTAACACCTGATTTATTTCATAGTTCTGACTCTTGTATCTCTTGTCCTCAGTAAACTCCGGGCAAAGTTGGGGCTGAAACCCCTAGAAGTCAGTGCTGTCAAGAAAGGTGAGCACGGGACTGAGGATGGGGGTCACGGGAAGGCATTGGGGTGGAGCAGAGAGGCCTTTTGAAAGGGTCTTTGAAGAAGGTGGGATGAAAGTACAGAGGCAGGCAGCACCATTCAGCAGTCCTGTATACATCTGCCTGCTGTCACAGTGGGCATCTGGGATGCATTTGCCCTGGTTGGCCCTGGTGTCCTCCTGGCTGGGAGGTGCAATTATATGGGCTGAGAGGTGTGCACAGTTGCTGCATACTCCCTAAGCTGTGTAGGTATTGGTTGGTTTGCTTTAAAAAAAAAAAGGAACTTTGGAACGTTGAAGGTCCTTTTGTACTGCATGGGTTGACAGGAGTGTGGGGATGAAGTGGGGCTAGGGAGGTGAAGGACTCTTCCCCTCTGTGGCCCCTTCTGGCGCCCTGAGCTGGAAGGGGGCAGAGTGAGTGGCTCCTTCCTCTCCCCCCAGCCATGGGCAGACATAGCCTCACGTCTGGGCCCCCCTTCCAGAGGCGGGCACCAAGGAGGAGCCCGTGGCTGCTGATGTCATCAACCCCATGGCCTTGCGACAGCGAGAGGAGCTACGGGAGAAACTGGCAGCTGCCAAGGAAAAGCGCCTATTGAACCAGAAGTTGGGGTGAGAGAGTCCTATCCAAGGTGGCCAGGGACAAAGTTGCTGTCCTTTCACTTTGTGGGTTGGGGTGGAATCAGGTGCTGGGCTTCCCTGAGCATTCTCTTCTTCAGGAAAATAAAGACACTGGGGGAGGATGACCCCTGGCTGGATGACACTGCAGCCTGGATTGAGAGGAGCCGGCAGTTGCAGAAGGAGAAGGACTTGGCAGAGAAGAGGGTGAGCACCGGGGCAGCCTCAAGTGGTGAAGGGTAGGAGCTGGTGAGGTCAGGGCCTGAACCTAAAGAGGTGACACATCGTGGACTGGGGAGGCCTGTACTCAGTGCTCTCTGCTCTGGGTTCTGCACAGCCTGTGGGATCTGCCCTCTCTGTGCTCTCACTCGATAGAATCCCTGGTGTTTTTTGGTAATGCTAAATGGCCTGAGGTCACAGGTCATCCTTTCATGTCCCATAGGCCAAGCTGCTGGAGGAGATGGATCAAGAGTTCGGCATCAGCACTCTGGTGGAGGAGGAATTTGGGCAGAGGCGGCAGGTGAGGCTGTTTCAGCTGGGAATGGTGAACAGAAGGGGACACTGTGGCCTTGGTGCTGCCATCCCAGCACTGGGGGTTACATGTGGTCCCTGATTGAGCTGGACCTTCCCTCTTAGGACCTGTACAGTGCCCGGGACCTGCAGGGCCTCACGGTGGAACATGCCATAGAGTCGTTCCGAGAGGGGGAGACTGTGATCCTCACCCTGAAGGACAAAGGTGAGCAGCACAGGGGTGCTCAAGCTGGGGCCTTGGGCACTGCTGAGTCCAGGGCCGGTGGGAATGGCCACTGCCTTCTCTGTTTCCAGGTGTGCTACAGGAGGAGGAGGATGTGCTGGTGAATGTAAACATGGTGGATAAGGAGCGGGCAGAGAAGAATGTGGAGCTGCGGAAGAAGAAGCCTGACTACCTGCCCTATGCAGAAGACGAGAGTGTAGATGACCTGGCACAGGCACGGTGGCAGGGTGTGCGGCTGGGGTGGAGAGTGTCGGTACTGGGTGTCAGGAGATGGTGGCCGGCCAGGTCCCAACCTGTGCCTCTTACCTTGCAGCAAAAACCTCGCTCTATTCTGGCCAAATATGACGAGGAGCTGGAAGGTGAGCGGCCACACTCCTTCCGGCTGGAGAAGGGCGGCATCGCTGATGGCCTGCGGGAGCGTGAGCTGGAAGAGATCCGGACCAAGCTGCGGTTGCAGGCACAGTCCTTGAGCTCGGTGGGACCCCGGCTGGCTTCTGAGTACCTGACGCCTGAGGAGATGGTGAGCCCCAGCCATGCTGTGTGTGGAGTGGTCATTGTCCTGCCCCTTGGGAGTCTGCAGCTGCCCCCAGTGCCCAAGAGGAGGTTGCTTTTGGGCAGTCCTTGGCTCTTGGTTGAGTTGGTAAATGACAGATCAGGGAGGCACTGAGTGTTGATAGGCAGAGACTGTTGAGCCAGATGAACCCAAGTTTGTGTTCCTACTCTGCCACACAGCCAGCTTGTGTCTTGGGCGAGTCATTTAACAGAGCTTGGGGTGCCCATCCAGAATGGCCATGACAGCAGCCGCCTCCTGAAGCTGCCACAATGTGAGGAGTTGCAGTTTTATAGATGCACGTGGATCTGGCATGTGGAGAGACTGGGAGTAGGGTAGACAGCTGGTGCTGTTGGCATCATGGCCAAGCAGGAAAAAGTCCAGGAGCCAGACTGCTGAGGGTCCTGAGCCCAACTTTCCTACATAGGAGCTAGGCAGCCCCCGGAAGGGTACTTAACCTCTTTGGGCCCCAGTTCCCCATCTCACAGTGCAGTGATACAACATCCACCTCAACATGTTGCATGTATGGGAAGTGCTGGGGATGGTGACAGACAGGGTAACACCAAAAGAGCTGTCATTGTTACTGGCTTCTGGTGGCCTGAAGTCACAGGTCACTCCTCCCTCCTCACACCTCTCTTTTTACCCTCTCAGGTGACCTTTAAAAAGACCAAGCGGAGGGTGAAGAAAATCCGTAAGAAGGAAAAGGAGGTGGTCATGCGGGCAGATGATTTGCTGCCTCTTGGGGACCAGACTCAAGATGGGGACTTTGGTTCAAGGTGGGCTTAGACACTGGTGGAGTGTGAGGGCCAGGCTCGTCCAGCCCAGGGGCTGGTGCTCACTGTGGGGCCTTTTCCTCCTAGACTGCGGGGCCGGGGTCGTCGCCGAGTGCCAGAGGCAGAGGAGGCCGCCCTGGAGGATGCTGAGAAGGAGCCTGTGCCCCAGCCCCCACCATCGGATGACACCCGTGTGGAGAACATGGACATCAGTGATGAGGGTGAGGGGCCGGCTGGCAGGGGTGGGGACAGGGCCCTGGGAGTCCAGGAGCCGATGTGAGCAGACATCCTGTGTTCTTGACAGAGGATGGGGGAGCTCTGCCATCAGGGTCCCCAGACGCATTGGAGGAGGATGAGGCGGAGCTGGAGTTGCAGAAGCAGCTGGAAAAGGGACGGCGGCTGCGGCAGCTGCAGCAATTGCAGCAGCTTCGTGACAGCGGTGAGAAGGTGAGGCTGACTAGAGTGACCAGTGTGTGTGTGGCTTCTGTCCCCAGGAGCATGCGTACTTTCCCACCGGAAGCCTCTTTTCTGTTAAATGTCATGTGATAAGCAGGTGTCCAGATTTAGCAGGTGGCTCCTGGCCTCTCCTTTCTTTGGGGATGTGTGTTGGATGCCTGCTGTGAGTGAGGCCCCATTCTCAGGACTGGGCTGTCACTGGGAAGTGGGAGACAGGGCTGACTAGTGTGGGTGAGGGGCAGCAGAGACCTTGTGAACACAGAGCAAACTTCTGATAATGGCAGTTGTTGGGCCAACAAGAAAACGAGGTGAGAACAGCTGTGTTCAGAGAGGGAGCATGGATAATCTTTGAGCTGAAATGTGGGGTAAAGGCCATGAGGGTCCTCTGGAGAAATGACCTTGGAGTGCCCTAGGATAGGTAGGGTGGAGCAGGGAGCGAGTGGCTGGACAGCAGGAACGAAGGTGAGTGGTCAGTGGGACTGAAGGCCACAACCATTGCTGACCTTCACAGGGTACTTACATGAAATGGACACAGGAGGACTTGGTGACTACAACTGCTCTGGGAGCTTGCTGTCCTGTCCTGGGGGATACAGTTCAGGCTGGCCTTGAACCTGTGGCAGTCCTGATTTTGCTTCCAAGTTTTGGGATTACAGGTGTATACTACACTACACACCTGGGGGAGGGCTTTTTTTTTTTTTTGGCAGCACCAGGGATCAAACTCAGGACATTGCATTCGCGAGGCAGGTGCACTGCCACTGAGCTAAATCCCCTGGCCCTGGGGGAGGTTTTTGGGGTTTTTTTCTCAAATTATTTTATTAGTACATTTTAGGTATACAATACATTTACATTCATCATTGGGAACTTGTACCTTTACATGATGTATCTTGGTTCTTATTTTTTCACCACTCCCTTGTCCTCCCTTCACCTGGGGGAGGGTTTTCTTAAGAGCAAAGAGATACTGGATGTCTGTGTCTGGCTGAGCCTTTGCACAACAGGAGGTGCATGGGTTGCTGGGCTCAGTGCTGGCAGCACAGGGAAGCTCTTCTCAAGACGCCTCCTTGCTCATGAAGCAGGATGGGAAATGCCAGCTGGGAAGTCAGGAGCATGAGCTGTCTGACTCCCTGGGCATTGGAGGAGCTTCCAGAAGAAGTGAGTCCTGGAAAGGGGAGTTGCTGGGTGAGGAATGGTTGGCAGGAGAGGCTCTGGATGCCAAGGCAGTGAGAGGCTTTGGAGAGGAGTGGCACAGGTCTAGTCAGGAGGGGCTGTGTAGGACTTTGGATGTTAATTCAAAGGGCAGTAGGGAGCCATTGTTGGTTTGGAGCAGAAAAGTGACTCATTGAGGTAGCTAGAGGTTAGAAATTGGACAGAGGAGGGGCAGGAGGCAGAGGAAGCCAGACAGACCATTTGGTTTGGGCTATGGGAATGGCATATGTACCAGACTCAGGAAGGATCCGTGGGTTCCCAGATCTCTGTGGCATCACCCCAGAAATTTCTGGGTCTGCCCACAGCTGCTTCCTCCCCCAGGTGGTGGAGATTGTGAAGAAGTTGGAGTCTCGCCAGCGGGGCTGGGAGGAGGAGGAGGATCCCGAGCGGAAGGGGACCATCGTGTTCAATGCCACCTCAGAGTTCTGCCGCACCTTGGGGGAGATCCCCACCTATGGTCTGGCTGGCAACCGGGAGGAGCAGGAGGAGCTCATGGTGGGTCCCACAGCCCCACTGCACCCTGGCCTGCCCTGCTTTTGGCAGGAGGATGTGGGTCCTCAGTGACAAACAGCCTTTGGGGGTGGTGGGCTGTTGCTGCCCAGGCTGACCTTGGCTTCCTGCCCCAGGACTTTGAACGGGATGAGGAGCGCTCAGCCAATGGTGGCTCTGAGTCAGATGGAGAAGAAAACATCGGCTGGAGCACCGTCAACCTGGATGAGGAGAAGCAGCAGCAGGATGTGAGGATGTACAGGGGTTGTGGGCTGGACAAGGGTCCCAGGCTTCCACTCAGCTCAGTCCCTGCCTCGCTGAGGGACCTGGGCTTTGTCTTCTTATCTATAAAATGGACTAGTGGGGATGAAGTACTGGGGGTGACCGGTGAGCCAGAAGGTGCTCAGACCCCCACCGTGTGCCATCCCCAGTTCTCTGCCTCCTCCACGACCATCCTGGATGAGGAGCCCATCGTGAACAGAGGGCTGGCTGCTGCCCTTCTCCTGTGCCAGAACAAAGGTGCGGGCGGGTGGCGAGGGAGGTGGGTTCGGGTGACCCCCTTTGTCCCTTCTTCCTCAGTACTGATACTGTGATCTGGGTCCCTGAGCCACTCCTTCCCATTCTGGCTGGTTCTGGGCAGTCACGGCAGCATCTGTCCCTTTGCCGTGCATTTAAGGATCTGAGTCACTTCTAGGAAGGTATGGGCGAGTAGAAACAGACTTTGGTGTTCGCCAGCTCTGCATGTCTTTCGTGAAGGGCTGATTCCTTGTTTGCTTTGTCTAGAACAGCATGACATTCTGCTGTCCGGCAGGGGTGTGAGGGTTTCATAGCACTCATGTAACTGTCCTGTCGTGGGGTAGGCAGCTTGTACCTCAAAGCCCTTCTGTCCCCAGGTCTGCTGGAGACCACAGTTCAGAAAGTAGCCCGGGTGAAGGCCCCCAACAAGTCCCTGCCCTCAGCTGTGTACTGCATTGAGGACAAGATGTGAGTATGGCAGTGGAGCTGGTGCCAGCGTGGGGTTGCCAGAAACACTAGGTGGTTGGTGGGTGACACAGACCTCTGTCTTGGTCCAGGGCCATTGATGACAAGTACAGCAGGCGAGAAGAGTACCGTGGCTTCACTCAGGACTTCAAGGAGAAGGATGGCTACAAGCCCGATGTTAAGATCGAGTACGTGGATGAGACAGGCCGGAAGCTCACACCCAAGGAGGTGAGTGGGCCCTTGGCAGATGGGGCCAGGCTAAGGCAGGCTCAGGAGGGGCAGAGCCCATGGAGGCAGTGCAGACCTGCGGGACCCTCACTGGCCTCCCACTGCCTAGGGGCCTGGTGAGGTGGCAGAACTTCTGTGCCTCAGTTTCCATCTGTAGCACAGCAGGCTCCTCGCAGGCTGGCAGGAGGGTCAGACAGGTGCCTTTGTACCTCTCCCCACCTACTGTAGCAGAAGCCTTCTGCCCTCAGGGCACCATCCTTGGTGGCAGGGTCCAGGACTGCCCCCTACCCCTATACACAACCCAATCAAGCCTCAGCCTTCACATGGCGGGTCTCATTCCAGATCCCCTGACAGTGCCCCTGTCACAACACATCTGATTGAGTGTTTTGCGATCTCTGCTGGAGTCCCCTGAGGGTCCCAGTGTCCTTTTCCACCCCACCCCCACCCCCGTCCCCTGTATTCAGTTTGGCGAGTTCCCCCACCATTTGGAGTGCTCCTTGGGTACAAGTGGCCCTGACCTCACCCGGAGTCCCTCCAGCTCCCACTTCTTGTCCTGTGTCCCCAGGCATTCCGACAGCTGTCCCACCGCTTCCATGGGAAGGGCTCAGGCAAGATGAAGACAGAACGGCGGATGAAAAAGCTGGATGAGGAGGCGGTGGGTGCTTGGATAAGGGGGGCTCTGCATTGGTGAGGGCTCAGGGTGATGACTGCTGGGCTGGCTCCTGCCCCTGTGCTGACTGTTGCCAACCCACAGCTCCTGAAGAAGATGAGCTCCAGTGACACTCCCCTGGGCACAGTGGCTTTGCTCCAGGAGAAGCAGAAGGCACAGAAGACTCCATACATCGTGCTCAGTGGCAGCGGCAAGAGCATGAATGCGTGAGTGGGGGCTCTCGGGACAGGTGGGCTGGGGGTGCTGTGTCCCTGCTCCGGCCTCACACCTCTCTTTTCCCCACAGGAACACCATCACCAAGTGAACCAGTCGACCTTTGGCCCCCTCCCCACCTTAACGTTAAATAAACCTCCCTCCTTATTTTTTCCTTCCTGGCCTGGTGTAGACTCCAGGGCTGGACCTCGGAGGAGGGAAAGACACTGCCCACAGGCAGGCTGATCCTCATGCTCACAATCAGCTGTGTTACCTTGGGCATGTTACTGAGTCTCAGTTCTGCCGTTTGTACAGTCCATACCTCTGCTCTGTAGGATGTTTGAGGATTCAGTGAGCTCCTTCATTCAGTCAGTTGTTCACCTGGAATTCAGATCTGAGCAAGGTGGGACAGAGCCCCGAACACATGTGGTTTAGAGTCTGGTCTGTGCCAGGCCAGCCCTGGCCATCAGGAGGCTCAAATACCTGGGCAGAGATGAGAGAAGAGAGCAGAGAGAAGTTGGTTTGTTCCTCCTCTGCCCCAGATGGTAGCACAGGGCCTGCTGCGGAAATCCTCCCTTCTCCCCCAGGCCAGCTTCCTGATGTGCAGTATAGGGTGTTTATTAGAGACTTGGTCCCCCAGGTGTCCAAGGCTGTGCAAGACACTGCCCTGTAATTTCCCTAGGTAAGCGTTCACAGATGACTCGGATGCCCAGCGAGGCATGGTAGGGACTGGGTCCTGTGCAGGGATGTGGTGCCACCTCTTGTTCTGGTTTTCATTCTGCCTGGGCTGCATTCTACACTGATTGGGCTGGGCATCCTGACAGCAAGCTGCCTGGGGAGGGCAGAGCCTACGGCCCTGGGCATTGTGGCCCCCACACACCTGCAGTAGGCAGGAAGGGATCCCTCCCAGGAGCTCTCGGGAGCCTGGCCTACACAGGGCTCACAGAAAAGTGACAGGCAGTTACCTGGAAGTCAGAAGACAGGAGCCTGCCCCTAAGTATATTCCCCAGTTACATTCCAGGTAGGCCACAGATTTTAAGATAATAAGGCCAAAAAATAAGTTTAAATGATTTTTTTTTTTTGGTAGTGATGGGGATTGAACCTTTGCACTGAGCTGCATCTCAGCCCTCTATTTTTATTTTATTTTTAAAACTATATGTTTGCAGTATGTAATGATATTCATTGTGGGGAATTGGTACAAGTACATACTACATCTCAGTTCTTCCTCCCTCCTTCGTGCTTTTGTTTTTTTGGTGGCGGTAATGGGGCCTTGCATTGAGCTTCATCTCCAGCCCTTGTTTTTTGAGACAGTTGCTAAGTTGCTCAAGCTGGGCTCCAATTTAAGATCCTCTTGCCTCAGCTTCCCAGAGTGCTGGGATAGGTGTGTGCTATTAGGCTTGGCTAAAAATGGTAAGTTTTAGAAAACAAAGTTGGAGTGAGACAAATGTAAGCAAAGGACAAAACCCAATTGCCTTAAAATAAACAACTGGTGTTGGATGGCACAATTACTGTGTGGCAAGGACCATGATGCAAAGTCAGCTCACTGTCTCCTTTGTTGTTTGTCTCCTCTATTCCAAGGCTGATTCCCGTTTGCATTTTGCTTTGGTTGTTTGCTCAGAGAGGGAGGATGCATGTGGGGTGTACATGGTGAGCCTAGAATTGGAGGAAACCAATTCATTTCTCTCAAAAGCCTGAGAGGTACTCCCCATTGCTGGGATGGATAGGCTGGCATCTCTGTTGGAGCTTTTGCCTCATTTTCAAGAAACAGCCCATCAGGTTGTTGCTACCGCTGTGATAGCCAAAATCAGCAGAGGTCTTGAGCCAGTATAGCCCCAAGGTATAATTGGCCCAGATGGTTTCCTAACTTTCTGGCCCTGGCCACTGGGTTGCTAAGAAGAAGGGAATCAAAGGGCTCCCACAGACCTCTGGCAGCTTCCTAACTGGTGCTGTCTGCTTACATCTTTTGCGTCTTGTGATTCTTCGTCCTGCTCTTCTCAGAGGTAGCTTCCTTGTAGCCTGCTTCCTGGGTGTGCACTATCCAGTGATTGAGCGGCTGTGGGCCACCAGGTCCCCTGGAGGGCTGAGTATAGGGCAAGCAAGAGCCAAGGACGCAGGTCCCAGGTTTGCTGCCTGGCAGTTGGCTTAAGGCCACAGTACTCCCCTGACCAGGCTCCTGGGCACAGTGATGTTTAGGGTGGCCTTGGGTCAGTGGAGGCATGGGCTCTTCCCACCTCCGAGTACCACCCATTTCAGCCTTTGGGTGGGTTTTCTGAAGCTGGTATGGCTTGTGCTCCTAACTAGGTCAGGCCTGGCTCTTGGCTCTGGGGTCTGGGGTCCTGCTCTCTGGCCTATGTCTATACCCTGCCCTGGATCCCTAGACCTTCCCAAGCCCAGCTTGGGGCTATGCCTATCATTTCTGGACCATTGTGCTCCCTTTTGCTCTCTGTTAAGAGATACAATAAACCAGCAGTGGTGACCCATACCTATAATCCTAGCACTGTGGAAGGCCAAGGCAGGAGGATTGCACAGCCTGGGCAATTTAATGACTTAAGAGCCTGTCTCGAGCATGGTGGGCTGGGGGTGTAGTTTGGGGTGAAGGCCCTGGGTTCAGTCCCCAGTACAAGGGGAAAAAAACCTTTCAGACTACTCCACTGGGGCCATTTTGTCTTAGAAATTCCTTCTGTCAATGATAAAAGCTTTATGTTCCCTTGTTCTGGATGGGGCAGGTGTCCTGGTCCACAGGGCTCTGGTGAGAACCAAAGCCACTTCCCCACATGCACTGATCCACAGAACCTCTAGAAAGACTGCATCACTGAGTCTCCACTCCAGCTAGGCTGAGCCTATCCCTTGCTACAGCCCCACTTCCCTGGCCCTGAATTCCTGTTGCTCAAGGCCTGGAGCCTTCTAGCTTTAATGGGCCTTTCCCATTGCTCCCACTGCGCCAGTGCCCAGCAGTCACACTGCCTGCCCTTCCTCAGGCCTTTCCCTCTGAAAGAGACAAGCACAGTAACACTTCTGTGCCAGTATGTGTTCCACCTTGAGGGAGGAGACAGCCCCAAAATGGATTTCTGTAATGTCTGGTTACAAGAGGAGTTAGTTTCCCTGCCAGAGCCCTCCCTGCAAGGCAGGTGTGGGCAGAGATGGTATACTGGCAGATGCCAGACTGGGCAGGTACAGGTGGCTGGGGGTCCAAATGAGAGATGAATACACTTGGAGGTGTCAGAAGAGACATGAGGGGAAGCAAAGGAGTCTGAAAGGATTGTAGTCACCCCTTCAAAGGTGGCAGTTCTAGCCAGGCGTGGTGGTGCATGCCTCTAATCAAACACTGGAAGGCTGAGGCAGGGAGATTGAAAGCTCAAACTTCAGTCTGGGCAGTTGTTTTTTGGTTGCTTTTTTCTTTTATTTTTTGGTACTGGGGATTGAACTCAGGACCTTGCGCTTGTGAGACAGCAACATCACTGAGTTAAATCTGTGGCCCAAAAGTACAGTGGAATTTTTTTTTTTTTTACTGAGGAGCAAACTTGGAACCTTGCAATTGTGAGACAGGTGGCAGCACCACTGAGCTAAATCCTTGACCCATTCTGGGTCTTACCAAATTGTCAGACATCTCAAAATAAAAAAGGGGCTGGGCCTATAGCTCAGTGCAAATGCTCTAGGGTTAATCCCCAGTAACATGCACATGTACACAACACAAACAGGGTGGTTCCTAGGTCACTATCCATAGCCCCCTGCATTCTCAGAGGATAACATGCTGTTGTCTGGAGCACAGTTTCTCTAGGGGACATGGATAGCCACAGATGCCAGGAGTTCCCTGCACACCAACTTGAGTGCATTCAAATTCAAGATCAGTTCCCCACTACTTTCCAAATGCTCCCAGTCACATCCTCCAATTTGTAAATGCTGAAGGGGCAAAAGAAGTCCCAGCCATTCCCCTCAGTGCCTCAGCAAATGGATTCCTTTCTGGGCCATGGAACTTGTTACTGGTTGTATGATGCCCCAGTCCCCAGCTTTCTGTGTCCTAGCCACAGACCACAGTGTGCCTTGTCTGCTCAGTGATTGCTAGCATGGCTTTTCCTAGCAGGCTGGGCCTGGAACATCACTAGACACTGATAAAAGTATCCAGTTTGTTGCCCAAAACAAGAAAATTGGCCCTGTCTTTGAACCAAATCCCTTCAATCCCCCCCCCAGCCCCACCCTTCCCTACGACCCACCTGGCAGGACACCTCTTTCTCTTCCTTGCACCCTGAGGATACCGCAGCACTGTAAGCAATTTCCCCTAACCAGTGCTTGGGGCTGAAACCCTGGTCTGTAGGGCTTTTTGGAAACCTACCTGGCCCACCTCAGGAAGGCTTTATGGGAACTTCTCTGCCACAGCTTTTCAGGCAAATCTGGTTGCGTATTCAGTGGAATGAAATGCTAGTGCTCTGGTCCACCAGAGTCCCAGCTCCTTTGGGGGCATTTGGACCCTTTGATCATTAGCCTGGGGTTGCTGTTCCCTTATTGTGTAATCTGGGTAGCTGTAACTTGCTGGATGGATGTGCCTATTGTGACCCCTGCTGGAAGCCTGAGTACGTAGCCAGAAAGGCGATAGCTCCTCACATGGGCCACATTTACAGCTGCATCCAAAACCGGCCAGGAGTGAAAGTGGGTGCTACTGTCACACCAGAGCTAGAACAGAGTCATACCCAGCAGTGCAAAGTGTTAGAGTGGTTAGTTACAAAGGTGCTTGGCAACTCATGGTGTACTAACTCAGGTTAAGTAAGGTATTTTAGCATAGTCACTAAAAAAAATTGAAGAAATTTCTAAGATGTTTCCTGATTAGAAGTGGTAGTCAGTAAAAAAAAAAAAAGGAGTGGTAGCCAGTGTGTTATTGGCTGGGGACTTGGCTCAGTGGTTCCACTGCCTGCCTTGCAAACACAAGGACCCGAGTTTGATCCTCAGTACCAAACAACAACAACAAAAAAAACTTTTAAAAAAATGAAAGGAAAAAACAAAACAAAATGAACCAGAGCCAGTCAGAATCATGCAATGACATTTTTACAATTAAAAAACAAAACCAAAAACAGGCTTAAGAGGGTTTATGGTTTGAATCTTTAATGTCTCCAGCTGGTGGAATAATTCGGATGTGGGCCTACTGCAAGGAAGTTGGGTCATTGGGTAGGTTTCCAGTGTGTTGCCAAGAACTTATCAGCTCTTGCTGTGATGTGCTGTACTGCTTCAGGCTCAAGTGAGTATGGACTGAAACTTCAGAAATTGCACCAAAATAAGCCTTTCCTTTTTTAGGTTCTCAGATACTTGTGACAGAAAGCTGAACAGCACAAGGAAATTAAAACAAGTTGGGTGTAGTGGCTCACACCTATATCCCAGAACTAGGGAGGGCTGATGCAATAGGATCCCAAGTTCAAATCCCACCTGAGGAACTTAGAATTTATCTCAAAAAATAATAAATCTCTGGGCCAGGGATTTAGCTCAGTGGTTCCACTGACTGCCTCGCAAGTGCAAGGACCCGAGTTTGATCCCTAGTACCAAAATAAAAAGTGCTAGGGATGTAGTTTAGTGGCAATGTACATACCCCTGGATTTCATTTAGTCTCTCTCTCTCTCTCTCTCTCTCTCTCTCATTTTTTAAAAATTGAGTTTATTGGTACTTTTAGGTATACAGAACAGCATTCGTCATTGGGGTCTTGTACCTTTCCATGACAGGTCTTGGTTCTTATTTTTTCCCCATACCCCTGCCCTCTTCTCTCTCTCTCTCTCTCTCTCTCTCTCTCTCTCTCTCTCTCTCTCTCTCTCTCTCTCTCCTACACCCAGGGAGGGGGAGAAAGATTAAAACAAGTATGAGGCAAGAAAGGGAGGAAAGATGGGAAGAAGGGTAAGGAATGGAGAAGAAAGAATTGTTGCTATTGGTGTGTGGTACCAGCCTTGGACATTGCTTCTGCTTTAATCCTCAGTGTCATCAGGCAGGCATGCAAGTTACCTTTAGATCTCCCGTATGGACATTTGGATTTCTTCGTAGTATGTTACCAATAGATCAAACTTGATACGATATGAGCCATGGTGCTATCCTAACTTGTCATCACACTCATGATACGCTGACAGTGCCTACCCCTGCAGAGACTCTGCATGTGGCTTTGCCACTCTCAGATACAGGTTTAGAAGCCAGGCATGATGGTGCATGCCTGTAATCCCAGCACTTGGGAGGCTGAGGAAGGAGGACCATTGCAAGTTCAAGACCAGTCTAAATGGCACAATAAGACCCATCTCAAAAAACAAAATAGCTGGGGATTTAGCTCAGTGGCACCAAGCCTGCCTTGCTAGCACAAGGTCCTGAGTTTGATCCCCCATATGGGGGTGGGGTGGGGGGAAGATACAGGTTTAGTACAGATAGCCAGGCTTTGATACACATCAAATTCAGGGAGGTCCTGTGACCCAAGTAATTATCCCAGGAGACACCCAGGCAAACACTAAGGATATAATGCTGAATGTATGCTTCGAGCTATACAGAAAGGTGCTGCCAATACCCATTCTGTTCCTCCAGTACTCACTGGCCTTGAGCTTTGGAACTTAAGGACTTCTTCTGCCGCCAAGTACACACACACTTTGCAGATGAATCCCACACGTCCCGTCTTCTAGAAGACACATGGATACCCTTTAAAATACTCCCCCTTCACTGTGAACACACTCTTGTTTTTGCCACATTCTGAAGGAGCTCTGGATGTCCTGTTTTGAAGAGTTGTACTGTCACAGCTACCTCAAATATCTTGATTGGATTCAAAGGGTGTCTTGTTGCTGAAACAAAATACTAAGCACCCAAAGTTAAGGGAGAAAAGGTTTATTGTAAGTCAAAGTTTGTAGAGGTTTCAGTGCACAGTTGGCTGGCTTAAAGGCAGGGTGGCATGGCAGAGGGGCATCGCAAAGAAGAAACAGTTCGTGGTAGGCAGGAGACAGCCAAGCAGCAGCTGCAGCAGCAACAGAGAACTTAAGTAAATAGTCTGAAACCTACAAAATGTTAAGGAAATACAGAATAACTGCTGTCTTTTGCTTCTGTAATTTTCTTTGCTCGTTTAGGACAAGAGGTTTCATAATTAACTACAAAGCCTGAAGACACATAGCCCCAGTTTAAAATGTTATAAGATTAACAGATGCCAAAGGTGCTTAGCCGCATCCCCAGGGTGAGACCAGATGTTCAAACTAAGATAACAATCACCATACCTTATAAGCAAAGTACACTTAGACCCTAAACCCTAAGCTTTCTGTAAATCATGACTATAAAAGAGTTAAGATAAAAAGAATGTCACCAGTCCTTTCCTAACCCTGACCCCCGCTCTTGTGGGCTAGAATAGCTAACTAGGCGAATCCTAAAGATAAGCATCCTAAGCACAAAGAAGATGCTATATTTGGGTTCAAATTAAACTGCCTGTGACCATGATTGTACATCTGTGATAGGAACTGAGAGAACTGGAATGTCTTGTCAAACTACCTAAAATGAGATCATGATTGTAAAACTCCTATAAAAGATGGATTGTAACCCAGCCCATGGTTGGTCATATCGCACAGCCCTTGGTACAGGCCTACCCTCTGCTAGCAAAGTAAATGTTTTTGTTTTATCCATTTTTGTGTCTCTGTGTCACTTAACCAGTTCCTTCAGCACCTGCAGCAGCAGCAACAGCAGCAGCAAATAGTAAGGTAGAAGCCTCTCCCTTTTATTTCTTCCAGGCTACCCACCTTTTAGGTGGTGCCATTCACACCCAGGTAGGCCATCCTATTATCCATACCTAGAACTATGCTTACTTCACCAGTTAGTGGACAAATTTAGTAATTATGCACTCTCAATTCCAGCATCGCAAATTTAAGTGCAGCATCACACACCTTAGATCCCGCCATCTCTGAAAAGCCCCACCTATGAGCACATAAGGCTTTGGCAGGACATCTAGACATAAGTCATTAACAGTTTATTTTTTTGAGACAGGTCTCTCTATGTATTTTAGGTTGGACTTGAACTATGTAGCCCAGGCTGGCCTCAAATTCAAACTCCAGGAGTCCTTCAGCCTTAACTTCCTAAATGCTGATTACTGCACATATGACCACACCCAGCGAAACCTTTACTTTTCGTGGTCATTTTCACTTTGGGGAAGAGCCAAAACTCACCCAGTGCCAGATCTAGTGGATAAGAAGACACACTAATGCTTTGAGGAGTGTGCCTTTCTGTTGGATGGCACTCATGAACGGCATTTGCCAGGTACTTTATCGTATCACCTACAGACAAAAGAGGTCTTCTAGAACTGCTTCAGATAGCACAGTGGAATTGTTTGAAATAACAGGGTGTATTCTGAGTGGGATTAATGGCAATGTGTCTTTTCCTTTAATAAATTCTTAAAAATTAAACATTCATCATCTTTTTTTCCAGTACCAGGAATCAAACTGGAGACCTTGTGCTTGCCAGGCAGGTGTGGCGCCACTGAGCTAAATCCCTGGCCTCACCATATATATATGTATTTTAAAATAAATTTTATTTTATCCCATTCCCCCCCTCAATCCCTCTCCCCTCCCTATGTACAAAAGCTATTTCCATTTTTCCTTCTATTTTCACTTTTTTCTTGTCTTCTTTCCTTTCTCCCCCCTCTTGTTCCCCTTCCCATTTGAACACTTTCTCCCCATTTCCCAACATCCATTATACATTTCAGTCCTTATTTCTACTTTGTTTCTCAATTTCAGAGAAACAATGTGGTATTTAAACATGTCTCACCATATGTTCTGATCATATTTTGTATAGATCTATAATCAAAACCTCAAATCAAATAGAAAATATCAAATGTTGGCAAGGATGTGGAGCAATTTGAACCTGTGCACTGCTGGCTGGAATGTAAAATGGTGCAGAGACCATAGAGAGTCCAAAAATAGTAAAAAGTGGAAGGGGAAGTTCTGGCCAGAGAACGCAGAATCAGGGCTACTGTGTCTCCCAGACACTGACTACTCCTTCAACTCAACCACTCACAATAGCTTCAAGACCTAACTGAGGACAGACACTCATACACGTGGACAGTGACCTCTTAGTACACTTGAAATGTGCTGGGGTTGTATCGACTGTACCACAGATTCTGGGTGGCACTGTCTACAGCTAGTATAGGCTTGGATGAGTCTCCTTCAAAGTTAAACCAAGAAGCCCAAGGACCTGGGGGACATGGACAAACATCAGCAAATATGCTGGCTTCTTGGTAGAAAACTTTAAAGTGACATTACTGTCTGAACTAACAACTCCACTTCTGGGTGTATATGCAAAAGAGTTGAAAGAAAGGTTTTGTGGAGCTACCTGTACACATACATTCACAGCAGCATCATTCACGATTGTTACAAAGGGGAAGCAACCTAAATGTCCAACAGTGGATGAATAGGGAAACAAAATGGGTATAAATACAATGGAGTCTTAGCCTTAGAACATGGATGAGCCTTGAGGACATTATGTTAAGAGAAATAAGCCAGCCACAAAAGAAAAATACTCTGTGATTCCATTTATCTGCACTATCTAGTGTAGTCAAACTCAGAAACAGAAAGCAAAATGGTGAGGGTGTATGGCAGTGGTGGCGAACCTATGGCAGTCGTGGCACAGCTGGCTGTGTGTTACCACTGAAAGCTCTAAAAGGTTTGCCATCAATGGTGTAGGGAGACACTGAGGAGCAAATGAGCAGCTGTGGTTAATGTGTGTGAGAAAACTCTGGAGCTTAACTACCACAATGCAAAGGTAAACCTGGGCATGGTAGTACATGCCTTTTATCCCAGAACTCGGGAGGCTGAGGTAGGAGGATCATTACCATTAGTTCAAGGCCAGGCAGAGCTATGTAGAGAGTTGAAGGCTAGCCTGAAATTCATAGTAAGATCCTAACTCAAAAATAAGGAGGGCCAGGGATTTAGCTCAGTGGTTCTGCTGCCTGCCTCACAAGTGCAAGGTTCCCAGTTTAATCCCTGGTACCAAAGGGGGCGGGGATGCCTGTAATCTCAGTACTCAAGGGCTTGAAGCAGGAGCATCACTACAAGTTTTAGGCCAGCCTAGAATACATAGCAAGACCTGGTCTCAAAAAACAACAAAACACACAGTGCAAAGGTACTCAGTTTTACTCAAATGCACTTAGGGCCAGGGATTTAGCTTAGTGGTTCCACTGCCTGGTCGCAAGCACAAGGATCCGAGTTCAATCCCCAATACAAAAAACAAAACAAAACAAAAAAACCCCAAAATGAAAACAAAAACCAAGAAATCTCAACTGCACTTAAAAGTAAATAAGATGAGGGGCCAGGGATTTAGCTCAGTGGTTTGGTGGCCTGCCTTGCAAGCGCAAGGACCCGAATTCAATCCCCGGTACCAAAATAAATAAATAAATAAATAAATAAGATGGTACATATTGTTATGTGTATATTACAATTAAAAACACCAGAAACACACAAAAACAAGACAAAAAAATCCCACTAGAAACTGACAACTACATCAAGGAAATTTTTAGCCTTAAAGGGCAAGACACTCCCACAGATTACCTAGTAACCAGAGGAAAAAACTGCTTTATAGGTGTTGACAGTGAACCTGGCCTGGCAGGCCTCGAAATTGTGGCAATCCTCCTGCCTCAGCCTTCTGAGTGCTGGGATTACAAATGTGCACCACCATGCCCAGCAGGTCATTTTAGATCCAAACTGTAACACTGACTCTGTTGAAGGGTATACAATTATTTTACAATTCTCACTTTTTCATTAGGTTTGAAACTTCTCTAGCTTGGTTTGGAGGAGGAAAATCTGAAAATTAGAGGTAAGCATATAAACAAAGGCTAAGACAAAGAACCACAGACTAACCCAAGGGAGCTTAAGTGGGAAATAGGAGAAGAGCAAAAAATAAGTGAAATAGAAAAAAAGTTACCAGGTAAAGGGAATAACAAAAAGCTGGTGGTTTGAAGAGAATAGTAACAGACTGTCAAGATAGGATACAAAAGAAAGAAATATTTGGCACAAAAGGGACAGGATTTCTAGCCAGGCATGGTGGCACACACCTGTAATTGGAACACTTGGGAGGCTGAGGTTGGAGGATCATCGCGAGTTCAACGATGGCCTGGGCTAGAGTTCAAGGCCAGTGTAAGTTACACAGTGACAAATAAAAAGGGGTAGGAATTTAGCTCAGTGACTCTGTCACCCTGCCTCACAAGCACAAGGTCCTGAGTTCAATCACTGGTATTAAAGGGGGGGCAGAATTTCTGATGCAGTTAGGACAACAAACATAAGGCCTTTCTACATATAACTTTGTGCCAGATGTTTGAAGCCATAGTTTAAATGAGAAAATATGAAAAAAAAAATTTTGTTGGTATCAGGACTTGAACTTGGGACCTTGTACTTGCAAGGCAGTCACGGTGCCACTGAGCTAAATCCCTGGCCATGAAAGTTTGTCTTGAACATATAACTGACTCTAGAATAGGAAACCTGGGTGACACCACCAAACATTGAATTCAAAACCTACCCATCCCCTAAAAAATGACAGGTACAATTGGTTTTACAGCAAAATTTACCAAAAATTTTAGAAATGAAAAATTTCAATCTTAATACTCTTGTAATGATCACAAAGAGAGCAATCTCAACTGATTTTATGAGGTTGGTATAACCTTAATACAAAAACAAGACAAGGGCAATACAAAAAAGGAAAAGTATAAACCATCTTGCTTATGAACCTGGGTGCCAAAATCCCCCAACTATCAGAAAACCAAATGTAGCAATATAATGAAAAATACATCATGACTCTTTTTAATATATGAATAAAAGGATTTTGTCTGTTTCTTTTTTCTTATTGAGATGGGTGTCTTGTTGCCCAGGCTGCTCTTAAATTTCTGGGCTGTGATCTTTCTGCCTCAGCCTCGAGTAGTCTAAAAGTGTGTGCAACAGCGCTTGCCTTGCAAGACTGCTCTGATGTGAGAAAATGTCAAGAATGCTTTACCACCTTTACAGATTAAATAAGAAACCACCTGGGTAGCTTTGATTGCTATTCCTGCTCCTTGGGGCATGTACATAGGGGCTGGATGATGAGGGAGGAATGTGGGTTATCTGTAAAAGTTGGCCTAAAGTAACTGAGATGCAGAGACCTGAGGACCCCAAAGACTCAAGGGTAACTGGAGGGATGAGTATTATTAGGTAACAACCACACGGGCCTAGCCATGGCATCAGGGATAAAGGGCTATGAGGATACTCAGCTCATTCTGGGAGATCTACCACACATGGTTGGAACCCCCCATGAAGATAAAACAGGTGGAATCTAGGGTCAGAGAATGACAAAGGAGGCAGCAGGCAGCATACAAGGCACCTACTCCACTAGGATTCTCAGCTACAGTCCCCTGTGGCTAAAATACAGAGAAGTGGAGATTAAAGGAGTTTTTTCCAGAGGGAAGGCCTGGCTGGGTTTACAGCTCAGTGATGAAGTGCTTGCCTCACAGGTACAAGGCCCTGGACTCAATCCCAGCACTGGGAGGAGGGTAGGGGTCTCCAGGGGTAGGGAGAGGCTATTAGGTAGATGACAGAATCACTGAGTGAGCTGGAGAAAAATATTAGATCAAGGTTACATATACAATGCCAAACACACACACACACCACAAAACAGAAAACAGCTAAAGGAGTACTTGTGGGATAACGTACAAGCCTAAATATATTAACAAATTAACTACATAAAGAACTCAAAATGCTGGAAATCAGCAGGTAAATACAAACAGGATGGAAAAGCCAACACAGAAGGCAGAGCTCTTGCAAAGCTAGCCAAAGAGAAAAAAATACACAGAACTCAAGGCATATGTTTATTGGTTCTAACCGCCCCCTAAGCTGCCACGTCCAGCCTGGACTACATATGAGATCCTGTTCAAAAAAAAAAGCCAAACAAGATAGAGAACTTCAGTAAATAGAGTGCCACAGGAGTAAAAGGCAAACATTTATCCTTCTAAAAAAAGGCACCAAATGCAGACCACCCCAATAATGGAAAATGAACCCAGGGCCTTTGCACTGAACTAAATACCCAGTCCCTTTATTTTTAATTTCTTTTTCTTTTTTTTTTTTTTTGGTACCAGGGATTGAACTTGGGTCCTTGTGCTTGCAAGGCAGGTGGCAGAACCACTGAGCTAAATCACCAGCCCTATTTTTAATTTGAGACAGGGTCGTGTTATGTAGTTCAGGCTGAGCTTGAACTGTAAACCAGGTTGGCCTCAAATTCATGGTGATCCTCCTGCAGCATCCCAAGTGCTGGGTTTACAAGTGTGTGTCACCACACCAAGCTCCTGGTTCCTTTATTTTAAAAATATTTTTGACAGTGATTAAGTTACTACATTGCCCAGGCTGGGCTTGAACTTGGGATCCTCCTGCTTCAGCCTCCCAAAGAGCTTGAATGATAGGCCTGTGCCACCACACTTAGCTACAGATTTTTTTTTTTCTTTTTTTGGTACCTGGGATTGAACTCAGGTCCTTGTGTTTGTGAGGCAGGTGCCAGAACCACTAGCCCAGCTACACGTTTTTAAGAATGAGGCCTATCAAATTCTGAAGAAACAAACTTCTGTCCTGTAAACAGCCTGAAGATTAAATGTCACCAAACTCATTCTACAAGGCTAGCATAATGTTATCAAAACAGAACTAGAAGCTTATTTAGACAAGGTCTTATGAATTCCAGGCTGCCCTTGAAATTGCAATAATCCTGTCTCAGCCTGCTCAGTGTTGGGATCACAGGTATGTGCCACCGCACCTGATGAAGAGCTCACTGGGTGAAAACAAAAACAAAACTGACCCAGGGATATAAGTATCCTAAATAAATAAATAATATATTGCAAAATTAGGCAGCGTATGGGCTGAGGATTTAGCTCAACAGTGCTGCCGCCTGCCTTACAAGCACAAGGACCTAAGTTTGATCCTGGTACCCCCACCCCCCAAAAAGGCAAGAGTTTGTATCAGAATGCAAGGTTAGTTCAAAATTAGGAAATCTATTAATGTAATTGAATTCAGTAATAAAACAAAATCATTTCATTATCTCAAATGATATAAAAATATACCACTGTTTAATAAAGAAGGAAAAAAAAAAACCTTAGTAAACTAGGAATAGAATGAGTCTTCAGCTCAGGGAGGTTATCTATCAGAAACCTAAAGCAAGAATACCATTTCAAGCTGGGCATGATGGCTTATGCTTTGTAATTACAGCACTCTGGGAGGCTGAGGCAGGATGATCACAAGTTTGATCTCAACCTGAGTAACTTAGTAGTAGCAAGATCCTGACTCAAAATGAAAAATAAAAAGGATTGGGATGTTGCTTACTATGAAGGCCCTAGATTCCCTCCCCAGTACCATTACCCTCCCAAAAATCCTATTTCATAATGGAACTAATCCCAGTCACAGGAACAATCGAAGGTGTGTCATTCAACATTAGATTGGAGGTCCTGGTCTCTATGAGTCACCAGAAAAAGAAAGAGTATAAAGGATGAGATAAAGGACAAGACAAAGAATGCCAATAGTAGGATATGATTTGACTATATGGAAACCCAAGAAAATCAACTTAAGAATTTAGAACTCATCAGAGTTCAAGCAGATTAATGATAGGAGCAATACAAGCATTCTATACCAGTGATGGTTAGAGTGGTGTTTCTGAAGATCGAATTCGTAACAAGTCATGAGGAATTTGTAACAAGGCACAACGAATTTTAGAGCTCCTAAGACTAAATCAAATTAGAAATGTGGCCAGGCATGGTGATGCATCCCTGTAATCCCAGAACTCAGGCGGCTAAGGCAGAAGGATCGCTGTGAGTTCAAGGCCAGCCTGGGCCACATAGTGAGTTTGAGACCGGCCTAAACTGCATAGCCAAGACCCTGTCTCAGAAAAGAAAAAAAAAAAGGCACACCACACCCCACTCCAACACAACCACATCAATCCTGGGTAGGGAAATTAAAAACTGTCAAGATATCACTTCTTCCCAAATCAAACTGCCACGGAAAATCCCACTGGACTTTTTTTTTTTTTTTTTTTTT
>NW_022900939.1:22803456-22812177 GCF_012274545.1 Fukomys damarensis | reverse complement strand
CCCCTTTTTTTTTTTTTTTTTTTTTTTTTTTGGTTTTTTAAGGCAGGATCTTCCTTTGTAGTTCACACTGGCCCTGAACTCACTACGTAGCCCAGGCTGGTCTCGAAATCACGGCAATCCTCCTGCCTCAGCCTCCTGAGTGCTGGGATTACAGGCATGTACCACCACGCCCAGTTTAAACAGGCACTCTCAATGAAAAAATGAACCATTCTATAAAAGGTATAGAGAAGTGGCTCTAAGAAAAAAATGCCTTCTACCTCCCATAAAAGAT
The DNA here is from genome assembly GCF_012274545.1 of Fukomys damarensis. NCBI lineage: Eukaryota > Metazoa > Chordata > Mammalia > Rodentia > Bathyergidae > Fukomys > Fukomys damarensis. The sequence goes on along the minus strand of NW_022900939.1, from coordinate 22,811,906 downwards.
AAACTTCGGATGAGTTAAGACTCACACAGAAATGTATCTTTAACTCATCTGCTTTATTTTCTGCATACACACGTGCACCGAAAGCCCCACTAAGCAAACATAAAGAGCCCAAGCAGCAGATACATGAAGCTAGAGCTGGAGAGGATGTGGGGACCTGTACAGGTTTTTCTTACTAGAGTAGGGAAGATTCTTCAGCAAGGTTTGATGCTGACATCTCCAATAGTGAAGAAACAAACAAAAACACCCTTCAAAACAAGCATCCAAAGGAAACCATACCCAAAGCCACAACGAAGTTTCACTGGCTTATAATGGGGGGTGGAAGACAAGACAGGTAAGCACATCTGCAGGTACAAAAGAGGAGTCTTTCCCCCGGGCTCCCACTTCTCAAATGAAGCATAAGCTGCAGCTAAGCAGCCACCATGGGAAGGCGAGCTGACACCGGAGTAGACCTGATGGGTGGTGCCAAGTGTTCACCAGAGGGCTGGAATTCCATGTAAAATGGTGGCTGCCATCTCACCTCCTAATCGTGCCATGGGTTCAGGCACAGGAGTAAATGACCAAGTTTACCCAGGATGAGGTCAGAATGGAGTGACGGTAAAGCCCATGGGGATGATGTGGGACCAGGAAGTGACAGCAGAAGGCTAATAGCAAGAATGTCAGGTCCAGAGGATGAGGATAAAGAATTTTTAAACCGGGCGTGGTGGTGCACGGCTATAATCCCAGCAACTCAGGAGGCTAAAGCAGGAGGATCACAAGGTAGAGGCCAGCCTGGGCACCTTAACAAGACCTTGTATCAAAAAACAAAGAATATTTGCACAGGAGAAATGGAGAAGACAGCCAGGAGGTAGCAAATGTAAAGGTATCTCAATTTAAAAGGTGCTACGATTCTAGAAATGTCAGGGGTCCAGGGAGTGAGTAGGGGCAGAGGCAGCAGGCTGGAATAGAAGGCCGAGGTACACATTCTGGGGATTATCATGGGACCAGGGGCTATAGTGTTGTCAGCTCCATTGGAAGATGTAAAAACCCACCCAGGAGGGAAGAACACTGAGCCAGGTGGTAAACTCACCAATGACAGATCAGTGACTAGGTCAATGCTAGCAATGACAAGGACACTGCAGACCTAGACACAAAAGCTTCCAGGAAGTGAGATGAAAGGATTTTCAGGAGAGCTAGTAAGTACTTGGGAGGCTGAGGCAAGAGGACACCTTGAGTTCAGACATATGAGGCTAGCCTGAGCAAAAGTGAGACCCATCTGCAAAACAAAACAAAACAGTAACAACAAAAAGAAAGCACAGGGCAGTGGGGAGTGATGATAGGAATAGCCACAAGAAGGCCACTAACACTATCTACTTTGTGCTCTGGCACAAAGGATGAGGGTGAAAAATCAGCCTCTCTTGGGCTGGGGATTTAGTTCAGTGGTGCAGCCACCTGCCTGTCAAGCACAAAGTCCTGAGTTCAATCCCCAGTACCCCCCCAAAAAAGAAGCAGTCTCTATTTATTTACTTTTTTTAGTGTTTCCAAGACAGGGTTTTACTATGTAGTTCAGGCTAGCCTCAAACTCTTGGCGGTCTTCTTGCCTCAGCCCCGAGTATTTGGATTACAGATGTGCACCACCACAACCAGCAGCAGCCAGTCAGGGTTCTCAGGAAACTATGCAGTTCCAAATAAAACAGGAGATGGTACAGGTATTGTGTTGGCAGACCACAAAGCACACATTCCAGAGGTAAAAGATGTTTAAGGGTAAGAAGGCTAAAATCCAGCCAGTGGACACAGAGCAGTAGGTGCTGGGCACTCCTGGTAAGGAAGACTAGAAAGGCTGGGGAAGTGGATCACGAGGCACCATGGGATTTGTCCTGAGCAGCTCTTAAGAGACAGGTGGGCACTAGGCCCCAGGCTGCATATCTGAATGCCTGAATTGGAATTAAGCAGGCAATGAAGTAGGGCGGCTCCTAGCTGATAAACACATTGAAGGAGAATAGCACAGGGCGTGGCACTAACCAGTGAGAGAGCGAGCATGTGAGCCAACCACTTGCCCATCCCCATTTCCCTCCCATCCTGCCCACTGGTCCTCAAAGAACAGGTTTTACTGCACAAGTCTCCCTTTCCCAGAGAGCCACTCACACACCATGCAAGTCACAACCCACCAGGGGTTTAATTCACCTAAGTCAGAAGGACAGTTCAGAAAGGGGCCCTGCCTTGTCCCTCTCCAGGGGTGAGGATCTGCAGGGCACCCTGGGAATGACCAAGCCCAGGGAAGCCTGAGACTAGTCCCTGAACAAGAGGAAAAGTTGGTCTCAGGTCTCAAGCTGCCTCTTCCTCTTCACTTTCCTCCTCACTCTCATAGTATTGTCTGCGGTTGGTGTTAACAAAGAGGTCAGAATCATCTTCAGAGCTGGACTCTTCTGATGACCGTGGCTCAGCTGGGAGTTCTGCCCGAGTCTGTCTGCAAGGGGGAGGAGAACAGAGTTAGCCCCACACTTTCTGAGATCTGAAAACCAGACGTGGAACCAAGAAGTCTGAGAAAAGGACAGCCATGTTTCCAAGCAGTCAGGGACCCATGGACCTTTGGAAAAGCAGTAGCCCTGTAAAATGAAAAGGAGGAACACACAGAGCAAACAGCGAGAAAACCTGACCTAAGAAAATGACTAAGACTGTCCCCCACCCCCAAAATTTGCTACAGCTTTTGGTTTCTGTTAGGAGTTGTAACAATTTTCTACCACCAACCAACACAATGGTCTCATATTCCATAGGCAATGTTCCAAGTATTAGCTTCTTTACTCCTCACAAAGTTCCCATTTTACAGATGAGGAAAGCAAGCTATCAAATAGTTGGTTTAAAGTTACTCAGCTGCAAGTGGCAAAGCCAGGATTTTTTTTTTTTTTCCCCGAGACAGGGTCTCACTATGTAGTTGAGGTTGACCTGGAACTCACTATATATAGTCCCGGCTGGTATTGAACTCACAGAGATCCTCCTGCCTCAGCCTCCCAAGTGCTGGGATTACAGGCATGCACCACCACACCTGGCTAAAGCCAGGATTTTAATTTCTTTCAAGCCAAAATCATAACCACTTATTCTACCATGGACCGAGGAGGTGTCATGAGGTATCCTACAAAGGGATAAAGGAGGCACCAAGACATGACCCTATTTTCTGTCTTCCCTGACCTGGCGATTGGTGCTCACCTGTTTCTGTTGCTGTTGTGCTTCTCAGCCACTTCAGAGAAGGCCTCAGGCCTGTGTGATGACAAGAACCAGGTCAGAGAGAACAGAGAACCTCTCAGCAAAACAACTGTTTCCAGCTGTCCCTACCCGGGATGCCATGATCTCCCCCACCCCCAATTCCCTAGCTAAGAAGTCAGTCTCCCCGCCCCCAAGCCAGAGTCAAAGATGAAGGGAACCACCCTACCAGAACCCCTCCTTCTGCAGAGAACGCACATGGTCCTTGCAAAGCACAAAGGAGATCTCAGCCTTCACTTTTTCTCCCTCTTCAATGGGGTCAACAATGAGAAAGTCCCCTGTAGGTAAAAAAGGCAAAGCCAGTCCTGCTTGCAATGGGGAAAGCCACAGCAACAGGAAATGGTTGTCTCCTGGGGGGCTGCCTCTCTCACCTCTTTTGATCCAGATGTTTTTGCGGTATTTGGAGGGCATGCTTACCAGGAAGCGCTGCCCTTGGGCGGTCTCCACCTCATGCAGATTATTCCCTGGGGTCCTGAGTACCTGGTCCAGGAGAGACCAAGACTCAGTCGGCCTCATCATTCAGATCTTTAACCCCTGAGTTGCACTGCATCTTATCTCCACACTAGGGTTGCAACAGGAGCAAAGGGCTGGAAGGTGGGGGTAAGGGTGGGAGCAGTTTGTGCCCAATGCAACTCACCCTCACGATCTGCTGCCTGTCAGAGGGTACCACGTGCTCCCCTAGCACCTCCTTCACCACATGCTTCCTCTTGGTGGCCTGTGACATGCTGGGTCCAGCCACAGGGTGGTTAGAGACACAGAAACTGTCAGCTCCTCCTGAATTTCTTGGATATCCCTCTCAGAAGTCAGGACTATTTTGAAAACAGAAAAGTCTTTCACTAAGAAATAACACAACTTACAAATATGGACCCTCAAGATCTTACTGTCTGGATTCAGAATCTGTCTTGGGTATTTCCTTTTTTTGGTACTGGGGATGAACTCAGGACCTTTTGCTTGTGAGGCAGTTGGCAGGGTATTTCCTTTTTGTAGTACTGAGAGCAGATCCCAAGGCCTTTGAAACGAGCAACATCCCAGCCTCTTTTTTATTTTGAGACGGGATGTTGGTAAGATGCTCAGGCTGGGCTTGAACTTGTGAACTTCTTGTTCCAGAGTGCTGGGATAACAGGCATGGGCCACCAAGTCCACCTTATTTCCAAACTCCAACTTCTCTGGGCCCCAGAAAAATACATTACCTAACACAGCAAGGCTATAAAAGAATGAAAAACATTCAGGGTAACTGTATCATGACACTAATTCCTGTTGTCAAATCTGCTGGTGACCATCTAACTATACACATGTCCCAGAGAACTGATTCTGGCTGCCTCTGGAAGAAGTTTGAAAATTGTACCTTATCAACATGCTTGTACATCCCAAATCTAGCAATGCCACACAACTCTCAATCTTTTATTACGCTACAGAGACTAATTCGGTGACCACCACAACGATCCAAACTAGAAATGACTTAAAAACAGAGGTATGAGGATTCAATCTGCAGCACATGCCAGTATATGTATCTTCGGAAGAGGGCCGGTACCACAGAGACGGAATGTTTCCGAAGAAAACTCCGAAATACCATTTTTGATTGCTGTCCCTGTCTCCCTCTTCCCTCTACTCCAGAGGAAAGAGCCTCAGAGAAAGACGTCCGCTTACTCTCTGGCTTTCGGGTCCCACGGGCCTGAACTGACAGCGACTCGTCCACGACTCACTTCAAGGCAAACCAACGAAATCACAGAAGTGGAATCTGCTGGTGGTCACAACGGCAGCGTCTGTTTGAACTCGGGTTTCTGCAGTTTTGAGTTGTAGCCTGCCGGATTTCGAGGACGGTGTCCCGAATTTGATCCTGCCGACACTTGTACTTCTGGCGCACTCTCTGAAGCCTTCCGGCCGCACTTCCCCTCTGATGTCCGGCCCTCTAACTCTTCCCACTGCCAGATCGGTCAAGCCTATTCAATTGAGTTCCGGACCCAAGCCGGCAGAGAAAGGAAGTATTCGCCAAGGCTTCTTTTCCTTACACTAAGTGCTGCCGAAGACAAGAGAATACAGAAGACAGCGCAGCTTTCCGAGGACTACTGGAAAGGAGCTGCAACTGGGGAAGGCCACTGATATCCGGGGCTCAACTCTATGGCCCTGAATGGCTAAGAAATACTCAATTTGAATTTTTAAGGCGGGTCTTGAGGCGACCCGGAAGCGGAAGTTGAAGAAAGTTCTAGTGATTTGAGGCCTCAGCGGGAGCGTCCGCGTTTCGGGAGGAACCGTTAGGGGAGCTAAAGCTGCTGGTGAGTGTGGGCCGGGTAGCTGGGACCTGGCTAGAAACGGGAGGAGGCACGGGGAGAAGGTGAAGCAAGACGCGCTGTCGTTGTAGCAGACCAGAGGAAGCGCCCTTGCAGAGGGTTCTGCTGCGCTGAGTGGAGGAACGGCGCGTGGGAGCCGCGGCGCGTGGAGGGGGCGGGGCGACGTGTGTTGAAGGCGGAGCGGCGTGTGTTTGAACGAGGCGTGGACCTTTTGGGGTTGTCGAATCGCGTGTGGGTCCCTGGTCCCCCCTGCTTCGCTCGGTGAATAGTCAGCAGGGACAAGTAGGGTCGAGACCTTTGGTTGACATCACACTCCGTGGCTGTTCTATTCTGGACGACGTCAGTTTTTTTTTTTTTTTTTTTTCCTCCACCGAGTGTTACAGAGGGAGTGACAGCTTCAGGGCAGGACCTGTCTGCTGACCTTGGAAATCTTCTCACTGCCCTGCGTGCGCCACCTGTTAGAGCAGTATAGTATTTCCACTGGGGCAATACCGAAACCCAGTCACCAGGGGAGTGGAAGAGATTTCTCTTTCCAGTAGTAGGGAAGATTCCCAGCCCGCTTTTTCATCTGTGAAGTGAGGAGAATAAACTGCTATAGTGGCTGGTGTATCTTCTTCTTAATATGACATTCTTCCAAGTTTCTGGTTTTCAGTCCTAACCTGCTTTGTCTTGGGATTCCCAGGTTAAGCCTGATCAAGATGACAACGTCCCAAAAGCACCGAGACTTCGTGGCAGAGCCCATGGGGGAAAAGCCAGTGGGGAGCCTGGCTGGTATTGGTGAAGTCCTGGGCAAGAAGTTGGAAGAAAGAGGCTTTGACAAGGTGTGGGGTGGCTGCATGTGCCTAGGGAAAATACAGTATTTTGGGGCAGCTGAGAGTGAGGAATATAAGTGTATGTGGGAGGTTGGACAGTGGTGGATAATCTGAGGTGGCTCTCGCCACTTGGTGATGAGGTGGGGCAGAATCTGCCCTTGATGGATAGAAACTGGAATTTTGTGTTTAGAGTGCCACGAAAGTGCTTGCTTGCCCGTCGTAATACTAATCTGGCCCAAGCTTTTTTATCTTCCAAGATCTGGCTCATTTTCATGGTGGTGTGGCTGAAGATCATACAGTATTTAGCAGCAGTACTTTTCTTTTACCTGTTTTGCAGGCCTATGTGGTCCTTGGCCAATTTCTGGTGCTAAAGAAAGATGAAGACCTCTTCCGGGAATGGCTGAAAGACACATGTGGTGCCAACGCCAAACAGTCCCGGGACTGCTTTGGGTGCCTCCGGGAGTGGTGTGATGCCTTCTTGTGATGCTGTCTGGGGAGCCCTCTGTCCCCAGCCCCAGGGTCCGAGTCTCTAGAGTTCACAGCTGAGGGGAGCACCTCACTCTCCTTACAGTGGAAAAGATTGTTGTTGTACTCACCTCTGATGTATTCCAGGGTCTTTTGGGAGTTCTCTCCCCCACACCGTTTCAACTTTTTTGGAAATCTCGCTCTTGCATGCATCTCCCTTTCTTCTCCTTCCCTTGCCAGTTCCTTGGCTACAGTTACCAGCTTTCCCCAGTGGATTCCCAGCCCCTTCCCTCACTTCCACTTTCAAGTCTGGTGTGTAGGATGCCATTTGGCTCCCCCTTTTTTTTTGCAGAACAGTCACTGTTTTTAGATCAATAAAGTCAGCGGCCTTCATAACTAGATGTTGTGTTTTGAAAAATGAGTGGGCTGGGATTTGTCTTTTCCCCAGGGGTGGACCATGTCTGCTGTACTCCTTACCAGTGCAGACTGAAACTGGCAGCTTCCCACTCCCAGAGGGTAGCCGCCCTAACCACGTGGGCAGGTGCCTTGGAGTGACCCAGTCCCTGAATAATGTGGGAGAGTGTGGGTTGATCTCTTCTGGGAGCCAGGTAGGCTGTTGTGTTCCAGATGTCAGTCAGGTCAACAGCTGGGCTAGGCAGCACCTGGTGGAAAAATCAGTGGGAGTTAGACGTACCAGGAAAAGGGTGAATTGGATATGGGTAAGAGTTCACATCATCTGCTTTCCTGCCCTCTGGGAGCTGTGATAGAACCCAGCAATCTTAGGAAGGGGTGAGGAGTATGGGCATTCCAGGTAGGAGGATTTGAGAGAGTTACACTTGAATCAGTACATTTAGTCCTGTTCTTTTTTTCTCTCTCAGTACCTAGAGTCGAACTCAGGACCTTGCACTTGCCAGGCAGGTGCAGCACCACTGAGCTACATCCCTGGCCCCTATTCCTGTTTTCTTTTGAACAGTTTAGTACAAATCAGCCCTGAAGCTAAAATGTTTACAAACTTTTTTCCTACTGTAGTAATGAGCCATTATTTGGGGGGTGGGTTTCAAGCTGAAGAAAATTGAGACCCAGAGGCTAATTTGCTTATGGACTTGTTGAGAGGTAGCCAGATCGGAATTTGGAAACCCCCATATCTAGAAGACTATTCCTTGGTCATGTGTCTCAGCCTCTCCGAGCCTCAGTTTCCCCTCTTAGAAAATGAGGTTGCTGTATGGAACACATAAAATACTAGTATAACTCCCACCTGTATTTGAAATTTATCCCTTCAACAGCATCATTGAGCAGTGACTTGCTTACAGTATAAACAAAACAATTTTCAACATAATGATTACTGTTTAGGAAGGCAAGTATAAAAATGAGGACAATAGAAATATTTAGTAACCTCAGGGTAGGAAGAATAAAGAGAAAGTTGGCAAATTTAAATCTTTTATGTTAGAAATTTTATCTAAAACCACAATGAAGAGACCAAACCAGAATGGAAAAGGATAGTTGCACAGTGTTAAACAATAAAGGACCTCAGGCAAAGCGCATGAAGAACTGCAATAAAAAAAAAGGCAGACAGGGCTGGGGATTTAGCTCAGTGGTTCGGTGGCCTGACTTGAAAGCGCAAGGACCTGAGTTCAATCCCAGGTATGGAAAA
>NW_022900939.1:22774214-22803368 GCF_012274545.1 Fukomys damarensis | reverse complement strand
AAAAAAAAAAAAAAAAAAAAAAAAGAAAAAGGCAGACAACACAATAGGAAAATTGTTAAAAATACCTGAAAAGGGCATTTGAAAAGATTTAATTTTATTAGTAATTAGGGGAACAAATTGCCACCAACACCACCCAATTGACAAAAATGTTAGACAATGGCAAGTATTGAGCAGATGTAGCAACAGGAACTGATATCCAATTGGTGGGAGTATAAATTGCTTGTAAAAACAGTTGAGTGTTAACTTTGCAAAACTGACACACCCCATGAGCTAGCAGTTCCCTTCTCCGATTGCCTCAGAAACTCATGAACATCTGTGGCAGGACCTACACAGATGTGCACAGCTGCGTTGTCTAAAATCCTGGACTGGGCACAGCTCTTACGGTTCTTAGTACTACAGTAGATAAAGTAATTAAAACAGAAGGGCAGGGATTTCGCTCAGTGGTGCTGCTGCCAGCCTTGCAAGCAAAAGGTCCTGAGTTCGATTGAAAAGAAAAGGAAAAAAAAAACAAAACAAAACAGTCGCAGTTGGATAACAGCTAGAACAAATCTATCTGGGTTTTTGTTTGTTTTTTTGGTTTTTTTGGTGGTACTGGGGATCAAACTCGAGACCTTGTGCTTGCAAGGCAGGTACAGTGACTGAGCTAAATCCCGGGCCCTAGAACAATAAATCTCAAAACATACTGAGTAAATGTAGCAAGACACAAGATCCAGTCATTTTAAATAAATTCATTCTTAGGGATATGTGCATAGATGGTAAAGTTAGAAAAGGAAGGAAGTGTTTACTAAAAGCTTATAAAAAGCAAGCCTGGCATAGTGGCACACACCTGTAATCCCAGAACTTGGGAGCTGAGGCAGGAGGATTGCTTTGAGTCCAAGGCCAGCCTAAACTACATAGTGAGATCTTGTTTCAAAAAAAAAAAAAAAAAGAGTCAACATAGCTGAGCATGGTGGCACATGCCTATAGTCCCAGCACAGGAGGCTGAGGCAGAAGGATCACTTAAATTCAAGGCCAACCTGGATCTACTGAGACCCTGTCTCAAAAAAATGAAAAAACAAAAAACCAAGTAGACCCTAGGGGTATAGCTCAGTGATAGGGCATGTGCTTATCATGTGTAGGGACCTGATTTCAAGCACCAGCACCAAAAACCCATAGTAAGGAAAATGTGTCAATAGTGATTATCTTTGGAGAAGAGAAGAGTATGATAATGGAAGAGTTTGGGGCTGGCTTTTCCATTTTTCCTTTTTGCCAGTAACCCAGGGCATTATTCCAGTGAGCTACATTTAAACCCTTTTCAATTTTATTTTGAGACAGGGTCTTGGTAAATCACCAAAGCTGACCTCAAATTTGCAATCCTACCTCAGATTCTAGTAGTTGGGATTATAGGAGTACACCACCGCACCTAGCAGTTCTTAGCCTGTGGAATGGTAATATAGGGATTGACTAATTTTTGTTACATTAAACAGAGGGCTGAACATGTAGCTCAGAGGGTGAGCATTTGCCTAATATGTGTGAGAGACCCTGGGCCCAACCCCCAATACTGCAAAAGAAAAAAAAAAAAGTATATTCTGTGCCCTTACCTGGTAAAAGGAAAACTGAAAATAAGAGGATAAAACAGTTACAAAATAAGTTGGATGCTACACTGTCATCAGTAGGGATGAGAGTTCAGTGAGGCTGGGTCTGAGTAGTGTCAATGGCCCGTGATGGAAGGGGCACCAGTGACCACAGCAGGTGGCCTTGGCCAGCTACTACAGAGGCAGTAGCAGCTTCCTCTGCTCAGGTGGGAGGTACACCCTCAAGGTATAGAAAAATCCAGAGGGCCAAGCCAAGAGATGCTGCCCAGTTGCCAGAAGATTGGGAAAAGAGCTGTCAGCACTTTTCATATTTTTTTTTTTTTTTTTTTTTTTTTGAGGCAGGGTCTCACTATGTAGCTCAGGCTAGCCTCAAACTTGCAGTGATTCTCTTCCCTTAGCCTGCTGGTGCTGGAGTTATAGGCATGTGCCACCACACTTGGCTCATATAGGAAGTTTTAAAACCTGAATGAAGACCAAAATACACTGTGAGCAAAATGATTATTGAAGAGAGACAGGACCCAACCACAAAATAGCTAATTTAAAAAAAAGGGATCTTAACCTACTATCCTAAAGCTAATTCATTTATTTCCCCTTAGTCCTTAACAGGTGGAACTGGAGGGGAGGCAAAGGGCCAATGATACCTACCTTGTGTCTGCCCTGGCTGCATGTTGGGGAAGAACTCGGGCCTCATGCAAAGAAAGCAAGCGATCTACCTACTGAACTACACCCTAAAGCTGCTGTGGCTTTAGAGTGGTGGTCCCAGGTGGGTCTCAGTGTCCCGTGGGAATCAGGCCTCTGCCCTGTTTCCCTGGGTCCCAGGTCAGAACCCTGCACGAGCCCCAGGGCAGTGGGAGAGGCTGGTGGGAGGAAGGCTTCGACGCCCCTCACTTGCCTGCCATTGTCCCCAGCTGGTGGCTGGTGTCAAGTACTACCTGACCATGGACTTGGAGAGCACAGCATGCCGGAAGACCAGGGTCTCCGGAGACCACATGGACCTCACCACCTGCCCCCTGGCCACAGGGGTGGAGCAGGAGGTAAGAGTGATGTCCCATGCCCGGGCCCTGTGCGGAGCCTGAGGCCCCTCAGCTTGGCCACCCTGAGCTGGTCTGGCTGGCCAGGCGGAGGCCTGGCTGAACCTGCCCAGCCTTGGTGACTCAACCTCCAGGCCTGTGTGTGGCCCAGGGAGGTGAGGCCGGGGCTTCCCCAGGGCTGGGAGTTGGCTGGAAACATCTGGGAGCTGGATCTAGCTCTGGCCACCTGACTCCATGTCCATGTCGCTCAAGCCAAGGAATGCCCATCTCTGCCCCCGAGCGTGGTGGCAGGCAGAGGGCTGGGTGCTGGGAGGAGGCTGGGGCGGGCTCAGCCCTCCTTGTCTCCCATGCCGTCTCCACAGAAGCTGCGCTGTGACTTTGAGATCCTTGAAGTCCCCTGGAAGAATTCCACCGAGCTTCTGAAGCACAAATGTATGCAGCAGTGACTGACCCCAGGGCCAGCACCAGAGGGGCTGCACACAGGGTGGAGGGCACTGCTGGGCCCCAGGCCACATGGGCTGCAATAAACAACCAGCGCTGCTTCTTGCATTGGTGTCTCCCGTGTGCTTCACTGCTTCCCCTCCTGATCCCCACTCCTGCTCCTAGTGGCTTCCAGGACACCCAGGCACCCCCAGGGCAGCTTCTGCTGTCTGCCCAGCAGGCCAAACAGCCCAGCATCACACCACGGAAGCACAAACCTCCAGAGCCCCAAACAGCCAGAGCTCCCAACAGGGTCTGTGGTAGGGAGGCAGTGGGAGACTGGCATGAGAAGGATGATGTCCCCTGCCTGGCCTAGGATAGTGTCTGTGAGCGCTCTGCGGGGAACATGTGCCCTGCTGTTCTCGGCGGTGAGGAGCAGCTTGGGGTTCAGCTGTGGGGTTCAGCTTGGCTCACCCCAAGGACACCGATCTCCCACCCACACCCCCCTTCCCAAGCCTGCATGTGGCCCAAAGCCCAGCACCTGTCCTGCAGCTCCCTGGGGCCAGGAGGCCACGAGGCCAGGGCAGTGCTTCTCATGTCCTCACTGTGGCCCACGCACCAGGGGGACTCTCCCATGCCTTGTCCCAGGCAAGGCCCCTGCAGGTGCTTGCCCAAGTGAGTAAGCTCAGATCTGCTGCCCACAGAGGGAGGATTCTCAGAGGAGGGATAGGTTTGCTTTAACATCCTCTAAGGGAAACAGAGTTGCGACATTTTTGCCACTGGCATTTGTGGTTGCAATCCCAAGTCTCCCATGTGCACACGCACAGTCAGGTAGATCTAGACACCACGGAAGTATTATGGAAACCACCATCACCCACCGGCTAGCTACCCAGAAGGCCAGGTGAACAGAGCAGGGGTCCACCCCAGGGACGTGACCTGGAGATATGTACCAGACCCCAAACACCCAGGCTGGTGCCCCAGGTGCCATGCCCAGAGGGTTCCTCAGAGACACCAGTGCATACCCATGCCGGGGACAGGACACAGTAACCATATGCGTTTGGAGCCCTGGATGTTGGCAGAGTCAGGCTGGGGCCAGCAGCCTAAGGGTGGCATGGGGAGTACCCTGGGAGCCATATACAACTAGTGAATCTCAAACAATACTGAGCAAATTATGAAAAACATAAAATGATGTGTTTCCACCTCTGTAAAATTAAGAAATTATTGTGCCAGGGATGGAGCTCTGTGGTAGAGCTGTGAGAGAGTGCCTGCAGGAAAGCACTGAGGCCCTGGCTTCAGTCTCCGTATGGGAAGCAAAAAGTAAGTTTTTGCTTAGTTAGTTCTGCATAAGTGATGAAACTAAAATGAAAACCATGGAAATGGTTGTTGTAAAAGTGAGCAGTAAAAATAATATCAACAGTGACCATCTTTGGGGAAGAGGATGAAAGTATGATTATACAAGGGCTTGGAGGTGGAAGTGGCATTTCCCTTTTTTGTTGTTATTTTTTTGCTTGTTTTGTTTTGTTTTTTTTGTAACAGGGTCTCACTATGTAGTCAAGACTAACCTGGAACTCACTGTGTAGCCCAGGCTGGTCTTGAACTCACAGTGATCCTCCTGCCTCAGCCTCTTGAGTGCTGGGGTTACAAGCATGCACAACCACACTGGGCACATTTCCCATTCTTGACCTGTGGGGTAGAAATATAGTCATTGACTTTGAAATCATTTGATAAACAGAACATGTATAGTCTGTTTCATATTCTTTTTTTTTAGGGATGAGTCAGGCCAAGCATATTTAATAACCCTTACTGAGAGAGAGCTGAAAACTACCTGACATATTTCCTAAATCAGTAAATCATATTTGGGTACAAATGATCAAAAAGGGGGATTGTCACCGACCTCAAGGCCACAGGCAGATAGGATTCTGGGTCCCAGGGTGAGTCCAGGATGTGGAACCCTGTGAAAGGCAGCTGTGGCAAGTGGTGTCTGTCCGATACCAGGTTCCAGGCAGGGAGGGATAGCAAGCGTTGGCTCAGAACAGGGAAGGAACCTGAGTTGGTGCTAGAACTTGCTGAGGCCATAGCCTCACTTATAGTTTTTGGCAGGAAACTCCTGCCGGCCTTGGCCCTTGCTGTCAAAGTTTCTCACTCAATGGATGATCTGCAGCTGTTGCTCAGTGGTGGCAGTGATGTTCATGTCATCTGGGATGTGGACATAACAGACATTTTGGCCCGTTACGAAGAGGTCATCTAGCTCAGCCTGGTGCCCCTGACGGTCCGTGTAGGTGACCTTGGCCAGGCGGATGTTCATGAAAGCATCGACGTTGTCAATGTGTCCGTGGCCACACTCTCATCCCGTAGGTCCACGGTGGTCACCTGGCCCTGAAGGCCCTGCAACAGGATGATCAGGCTATTCTCAGAGCTGGTCCGCTCCTTTCCCGAGTGGCTCACTGCCACTCTTCCACGCCGGCCGGCTGCTCGCTGTGGGCAGAAGCACACAGATGGGAGCTGTAGCAGGTGAAGGGCCTCGCTGCCAATTCACCTTCACTAGCTTCTCAAAATCCCCAGCACCGGCCTTCCCAGTCCTGACCAACTCCCCAGTTTTGGCCTTCATGCATACAGGTTTCATACACGCATCTCATAGTATTCTCAGATCACTTTACAAGCCAAGGATTACTTGCACCTATTTTTTAGATGAGGAAAATATGGCAAGGAGAGACCAAATCATTTTTATAACTTGCCCAAGATCACATAAATGCTAAGTGGAAGTGCTAGGATTCAGATCCATAGCTGCCTAGCCCCAGATCCCACACCAGTGGTTCTGAGTCTTTATGGTACATCAGACTCACCTCATGAGGTGAGGTTGGGTTTTGTTTTGTTTGTCTTTAGACAGGGTCTTGGTATGTATTCCAGGCTGAACTTGAACTTGTCGCAATCTTCCCACCTTAGCCTTCCAAGTGCTGGGATTACAGGCATTTGGCACTACACCCGGCCAACTTGGGAAGTTTTTACCTGGCCTCCACACCTCCAAGATTCTGATTTATCTGGTTGGGGGGGTGAGGCCCAAGTATCCTAAATTTAACAGCTCCCTGAGTAATTCTGATATGCTGACAACCTTGAGAACCACTCTCCTAAAGTAGTTTACATCCTTGCTACTCAAAATAGCAAGTGTTGTGGGCTGGGCATCCTCAGAGCAGTTGTGAAGAAATATAAAAGCTTGGTTCTTGCCAGGCCTGGTGGCACACACCTGTAATCCCAGTACTTGGGAGGCTGAGGCATGGGGTTGTCTCGAGTTGGAGGCCAGCCTGGGCTGCATAGTGAGCTGAAGGCCAGCCTGCACTACAAAGTGAAACCCTGTCTCAAAGAAAAAAAAGTGGGGGGGACTTGCTATAGACCTAATGAAACATAATTGACCCCTCTGTGAATTAGATAGATGTTAAAATTTGGAAATCAGGTGGGTGTGCCCCAGCACTTTGGGAGGCCGAGGCAGGAGGATCAAAAATTTGAGCAAAGAGGCAACTTAACCATTTATGAAGACCCAGCCTCAAAAAATAAAAATGATGAGGGGAGGGAAGAAAAGAAGTAAAAATTAAGACTTGTCATGTACATGTGCCAACTCCCCATGGTGAATATAATCATTATGTACTATAAACATGTACTAATAAAATTTTAAATTTTAAAAAAGGTCAACCTTTATGAAGAGCAAATAAATAAGACTGGGGATGTAGCTCAGTGTGAAGGCCCTGGGTTCAATCCTTAATTCATGCCGGATTCCTTCGCTTCCAGTGCTTGCGATCCTCCGGAAGCCCACTGGTGCCTAGCTAGGTTGCCTGCCACTGCCACCTCCTCGATGAGAAGCCACGGCAACACCGGCCATCGGAGATCTTAACACTAAACGCATAGGTGCTCCATCCTGCATCTCCTGAGGGCGTACTGTAGATTATCTTCTGTTTCATTTTCTGTGTATTGGCTATATCTCAGGAAAATAGAAGGAAAAAGAGCCAGGATGGAGCACTGGAGGGATAAATTTAATGCTGTGTTACATCAGTAGAGATAAGCGCTCAGTTAAGCTGGCTCTGGGCAATGTGTGTCCTTCACCCTGAGAGAGTTCCTGTGGCTACAGTAGGGCCCAGGTGTGGCTCCTGCTGCTTCCTGGGAGGTTGCTCCGGTGTCTGTAGCCTGGACTGAGGTGGAGAGAGGGCTTCCCTGGAGTTCCGGGCCATACTCTGTGTCTGATTTCCTGGATGGGTCCAGGCACACTCAGCCTCAACCTTTCTGCCATGATGCCGTCACACAGGTCTGATGTATTTAGGTGGGGGCTTGGTAGGGCCACAGTCTTCCCACACTTCAGTCCTGACACTGCCAGATTATTGCCTGTATGCTGTGAGGTGATGGAGACCCTTCTTCCTCCTCAAAGCCCTTCCTGTGGTTCCAGCTCACACCGGTTTTACTGGACTTGACGGTGGGTCCCTGGTGGACCTTATTTCTGTCTGCCCTGTTTCTTCATCATCTGTCTTTCCCTGGTTCACTCAGGGACTTTGTCTCCCCTCTCCTCTGGAGCCTGGCAATGCCCATGAAGAGTTGACAGACAACAGATTCTTAACTGGGCTCCCTATTCCGTCCCACACATGTTCCTGGATCAGTCCTGAGGCAGCAGGAGATAAAGGCCATCTAAAATGTGTGATGTGATAAAATGACCTCTCAGAGGCCCTGCCCTTACCTGGTCAGCAGGCCAGAGGAACCAAGACCTGGCATGCCAGAGGAGAAGGCAATCTTGGTGTGGAGGGGTAGGAGCCAGGGTCTTAGCATCAACACAGGGCCCATCAGATTGGGCCTGGTCACCCATTGCCTGGGGACATGGGTGGGCCTGAAAGTCAGCAATTACTCACCCAGAGCACCCCCACCTCACCCAGCCAGAGCTTGACTCCTCAGCCACTCTGGTCATGAGTGTTCAGATCCAGCTTGGAATTTAGGGTGAACCCAATTCATGTACCCAGCGTCTTCATGGTTTCTACCTGTTGCCCCTGGAAAGGAAGTAGGGGACAGATACCATCCAAGACACTTTCCTGCCCTGCCTGGTAACCACCCATGTGCTGTGGAAGGCACATAGTGGGTGCTTTTGGCTGTTGGTCTTCTAGGTTACCCCCTCTCTGCAGGGACCGAGGCTCTCTCTGCCATCTCTCTGGCCCTTGACCAATGGTACCCTGGGAGAGCCAATCTGGCCTCACAGTGATCTAGATGGAGCAAGTTGCTTCACTGCTCAGAGCTTCTGTCTCCTCCTGTTAGCCAGTGTGGGTCTGTGAAGCTTCAACCAGCTGCTAAACAAAAAGTCCCTGGCACTTAGGAGAACTCCTTCAGGGATCACTGTTGGCCACAGGTGTACTTTCAGGGAAGGGATCCTCTATCTGACTAAAGGCTCAAGGAAGAAGGCTCTAGGGCAGCAAGAGGCCCTGTAGGGCCTGATCCCAGGGGCCAGGGATGTTGAAGGCCCATCCTGGTCAGGAAGACCCATTTGGCCAGGCTGCAGGCGACCTGGGTTGGGTGTTGGCAAAACTGGAAGCTGTGGCGGTGTCTTGTGAGGATGGCCATTCACAAGCCCATGCTCAGTCCAGTGCTTTCTCTGGAAGCCATACTGGTCCCTACAGGATGGAGTCCAGGCTGTAGGCTGTGCTCCAGAGGAGACCCAGTTCTGGGAACCCCACCCCTCTCCATTGGTCAAGGGCCAGAGAGATGGCAGAGAGAGAGCCTCGGTCCCTGCAGGGAGGGGTTACTTAGAAGGCTGACAGCCAAAAGCACTCACTGTGCACCTTCCGCAGCACCTGGGTGGCTACCAGGCAGGGTAGAAAAGTGTCTTGGGTGGTATTTGTTCCCTACATCCTACAGAAGACCTCTGTATGTGTGGAGCAACCTCAGGCTCACACCCCGGGACACTTGCTGTCACCACTCCAGGCCCACTTCACCCCTTTCCCTCAGCCCCTTCCTGTTTCCTGCTTGCAAGTAGAAAACTTCTCTGCAGCCCACTATGTGGATGAGAGAACATTGTGAAGCTCTTGCCCAGCCCTGGCATAGGCCAGGAGCCCACTGATTGCTACTTTCCCTTGCCCCCTCCCTTTCTTTCCAAGACACCAAGTGTGGGACTTCAGACCTGTAAACAATCTTGATTCTTGTGAGAAGTGACTAGTGGGTGAGAAGTCCTTGGAAACTGCTGGATTGTGGAGCCAAAGACTTAGCAGCATCGGCACCAAGTTGTGATAGGCAGGGTAGGTACCAGTGAACTGGGGATCTGTTGGTGGGTGACATCTGGGACCTTGGCTAGTTACTGAGGGAGCTGTGGCAGTGACTGGGCTCCATAACAGAAGAGCCGAGCTGGGAGAGCCAGAAGATGTTCCTTGGCTGGTTGAGGCTGTCTCTGCTACCTCTCCCCTGGGGAGAACAGGTGCCACTTACTCTACCTCCACCCAGGTTCCCTCAATTTAGGGTCCCTGCCTGGCCATGGCCTGATCATCAAGCCAAGCCTGGGCCTCTTGCCCACAAAATGGAGCCTGTCCCTTTAAGACAGACACCTGAGCCCCTAACAAACTTGTAACCAGTCTCTGGAATCCCAGGGAGGGGGCAATTTGTTTTTCATAGCTGGCTGAAGGGATTGAGAAGACAGGTGGTGCTGACTGGGCAGCAACCATGCTCTGATCTGAGAAACCACTTCCTTGTGGCCTTGGAATTCTAAGAGGTCTAGAAATGGGGACAGGGATATGCTGGATGCCTACTTATAATAGTCATCAAAATAAGAGCTACCACTTTTTTTTGTTTCGTTTTTTTGAGACAGGGTCTCGCTATGTAGTTGAGACTGACCTGGAACTCACTATGTAGCCCAGGCTGGTCTCGAATTCACAGCAGTCCTCCTGCCTCAGCCTCCTGAGTGCTGGGATGAGGTGAGGTGTACCACCACACCTGGCAGGATAATGTAAGGACTGTTATCTTCTTTTTCCAGATGAGGACAATGAGGCTGTGGGAGGTTGAAGGACTTATCCAGGCACTGGGTCAGTAAGGTGGAAGCGGGTATGACAAGCTCTCCTTCCTGCCAGTTGTCATCTTTTGGCACAGATTCGACTTAGATTGCCAAGGCTCAAAGGATAAGATCTTCATTAACTAGATTCCAGCTCCTGTCCTTGGGCAAATCAGTTCTGAGCTCTTTCCTCCTCTGTAAGGAGGAACTCAAGATCCTCTTGCTTCAGCCTCCTGAGCGATGAGATTAGAAGCATGAGCCACCACTCCAGATACATCACTTGGTCTTTAGGAAGCGCTGCATAGCTGACGCAGGGTGTGTAGATCAGTGGCAGAGCACCTGCCTTGCACGCCCAAGGCAGGGTTGGACTCCAGCACCAAGGGCACTGTATGAGAATACTGGTTGCCCCTTCCCCATAGGAAGGAAACCTTACTAATTCCCATTTTTGCTGGCTGTGAGTTAAACAGCTTGGCTCAGTAACGTTGCCTTCTTACTTGTTGCTTATATAGCACTGGCCCTCTTCTAAGCTCTCTGCTGGGTCAGGTCGTTGAATCCTCACAATACCCATTTTTCAGAGGAGGAAACGGAAATAATAGCGATGAGAGCTCAGCCACAGATGCTGGTGACAGTGCACACTGCACAAATGTCCCGTCTACTGTTCCTATGGTAGCACTAGTTGGGGGGCGGCGTCGCTGACCTCTCTATCTGTGGACAACAGAGGAGTGGCATCCCGCTTGCAGGTGTCCTAGGGTCTGTTCGCCACCAGCTCATTCCAGCTCGCTGGATCTGGGGGCGGGGCAGGCGGACTGAGGCGGAGGGCGGGGCTGCTGAGCCCTTAAAAGCTGCTCAGGGCAGAGGCTCCGCACCGACAGCTGCCGCCATGGCTCGTCAGCAGCTGACTCTGGCGATGGGCCTGTCTCTGCTCGCAATCTGCCTCCTGGCGCTGTCTCCGGATGCCCGCGCCCAGCCGCGGGACCGCAGGACTGGAGAACGCAAGAACCTGTCCATCAACGACCCGCAGGTGCAGAGGATGGCACAGACAGCGGTGACCACCTTCAACAGTGGCAGCAACAGCGCCTACTACTTCCGTGACACCAACATCATCAAGGCGGAGAGACAGGTGCGGAGAGCTGGGGAGCAGGGCAGAGTGGCCAGGTGGGGTTCCAGAGCCCAGGGGGGTTCTGCCCAGAGCCGAAAGAGCACCCCATATTTTCATACAGTCCCTTTGTAGGGGGCTTGTTGGAATTCATCCTCAAGTCTTGGACGAGCTAGGCAAGTGCTCTGCCTCTCTAGGCTCTGGAGCCCTACCAGGCCACTCTGCGACATAAATAAATAACAAATTTTAAAAAGCCATGTGAATGAAGCTAGTTGTCTTGGCAAAGGCTTTTAATCTCAGCACTGGGGAAGCTGAGGCAGAAGGGTCGAGTTTGAGGACAGCTGTGACTGTATAGTAAATTCAAGGCCAGCCTGGAGGGAGACCCTGTCTCAAAAAGCCAAAAACAAAAGACAACAAACAATAACAAACTCCAAGTGAATTCCAAAAATTTATGAAAAACCAAATACCTAAATTTCAAAAAAAGACAGGATCCAACCCTGTCCAAGGAGTTGCCTCACTTTGCCTGGTTTCTGCCAAATGCCAAGACAGGGAGAAGGATAGGGCCCCGTGACATCTCCCTTTTGTCTGCCTTGGCTTCAGCAAGGTGGTCCCAGGTGGGTCTCAGTGTCCCGTAGGAATCAGGCCTCTGCCCCATTTCCCTGGGTCCCAGGTCAGAACCCTGCACGAGACCTAGGGCAGTGGGAGAGGCTGGTGGGAGGAAGGCTTCGATGCCCCTCACTTGCCTGCCATTGTCCCCAGCTGGTGGCTGGTGTCAAGTACTACCTGACCATGGACTTGGAGAGCACAGCATGCCGGAAGACCAGGGTCTCCGGAGACCACATGGACCTCACCACCTGCCCCCTGGCCACAGGGGTGGAGCAGGAGGTAAGAGTGATGTCCCATGCCCGGGCCCTGTGCGGAGCCTGAGGCCCCTCAGCTTGGCCACCCTGAGCTGGTCTGGCTGGCCAGGCGGAGGCCTGGCTGAACCTGCCCAGCCTTGGTGACTCAACCTCCAGGCCTGTGTGTGGCCCAGGGAGGCGAGGCTGGGGCTTCCCCAGGGCTGGGAGTTGGCTGGAAACATCTGGGAGCTGGATCTAGCTCTGGCCACCTGACTCCATGTCCATGTCGCTCAAGCCAAGGAATGCCCATCTCTGCCCCCGAGCGTGGTGGCAGGCAGAGGGCTGGGTGCTGGGAGGAGGCTGGGGCGGGCTCAGCCCTCCTTGTCTCCCATGCCGTCTCCACAGAAGCTGCGCTGTGACTTTGAGATCCTTGAAGTCCCCTGGAAGAATTCCACCGAGCTTCTGAAGCACAAATGTATGCAGCAGTGACTGACCCCAGGGCCAGCACCAGAGGGGCTGCACACAGGGTGGAGGGCACTGCTGGGCCCCAGGCCACATGGGCTGCAATAAACAACCAGCGCTGCTTCTTGCATTGGTGTCTCCCGTGTGCTTCACTGCTTCCCCTCCTGATCCCCACTCCTGCTCCTAGTGGCTTCCAGGACACCCAGGCACCCCCAGGGCAGCTTCTGCTGTCTGCCCAGCAGGCCAAACAGCCCAGCATCACACCACGGAAGCACAAACCTCCAGAGCCCCAAACAGCCAGAGCTCCCAACAGGGTCTGTGGTAGGGAGGCAGTGGGAGACTGGCATGAGAAGGATGATGTCCCCCGCCTGGCCTAGGATAGTGTCTGTGAGTGCTCTGCGGGGAACATGTGCCCTGCTGTTCTCGGCAGTGAGGAGCAGCTTGGGGTTCAGCTGTGGGGTTCAGCTTGGCTCACCCCAAGGACACCGATCTCCCACCCACACCCCCCTTCCCAAGCCTGCATGTGGCCCAAAGCCCAGCACCTGTCCTGCAGCTCCCTGGGGCCAGGAGGCCACGAGGCCAGGGCAGTGCTTCTCATGTCCTCACTGTGGCCCACGCACCAGGGGGACTCTCCCATGCCTTGTCCCAGGCAAGGCCCCTGCAGGTGCTTGCCCAAGTGAGTAAGCTCAGATCTGCTGCCCACAGAGGGAGGATTCTCAGAGGAGGGATAGGTTTGCTTTAACATCCTCTAAGGGAAACAGAGTTGCGACATTTTTGCCACTGGCATTTGTGGTTGCAATCCCAAGTCTCCCATGTGCACACGCACAGTCAGGTAGATCTAGACACCACGGAAGTATTATGGAAACCACCATCACCCACCGGCTAGCTACCCAGAAGGCCAGGTGAACAGAGCAGGGGTCCACCCCAGGGACGTGACCTGGAGATATGTACCAGACCCCAAACACCCAGGCTGGTGCCCCAGGTGCCATGCCCAGAGGGTTCCTCAGAGACACCAGTGCATACCCATGCCAGGGACAGGACACAGTAACCATATGCGTTTGGAGCCCTGGATGTTGGCAGAGTCAGGCTGGGGCCAGCAGCCTAAGGGTGACATGGGGAGCACTCCTTCTGCCCTTTTCTGCTGTCCACGCACCCTCTCTTCCAAGCAAGACCTCACACACCACCAGACCTCACGTACCGCCATTCCTTCTCAACCCCTGCCCAATTCTTGCCCCTAAGGCCCTACCTGCTACCCCTGGAAGCCATATCTGGGTAGCATTGAAGAGAGGGTAAAGGGAGACTTGAGCGTCACTTGGAGTGTGAGTAGCTGACGGTTTGTGTTTGACAGGGACACAGGATTTTTTCCAGCCCTGCTTCTGTTGGAGCCTATCAGCTTGGCAGTTCAGACAGCCCAGAGTTTTTGTTGCTGCCTCGGTAAGTGTCACCAAACAGGAGGCTCCTGCCTGGGGCTCGTAGAGGTAGCTGGCAGGAAACGAATGCTTGTTGAATGAATGTGTGAAGTCTTGGGGTGAGGCATGGCCCAGGGATATGTGTCTAGTGACTTCTCCATCTGTAGAATCTGTGCCCAGGTCCCCAGTGGCATTTCCTCTGTACTGTCTATTCCTGGGCCTCAAGCTAGCTGGTGCCCTTGGCCAGGCCAGGGAGGAGAAGAGAAGCTGCTTATGTCCTGAGGCCTTGTGGGCTGGCTGCACTGCTATGTGGTTCAGCCCAGAAATCTGTGTATGTGTGTGTATATGGGAGGGTGTTCGTAAAACCATCACACCCTGGATTGGTCTTCACTAATGGCGAAATAGTTGTAGTTGGTGGAAGACTCCCAACCTTGGATGGGGAATTCTGGCCTCTGGCCTGGGCTTGACCATGGCCCAGTGCTAGGTCTGCAGTGCCAGCACAGGCCAATGTCCCACCACCAGCCTAGTGTGGACATGGGCTCTGGGCATCCTGCCTATGGTCAGGCTGTAAAGTAAGCTCTAGACCAGGGAGGCTGGGATCAGCCTTCAACCTCATTCCCTGTGGCCCTTCCCAACTGCAGTGGACTCTCTGACAGCCCCTACCCACACCCGCCCTGAGGTCAGAAGGACTTGAATATCCTCCCCCAGTGCCTCATCTGGGTTCATTAGTCTAACTTCAGGCAAGGAAGGGGTTGGCTGTGACATCTGATCTCTGGTTTCTTTTTTTGTTTTGTTTTGTTGCTTTCAGACAAGGTCTTGCTGTGTAGTCCAAACTGGCCTGGACCTCACTGTGTAGCCCAAGCTGGCCTTGAACTTGGGGCAATCCTCTTGCCTTAGCTTTCAAAGTGCTGGGATTACAGGTGTGTGCTGAGTCTGCTCTTGACTTCTGGATTCTTGATATTCCCGCTGGCATCTTTATACCAGATGTGGAGATCCTGGGTTCTGAACCACATTTTGTTTGTTTTTAATTTTTTGTTTTTTTGAGACAGGGTCTCACTATGTAGTTGAGACTGACCTGGAACTCACTATGTAGCCCAGGCTGGTCTCGAACTCACAGCAATCCTCCTGCCTCAGCCTCCCAAGTGCTGGGATTACAGATGTGTAATCCCTGGCCTGAACCATATTCTTGGTGTTGCAGAAGGAATTGGCAAGTGACATGCACATAGAGATGAGCTGAATGAAAGTAAAATAATAAAAAGTTTATTTGCCAGTAAAAGTCAAATCACACTCAAAAAAGCAGTGATCGACTCCCTATTAGATTGCAGCTCCCCTTTTATAGGTTTTACAGCCATGATCTGATCTCATTCAGATGGTTACATTTCATTTCCTCAGTTCATATTACCCACGTATAAATTACGGTAACAAGACAATTAACTTTAACCCAGACATAACAATTCCTTGTAGTTGGGGAGTTTACCTCAAGATTCATCTAGCTATCTATTCTAGTGCACAGGAAGCGGGTATTCAAGGATAGGGATGAGGCCAGATGTCCCATTTCATGGTCAATGCCTCCATCGTCTGTCTATTTTGAACTCAACAAAGTAGATTGCTGTCAGAGACAGCAAAAGTCATTTTACGTTTTTCTAACATTTTGTAGGTTTTTAGATTATTTACAAAAGTTTTTTGTATCCCCCCCCCTTTTGGCTAACTCCTTACTCCTTGTTGAATTTATACCAATTATATCTAATGGGTAGCTGAGTAAGTGGTACATAGTAAGCTTTATTGGCTCTAAGGGCAGGTCACTCATGATGCCAATTGCCTGATAAGACATCATGGTGAGTGGGGCACAAGTCCAGCAGAGACTAATTCCTGGTCTGCTGTAGCAGCAGTGAATGAGTTCCATCAATTAAATCCATCATATCTATTCCTATATAATTCTTTGGATGTTCTTTTAAGATATTTTGTATTTCCTGCAGCACAGGAGTTTTTGTTTTTCTGTTTCTGGAAAAAAAGAAAAACATCTGGGGGATTCTTCCAGACCTTTTAAATCTGTAGAATCCATCTTTTTAAACTCTGAGGCCCATGTCTAGCAGTTGACTGATATCCAATATAAACATGAAAAATTATTGCCTGTAGCTGGCTTGCTTTCCAAGGCCAAGCTATATACATTTTTAAAGGGTTATATTGTCCCTTTTTGCAGTTATCACAATTGCCAGTACTTCTGATCACAGTAGAACTGTTTAACGATATTGAGTTTTATCTGAACAATACATCTTTTTTGTGTGTAAATCCCCCACATTGAAGTATGGTACCAGAGTTTCCATGATGTTCTTGTGGGCAGGCATTAAAAAGAAGTGTGAGGGGATGTCCTTCCAGTTCCCATTTGACAATTTTAAAGGTCACATTTTAAAATCAAATTTATCATTGTTAGGCTTACAAACTCTTAATTCAAAACCAAAACAATGCATAACCGCTTGACACAATTAAAGAGTCCATAATATCTTGATTGCAATCCTCATTTTTCGGCCGTATCTGGACTCACCAGCTTCCGGTGTGGTGAGAGCAGGGCTTTGAGTACGCTGTCTCCTGGAGTTGAAGTCCGTGAAGTTCTCTGGATAAGCTTGTTTCACTCTAGAGTGGTGAATCCACAGCGGACTTCAGCCACCTTGACAGCTGTGGGAGTAACTATAAGTACCTCATGTGGTCCTTTTTATATAAGTTGCAAAGGGGTCTTTTTCCAATTTTTAACATAAACTCAGTCCCCCAGTTTTGTCAGGTGGGCAGGGTCAGCACAGGGAGGACCTCTTTATCTGAGTGTTTTATAGCAGCTACGGGCCTTTGTATCTCCAGCTGAAGTCTCTGTTTAGCTGCCTTTTTGGCTTCTATATGTGCCTTAGCAGTGCCTTTTGCTATTTCAGCTTTTCCTTTTTGGTGTCCAGAGCAATGCATCACTGCTACTTTATCAGGTTCCCACACTGCTGCCAATAACTGTATTATTTCCTGTTTATTTTTAATCTGTTTGTCCTCCACTGTGAGAAGATCATGTCCTTTATATAGTATACCATGAATATGTAGGGTAGCAAAGGCTTAACAGAAGTCTGTATAAACATTTACCCTCTTTCCCTTTCGCACATTGGAGAGCCTGTATGAGCGCCCATAGCTCCACTCGCTGAGCCAACCATCCAGTAGGGAGGGGTCTTGTTTGGACCACTTCATCTTGAGTCATCACTGCATAGCCAGCATAGTGTACCCCATTTTCCATGAAGCTGCTCTCACACATGAACAGGATGAAATCAGCGTCAGGCAGTGGTTTTCTGCAGATCCGGGTAACTCGAGAACAACTCATTGGTGAAGCTTAGGCAGTCGTGGTCAGGGGGTCAGGTTCTGAGGGCAAAAAGGTGGTGGGAATCGAGGTTTTAACTGGGAAAAAACATAGACAGGGGTTCTCACAGATAAGGGCCTGATATTATGTGACTGTATTATTTGAGAGCCACTGATGTCTCTGTTATTCAACAGTTCTAGAAAGGCATGGGGAACCTGAAAAGTCCATTCCAGTCCTAAAGTTAGCTTGTCAGCTTCCTTAATTAGCATAACTGCAGCTGCCAGAGCTCACAGAAAGGCGGCCACCCCCTTTAATAACTCTTTGTTTTTCCATAGAAAATATTATATATATATATATTTTTTGTTTGTTTGTTTCCAGCTTTAACTGAGTTTATTGGTACATTTTAGGTATACAGTACAGTTGCATTCATTGTTGGGATCTTGTACCTTTACATGACAAGTCTTGGTTCTCATTTTTTCCCCTTACCCCTGCCCTCCCTTCACACCCTCCTCCCCTCCCCATCTACAAACACTTTATTTCCATCTTTTCATTTTGAAAATGACCATCATAAACATATCACAATATCATATTTAGAATTTAACCCTTTGATGATAACCAGTGTAAACATTTTATAACAACATATTTAAGTAATATTCATTGATTTGTAAGTGTGTTTATGCCTGTAAATGCAATCTTTTATAAGTAACTTGAAACCAACAAGCAAACATATATATTTCCTTGATAAATCACTTCTGCATACCTTCTTGATATACCTAGGCCTTCTGGTCTTGTATATCTCTCTTTATCCTTCTCACAAGACAAACATACAAAATCCTTTTATATCAAAAGTATATTTCTTTTACTTACAGCCTTCTTTTTTTTTTTTTAAGACAGGGTCTCACTATGTAGTTGAGACTGACCTGGAACTCACTATGTAGCTCAGGCTGGTCTCGAACTCACAGCGATCCTCCTGCCTCAGCCTCCCAGTGCTGGGATTACAGGCATGCGCCACTGCGCCCAGCTACAGCCTTCTTAGTATATAACAAACCTCTTCAGCTGTTAAAATTTTAAAGTGTCCCTTTTTTTCCTTCTGTTTTCAGATTGTTACATTTTAAAATTTGACTGGCTGCCAATAGAACAGTATTAACCTTGAGTTCTTCACCAACAAAGTGCAGAAAAGAGCAAGTTAACCCTATAATCACAATTTAAGAATTTGCAGTGCACAAGAAAAAAATTGTAAGCACATCAATCAAACATCATCTCCAATTGAAACAAAGATACATTTATCAATTAGTTAAAATTTGTAGCTTGATTTCTCTTGTAAAATCTCTTGATGTCTGATTGCAGTTGCAGTTTCTCTGGCTTTGTTTTGGATTCCAGACCTTTGCAGGAAGCATCAGGCTGATAACACAGCGCTGGCTTTTAGGATCTTAAAGCCTGGAGTGTTTTTACTTTCTATTTTGCTGTATACTTTTCAGAGCTTTCCTAACTGTTTTCAATGCATTACTTATTTTCTCATTTTAGTTCTTTCCAAGCTGAGTGCAAGCCCTGCTTAACTCTTTGAGCCTGACCATGGCACTAAAGCCAAGTGGTTCTTTTTATGTTTTTGCCCCCACCTCTTTCGCACCTGTGATCTTAGCAACTCAAGTGGAGAGGGAGGCAGCTTGACCTCCTCCAAAGGGGAAGCACTGGGATTTGCCTGTAAGGATGTCACATTTTCTGAGAGAGGCAAGTCCACCGTGTGAAAAACAGCAGATTTGGCAAGCAGTTGTTCTAAGACCAAAACTAAACAGTTCTCATAAGCAGCTGATTGTTGCAGAGCAGAAGCTTGAGCAGCTCTGGGGCTGGGTTGTTCAGGCCACAAAATGTAACACACAAGGCTCCAAGTTGTCAAAGTCTCAGTTAAAAACAAAGGGAGATGACTTTTCTTTTGTCTAGAGTTCTCTGGGAGCTAAGACTGGCTTAGCTGAGGCTAGGATTGTTTGATATTCCCTTGTCCAGTGACACAGGACAAAGGGTAGGTATCACTCACATGTTTGCTGGTCTGGCCATGGGGTCTCTCAACCACTATCAGCCACATCAGAACTAAGGGACACTGTCCCATTAGTGTTCTGTTTTGTTTAGACTTTAGCCATGGAATCAAGGAAACAGGCCACACTCAAGCTCCACAACTTGGGGAGGGATCTTTAAGCATAAACGTCCCCTCCCTTTGTCTTAGTGCACAGATGAGGCTACCAATTGTTTTTGTAGCTTGTTCCACTCACTCTCCTAACTGAATCTCTTTCACACACGCAATCACACAAGAAGTTAACATATTCCCTCCCTGGGACCCCTTACAAAGCACAATACAAAGCACAATAACAAATTGAGGGCAATCAAAACCCTCACAAATGGCGAAGAGTGTAGGATGATTAGGCCTGCACTCTGTCCCAAATTGAGGATATAAATCCTCACAAACGGCCTAGAAGGGAGGGTAATCAGGCCTCCAACCTGTATTCTGCCCAAATGTTCAATTAAGAACCAAAACAAAAGGAAAACAAACTAGGGATTGCCCAGGGAATCTCACCATTCAGACAGATGATTTCTTCACTTGCCTTCTTTCTGCTGTCTCTGTTCTCCGGGTTCGAGTGATCTGCTGCTGGTAAGTTGGCCTCCGAGTGCTAGAAAGGGAACCCAGGAAATCCTGAGGAGCACCTCTCTTCCCTTCTGAGGAGGCAGATGGCCGCTCCCTCTGGTGGGATTCGGGTTGAAGCCCAATATGGGCCATGCGAGTTAACCCTTTCCTTCTCAGCCAATGCACCAAATGTTGTGGAAGGAATTGGCAAGGGACACGCACATAAAGAAGAGCTAAATGGAAGTAAAATTAAAAGTTTGTTTTGTCAGAAAAGGGCCAATCACTGGCACTGCCTTTTTGAATACGACTGACACTTTTCTTACAAATGAACTTTTTTTAAAACTTCCATTCACCTTATCTCTATGTGCATGTCACTTGCCAGTTCCTTCTGCAACATTGGAACTTAGTGGTTCCCCAGCCCATGATAACCTGAGCTGTTCCAGTCTGTCTTCTATCTTTCTTTCTCTATCTCTTTTTCTTTTCTTTTCTTTCTTGGGTACCAGGGATTATACTCTTCATTTTGTTATTTTTCACATGACCCCTGAGCCAGAAGGGTTTTCTCCCCTAAGTAGGGTACTGCCCACAGCCCCTCCTCCCCAGCACCACCAGTTATTGAGCCAAGCACATTTTTTGCATTACTTCTCTGGCTGCTGCTAATGCACTGTGGGTCTGAGAATAGTCCAAGAGGGGACAGGAACAGCGTCTTGTGCATGAAAACCATACACAGCTTCCCCTACCCTATGTTTTAGCCCAGCCAGTGAAGACATATGGCCATCTGGTTTGTTTGTGTTTTATTTTTTAAATTTTGAGATGGGGTCTTACTAAGTTACTAAGTCGTCCAGGCTGGTCCTGAACTTTCAATCCTCCTGCCTCAGCCTCCTAGAGTGTTGGAATTACAAGCATGTACCACCATAGCAGTTTCCATCTGGGGTTTTAAGACTTTATTGCGACCCCAGCCCAGCAAGGGCCCAAACAATCCAATAGAGCTGGGGGACTTGTCCAGACCCACCGTGGTGGGCAGCTTGGCAGAGGCTCATGTCTACACCTGATGCTGGTCTCCAGTGTCACTTCTTGAAGTCCTCTGGTGGGAAGAGGAATGTGAATAAGCCAGTGCCAGCCCTTGCCAATGCCTGGTGACTGTTACCCATTGTGATTTCTGGGCAAGGGCCCCCAAGGTCTTTTCTCCCTTCTCCTCCCTGCATCCTACCTGGTTCACTTCAAATGTGGTGTCAACAATCTCATCAATGACACGCGCTGCAGAAGAGAACTTCTTCCGGTGATGGTCCAATCTAGCCACCAGCTTCAGGAATTGGGCCTGGACCTTCCACTGCCTATGGGGAGTGGGGTGTGCAAAGGCAAGGGTTGGGCTTGCTGGCCTCATGTGACTTCTGGGTCCCCCAGAGCCCTCCACATGGTTCTTCTTGCCAGTCTTCCCCGGAAACTTATCCTAGACCTCCATTTCCAACGTGTCTCCTTTTCAACACCTCAAAGAAGTCCCCCATGTCTGCTTGAATGATGGAGGCTTCTGGCATTTGTTTACCCTCCCACCCAGCCATTCCTCCACTTACCCATCCACAAGCTCATCTGCTTGTCCCCTTATCTGGCCCAAGCCTCTGCACTGACCCATTCAACAGTGTCCCCATTCAGTCATCCTCCCACCCATCCCACCGCCCATTCACCGTCACCTGCCTCTCTACCCACTCACCCTTCTCTCCACCCACCAAGCATCATCTACACCTTGACCGCGCTGCACTAAACACCCACCCGTGCACCCATTCCTCACCCACACTTTTGTTGACCCCTTGGTTCTTATTAATCCCCCCAACACAGTAGAAAAGATAAGGAAGGTGCTCCAAAGATGGAGAGATGAACAGGAAATAGACTTTAAAAGCCCTTAGAGTTGAAAAAAAAATGAAAAAAGAAAATAAAAAAGCCCTTAGAGCCAGACAACCAACACCTGTGATTCTTGCAAACACGAGGTACTGAGGGCCTACAGGAGGGAAACCTCAGCCAGTGCTTCCAGGGAGAACATTATTGAGCTGAGCTCAGGAGGGTTTGCCATGCCTGAGCACAGCTCCCGAGGACAAAAACCACAGGGAGCAGAGCTGTGGGCCTGGAGCAGCTTGGAAGGCATCCAGGGAGTGTCAAAGCAAGGAGCCGGAGAGGGGGAGCATTTAAACCTGGGGGAGGGGAGTAGGGAAAATGAAAACTACACTGAAAGACTACTCTTAGCAGAGAGACCAGTGGGGATGGCATCCCCAAGAAAACAGGGCAGACACGCCAAGAGCCAGACCACGGTGGGGGCCCGGGCCTTGAGGATGAACAGAATGCTCAGTGAGGTGACGTGAGCTGGGACTGGAACTGACTATTCCTGGTCACCTGAGCCTGGCATCAGAATCCAGGCAGAGAAAGCAAAGCAGGCAAAGGCCTGGAAGTAGAGATGTATGTGCCATGCTCGGAAAGAGTGTGGACAAAGAAAGGGCAGCAGTGGCTGCGATGATGTGAGCGAGGCCAGCGCGGGCCTGACCACGCAGGACCCCGAAGCCTGGCCCGCAGAGCTGGGACTGTTGTGCAGAGCCGAGCCCAGAGGAGGGCAGCCCTTAGGCCTGCCCGGCCTGCTGGTGTGCAGCGAGGCTGGAGTGCCTTGAGTGGAAGAAGCTTTCAGACAGAAGGATCCCAGGGGTGCCTAGCCTGAGGCCCAGGAAACAGGAACTCGTGCCAAGGACCCACTCCCAACACGAGTCTCATGGAGGCTGACTGTCTGGCCACCAGACCTCTACCCACACAGTCCTTCCCGCCCTCGTCATCCGTCTGCCTAGCAAAAGTCTGTTCAGTCTCCATGGCCCATGACGGGTCCTTAGAGGTGGGACCCCCAGGGGCAGGGATGGGGTCACTGTCCTCTTTGTGTTCCTGGGGTGCTCAGTGAGCATGGCCATGACAAGAGTCAAAATGCTTCTCGAGTAGAGAGAGCAGAGTCCCTATCCCTGGGGTGGTCTGCATGGTGCAGCAACTCTAGGTGAGCAGCGGTCGCTCATGGTCTCTGCATCTCATCTGTAACAGGCAGATAAGGCTTGGCCTGAAGAAGTACAGTGGGCAACAGAAGCATGGCATCTCTGCCTTCATTTTATATCTGTCTCCTTTATTACCCTAAATCCCTGGGTCAGATCTCTGCTCATCTCTGCCTGTAGACGTGTTAATTGGTTATCCACACAGTGTCTGTCTAAACACTGCTAATACAAGGTTGATTAGCCCTAAATCTACCTGCCCTTATCTCCTCTCCCTTGAAGGCTAAAGACAGCAAGACAATAGCAACTGATTCTTAGAATTTGTAGGGACATCCAATTGCCAGTTTTCACAATGTCTAGTTCTGTCCCTCCCCCCATCAATGCCTAGAGGTCTGTAGTCATTGTCCTAAACCGGCAGTCACCTCGGATTATAAGAAAAGCAGACCCTTAAAGATCACAACGTGATGAGGTCACCTCCCCAAGAAGCAACAATTATCCCAGGATGAGAACCTAGGTTGCTGCTCAAATTGGCCTCTCAAATGATGATGGCTGAGGTAAGGATCTGACATAACAAACTGCTAGACTGGACTAGGATTACTGATGCTGCCAGCTCTGCAAATCCTAGCTCTGCAAACCCCCAGCCCTTGCTTTTTATACCACTTTGTAGTAAACCTCAATGCATCTGTCAGTCTCTGGAAGCCAGATCTTGAAGTTCTTTATCTGTTTTCTCGGCATGGCCATGCTGATTAAGACTCCATTTCTGGGCTGAGGAGTTAGCTCAGTTGTTTCACTGCCTACCTTGCAAGCAGAAGGTCCTAAGTTCGATCCCCAATACCAAAAAAAAAAATAAAAAATAAATAAAAAAAATAACAAACAAACAAAATCCAAAAAGCAAAATTCCGTTTCTGCCCTTCATCGCTCATCTCTCACAGTGGCATTTTGGAACAGAAAGCCAGGTAAGCTTGCTCCACTGGGACCCCAGGGGGACCTGGAGCTTTTGCCCTGAAGTTCTATAATACAGTCATGGTCTTGGAAGTAAGCCTTATCACTCCATTCAGAGAGGCAGCAACACACCTCTCCCTCCCAGCCAGCCAGCCCGCTACTGTGCCCAGACCTCTTAACGTAGACCTGAGGCCTCCCTCCCTGCATCCTCACGTCTCAGTCATTGTCCCAAGCTTCTTCATGAACTGCATGTTGTCCTCCTCACTCTTTACCTCCTCGGGCTCTGGATGGAGAAAAAGGGGATAAGGGTGGGGTGGGAAGATGCCCAGATTTGGAGGGAGCAGAGGAACCCCACTGTCACGAGGTACAGAGAAGGCTTAAGAGACTTTCATTCGATGAGGTGCTTCTTTGGGCATGGAGTATATAGTGGTTTTGTTTGTTTATTTTCTGCCCAGCATCCATTCTCTTTTTATTTATTCATCATGATTATTATTATTTGATGGGGTGCTGAGGCTGGAACCCAAGACTTTCTCGCTTGGCAAGTGCTCCACCACTGAGCCATAACCCATCCTCATTCCCTCTTCTAGTAAGAGTACCAGTTTGCTGCTTGTGCAGGCCTATGCCTATAATCCCAGAACTGAGAGAGGCTGAGGCAGGAGGATTGAAAGTTCAACTCCTGCTTGGCCAATTTAACAAGACCTTGTCAAGAAAGAAAGAAAGAAAGAAAGAGAAAAAGATGAGATAGAAAGAAAAAATAAATAAAAGTCTGGGGATGTAGCTCAGTAGTAGTAGAGCACCCCTGTGTTCTATCCCCAATACTGGAAATAAAACAAAATAACAATAACAAGCACCCAGAAGACGTGTCCTAGTTTTCCTGAGGAGCTGCCCCTACCACTGTTTGGTTCATGTTGTTTAGCTGGGGTTGGTCTTTTCCCAAGGTCTCAGGATACGTAGTTGTGGAGTCACAGCCCACAGTGATTTATTCAAAACCACACAAGTAATTTGTTTCATCAGAACAAAGGAGGCCAATAGCTGGGAGTTTGTTGGGACTGCTGGGAGAAGAGGAACAGTTTCTCCTGAGAGGGTTAGGGATGGCTAAAATGTAAGGACCTGGGACTAGAGTTACAAGTGACCATTTTACCACCACACAAGGAGAGAATTAGTCTAAAACAAAACCACTCAGAGGACTACAGAAAGAAATATAGAAGAGACTATATCCTGATCATTATTTGAGTCTCGGATCCAGTCATTCCAGAAAGCTCATACACCTCTAATGTGCTAAGTAATGAGGACCAATTAATTTCTTCTTTTGCTTAAGTTATTTAGTATTGTTCTTTTTTATATTTATTTATTTATTTGTTGTACTGAGGATCGAACTCAGGACCTTGTACTTTTGAGGAAAGCAGCAGCACACTGAGCTAAATCCCCAGCCCTTTGTACTGTTCTTGATGGAAAGTGTCCATGAGGGTCCCCTGCTGATCTTAGAATGGGATTCTGGAACTGAGATTCTAAGGTCCTGGTGATCTTTAAGTCAAAAGCAAACCATCTGGTTCAAAATTGGTGCATCCTAGCTGGGCGTGGTGGCGCACACCTATAATCCCAGCACTCAGGAGGCTGAGGCAGGAGAATCACTGTGAGTTCTAGACCAGCTTGGGCTACGTAGTGAGTTCCAGGTCAGTCTCAACTACATAATGAGACCCTGTCTCAAAAAAAAAAAAAAACAAAACCCACAAAAAACAAAAAACAAAAACAAAAAAAAACCCCAAACAACAACAACAACAACAACAACAACAAAAACAAAATTGGTGCATCCTGAAAGCCATGTGTGAGAAAAGAACCATACATACAGGGAACTTCATTCTTATAGACTCTCTGTCTGTGTCAAGTGACTCTGGACAAGTACATGTAACCTTGACTAAACCACAAAGTCAGTCAAAATCATCCCATGGAAGATAAGCTGCTGTGAAATTAATATATTACTGACAGAAATGGTTTAATAAATCATAATTTGGCGAACCGGTTGTTTTGCAAGTGGGTCTTTCAAGAATTAATGATGAACTTAACTGGCTTTTGGAGGACGGTTGTGGACTCCTTTGAATCAAAGTTCTAAGCGCTGAAAGTCTTCCATCATCTCAGGTTCGAGAGCGCTAAGACTGGGCCTGTGAGTTTGTGTCTGGCTGTGAAGGAGGCTGGGTGGAAGGAGGTGGGAGGCCCCATACCTGCTTGGTTAAGCTCCGTTAGGGAGTCATCCAGCAGCTTCTCATGGATCCAGGCGGTCGCCTGGGGAGAAGAGGCCTCAGTCCAGCTGGAGTCACCTGTCCCCATGGCTGGAGCACCCTGGGCCCACCTGTTTCCTTGTTCACCCCATTTGATACCTCCTGCTTCACTTTTTCTTCGTCTCTGAGCAGGGCCATCTGGAAGTTATCCACCAGGACAGCGGTCAACAGGCTGGGTGAGGGGACAATGAGGTGCACTTAAGGAGGAGGCCAGAGGAGAGGCCCCAGCACCCTCTAGAGTTCAGCACGGCATGACAGGGTTCCCAGGGGCTGGATGGGGAGCAAGGTGGAGGCCAGGCAGCACAGCAGGGTCCTCACTTGAGGAAGATGATGTTTTGGATGAAGATGTAGATCATGAGAAAGGGGATGATATACCAGGCGCCTGGGGGAGGGCAGAGAGGTGGTCAAGCCAGGCAGCTACCTCCCACCCCCACTTCACCCCTGCTGTCCTTCTACAACCACATCACAGGCGGGGTCTCCGAGGCCCTGCCCTCGGCCCACCCTGGGCTCGGCTGTCCATGTAGATGAGGGACCAGTCATCCAACGTGAGCACAGTGAAGAGGGTGAACATAGTGGTGAAGAAGTTCTCGAAACGCCAGGGATCTGATCTTCGGAACAGTATCAGGATCATAGAGAAGAACACTAGCTGTTCAGGAACAAAGCAGGCTCCAGTCCCCTGCCCCTGTTTCCCTCTCCTGGGCTAGCCCTCCCCTCCCCCTCCCCCCATTACCCTGTCCCAGCCTCATGGCACAGGATACAGAGGCAGGAAAATATGAGGATGAAGATAGTTATGATGGACAGCAAGGAGCCGACCAGGGTCCCTGTCACTTCTTTGAGGCTGGTGAGGATTCTGTGAATAGAGGTAGAGAGGAGACTGAATCAGGGTGCGCCGGGCAAGGTTCTGTGCCCAGCAGCCAGAGCTGGCTAAAAACACGCAGCGGTGTGGGTGGGATGGTATCCTTGATTTGCCAAGCGACTTGGGTGAGTCCTGGCATTTCTCTGGAACATAAAGAGATGGATCCTGACAACAGATCCCAGAGGAACACTTTCCAAACAGGCTGCAGCCACCCCTTCTCTCCCCCTTGAGCAGGTCACAGCAGATCCCTTGGGAATCCAGGTCTGTGTCCCCTCTTCCTTTAGGCCTCCCCACACCAGAACAAGCAGCCATGACCATGCCGACCTGAGCCTCCGCACGATCCGGATGGCCCTCAGAGCCCTCATGATCTTTAAGACCTTGAGAATCCGAAAGAGGCTGTGGTTGTAGAAGGAGAACAGGGAGTTGACTTGCATAAGTGAGAAGTCCAGCACAGACATGATCATGACGAAAAAGTCTGAGGGTAGAGGGTGTGTGAGCAGGGATGCGACTGCTGGGCCCTAGGCCGAGACCCATGGGCTCCCAGAACCAACTCCCAATCCCTGCCCTTTTCCATCCTCAGCTCCTCCCGGGCAGTTCAGGGCAACCCACCCCAACCCCATTTTCACCCACCCAGATTGTTCCAGGGATCGTAAAAATACTCCAGGTCCAGGGAAATAATCTTGAGCAGGGCTTCTATTATGTAGATGCTGAGGAAAATGCAGTCAAAGGCCATGAAGTACCACTCTGAGGGAACACCAGGAACTCACTCAGGACCATCACTACCAACCTCCCAAGTCCCTCCCTCTCCCGCTCACCAGAGACTTCACACAAGCCCAAATACCCAGGCTCTCCCTGGTTCTGCCCTACGTGGCTCTGTGACTCAACCCCTCTGAGCTCAGTTTTCTTGTCTGTGAGATGACTATAACAGTCCATTTGACATTTGAATGTGTATTTAAACACATTTAAAGCCTTTTACTTGGGTGAGTCCTGGCTTAGCAAAGAGTCTGGGACAATAAATATGTGGCAAGTCCTTTCCTTTATTCTGACCCACCGTATTTTATTTCTTTTCGGTACCAGAGATCGAACTCAGGACCTTGATCTTGACAGGCAGGAGGTGGCACCACTGAGATAAATCCCCAGACCAGACCCACTGTATTTTAGCATCCAGCTTCTCCAGCTTTCTACTCTCACCCCTCTGGGGACTCCTTCTCCGGGTTCCCTGACCCTTCTAACAAACCAAGGGTTCTTGGTACCTGTCACACCTTCAGCAGCACATTTAAAGTTGAAGCGCCACCTGGTGGGTGATTGTGAACGGCATCGCCTAAAGTCCTGAGTGAGTCTGGCTGACCTAACAATAT
The DNA here is from genome assembly GCF_012274545.1 of Fukomys damarensis. NCBI lineage: Eukaryota > Metazoa > Chordata > Mammalia > Rodentia > Bathyergidae > Fukomys > Fukomys damarensis. The sequence continues at coordinate 22,775,167 of NW_022900939.1, read as the reverse complement.
TTCTCTGTGGCTACTCTACTGACCCTGGGAAATGTCATCAACTTCCAGGAGTGAAGATCAAGTGAACCAAGGTGTATAAATCTCCTGGCATGGGATCAGGACGAAGGAGACCCTAGAGCTGCATCAGGGCCCCTTGGTTCTTACCACCCCTGATCTTGACTTCTGCAAAGGTCTGGGCCATAAGCATAATGATGTTGAGAAAGACGATGAGGAAGATGAAGGTTTCGAAGAACAGGGACTGTGTCAGACTCCTGATAATTATCCAGGGGCCCCAAAGGAGATTTCTTAATTTCTCACACAACCGCTGGAAGATGTTCATAGTGTGCTTCTTGTGGGCCCGCTGGCCTCGGCCCCCTGTAAGGTGATCAAAAAGTCACATCTGTGCAGGCAGAAAGTGGGGGGTTCTCAGGCACCCTCACAACTGGATCAGGGCTCATTATTATCCCTAACTGTTGCCCAGTATCTAATGTGCCTGTACAGTAGTGCTGGTTTGGGGGCCAGTCCCGACCTCTTCTTCCCGGGGGCTAACTTGCTTAAAATCTGGAGCTGGCTTGAGTGGATCACGAGGGCTCCTTCCACTACACTCCCGTGTCATTTTTGTCCACATGGAACTTATTTATGGGAAACCCAACCCTCTTCTCTACTCCATCCTCATGGTGCACTTCTCATTTTCCCTGTAAGATCCTGCTGAAACTTCTCTCCTTCTGGCTGCTCTTTCTGTGCCTATCCAGTAAGATATTTAATCCTCTCTCCTTGTGCATGAGATGGTTGCCATTTTTGCTGAACCCCTAGGAGGCAACTCTGGGAGATTGTTAGTTAACAGCCAAGGTCCTTCCCTGCCCTCAAATAAGGTATTCATAGGACTGGGGATTTAGCTCAGTGGTTCTGCTGCCTGCCTTGCAAGCACAGGGGCCCGAGTTCAATCTCTGGTACCAAAAAGAAAAAAAAAAAAA
>NW_022900939.1:22771725-22774147 GCF_012274545.1 Fukomys damarensis | reverse complement strand
AAAAAAAAAAAAAAAAAAAAAAAAAGGTACTCATTCAGGAACTAGTTCCCATCTCTGTCTTTAGCAGCTCACAGTTTAGTGGAGGAAATGTGGACACACAGAGTCCACAGAAGCAAATATTCTAATGTGGAAAATGACAGGCCCCATCACTGGATGGCCTGTGATTGGTTAAGTGACCCCTCCCTGACTAAGGATGGTGCTGGATTTCCCCCCGTACTGTCTGGACTCAGGTAAGCCGGGGTACCCATGTTTGACAAGAGCCTTGATATTTGAGAAGCAAATGTAAGAGTGAAGAAAGAATGAATGAAGAAACATCTCACGGTGTCTAGAGGTACAAAATTCAAGGAATAAAGAATGGGCGGAGGAACAGAGGGAGAGTGAAGAGCTGATAGAATATACTCACGCCAGCTGGGCTAGATCTGCACGACTTTGGGTTAGGAAGGGGGAATTGGGATTTGGAGACCCAGAAAAGACTCACTTTTTTGCCTCTGATATTGCTCATCTTCAGACCAGCTTTCTGAGTGTTTGAAAGATGTGTCCTGAGGATGAACTTTGTTGGATGCCTGAGAGCCACGTGAGCGAACTGCAGGATGGGACTGCTCACTGTGGGGCAAGCTCTTGGTGAGCTCTTGATGAGGAGTGGACCCAGTTATGCTGTGGGGCTTGTGTTGGACAAAGAGTTGAGAGCTGCTCCTGCGGTCGTCCCTGTAGGAATCACCATGGAGATGATCATAACGATGTGCACTGTGGTGATGCTCCTGATGGTGATGCTCCCTGTGGTGGTGGTGCTCGCCATGGTGGTGGTGCTCGCCATGGTGGCGGTGCTCGCCATGGTGGTGGTGCTCACCATGGTGGTCCTCACTGGAGCGGTGACTGCCATGATAACTTTCTCTGTAGAAGTGGGGTGTGCCATGGTGGTAGGACTCCTCAGAGGATTGGTTGAAAAGGCTCTCTTCACGATGAAGATGCTTTCTGTGGTGGTGGAACTCATAAGGATGTAGTCTACTGTATTGGTGGCGCTCATGATGTTGGAACCCACTGTGGTAGTAGTCCTCACTGTGATGGTAGGGCCCACCAGGGTGGTAGGAATCTTCATGGTGGTAAGAGGGTCTTTGGTGGTGGAGCCCACCATCATGGCCATACTCACTGTGGCGTTGTGATACACCAGGTAACTGGAGTCTACTAGGGTAGGAGGTCTCGCCGTGTTGGTAGGACACACTGGGGGATTGGTGGTGTTGATGCCCACCATAGTAGTGATGCCTGCCGTGGTGGTGGGGCCCTCCATGGTGGTCTGACACAGCGTGGTGGTGGGGCCCATCGTGGTGATCTGACCCAGGGTGGTGGTAGGGCCCACCATGGTGGTATGACTCAGTGTGGTGGTGGGGCCCATCGTGGTGATCTGACCCAGAGTGGTGGTAGGGCCCAACATGGTGGTGTGACTCAGCATGGTGATGAGGGCCACCATGGTGGTCTGACCCAGAATGGTGGTAGGGTCCACTGGGGTGGTATGAGTCAGTGTGGTGGTGGGACACACCATGGTGAGGCCCAACATGGTGGTGTGACTCAGTGTGGTGGTGGGGCCCACCATGGTGGTATGAAGTAGTGTGATGGTGGGGCCCACCATGGTGGTATGACCCAGTGAGGTGGTGGGGCCCACCATGGTGAGGCCCAACAGGGAGGTATGACTCAGTATTGTAATGAGATCCACCATGTTGTATCCTACTACCAGAGCGATGTTCATCATCAAAGTGGTCTTCACCATAAGGATGATGGGAATGGCTAATGGCAGAGGAGGGACCCCAACCAAGGGATGTGGGATAGTGGGCCCTGTCATGAGGAGGAGCCTTACCATGGTGAGAATGGGCAAAAGCACTGTCATGGAAGTCTTGACGGGGTTCTCTGTGATGGTGGGACTCACTATGGTGATGACCTCCTCTGAGGTGATGGGATTCGTGAGGATGGTGGGGTCCGTCTTGATTTGGCCTGTGGTATGGGGATGATGAGTGGGAGTGAGAAAGTATATCCAAATTGTTGGTGGCATGCTCATTTTGAGCCTTTTCAGTCTTTGAGGGTTCACCCATGACTTTACTGGGAGCCCTGGAAGGAAGAGAGTTTAAGAATTGGAAATCATAGGCCCGTTTTTAGCTTTCCATTCTCTCCTAAGCTAGGTCAAAGGCAACTGTGTAGTTCTCCTCTCAGAATTCTCCTCTCTGTGATGTCACCAGGAAGCTGGTGGATATAGTCATCCCATTTTACAGATGGAGGTGGGGGTGACTCTGAGAGTATAAGTGAGTTGCTCTGGGAATAAAAGCTTAAAATCAGTACCAACTTGCCAGGGATTTAACTCAGTGGCACTGCACTTGCCTTACAAATGCAAGGTCCCGAGTTCGATCCCCAGTACCAAAAAAAAAAAAAAAAAAAA
>NW_022900939.1:22737945-22771626 GCF_012274545.1 Fukomys damarensis | reverse complement strand
AAAAAAAAAAAAAAAAAAAAAAATCAATGCCAACTCCACAGTCTCAACTTGCAACTATACATACTGGCTTGTCTTCCTCCTGAAATCCACTGCAGAGTTTATCCTACACACTCAATTCACTTGTGCACAGCACAGTTCTGGAAAAGTCCAGGTTTCTCCTATGATTACCCACAGCTGCTTCCTGAGTGCTTGGTCACAGCCAAGTCCATAGTGGCACAGGGCAGTGGGTTCCCAGGGATGGAGGAAATATAGTCCTTCTCCTCACAGAGATTTCTCTCTGGTGCCTGCAGCAGATAGCTTATGACAAGATTTTGTTGACCCACAAACCTCTTCTTTTCTTCCTAGGCACAGAGACTTCCACCTAGAGTGTGCCTTTTTCCTTTCTTTCTTTCTTTCTTTTTATTTCTTTCTTCCTTTCTTTCTTTCTTTCTTGCTTGCTTGCTTGCTTGCTTGCTTGCTTGCTTGCTAAGGATGGAACTGAGGGCCTTGTGCATGCTAGGGAGGCACTCTACAACTTTGCATTGAGCTACATCTCCCATCATTTTTTAATTTTTTAATTTGATGTTATACTGGATCTTGAGCAAAAGGCTGAGAAGACGTTAGTATTCTTTATTTTGAGATAGGGTCTTGCTAACTTGTCCCAGCCAGGCTCAAACTTGTGATTCTTCTGCCTCAGCTTCCCAGAGTCCCAGGAATACAAGTGTGAGCCACCATGCCCAGTTCTAGAGCATCTCTTACATGTAGCTGTGGCTAAACAGCAAGAGCCTTGGGTTTTAACTGCTAGACACGTAGACTTCTGACTCTTCTTGCTGCTGCCTGGCACATCGATGCCACAAGGAAACAGGATCGAAACAGTTGGGTAGGGCTTCACCTTGGCTTCTGCAGAACTATGGAATCCCTGGAGATATTGCAAGGCCAGGTGTTCTGTATTACGATTGAAAACAAAAACCTGACGTTTGAACTTCATGGACCACAAGATGCGGTGCTTTCTGTGATGGACAGTCATCAAGCCTCTGAAACCATTTGCTAGAGATCATGCAGCCCTGTGTGGCAGCAAACAGTGGGATCGTGCTCAGTCTGTTGAGTACTTTCTCTATTTTAATGTGAAGTCAGGGATTCTGTGGATCATTTGTGAACCTGCAGAAAAGAAGCACCATAGTCTCCTAAACACCCTCCCAACCTCTCTTTATGCACTCACCACTGACTTATGGGAACAAGCCAATTCTACTGGTGTGGTAGAACAATCAGAGGCAAATTTCCTTCTACAGAGACTAATTTTACAAGATGTGACTCAGTTGTTTTCCCTGATGCTTTGCTCTTGATGTCACCACAATACAACACAAATTGTGCAGGAGTAAATTGTACTGTGAAGATTTCACATTTTTTAATTATTCATTTTCTTTTGTTTTTTCTTTTATTTTAAAAAATTGAACTGAGGACCTCGTGCTTGCCAGGCAGGCACAGCGCCACTGAGCTAAATCCCTGTCCTTATTTTTTTTGGTTTTTTGAGACAACCTCTCACTGTGTAGTTCAGGCTGGCGTCAAACTCAGTGATCCTCTGCCTCGACCTCCCAAGTGCTGGGATTACAGGCGTGCCCTAGCATGCTTGGCTTGGGAGATTTCACAGTTTTTGCAAGGTTTGTCATCTACTATGCCCTTTTTTTGTTTTGTTTTGTTTTTTTGGAGACAGGGTCTCACTATGTAGTTGAGACTGACCTAGAACTCACTATGTAGCCCATGCTGGTCTCAAACTCCTGCCTCAGCCTCCCGAGTGCTGGGATTACAGGCATCCGCCACCACATCCGGCTCCCTGCCCTTCTTTTTCATATTGTACTAGTATGTGAGAGCCACAGAACAAAGAAAAAGACATGGGAGTCCCATAGTCCCTTTCAAAACCATACCCCCAATAACCCATGGACCTCCCACAGGGTCCCCCCACTTCCCAAAAGTGCCACCCTGGGGACCAAGCCATCAATACATGGGCCTTTGGGGAATTCAATATCTAAACTATAGGGCTGGGGATTTAGATCAGTGGTTCTGCCTCCTGCCTCGTAAGCACAGGGTCCCGAGTTCAACCCCTGGTACCAAAAAAAAAAAAAAAAAAAAAAATCTAAACTACAGCTGTTGGTGAGAACCAAATAATTAGCCAGTACATAAAATTTGAATAAGTGAAATTTCAGTGTAAGATGCAGTACAAAGAGTTAAAAGTTTCTATTCTTAGAATAACAACTTATTTGGGCTGGGGGTTTAGCTCAGTGGCACTGTGCCTGCCTTGCTGCAAGTGCGAGGTCCTAAGTTCAATTCCTGGTACAAAAAAAAAAGAATAACGACTACTTATCATATTGAGAATGTGTTATATGTTGCTGAAGAGCTGTTTTTTTTTTTTTGTTTTTGTTTTTGCAATAAACTTAAAAACAGTTTCTTGGGCTAGGGATTTAACTGTTTCCACCACCTGCCTTGCAAGTGCAAAGTCCCGAGTTCCACCCCTGATACCAAAAAAGAAACAAACAAAAAAAACCCACAACACTTTCTTTATTCAGGCTACTGAATCCACAAAATCCATAAATAAATGTCATGCTATAGCATGAGATTTGTGAATGATCAAGAAAAATTTTCAGATTTCCCAAACTAACGAACAAGGAGCCAAAATAGATTTAATTTTCCTGCCATATTTATCTGTCTTGACATTTGTTTTGGTGGTTCCCATCAACAGTTGGGTCCATGAGAGTTCTTACTGCTTCTGTTAAAAAAAAAAAAAGCAAAACAAAACAAAAAAACTGAAAAGCCAGTAAACAAGAAAAACACACTGCTTTCTTCACAAAGATGTGTTGGTGTCAAAAGTCTTAGAGATGAAAAAAGTGATGTTGCACTGTGGTTAACTTTATTACATAAAGCTTAGCTTACTCGGCAGTGTTTAAAACATTACACGATATGATCAGTAATTCCACTGCTGGGTAAAATGCCCCTAAAGAATTTAAAGTACTAACAGGAACAGATATAAGTACAGAAACAGATATATGTACACCAGCATATAGCACCATCAGTCACAATAGTCAAAGGTGTCAGGAGGCTGAGGCAGGAGGATTGCTGTGAGTTTGAGACCAGCCTGAGCTACATAGTGAATTCCAGGTCACTCTCCCTACATAGTGAGACCCTGCCTCAAAAAACCAAACCAAAACAAAACAAAACAAAAAAAACCCCTAAAAAAATAGTCAAAAGTGGAAACAACACAAATGTCCTTCAGTGGATGTGGTTGTGCACAGTGGGATATTATTTAGATGTTAAAAGGACACTTTTATCAGCATCAGATTTATTTATTTTATGTCTTTATCAAGTTAATTATCACAAACACAGATTAACATCCAGACTAATAGGCCAAAAACATATAAAACACATAAAACAATGATACTAAGTCCAGGTATACTGTTAGGTACATTGGCCATGCTGGACTACAATAACTTTTCTCTCTCCCTCTCTTTTCTTTTAAAGAATAATTTGACACATGCTCCATCAATGAGTCCTGAAGATGTGCTAAATGGATAAGGGAGACACAGAATAAGAAATATTGTATGACTCTATTTAAATGAGGTATCTGGAATAGGCACTTTCATAGCAATAGAAAATTGAGTACACAGTAACGGCACTATGAACTGTGGGGAAAGAAAAATGAGAAACTACTGTCAAATGAATACAGAAACTCAGTTTGAGATGATTAAAAAGTTCTAGAAAGTGGATAATGGTGATGGGTGCATTGACTGTATTTTTAAATGATTAAAACTTAGCAGTTATGGAGATTGAATGTAGGGCTTCACACTTTCCACCTCACTCTTTTAAAAATTTTTTATTTAGAGCCAGTGTCATGCTAAATTGTCCAGCTTGGCCTTGAACTTTCAGTCCCTTTGCCTTAGCCTCCTGAGTAGCTGGAATTACAGGAATGTGCCACCACACTCAGCTAAAATGATAATTTTTATGTCATCTATATTTTATCATAATCCATTTCTTTTTAATATAAACAAACTGAATGAAAACAGAAACAGAGAGCACAGAAATTTCCTACCATGCACGAAAATCTCATGTCTTAGTGTTACTATGTAATGGCAGGTCTAGTCTAGGCTCTTGTGTATGACAAACAAAAAATTGCCAAGTGTACAACCAGTAGCAAGCAGCTACATTTATTGACGATCACAGGAAGTTGTGCTCAGGGCAAGTCTATACCAACAAAAAATGTGGGACAGAAAAGTGGTGCTGGGGTGATAGAAAAGCAAAATTACTGCATATGGGTCATAGTGCACAGAAGCAGCAATAGCAATGGCCCTGATAAATCAGGCTTTTGGAATTTAAAGGATATGTTTGCCAGCCCAAGTGCCTCCTCACAAATCTCTAGGTATGATTTACAGGAATGTTTGACAGGATGCTGTTCATCTCAGGAGCTCTTAACACCCATGTTTGTCCCTGAATTCACTCTGATCTTAATTACATGCATGACATGTAGTACATATTTATGAACCCTTAATGAGGTAGGAGTAAGGTGAAGGTGAGTGAAGATCAGGCTAGAAGACACACGTGTTCTTACCTACAGTGTTAAGGATCTCCTGAGTTTTTGTTATTTTATTTTCTACCTCTCTTAGGACAATGGAACTATAGGGAAAGGCAGCTTCTAAGCAGGAAAAGACAGGCTTTATTAAAAAATTAACTGGGGGCTGGGGTTTTAGCTCAGTAGTTCTGGTGCCTGCCTCGCAAGCACAAGGACTTGAGTTCAATCCCTGGTTAAAAAAAAAAAAAATTAACTGGGAGTTGAGTATAGTGGCACTCCCCTGTAATCCTAGCACTTGGGAGGCTGAGGCAGGAGGGTCACTGGGAGGTCAAGGCTATCCTGGATTACAAAGTGAGTTCAAGGCCCCTCTGAGCTATGTAGCAAGACCCTGTGTCAAAAACAAACATACAAACAAACAAATTAATGGGGAATCTTATTAAAAACAGCTTCTGCCTCTTCAGGGAGACTCTACAGTTAGAGCATTTAGGCAAAAGACAGAACTAGACAGAGAGGTAACAGTTAACACAATTACCATAAGAATTTATCAGAAAGAGCTAACAAAGCAAAGAGAAAGCCAGAAAAGACCAGGAAAACCAGCCCCTTGGCCCACTTCTGATAAAATACAAAGGAGATAAGAAGCAGCCACCTAAGGAGTTTTATTTAATATGTAAAAGTAACACACACCCATAATATATACTTATATGTATATTCTCACTTTAGCATCACTATACCTGCACCAGATACACAATGTCCCCTTTACTTAATTTCTAACTCTAAAATGCCATATGAGGCTCCCCCAACATTTATCCATCCCATAAGGGCAGGAAGAAATCAAACAACTATAGACAGAGGTGCTCAGGTTAGACTCAAAGACAGCCAGAGAGCCAATCAGACAGTGACAACTTCCAGGCACCCACAGGAGGGATGGGAAAAATCACTAGTCCTAAATTAAAAGGAGCTGAGGACAAAAATCATTTTCTAATGCTCCCTACTCTTCCAGAGTAGCTGTTTATTCTTTCTTTCTTTTCTTCTCCCCCTGACCCCCTTTAAACAGGGTTTCACTATGCAGTTCAGACTGGGCTTGAACTCACTATGCAGCCCAGCGTGGCTGGGAATTTATGGCGATCCTCCTGCCTCAGCCTCTTGAGTGCTGGCATTACAGGTGTACACTACCACTCCTGGCAAACAGTCTTCTTTTATTTTAAATTCTACCTCTAATTCATTACTGTTGTTGAGTTTTATGATTCCGGTTTGTCTTAGTTACTTTTCTCTTGTTGCTGAGACAAAATACCTAACACACAAATTTAAAAGAGGAAATGTTTATTTAGCTCAAAGTTTGTAGAGGTTTCAGTCCATAATTGTCTGGCTTCAAGGCAGGGTGGCATGGCAGACAGGCATCACAGAGAAGAAACAGTTCACAGCACGCAGAAGGTAGCAAAGCAAGCAAGGGAACCAAAAAGTGACCTTTGTAAGGTCAGACTGAGGCACGTTCTAGACCATAGAGGCAGGCAAAGTCTGAGCAACACGTGATGAGCTTATTGCCATCTGGGTGCAGATGGGCCAAGGGCAAGAAGGCCGTTGGCACTGAGAGGAGAGCGTGTGGTTATATGGGGCATTTTAGGTAGGAGGGGAGGGCACTGGTCAAGAGAGTGGAAAATTTTAGAGTCCCATGGGTGGTGGGCCTGGGGCTGGCTGATAAACAGGGTGGTGGTGAGGGCAGCAGGGCGGCTGATGGCTTCTTGTTATCTCTGTGCTCTTGTGGATGCGGGTAGTGGGTCTGCTTGGGTGGGGTCCAACTTGGGGGAACCTGTGAAACTTAGCAGCTTCTTTCTGCCCCTTTTTATACTCTATCTAAGGGCTACCAGGATTAGGGTGGTATCAAACCAATCAGTGGACTAATGTAGCAATCCCACACCCTTAACCCCAGCATCACACACTCTAAATTCAGCCACCTCTGAAACCACCCCCTTGTCCCCATGAGGGTTTGTGGGGTTTGTCTCGCCACAAGCCATAACAGGATTCTGGTAGCTGCAGGTTCCAGCAGAGCAGGGACAGCAAGGTGTGGTTACACCCCTCCCCCAGACATGACTGAGGAAGAATGGCTTTAGGATGTTGTTTAAAATTAAATGGATAAAAGGGAGTGACTCCCTCAGCTCCATTGTTTCTAACTGTAGTATTAGCACTCCACCTAGGTCTGGGGCTTTAGCTCAGTGGTTCTGCTGCCTGCCTTGCAAGAGCAAGGACCAGAGTTCAATTCCCAGGTACACCCCCCCCCCAGCATTCCATCTAGCACTTCAGATGGGCCCATTAAGAAAGCACCAGTTTGGCCAGGGGAAGAGGTCTGGCCTGCCCCTGCCCCCTGCCCGATGGGCATTTATATGGGGCATGAAATCTTCTCATTTGGGCACTATTTTGATAGGTAATCCACATTCTTTTCTCCTATATTATCTTGACATTAAATCCCCAACTGTGTTTGTCCCAAACTTCTGCAGCTGGCCAGGAGTCCAGGGTACACCTGTGCCTTAGGCCATCTCTCTTCCACACAACTTTTTAGCTGTTATATCTAAATGGGAATATGTGATATTTGCCTCTCTGTGCCTGGCTCATTTTACTTAATTAACACAATGTCCTCTAGTTTTATTAATGTTGCTACAAATAACAGAATTTCACTTTCGATGGCTGAATAATATTCTGTTACATTTGGTTGCAACCTGAATAGTGGAAGGAATTCTGGAATTGTGGAAAGAATTGAATTCATGAGCTGAGGTACATTGTATATTTGATTCATTTACCTGTTGATGGATAACTAGGGTGATTCTATAACTTGCTATTATAACTAGTACTGTGATAAACACAAACGGGCAAATGTCTCTTTGACAGAGTTGATAGGTCCCCCAAGTCAGACGCCCACCCAAGCAGACCTGCTACCTGCATCCACAGGAGCATAGGTAAAAGAAAACGAGTAGCTGCCCTGCTACTCCTACCACCACTGTGTATCAGCCAGCCCCAGGCCCATCACCCATGGGACTCTATTTTCCACCCTCCTGACCAATGCCCCCTCCTCTACCTAAACTCCCCTTTGTCAACCCCGCACACCCTCTTCTCAGTGCCAACGACCAAATTTTAGCCCTTGGCCCATCTGCATCCAGTTGGCAATAAATCACATGTTGCTTAAACTTTGCCTGCCTCGGTGGTCTCATTCGTGCCTCAGTCTGACCTTACAATAGTGACTTCAATTCCTTTGGATATATATTCAGTAGTGGGATTGCTGGATCATACAATAATTTGTTTTTTTTGTGTGTGTGTGTGTTTTTTTTTTTTTTTTTTTGCTGTTCAGTTGAGTTACTTATAAATTCTGGAAATTAATCCCTTTTCTGATTAACAATTTGTAAAATATTTTCTCCCTTCTCTGGGTTGCCACTTCACTGTAGCTTCCTTGCTATACCAGCCTTTTAGTTTGATGTCAATTTTTGCTTTTGTTGCCTGTCCTTAGGATCATTTTTTTAAAAAAGTTTGCTCAATGTCTCAAAATGCTTCTCCTATGTTTTCTTCTAGTAGTCGTAGAATTTCAGGTCTTACATTTGTTTTTTATCCATTTGAATTGATTTTTTTGTATATGACAAGAGGTGGATCTAGTTTCTTCTGTATTTGGATAATTAGTTTTCCCAGCCCAATTATTGAGAGAGACATATTCTTGGTGCTTTTGTTAAAAATCAGTTGGCTCTAAATATATAGATTTATTTCTGGATTCTTTATTTTGCTGCATTGGCCTGTATGTCCATTTTTATGCTAGAACTATGTGGTTTTGGTTACTATCACTTTGTAGATTTTTTCCCCCACTACTGGAGATTGAACTTAGGGCCTTCACAGTGAGCTACATCCCTGATTCTTTTAATTTTTTTATTTTCTTAATTTTGAGACAGGATCTCACTAAGTAGCCCGGGATGGGCTTGAATTTGAGACCCTCCTATCTCAGCCAACCAGAGTGCTAGAATTTAAAGGCATATGTCTCCATACCCCATTTATAGTATGTTTGGGAGTCAGTTATTGTAAGGCCAACAACTTTGTTCTTTTTTTTTTTTTTTTTTTTTTTTGAGGCAGGGTCTTACTATGTAGTTGAGACTGACTGGAACTTACTATGTATCCCAACCTGGTCTCAAACTCACAGCGATCCTCCTGCCTCAGCCTCCCAGTGCTGGGATTACAGGAATGCGCCACCACGCCTGGCTAACTTTGTTCTTTTTGCTCAAGATAGCTCTGGCTATTCAGTCTTTGTGGTTCCATACTTTTATCCCACAGTACTGAAAATTGAACTCAAGGCCTTTACTCTGAACTACATCCCCAGATTTTTATTATTATTATTATTATTTTTTTTTTTTAGACAGGATCTCATTAAGTTTTAAAGTTACCCAGGCTGGGCTCAAACTCGTGATACTTCCTCCCTCAGCCTTCCAGATCTCTCACATTTGCTCCACCACACTCAGCTGTTCCATACAAATTGTAGGAGCACGTTTTCTATTTCTGTTGGAATACCATTGGTGTTCTGATAGGAATTGTACTGAATCTGTCAATCACTTTAGGGTGTATGGACATTTGAACAACATTAATTCTTCCAATCTTTGAACATGGAATGTCTTTCTTTTTTGTGTGTCCTCTTCAATTTCTTTCATCAGTGTTTTATAGTTTTAATTGTTGAGCTCATTCACTTCCTTGGTTAAATTTATTCTTACGTGATTTATTTATTTATAGGCTGTTTTGACGGATTGATTTCTTGTTTTTTTTCTCAGCAGTATCATTTCTGGTATATAAAAAAACTACTGGTTTTAAAAAATGTTTGTATCCTGAAACCTTACTGAGTTTGTTTAACCATTTTAATGGTCTTTTGGTGGAGTCTTTAGGACTTCTTACACATAAAATCATGTCACCTTCAAACAGGAATAATTTTATCTCCTTTCCTATGTGAAGGCTGTTTATTTCTTTCTCTTATCTAATTGTTCTGGCTAAGCCAGAACAATTTTATATTGAATAAAAGTGGTGAAAGTGGAATCCTTTGTCTTGTTCCCGACCTTAGAGGAAACATTTCACATTTGCCCCATTCAATTGATGTAGGCTATGGGCTTGTCAAATACAGCACAGTCTTATTGTGTTAAGGTATGTTACTTCTATACCTAGTTTTTTAAGGGATTGAACCTGAAGGTGCTCTACCACTGAGCTACATCACCAGCCCTTTATGTTTTTATTTTGAGATGAACTTTTGCTAAGTTGACCAAGCTGGTCTCAAATTTATGATTTTGTGTCAATGTTTCTTTGTAGATTTTTTTTTTTTTTTTTTTGGTCTGGATGGGTCTATTGATGAAAATGAGGTGTTGACTTCCCTATTATTGTACTAGAGCCTATCTTTCATTTTAGGTCTCATAATGTTTACTTTATATAATGGGGTGCTCCAGAATTGGGTGCATGTGAATTTACAATTGTTATTTCCTCTTGTTGAATCGAACCCTTTATTATTAATCAGTAACTTTGTCTTTTCTATAGTTTTTTATAGTTTTTAAGTCTATTTTATCTCATGTAAGTATAGTGGTTTCTGCTTGTTTTTGATTTCTGTTTTCATGGCATATCTTTTTCCATGCATTCACCCTTCACTTTCAGTTTATGTGCCTTTACTGGTGAAATAAGTTTCTTGTAAGAAGCATACCATTAGTTATTTTTTCATCCATTCTGCCAATGTATGTGTATGTGTGTACTTTTGTTATGTTGCCCAGGCTGGACTCAAACTCCTGGGCTCAAGCAAATGTCCCACCTCAGGAACTATGCTCATGTATCCCCATGCCCAGTTTATATCTTTTAATAGGTGAATTTAATTCATTTACATTCAAGTTTTTTATTGGTAGATAAAGATGCATTCATGTCATTTAGCTAATTTTTCGGTTGTTTGTATATTTTTTGTTCTTTTCTTCATCTCTTTTTGTTCATCTTTGTGGTTTGGTGGTATTTGTTGTTTGATAGGGTGTGATTTGCTTTTGTTTCTCTTTCGGTATCTACTCTACTGTTGAGTCTTGTGCCTGTGTGTTTTCCTGTTGGTAGTCATCATCCTTTTGTTTCTAGTATAAGCATTTCTTGTAGGGCCAGTGTAGTGGTGGTGAATTCCCTCAGTTTTTTACTGTCATGGAAAGTCTTTTTTTTTTTTTTTTTTACCAGGGATTGAACTCAGGACCTTGTGCTCGTGAGGCAGGCAGTGGCACCACTAAGCTAAACCCCTGGCCCTTCATGGAAAGTCTTTTTTTTTTTTTTTTTTTACCAGGGATTGAACTCAGGACCTTGTGCTTGTGAGGCAGGCAGTGGCACCACTAAGCTAAATCCCTGGCCCTTCATGGAAAGTCTTTATTTATTTCTTCTCCATTTCTGAAGAATAGCTTTTCTGGGTATATTATTCATGGTTGACAATTCTTTCAAAAATTTGAATATATCATCCTATTTTCCACTGGTTTATAAGATTTTGGTGAGGAGTTTGCTGGTAGTCTGAGATTCCCTTACAAGTGACTTGATGTTTTTCTTTTGCTATTTTAATCATTTTCTCTTTACTTTGTACTTTTGATAGTTTGTCTCAGGGAAGATCATTTTTGGCCAAGTCTATTAGGGGCCTCTGAGCTTCTTGGACCTGGATGTCTACTACTTTCTCAAGATTTGGAAAGTTCTCAAAAATTAATTAAATAGGTTTTCTGTAACTTTTTATTTCTATTCTACTTCTAGAGCAAGCATAATAGGGATACTTGCTCACTTAATGATGTCCCATAAGTCTTGAAGGATTTCTTCATTATTTTTGTTTTTTAAATCTGACTGGGTTATTTCAGATCAATCTTCAAACTGATATTTTCTTTTACCTAACCAATTCTGCTATGAGGCTTTCAATTTTTTTTTTTTTTTTTGTACTGGGGATTGAACTCATGAAGGGCAAGTACTCTAGCACTGAGCTATATCTCCTGGTCTTTTTAAAGTTTTCTCTTGAGAAAATGTCTTGCTAAGTTGTCCAGGCTCACTTTGAACTTGCATCCTGCCTCAGCCTCCCAAGCAGAAGGAATTACAGGCATATGTCACCATACTTGGCTTCTCAACTATAGGTTACAATTTCATTTACTGAGTCGTTTAACACTGTGTATTAGGCACTTTTCTATTGCTGGCACAAAATACCTGACATATGCAATCTAAGGGGATTCAGAGCTTTTTTGGTTTCAGAGCTTTCAATTCATGACTGGATCCAAAACCAAAAACTTCATGACAGAAGGGCATAGTGAAGAAAAGCTTCTTACTTCATAGTATTCAGGATGCAGAGCACAGAAGAAGAGCCAGAGAGAGAAGAAGAGGCTGGGGCCATGAATACACTCCCCGTGATCTAATTCTCCCAGTGAGGCTCCACCTCTTAATAGCACATTGAGTTTTATGTCCCATGATCTAATCACCTTTCAAATGCCCCACATGAACCATCTACAAGACATTTTTTTTTATCCAATCCACAACACTCCAAGACTTCTTTTAATAAACTTTATCTCTTTGCTGACTTTCCCATTCAACATGAATTATCTAATTTTATTGAATTTTCCATATTCTCTTGTAATTTATTGTTTCCTTTAAATTCATTCTTTTGAATTCTTTGTCAAACAATTTGTCAAGCAATTTAGATTTTGTTGGGGTCTATTGCTAGACAGTTGTATCCCTCTGGAGGGATCATGTTACCTTGCTTTTCATGCTTCTCATGTCTCTGCATAGGTATTTATGTATTTGGTCTGTCCATTGAACATATCAATTTCATAAGTTGGCTTTCAGAATTTGTTTGATACACTGTGTTTCTTTAGTTTTGGGGAATTTTAGTGTAGTGTCTGTGTAGCTTCTCTATCTGTAATCAATGTTGGCAATGTCTATGGGTATCTCAGTGGCATAGGCTGTGCTGCCCGCTAAGGTGCAGCTACCTTAGTTAGGGCAAGTTTGCTGGTAGCTCTGGGTATGGTGCACCTGTCTGTGGGTATGGGGCACCCATCCATTTCCATGGGTCAGGTGAGAGAAGGCCCACCATGCAGCACAGCATGCCTGGAAGTAGGGTGTGGTGCCTGTCAGTGTCCAATGGCTACATACAAATGACTTTGTAAAGCCTCCAAGATTTGATCTACTTAGAAAGGTCTACCCAGCTACTCTCCAGAGCTGGGGGTGTTATATGAAGTTAAGCATCTGTTCATCAGTGTTCCATTGGACCCAGTTTTCAGATACAGACTGCTAAACAGCTTCTTGAATCCATAGGAATGTTTGAAGGTCCATCTAGTTACTTACTGAGGACCTTGGTGAGTTGAGCTGCTCAGGAAGGTCTGGCTTTTTGAATGTAGAATAGTCATTGGCAGAGGGAGGTTTTCCTCCAAATCTCAGAGTCTCAGTGCAATACTTCTGTTGAGGCTTATCAGAGAAACTACATGGTTCTTTGGCTGATACCTAAGTCAGGCACCTGGATCTTCATAAAGTCCAAGAGGCAGAACAACTTACCTCACCATTTGGATTTTGCAGAGCATTTTTGGTTCTAGCCCCAACACCATAGAGTTTACAGATTACCCAGTAGATGAGTCAAAGCAGCATGCTGAAATGTAATAAATGTTGGTTTCAAAATACAAAGGGCCCATTCTACATTGTTTCTATACCTATACTTCTTCATGGGGTATGGTGGAAGAGACACCAACTTATCTTTCACTTTAGAAATGATATTCCAAGGGGCCTTGGATTTAGCTCAGTGGTGCCAGGCCTGCTTGGCAAGAGCAAAGTCCTGAGTTCAATGGCCAATACTGATAAAAAAAGAAAGAAATTATATTCCATGTTCTCCAGACCCCTGAACCTGTGGAAGCTTTCATAATGTGTCAGACCCTCAAACTTCCATGGGGTTCATCTCTAATTCTCTGGCATGCATAAGAATAAAGCATCTAAGGTTCTTTTGTCTTGCTTACAGGGTCAAAGATCTGGACCTCTTGACCTTGAAATTTACAGGAGAATGGGCTAACACAGGACCAAGGCCCTAAAGGTGTATAGTTATTAGTGCTATGGCCCATAAAGGTATACTGTTATTCCTGCTATGTAAATGCAATCTGAGTGTAATTTTTCATACTCATGGAAGTATAAAAGAAAGCATTTGGGCTGGGGATTTAGCTCAGAGGTTCTGCTGCCTGCCTCATAAACACAAGAACCCAAGTTCGATCCCTAGTACCACAAAAAATAAAAAAATAAAAGAAAGCATTTTCCAGTTCAGTAGCTGCCTATAAGTTTCTAGGGTTTAATATTGCTTTTTTCAATAAGTTCTTTTTTAAATCTAGAATTTCACCTATGATTAGCATCACCATAATATTGTTTGCTTTCTTTTACCTTCGAATGAGTAAATTATAAAGCGGTTGAAACTGCTATCCTTGCATCTCTTAAGTCCTTGATGGTCACATTAATTTCTGTAATTTCTCCACGGTTGTAGTATTGCTTTTGCTGTATAACTTTTGTGGGGGTACTGGGGATCAAACTCAGTACTTTGAGCCTGTGAGGCCGGCACTGCACCACTGAGCTAAATCCCTGACTCTGCTGTACAACCTATGAAAGGTGGGAGGATGATTTTGGGATTTCCATCTTGTTTTTTAAAGCCACAATAGCCCACATTACAGTGTCAGGGAACAAACAGGAGAATCTACCAGCTACTGAATATTATTCTTGTAATAAATTTTAGAACTAAAAATATTTTACAATGCAAATCTATTGTCCTTGGGAATGTGGATCTTAATCTTGAATCAGCTTTGGTGCTAATTGGTCTCCATGGGTAATAATATTTAAATTAACATTTGAAGCCCCAGTGAACTTATACAGTGTCATGTTAGCTAAGTTGGAACTATATGTCTCAGAATTCTCTTCGTTGAGTAGCTCTAAGCCTGTGTGGCCCAAAGCGACATTTAGGGCAAGGTTTGGAAAATAAGATTAAAATAAGAGACAGGTTTTTTTTTCCACTACAAAGATTGGTGGAGAGACAGAAGAAGCAGTTGCCACTCACATGCAGTGACTCTAGTTACTCGTTCCCCTGGTTGGCATGGGGCAGCAGCTGGGTTGTCATTTCCTCCAGCTCATGCCAGGTACTCGCACAACTTCTGTGACTCCTGGTCCAAGGATATGTTATCTCCTTGCTGAAATACCAGCTCATTCTGGAGGTTTTGGCATCATCATATCATCATTGGGGATTCAGCTACTTGGAGAGACTGACGGGGGCTCAGTACGTTCTCATGGATTCCCTTTTGATCTTGTTTCCTCCACCTCACAACCATCCCAACTGCTTTCCTGTTGTCTTTAATCTCCAGTACCAAGTAAAAAGTCAGAAGTTTGAATTAGTCATTTCTCACACTTATTTACTCTCTATATAATATATATTTTATCATATGTGATGGTTAATCTTGATTGTCAATGTGGTTGGGTTGAGAGACACCTGCGGTGAATTAGTAAAGCACACTTCTAAGTGTGACTGGGTGAGTCATGGAGGTATGACTGTGGGACCTACATTTGGTTCCTTTCTAGCATTCTTCCCCATGATCTTCTTCTTGGCCATAAAGTAAGCTGCTTTGCCTCACCATCTCATTCATTATGATGCTTCTACCTTGTAGCCAGTCAACCATGGATGAAAACTGAGAGCCAAATGAACCTCCCTTCCTTTAAGTTGTGCCAAGTATTTTATCCCACAAAATGGAAAGCTGACAAAAACTATATAATAACCGCCAGCAATTTTGTTTCTCCAATTAAATCCTGGCTGATAAGATAATTTAAATTGCCACTTTTCTTTGTTAGAAGACCTTAGAGCTGTACCCATGTCTCTTGTTCCTTTGTGATAAAGGTAAGTTAAGCAACGTCCTTGATAGATTCCTTATGTTAGTAAAGTGCATATGACAAAAAGTGGGATTTTGTGTTGGTTTTTAGCAGTGCTATATAAATAAAGCATCTGGAGCAGATCCTCTGCTTGAGGAAAGAGGGGGAAGACAGTATGGTAGATTGATTATAAAAACAGTCCAGTTATTCTTCTCTTCTATATATCATGCCCTTTGCAATGTAAATATTTTTTGAGACAAGGTCAGAGTATGTAGTTCAGGTTGGTCTTGAACTTACTGTGCAGCCCAGGCTGGCCTTGACCTCTCAGTGAGACTCCTGGCTCAGCCTCCCAAGTGCCGGAATTACAGGTGCACCACCATGCCGGTCTTCTAGTGTAATATTAAAGCACCTATTTCTTCACTCCTTGAATCTGGGTGGTTTTGTGACTTGTTATGGCCAATCAAATATGGCAGAAGTGATGAAGTACAGATTCTAAGTCTAAGCCTCAAGAGTTCTTGATTTCCCTGGTTCTCTTATACCCACATTTGGTCAATGAGATAAGCCCATGCTCATTTACTGAGGATAAAAGAGACAGGCATGGAACATAGCTAAATCCTCTCAGAAGGGCCATCCTGGACTAGCCAAAAACCAGTAAGTACTCAGCAGCCCTACCACCTGATTGTGCATCATGAGTGAGCACAACCAAAATTGATCTAGCCAAGGGCCAAGGATTTGGCACAGTGGTTCCATCACCTGCCTCACAAGTGCAAGGGCCCAAGTTTGATCCTCGATACAAAAAAAAAAAAAAAAAAAAAAACAACCAAAAAACCAACAAACTTCAAAATTGATCTAACCCAACTCAGGCCAACAGGACCATCCAGGTGACCCATAATCTAATCAGCAATAAGAAAAATTTCAAAAGGCATTACATTGTGGGGGGGTTGTTATACAGAATATATCTGTGGAATTGGAAAAGAAACATTTAAATTGGGTTTTGCACAAGCATTTGGGGCAGAGAGATATCATGTGCAAAGAGTGGAAGTCCAAATGGGCCTGGTAGTGATCTGCTGGCAAATGTTTAACACCAAATCTCTACAGGCCATTGTGACATGAATCTTGGTTATGCTTTTGCTTTTGGCAATGAAACAAAGAAAACATACATTAGAATTTCACTCCTCCTTTGTTGATGATGTGAATGACTTTATTGTAAATTGTAAATTTGCATTGTAAATGGTAAGTATCCTTATTGAAAAGTTTATTCACTGTAAGCATATTTTGGGTTATTTCTTGATTTTAATTTAATTCATATGGTTTGAAGGTGATAGATTGATGACTACCATAAGTGGTCAATTTGCAAATTGTGCTTCATTATATTGTGGTGCTGATTGTATCAATTAGGATAAAGGATTGTGATTGATTCAATGAGCTGTTTTCTTCAGTATTACGAAAATGAGAATGTCTATGAGTCATTAGAGACCCATGGGCTGCAGCCCAACTATATCAGGAAGATTTAAGTAATAACCTAAAGGTTAAACTAAGGACAACCCAATAACAACAGTAAAGATGAGAAAATGCTTAAGCAAGATACAGGGCAGACTTCCAGTTCACCAATGGCAAACAGTGGGGCAGATGAGGATGAAAAGTCTGATACTGAATCATCAGGACACCCTGAACTCAAAGCACAGGAAGTAACAAAACTGATCAATCAGGCTCTAGAGAAATATAAAACAGAAGTAATTTCCCAGATAATCAGAGATGACGAGCAAAATGAAAGCTATAATTAGTGACTCTAGAACAGAAACTGAGAGGAAAATAGATGAGCTCAAGACCATGATAGAAGCCATGAATGCTCAGCATAAGAAAGAATTGGAAACAATAAGTGCCCAATAAAAGAAAGAAATGGAATCCATAGGGCAGATTCGAACAGATATCCAGGAGATTAAAAACTCCATTGAGAGTGTTCACAAAAGGATAAAAGAGTCTGAAGACAGAATTTCAGATATAGAAGATAAAATTGCAGTCAGTGACCGTGAAAAGAGAGGTCTCTTAAAAACAGTAGGGGATCATGAGAAATTGATACAACAACTCTTAGATGATACAAAGAAGAATAACGTAAGATTGATAGGAATTCAAGAAGTAGTAGGAGAAAATGCAACTGACTTAAAAAAGCTGTTCACAGAATTAATTATAGAAAACTTCCCAAATAGAGGGGAAGAATTTGACATACAGATAAATGAGGCATATAAGACTTAAGCTAGCCACGATAAAAAAAAAAAACCCTACACCTAGACATATAATAATCAAGATCCCAGAAACCCAACAGGAGAACAAAATACTACAAGCAGTAAGAGACAAGAAACAAATTATATGCAAAGGAAAGCCCATCACAGCAGACTTTTCAACACAAATCCTTAGGTTAAGGAGAGCCTGGAATGAGATATTTCGAGTACTAAAAGAAAATAACCTCCAACCTAGACTGATGTATCCTGCAAAACTTTCTTTTGAAATGGATGGGGAAATAAGATATTTCCAAGATAAAGAACACTTGAGAAACTTTATGAATACCAAACCAGCACTACAATGAATTCTAAACAATATCCTAGAAAAAGACAATGAAGGTAACAACACAATGAGGCCCAACAGAGCAAATCAAATAGGCAAGGCAAGAAACTAAAAGGCGAAGGCGAAAAAAAAAACATGACAATAATAAGTTAGTACATATCAGTTATAACCATCAATATTAACGGCCTCAATTCGCCAGTCAAGAGAAAGAGATCAGCGGAATGGATTAAGAAGCAAAATATAATAATATGTTGTATACAAGACACATCTAGTGCAAAAAGAAGCCCATAGACTGAAAGTGAAAGGACAGAAAACTTCTTCATGTAACAGGAGCCCCCCCCCCCAAAAAAGCCGAGGTAGCAATCTTACTCACAGACAAAGTAAGTGTCAAACCTAAACTGATTGAAAGAGATAAAGTTCACTACATCCTTGTGAAGGGAACAATTCAAGAGGAAGAGATAAAAAATAATTTATTTTTAATTTACTATGTCAGAAAGTACTTATGCTCTTTTTTCCTCTTTTCTTCTTTTTTCTTTTTCTTCCTCTGATGCTGGGGATTAAACTCAGCACATTGTTCTGGCTGGGCAGGTGCAGCACTACTGAGCTAAATCTCACGCTTTACATTTCATATTTTAAAAATTTGTTAACACATTAATTCTTGTCTCTATATGTTGGTCTACCAAATTGATGAGTTATTTTGGTTCTCATTTTCTTTGCTTTTTTATTTGAGAATTTATGAAATCTGTATATATGAGTAGTATGAAAAGTATTAAGGTCCATCTGTCATTTTCCTCTTTCATCCCTGCTTTCTACAAACTTCCTTTTCTGTCACTAAAGCTTGTTTGGTTGGAAATTTGTTAAGACAAATGTTGTTAGGTTATCAATATATCTTTGTACCTATTTTCTACTGATGACGAATATTAATTTTAAGTAAATTTTATTATGACTATACTTAATCATTAATATCATTTTATCTCTGGTACACATTACAAATTCTCCAACTCCCTCAAAGATGATATTTGTTTTTTCTCAAATTATACAAATTACCAACATTCCACACATCACTGCACTGTTTTATTATACCTAAATATATGTTGTATTGTAGAAAATATGCAGTGTGTATATGTGTGTGGGGTATGTTTTTACATACATGTGTGCACTGTTAAATGAGAGACATGGGCATGAATGTGGTAGGATTGTGCACATTTGGCATATTGATAGTTTCTCTGGCAACCTTATGATTTCTTTAAATTACATGCTTGACTTAATTCATAGTCATTCGTTTGGGAAGAATATTACATATGTATTGGTGTTAAATTCTATCATTATGCTTATAAAATATAATAAAAATAAGTATGGGATAAATAAAATAGAAACAGAAAAATCTGATCTTAAAAACGTGAATTTTTTTAGTTGCTTTTGGATTTCAAATATAAGTATATTTTTTTCTGTGGGAAGTTTTGTTAGAAAATGTAAGTGGTACAATCAACAAGCATATGATATTTATCAATTAATAAAACCAAGGAGTTTATAAATCATAAAATTTTGAGGATAGTTTCTCAACTATAATATGTAACTTTATTTTATTTATAATTACATTATTTCAAAAACATTATAAGAAAATAAGAAAGAACATAATGTTTGAAGATCATATCAAACTAATAATGTATTTTGATTAGTCTGTGTTACATAAATTTTTGTTTATTTCATATCCTTTTTTCGCTGTCATATATATGTATATTTGAAATTTTTATTTAGTATCTTCATTTCTTGTTATCATGTATGTTTGCAATCTTTAATAAAAAAATAAATAATACATAAGAAGTTCTTGAATTTTATCACCTAGTAGTTTTGATTAAAATAAACTAAAAGCAACCCAAGCAAGTATACTAATATTCACTGTTCTAACCCCTAGGCAGAATTGACTACTTTAGGGCTGGTTACTGCTTCATACAAGTTACAAATAACTGGGGCTGGGGATTTGGCTCAGTGGTTCTGCCACCTACCTCACAAGGACCCAAGTTTGATCCCTGATACCACACACACACAAAAAAGTTACAAATAACTACTTACTACTTTTCCATAGATATTGCCTTTGACCTTCCAGAAAGCATAAGGAAGAAAAAATTTAAGCTAAAATTTTTTGACCTCTCAGTTTTTTTAGAAAGTTAAATTTAAGGTTATATCTCTTAAGTTTGATGAATTATATACAGATGTTGAAGAATATGAGTATGAAGAGATACAAATAAGTACATGCCCAAAAAGATTTACTAGGTTACAGAATCTTGATTACAAATATATAGAAAATTTTGTGGAGCTGGGGATTTGGCTCAGTGGTTCCACCACCTACCTTGCAAGCACAAGGACCTGAGTTTGATCTCCGCTACCAAGAAAAAAAATTGTGTGTGTGTGTGTGTGTGTGTGTGTGTGTGTGTGAAGATAGAGGGGACCATCTGGGGTTTTCTGGGACACTTTCCAAAGTGATTCATGGCACAAAATGCACACCCTGATGTGAATACACATATTCTAGATTTTATGCCTCTGATATAGCTCATCAGAAATCAGGCTTCATGACTGCTATAAAACTAAATGTACTGGCTGGGGATTTAACTCAGTGGCACCATGCCTGCCTTGCAAACACAAGGTCCTGAGTTCAGTAACAGTACTCAAAAATAAACAAACTAAATGTACTGAATGAGGCTTTGTTTCTTAGGTGAAAAAGCACAGACTTATAAGCATCATGTAAATAATTTCTCCAAAATATGGAAAATACAAATACAAGCACTTTATTTTAAAAAGCAAACACAAAAGATTGTTGTAAAGCCAAAAAGTTTAACTGCTTCCATTTTGGATAATTCAATTAAGAACCTGTGCACACTTGTTCCTAGAAGCTAGCATATCACTTGTCTGTCTCTATGAAGGAAAATGAATTCTAAAAATTAACATGTTTTTTCAGTATGTCACATCTCATTTTTTTTTGAGACAGCATCTCACTAGGTAGTTCAGGCTGACCTTGAACTCTCTGTGTTGCCGGGGTTGGCCTGGAACTCCCAACAATCCTCCTGCTTCAGCCTCCCAAGTGCTGGGATTACAGGCTGGTACCACCACACCCAGCTTCACACCTCACTTTTATATAAGAACCTAGAGAGACCAATAATATCCATTAGCTTTAAAAGATAAACTCAGAGACTCTTTGCTGTAAGAAATTTTACCAGTGTTGGCCAGGTCTGTTTAATATATACACAGGGAAAATACACCCACTCTATAATTTCATATAAAGTAACAAGTAAGGAGTAGATGTAGGAGATGTAGAAGGGGGAAAGAGAATTTAAAAAGTTCTTCTCTTCAGTAACTGTCACTTCAAAATCATCAAAAAGCAACTACTTCCCCTCATACTCCTTAGACTTCGCACTACACAGGAATTTTTTTTTCTCACATCTACTCGTATAAATGCTTGTTTGATCTCTAGATGCCTTGTTCCTTTCTGCTTCGTGGCTTCCCTTAGCACTGTTAGTCTCAGAACTTCTACTTTCAGCAAATGCTGTACCTGCAGCTTTATCAGGATTAGATGCTTCGTCATAGCACTCACAATCTGCTTTACTCTTCTGTCCTTCAAGAAGTTCAGCAGCTTCAACAATGTTATTGTTCATAACTTCTACTTGGCTGTGTATTTCCACTTACTGTCATCAACGCTTCTGCATCATTGTGATTTTCAACTTCACCCCTTGCTTCCTTCTTGCTCTGGGGTTACCTACTTCAGACATCTGGTCAACCACAAAATTCTCTTAGCATAAGGGAAAATTTATTCAATTTTTCTTCTTTTTTCAGGACTTAGAGTTTTTTTTTCCTATTAGAACAAAGAAAAAATTAACATTGATAGCTTCCTTCAGCTAACAGGCATAAAGAAAGTAGACAACGTATACTCATTAAATTCCCAAGAAATATGAAGTAAAAAGAGGAAACCTGGAGCTGGGGATGCAGGTTGGGTGGTAGAGTATTTTGTTAGCATACATGAGGCCCTGGGTTTGATCCCCACCACAGAAAACAAAACAGCAACAACAAAAACTTTTCGGATGAATACTAAGTCTGTGGAAATCTAGATTTGCTACTCTCCAAAAAGTGAAGGGACACATTATCTAACATACTGAAATAACTTAGTGCCTTTCCTAGGAATAGAACTTGAACTTTGCTAAAGCTAGTCCTATTCCATAAGGCATCTACAATGCCAACCCCAAAAAGAGTGCTTGTTTTTTCTCCTATCCATGATGCAGTAGTTTTCTTGGATTTCTGGCAAGCTGTTGCAGACAAAGGCCCAGGTGTTATCCAAGACTCCAACCCTCTCCGGGGGGAGTAGTCTGAAGGATGGTGAACTTCAACAGCCCTGTCCTCCACTTTATTGCTGTGACTGCCCTGGGAGTTCAGGGCCGCAGCGTCCTTGGCCTTGAGCTCTTTCTCCCTCTGCAGGTGGGACTGTTCAACTTCAGCCTCAGCCGCTCTGGTTGGTTGCAGTCTCAAATTCTTCCTTTACAATGTCTGTGGGCATCTGTGAGCTTTGCTTTTTTAAATTTTTTAAATTTTTTTTAAGTAGGAATTGAACCCAGCACCTTTACAGTGAGGCGATTCCCAAGCAGTTTTAATTTTTTTGTTTTGAGATAGGGTCTTGCTAAGTCACTAAATTGCCCAGGCTGTGCACTAATTTGTGGTTTCTTGCCTCAGCGTCCCAAAGTACTGGGGTTATAGGTACCTGCTTCGCAGCCTGCTACAGATCTCCTGTGTTTGACTGGCTGTGACTGCGGCCCTCTTTCTTTCTTTCCTTCCTTCTTTCTTTCTTTCTTTCTTTCTTTTGTTTGTTTTGTTTTGTTTTTTGAAACAGGGTCTCACTTTGTAGTTCAGTTTGGCCATGAACTCACTGTGTAGCCCAGGCCGGCCCCAAGCTCCTGGCAATCTGCCTGTTTCAGCCTCCCAAGTCCTAGGATTACAGGGATGTACCACCATGCCTGGTCTTTATTCTTAATATAATTTATTTTATTGCAAGTTTATATAATTTAATTTTAAGTAATGGCTATATCGAACAACAGTCTTGCAAAATGTAGCTTTCAAAAGCCAGTAGAAGGGCTAGAGGGGCCAGGGATTTAGCTCAGTCATTCCACTGCCTGTGTTGCAAGAGCAAGGACCAGAGTTCAATCCCTGGTACCAAAAAAGAAAAAAAAAAAAAAAAGAAAAGAAAAGAAGGGCTGGGGATTTAGCTCAGTGGTTCTGCCGCCTGCCTCGCAAGTGTAAGGACTTGAGTTCGATCCCCAGTATCCTCCCCAAAAAAGCCAGTAGAAACTGCACCTGGCATACTACTTCATTGAGAGAATGGTGTGTGATTTAGTGGTATACAATGTAGTATGATGGGAGGAAGGGTAGTGGGAAATACAAATGAAAGAGCTTCGTGGAAGGGTCAGGCTAGGTGGCCCCTGCAGGCCTGGTAAGGAGGGTGTTGCTAGCAGTGGAGATTTCAGACTGGGATGGAAAAGATCAGATTAAGAGGATCACTCTGAGTACAGAGTGGAAACTGTGTTTATTGTGAGGACCCTAGAGGCAGGTAGGCCAGTTAGGAGCTGTTGATGTAACTAGAAGGGAAGAAATATTGGACCAAGGCAGGTGCTGTCAAGGAAGAAGGTAGGCTGATGCCAGAGTGAGTCAGGAATCAATCTACAGATAGGTGGCTCAGGGGGAAAATAGGGGTCTCCCAGGAGACACCCAGGTAAGTTTATTTTTGCTGTTTCTTTTTCTTTTCTTTTCTTGGTACCAGGGGTCGAACTCAGGACCTTGTACTTGTGAGGCAGGCGGCAGCACCACTGAGATAAATCTCCCACCCTCCCTGGTTTAAAGCTCAAGCATTTGCTTGAATGGAGCATTGATCACTGAAACTGAAGGTACCAAAGAGGGAGCTAGGGGTAGAAGATGAGATTTTTACTGTGAGCATAATAGGTTCTTATTATGATACATATATTTTTCTTTTATTTTTTTCCATACTTTACAGATTTTTACTGATCAAACGTATACCTATTTGGGAAGGAGGAAATGGGGAAAGAAGAGGCAGGATGTATCATGTTTAGGTGCCAATTCCCTATGATTATCATTATGAATATCTAAAATATACCAAATGTTTTACTAAAAAAATCAAACAAACATATGCATATTTATTACAACCAAGAGAAACAAATCAATTTTGTCTCTTTCACCCTTAGTAATATGTTTCTTTTTCTTTTTGTTGTTGTTTTTGTTTTTTTGAGACAGGGTCCCACTGTGTAGCTCAGGCTGGCCTTGAACTCACTGCAATCCTCCTGCCTCAGCCTCTGGAGGGCTGGGATTATAAGCGTGAGCCACCAGCTTGGCTTCACTCTTAGTAATGTCAACACAGCTATTCGTTAAGAGAATTACGTTTTCCAAAGGGTGTTAATTGCTTCAATTCTCTGCTAGTTCAGTCGAAATCTTCTGCCTGGTCACACTTGTTCTGAGAAATCCCATGATGCCCAGTTTTATTGCTGTGGTTTTGGTTTTTGGTCTCACTGTGTAGTCCAAGCTGGCCTGGAATTCACAGTGGCCCTCCTGTCTCAGCCTTCCGAGTGCTGGGATGACAAGTGTTTGCCAAACTGGTAGGAATACCTAGTTTGATGCAGTGTCACCACTAAACCCTGTGACACGTAGGGTGATATTATGGCCATTAATGTATTTTGGGCTGAATTAATTCAATTATTATTCAAATCGGCACTGTCCTCGTCCATGAAGAGCGGCCAAGCTGCACAGGGATGTGTGGGGCTGAGGGAACAGCCTGCTGCCAGCAGAATGCCCCAGATGGCTCTGCTTGATGTCTGTGTCCCCCTGGACCAGCTGGAGCTGGGTCCCCAGGGGAACAGTGGCACCTGTGTCATCAGACAGCAGGTTCAGTCCTTGACACTGGACAATGGCTCCCCAAGGAAACTCCATGTGCTCAAGAAATACACACGCAAGCATTTCGGGACGAAGCACTACGCCAGCAACTTAACTTTAGAACACTTCAGTGGAAACTGTCTTTTCTCTGCAATGCTAGAGATACAAACTAGGACCCAAACATACTGGCTACTCTACAACTGAGCCACACTCCCAGCCCTTTTTTTAAAACATTTCCTTTTGAGACAGGGTCTTGCTAAGTTGCTCTGGCTGGGCTCAAACTTTCCATACTCCTGCCTCAGCCTCTGGGACCACAGGCGGGCTGCACCTGGTCCAGTCAGAGGCACCCCTGCCTGTGTGCACAGACGCTCTCCTATCCCATGTGGGGAGGAAAGGGCAGAGGCGACACAGGCTGGGGACCCTGGGCAGGGGAGTGTGCACAAAGGCTCTGGAGCAGCCTTTTAAACACACAGAAGCCCAAGTGCCCGGTGCCCATGGAGCCGTGCGTCCCTAAGGGAAGGAGAGGGGCCTACCACAGCGAAACCTTGGCCATCCGGGTGCCTGTTCTTGTGAATTTTGCTGAGGTCCCAGACCTGCCCAGGATGTCGAGAGCTAGCTTTGAGTTCATGAGGACCGGCTTGTCTCCGGAGTAAACGCTGGATGGAAAACAGGCTTTTGAAAATGCCATCAAATTTGGCGTTTTTCTCCACCCGCACTGCCCAGGAGGCCTCTGCAGAAGGCAGCGTGACAATCAGGGTGCTGCTGGTGTCATGGAATTTGGGCAGTGGCATGCTCAGGCCCAGGTTGCTCAGGGTGACCTGGTGGCTGCTCTGGGTGCAGCCCACCAGCCTCAGAACCGCATTTGTCCAAGAACGCTTTACCTTCCAAGTCGGCCAGGTCCCGTATCTTCCCAAGGGTGACATCCAACAGCCCCACCTTCTTCAGGAACCCATGGCCTCCCTCGCCCCAACTCTACCCATGTAGGCCGGGTCTACCTGCGTGTAGTAAGATTCATACAACAGATTTCCACAGGGGATCTGCTGGGACAAGAGGGACAAGCGGTCCATATATTTTTATTTTCATCCACATTTTCCTGGCTTATAATGCCCTCCCTCTTCAAGCAGCCATAGAAAGTGGAATTTCTCTTCTCCATAACAGGTCATAGAAAAGCTGATTTTCTTCTTGCTATGATGGTTTGGATCTAAAATGTTCCCCCCAGAAGTCACATGTGTTCAGAGGTGTCACTTTTAGAAGGTGACTAGAACACAGGCGGTGGGGGGACTAACCTCATTAATGGATTAATCCACTGATGAAGTCGTAGTTCCATGGACTGTTAGGAGGTGGGCGTGGCTGGAATAAGTAGGTCATGGGGGGTGACTTTGAAGGGTATGTTCTGTCCCTAGCCCTTTCTTCTTTCTGGCTCTCTTCCTGTCTCTCTGCCTCCCAGCTGCCATTGGTGGGGCAGCTTTCCTTCGTCATGCCCTTCTGCCATGCTGTTTGTACCCTGGAGCCAACTAAGGACTAAAACCTCTGAAACTCTGAGCCCCAATAGACCTTCTCTCTGTATGTCTGGTATTTTGTGGAAAGCTCACTGATCCACCCACTTTTCTGTTTCTTTTTTGCAGCACAGGCCAGGGTCTTGTATATTCTAGGCAAGCTGGAGCCACATCTCCAGCCCCACTCCCAGCCGTTTTCTGTCTTAAGAGCTGGCCACAATACACCAGAAGACTCCCATTTCAGAAGGAATCTGGCTCCATACCCTGGAAGAAAGAATTCTGCCCAGAGAGGGCAAGAAGAATCTAAACAGAGAGGCCTTGCTGGGTTCCCCACCTGGTCTGTTAGCATCAGATCAGAGCCTTTTTGTCCAGTTACATTCACACTTGTCCATGCTTCATCATGCCCATGCAATGGAGTCTCTGTAAATCCCCAAAAGGACAGGATTTGGGAGCTATGGACAGCTGAACATGCAGGGACCCGGAAGGTGATTAACTCATCCAAGAGTCAGGAGGTGGCTGAACCCAGCTCTTTGTCTGGCTGTTTATTTGTACCCTTTACAATGTTCTTGATAAGAAATCAGTAAATGTGTTTTCCCAAGTTCTGTGAGCTGCTTTAGTGAATTAATTGAGTCTAACAACAGAGTTAAGGGAGCCCAGGTTTTTAGTCAGTTGCCTGAAGTTCCAGAGGTCCAAACTGGCCTCCGTTATCTGAAGGGGGCGGACTTGCTCTCAACTAGTGGGTCTGACCTGACCACATCTGCAGAATTTAATGAGCAAACATCCAGCTGATGCGCTGCAAAACTGATAGCTGTCTTGAAGGTGGAGAGAAATCGTTATAACTTTTAGGGTCACAAAAGTTTAGGGTGCTCTGTGTTGTGAGCATGTAGCAGGAGAAACTAAGTATGAGTTTGTTTTTCTTACTCCTTGCAGCCTCAGCTACAGGAATGCCCTCACTCAGGGCTGTGCTGTGGCTCTGGGTCCCTCTACAAGCAACATCTCTCTCTGGGACATGGTCTTCCCATTTGCAGGGGGTTTCTAGAATCTGTCTCCTTTGCCCTCTATTGCCTGGGTGCTGTGAAATCCCATGAAATTGGGATAGGAGTAGAGGATGGGGGAGGAGCAGTCCTGTCCTTTGCCCCTGAAGGTGTCAGCAGAACCCTTGGAAAGGAGAGGGATGGTGGCCAGGAACCTCAGATTCCTGCAGCCCTGTTGGGCCAGAAGGATTAACCCAGGATCTGGGAAGTTGAGAAAGGGGCTGCTGCACCCCACTTCCCTCATCCCCTTCTGTCTTCATCTGGAGAGGGCTGAGGTTAGCCCCTTTCCTCAGCATCTCCCCCTCCCAGCCCTGCAGTCCCTCTGGATCTCTGTGAGCCATTCTGGGAAGTGGCCCAGTTGTGTTGGCAGATCACCAGCTTCTCTCTCTGTGCTCTACCCTATCCTAGGCTCCCCAAGCCCTGGGCTCCCTGCCCATCCCTCCCACTCAAGGGCACTCTCAGGAGGCCTTTGTAAATCTGCTCTTTGATAAGGAGGCTGCAGGGACTGTATTCCCATGGTAGAAACTAGGTTTGGATGGCTGAGCACTCTGGTTTCTGTCCCAGGTTAACTTTTCCCTGCTGGATGAGCTAGGCACTTTCACCTTTTTGTACTTCATTTTCCCCTTCTGTAAATAGAGGTAAGAATAACACCTAACTCATGTGTTACAAGATTCAAATATGTTAAAATATATGAAGTATACTGGGCATGGCGGCACACGCCTATAATCCCAGCACTGGGAGGCTGAGACAGGAGAATTGCAAGTTCATGCCCAGGATGGGCAAGTCAGCAACTTAGTAAGATCCTGTTTCCTATTAAAAATCAGAAGGGCTGGACATGAAGCTTAGTGCAAAGGACCTGGGTTCTAATCCTCAGTACCAAAAACAAAAACAGACACATTACATACAAAGACCATCCAGCACACAATGAATGCTCAATAAATTGTAGCTAGTGTCATGGTTCTTCTTAACCTGTGCTTGTTTCCAACAGCATCTGTAGGTTCTCATCAAGGCCATTCCCCTGCCTATCTCAGTGTCTGCATCAGAGGCATCCACCCGTGTACCACTGTGCAATGCCTGCCAGTAATGGGCCACAGTGGGGCTGGGACAGGACTCACTCAGCTCTGTGAATGCTCTTGCTTTCTTCTCATCTCTGGTCACTCCACTTACTCCAGCATCCCCTGCAGAATAATTGGAACTTCTTCCTCCCTACTCCTCCTCCACCTCTTTTCCCTATCCTTTTCTCTTTCCCTTCCTCCCAGTCTTTCTTTCTTTTTTCTTTCATTCTTCCTGTCTTTCCTCTCCTCCTCTTCCTTTCTCCCTTTCTTCCTTCCTTTCCTCTGTCTCTGTCTCTCACTTTCTCTGGCAGTGCCCAGGGCTTTGCGTATGCCAGGCAAGTGGTTTACAACTGAGCTCTCTCCCTAGCCTCCCTTTTTGTTGTTGTTTTTTGAGACAGGGTCTCACTATGTAGTTCAGACTGACCTGGAACTCACTGCGGAGCCCAGGCTGGTCTCAAATTCGCAGCGATCCTCCTGCCTCAACCTCTTGAGTGCTGGGATTACAGGAGTGCGCCACTATGCTTGGCAAGCCTCCCTTTTTAAAACTCCGTGCAATTTCCCTTCAAATTTGATCAGGCCAATGAGGTTGAACGATATGACAGCCCTTTGGATTATTTTCTGAGGAATTGAAAATTCCTGGAGTGGGGGTACCTCTGGGACTAGGAGGTGACTAGATGAGGGAAATGGATTAGGGCTTTTTTGGAGAAGAGACAGCGTTTTAGGCAAGACCCTATGCCAGAGTAAAAAATGTCTAAATTGTTCACAGTTCCTTTGGTTGGCCTGAAAATGTGACATTTACTCAAAGAATTTTCAAAAGGAAAAAAAATGACAAGATGTCCACCTTTGGTTCTCTTCAACTTTCTTTTCCTGCTGCTCCCCAGATTACAGTATGGAACCCTGGCCAGATTAGGTAGCAAGACAGTCCTTGTCAGATGAGTTCAGCAACACAGAGAGTCATCTTCTCAGTGAAGGTGTTGTAGAAGGTCTCAATATCTCCAAGAGTCCTCCTGCTAGCAATATCCTTATGGCCAAAATGTCTGCCACGGTGATCCTATGGATATAGTATTCCCTCTTGCTGAGACAGTCATGGTTGGTGGCTAAAGAAATCTGCTGTGCATTGGTGCCTCTGGCCAGTACTAATCAGGACTCTGCTTCAGCCAGAACAGAGTTCTCTCAGTCACAACTCTTTCATTTTGGTCTTTATCTCCAGGAATGTTAGAGACAGTGAGATCTTGGGCATGTGTCTTCTCAGAGAGCCAGTCAGCCCTTCTTCCAGTGTCAATGAAGAAGATTGATTATACAACTTACACAATGTCCTGCTTTTATAACTTTCATTTCACACTGATGTGGAATTGGTGGAACTCTCCAGGGTCAACTCTTCCTTCCTTTTTTTTTCTTTTTCTTTTCTTTCCTTTCTCCACCCC
Organism: Fukomys damarensis; assembly: GCF_012274545.1. Classification (NCBI taxonomy): domain Eukaryota; kingdom Metazoa; phylum Chordata; class Mammalia; order Rodentia; family Bathyergidae; genus Fukomys; species Fukomys damarensis. The sequence goes on along the minus strand of NW_022900939.1, from coordinate 22,741,749 downwards.
ACCCCTTCTCTTTTTTGTACCAGGGATCAAACTCAGAACCTTGCACTTCCAAGGCAGGTGGTGGCACCACTGAGCTAAATCTCCAGCCCAACTCTTCTCGACAAGAATCCATATGAAGTCCTCTGTGAACTGCATGATTATAGCAACCACATTGAACGGTGTTATAGCTGATGGAAAAACCACCTAGGCGTTGTTGTTAAAGTTTTGGAATATGTCATAGATCCAGTCCTTGGATCCATAGTTTCACATTTCATCAGGTTTATCCAACTCAATATCTTGATCTATTTGGGAGACACGTGTCTCTGGTTAAGCCTATAAAACACACAGCCAAGCAGACCTACAATGACACGAGAGCTTCCATCTGCAGCCTCTGCACCTCAATATACATATTGGTGTTGTCGATGCAGATGTGACAGCAATCTCCTCTGTATGTCAGAAACTATGCTATGTGCCTTATCTCAAATACTGACCCAAAACCTCATGTAGGAAACTATTTCACAGAGGAGGAAAGTGAGGCTCAAAGGCCAAATTCAAATATTAGGCAGAAAGCCCAGATTTGAACTCCAGAGCACTGATGGTTAATCACCAGGCAAAACATTTCCACTGAGTTCTTGCTACCCAGTGGCTGCTTCTCTATCTGCTCCAGCCCTTAGGGAGAGGAGAGCTCCTTGAGGCAGGAGCTGCATTTCACCACTGCTAAAGCTCTAGAACTATGTAGGTGAAGCACAGAGAGAAGAGCACCAAGTATGTGTTGGTGGAAGACTTGCCATAGGCAACTGGGGCCCATAGGCTGGGTTATGGCTAATGCTGGAGATACTTGTGCCAAGGAGTCCCACCTGCCTAAGGGCCGGGGAGGGTAGGAGAGGCCTAGGGTAGGGTAGGGTAGGGCCTAGGGTAGGGTAAAGGATGTTGCTGGTAGGGGTATGGCCAGAGGCTCATGCTAGAGGAAGGAGTGGGGGTTAGAGTAGTAGACACTTTCTAGGCCTGGAAGCCAGAGGATAGACCTTGAGTCTAGCACAATTTTCTTCTGTTGTTTAGTGCCAGAAACCAAATTATGGTTTTGCATAACTCTGATTATTACCCTTTCCAGAGTTCCAGTAGGAAAAAACTGGGGTGCTGTACAAACAGCCCCTTTGAGCCCAGGGAGTATGCTATGGTTTAAATGTGGCCTGTCCCTTCCAAATCCATGTTGCAATTTGGTCTTCAATGTAACAGTGTTGAGAGGAGGTGGGCTCTTTCACAGGTGATTACATTGTGGAGGAATTAATGCCTTTGCCACGGGTATGTTCTTGCTCTTGGGGACAGGATTAGTTCTCACAAATATGTTGTGATAAAGCAAGGCCACCTTTACGTTTTGTCTGTTCCTCTACAGCCTGTGCCACTTGCCCTCCCATCATGAGGTCCTTAACAGAAGCCAAGCAGATGTTAATGCCATGCTCCCAGCTTCCAGAACCCTGAGCCAAAATAAACCTTCCTTGTAAATCAGGTTTTTGTTATAGCAAAAAACAATGGATTAAGATAGAATATTATACAACCTACCAAGCAACAATTGCAATCTTTATTGCCCAAAAAGGTCAATCAGTTTCTGAAATATGATTGGAGCTGATAGCATCTTGGTTCTTCATTTTATATTCTTTTGGGAGGTCTGGGAGCTTGCCTATCCTGTGGCATGTGATCTTCTTTACTTGTATGACACTATGCATGGCACTTATGAGCATAGACTCTGAAGCTACAGTCTGGGCCCCAAATCCTCATGACCACTTTCTAGTTGTGTGAACTTGACATCACTTAACCTCTCTAAATTGCAGTTCCTTTATTTTCCTGTCTCAGTTAATACACGTAAAGCTCTTAAACAGTGGTTGGCACATGGTAGACCACATAAGCTATTATTTTTATTACTTGTCCAGATATGCCAAGTAGCTCTGAAGAAAGTCCCAATTCTCTCCTAGTCTTTAGAGAGATTTCATTTCACAGTGTGGGATTTCTTCCTGTGCTAAAAGAAGTTGAGGAAGAGACTGGTTTTCATCTGTCAGAGCTGCCCAAGATTTAGCTCAGTGGTGCCGCTGCCTGCCTTGCAAGCTCAACGCCCCAAGTTCAATCCCCAGTACAACAACAACAATGGCAAAAAGTAAGAAAGAAAGAAACAAGATCATCTGTCAGAGCTGGGTAAGGCAGCTCCTTGTGGGTAAGGTAGGCCAATGAGGAGGTCAGGGACTCAGAAGAAGTGAAATTGGAGTTAAGGACCTCCTTATCTAAAAATGATCCTCCATTCAGCCTCTGCATTGCCCAAGAAGTGCTGTGTGCTGTAAGGACTACAATCCTTCCTGTTTCCACAACTTTTTCAGTGTCTTGGTGAGGATAAAGACCCTCTCTGACTTGTTTACCTGCTTTCCCAAATTACAGCAACGATGTTCAGTAAATGCTGCTGAACTGAGTGAAAGGAATTACCTGGAAAATGAGTGGGGCTGAGGTAGCCATGGTCTGTGTAAGCAAGTTCATTTCATCAAAGAGGGCTGCAGAGGGCCAGGGATTGAACTCAGTGGTTCTTCTCTGGTACCAAAAAAAAAAAAAAAGAAGAAGAAGAAGGCTGCAGGCCTTTGGAAGGGGCAGTTGGGGGAGCTTGAGGTATGGGTCTCCATCTTCACAGAAACAGCCACAGCACTGCCCAAACATCTGTATCATTCTCAAAGTGGGGGAATCTGGCTTTCTTTTTTTGTGGGGGGGGTTGAGACAGGATCTTACTATGTAGTTGAGAGTGAACTGGAACTCACTATGTAGTCCAGGCTGGTCTCAACTCATAGAGATCCTCCTGCCTCAGCCTCCCCAGTGCTGGGATTTCAGGTGTGAGCCACCACACCCGGCGGAATCTGGCTTTCAATGACTGACATACAGCCTGCACAATTTAAAGATGTTTTATTTAAAAAAGGACAACCAAACAAAAAGCCCAATCCAAGAACTCTTGGTTCTGGGAGTCTGGGAGCAGCTTAGGTCTGTGGGGAGTAGAACCTGGAAGACAGTACCGGCTTCTACAGCCCTGGGAAGAGTGAGAGCCCCACAACCCTGACAGGAAGCACGGCCTTTTCCCAGGGCTCAGCCTTTCTCTGGCTCTTGCACTCATCTACTTGGAAAAGGCTGAGGGGTGGTCTGGGGGGCTCAGACCCCAGAAAAAGGCAGGGTGGTCTCAGTCCTGGAAGGCCCTTAAACCTCTTGTTAAAGTTACCAACTATCTGGGAAGGAGACAGTGGTCCAGGCCTCAGTCGGGCGTATCAGCACCATCCCTCAAGGTGGCATTCAGCCCAGGCTGGAGAGGTCGGCTCAGATGGAGAGACACATCCCCAATTTTGCCGTAGGGTTCAAGGCCCTGGGAAAGAAAGAAAGAAGGTCCAGATGGGACAGGACCTGGAGGGAGCCTCCTCCTGGGAGGAAAGACAAGAGCCGGGACCTGTCAGGCAAGTGGAGCTCAGGGGCCCTGAGGGCCTCGGGGCAGTACCCTGATGGGTCTTGGGGGTGGTTTGTCCAGGACGGGTTCAGGGCGGGCTCTGGCGCTAACACGGCGCTTCTGCTTGCGCAGCAGGTAGTTCGAATACTGCACTTCTGGCATGGCCAGCTTGATGCAGGCCTCGGTGGCAGGGCCAGCGCCGCCGCCACCAGGCAGGTCATAGCCCATGATGTCCACCTTGCGGCTGGGCTGCCAAGGCTGAAGCTGTTTGGTGCGGATCTGTGCGGCGGGCCGCAGCACCGGTTTGTCACCGAAACAGTGGCGCAACAGGCGCTGCCGGGCCTCACGCAGCTCCTGCGCCTCGC
>NW_022900939.1:22711649-22718458 GCF_012274545.1 Fukomys damarensis | reverse complement strand
CGCGGGAATGGCGGCCAGGCGCGAGCTGGCGGCGCGCGCGTTGAGTTTGGCGTAGAGCACATCGTCCAGGTCCCAGGCCAGGAGGCGCCGCAGTAGGACTAGCGACTCGTCGAAGTATTCGGCGATCATGACGAGCGAGAAGACCTCCTCCACTTGGCGGATGAGGCCTGCCAAGTAGGCGGCGTCGTTGCGTGGGCTGCGCTCGTTGTCGCCGCCCAGGTCATAGGCAAGCGTGTTGTGAGCGAACATGGCGAAGTGCTCACCTGCCCGGTAGTAGGTCTCGGGGGCTTGAAGGAAGGCCTCGAGTGACGCGTTAGGCACTCGCCGAAAGGCCGGGCAGTACTGGTTGTAGTAGCTGAAGAGCGACTCAAACATGGCGGCCGGCTCGCGCAGGATGGTGATGTAGATCGTGCCGGGCGGCATGAGGCGCTCGAGCTCAGCGCGGTCGAAGCGCAGGTGGCTGGCCAGCACGTGAGGCGGCCGCGTGGCTGGATGCACGAAGTGCGCTGAGAAGTTGCGTGGGTAGCAGAACTGGTGCTCGCAGCTCGGGTGCGGCAGGGCCACTGTCAGGTTGTGGCGCTCGGCGAAGCGGAACAGGATATTCTGCACCGTTGTGCCCGCTGTCTTGTGTGTCTTCAGGAAGGCCACTGTCATGTGCTTGGGGCGCGGTGGCGACTCCCGCAGAGGAGGGCAGCTCAGGGGGAACAGCTTGGGGTACCTGCAGGATCCAGGAAGTGTGCCAGAGGAGCGTGAGAGAGGGTGCAGCTTGACCCTCACCCCTCCCCAAGAATGGTGGATGTATCCCAGAGCAGCCAGCCAGAGCTTCACCTTGGGACGATGAGAGGGGTGGTGGAACCTCTAAAATGAGCTCTTTAATCACTAGCCTCCTGATAGCTATATTCTTGTGTATTCCCTTCCCTTGAGTGTAGCTGTATTTAATGACACACCTGTGAAATAGGACAGAAATGATGGATGTCGCCTCTGAGATGATATCATAAAAAGTCTTCCATTTTGGTATTTTTCCACTGTCCCCAGGATAATTCACATTGGGAGAAGTAAGTTGCCATACTGTGAGCAGCCCTATGTGGGAGATACCACATGAGACCAGCCCACAGTTAACCGAGGGCCAGGCCCATTAACCTGCTGGGAGAAATGAAGACTGCCAGATCACATGAGTGAACTTGGAAGGGAAACCCTTCCAGTCAAGACTTGGATGAGACCACCACCCTGACGAGCATCTTGTTTACAAACCCATGAAAGACCTTGAACCAGAGCTACCTAGCAAACTACTCCTAGATTCCTGACCCACAGAAACAGAGAAAATAAGTACTACTTATTTCCAGCGGCTAAAGTTTTAAATTAATTTATTTATGGAGAAATAGATAAGGGGCCAAGGTTCTTGGAGATCCTTTAGGAGTCTCACTTTACAGATGTGGAAACTGAAGATCAAAGGAAAGCCAGGCATGGTGGTGAATTCCTCTTATATCCTAGATAGGAGGCTGAAGCAGGAGAATTGCAAGTTTGAGGCCAGGCTGAGCAACTTAGTGAGAACTTCTCTCAAAATAAAAAGGACTGGTGCCCATGTGGTGGCATACGCCTATGAGCCCATCACTCAGGAGACTGAGGTAGACGTTTGAGGCCATCCTGGACTACATAACAAGACCCTGTCTCAAAAAAAAAAAAAAAGAGAAAAAGAGACTGAGCTATAACGCTAGAGGTGCAACCCTGGGTTTGATCACCAGTACCCACCTCCACACACACACACACACAAAGGAAAATGGAGACAACTGAGTCATCAAATCCACATTCTTTCTGATTTTTTTTCACATTAACTGGTTCCTCACATTTCAGAGGGGTGCACTAAGCTTTGCAGCAAAACACTATTTGTGAAGCTTCTGTTAAGGTGTCTGGAGCCTCATTCATTTATTCAACAAACATTTTTTTGAGCATTTATGTGTCAGGCAGTGTTCAAACTCAAGAAATACAATAGTATACAAAACATAATCCAGCCCTCATGAAGTTTTCATTTGTGAGCCTCTTTTTTAAAACAAGTGTTTGGGATTACTGGTGATTTGTAAGGTCTCTGCAGGCTTTGGTTCACTTTCCTGTTTCTTCTCTCCTTAAGCATCATGTAATAAGGGCAACCCTAAGCAGCTTTGAGAACATAATTGAAATTTCCTCTCTGTGGGTGGTTTGGGCTAAGGATGTCTACACAATCACTTATAAAACCAGCATGTCATTTATAAAAGGACACTGGGCCCATTCACACCATTCTCAGGAGCCAGGGTTGCCATATTCCTGTAATCCCAACACTCAGGAGGACTTCCGTGATTTCAAACCCAGTCTGGGCTATACAGTGAGTTCAAGGTCAGCCTGAACTGCATAGCAAGACCCCTCCCAAAACAAAATAAAAAAATCTCAAATATAAACAAGCTCCATTCTTGAGGGGAAGACCATGTAGACCATGTAGAAAATGGAGAAGTTGAGGTCCTGAGAGGGGCAGTGACTTCTTAGGTTCAGAGAGTCAGGAGCAGGGGCCAGGTTAAAATGATATCCTATATCAGGGTGACTAGCAGGTCACATATATTCTCATTTTGTAGATGAGGAATCTAGGGCTCAGAGAAGTGGGCATTACACATGAAATAATGAAAAGTTGTTTGCGGTCTACTGGGAAGGCACTTAGCCACAATGCTGTGAAAAGAATTAAGGCTAGATTTGAACCCCAGCTAACTCTTGGACTGAGAGCAAGTCACTCAGTTCTTTCAGTGAAGACCAGTACCTGTTGTGTTGCTCAAGGACACATATGGAAAATACTTTCAGGATAGAGGGAAGGAACAAAGCCCAGTAGAGCTTTTCCTGCAGGTGAAAGAATGGGAAGGGGACCAGCCAATCCTGTTGCTAACCCAAGGTGTTTCTAGGCAAACACATTTCCACTCCCTGGGCCCTGCCCCTCCATGTGGCCCTGACCACTTACCAGCTAAGCTGTGCCCCCTGGTGGAGAAGGAGGCTTATGGTGCTGCACCCCAGCACCAACAGTAGGATCTTCCTGCGGCTTATCATCTTGGTGGCCTGCTGCAGTTGCTGGAGAATAGGTGGCATGGTGGAGCGCCACCCCCAGACTGCCCTGGGCCTCACTAGCCAGGATTCCCTTCACCAGCACTCATGGGGGCTCCTGGGGCTCTGGTAGCAGGGCCAGGGTTCTCGAGAAGCCTGGCAGGAGAAGGAGGCAGACAGGTTTGCAGGAAGCAGAGGAGATGGACTCCAGACCCTCGAAGAACTGCTGCAAAGTAGAACTCCAGTGAGTAGGGTGAGGAGAGAACAAGAGCAGATCAAATTCATACCTCCTATCACCAAGGCCTATCTTCTCACTGTTCCAGTAGCCCAGTCTTGGGTGGAATTACAGGGCCTGGGGTGTGGCCAGCCCTTCAGAGTGCAGCTACTCTGTCCCTTGAGCCCTGTCTCTGTCTTTCTTCATGTCTCTCACTAGTCTTTATCTCATGGCCATTTGTATCTGCTCCCATAACAGGCTGGCCTTAGCATTTGCATGTGGCTTAGAGTACAGAAGTCTCAGTTCAAGGTTTGCCCTCCCAAACTTCTTGCTTGATTGCTTCAGCCAATGGGTGGCCCTAATTCCCCAAAGACTGAGCTCCTCAGAAACATGGGCCAGGCTTTCATTTCCTTGAATCTCATATCAGTTTTGCAGGCTTACTGTATGTTCCATACTATTACATACTAAAGCCATTTACTACTCACTACCATTCTAGTAAAGTTAGTATTCCCACTTAATAGATGAGGAAAATGAAGCTCTAACAGGTGACCTCACTTGTCTGTGGTCACACAGCTGGTGACAGCAGAACTGCACAGCAGACCTATTATTCTTTCTGTCCTCAAAAGTTCATGCCCTTGGACATCTGCTATTTCTATAGAAGACTGATTTCCCCATCCCTGTCCTGATTCTGGCAATTCTGTATGCATCTCAGCGCTGAGCACTCCTGGATGGCCTCCTGCCTATATATCTTAGGACTCATAAATCCAAGAGGGAAAGGACTTGAAATTATTCACTCCTATCTTGAACCTGAAACCTAGGCAGCCCCATCAGCTGACTCTGTAGTGGAGGTGACTAGCCAAGGCATGATGGCAGCCTGGGAGGGTCAAGGTAGAAGTGTGGAGAATACAGAGGTGGCTGCTAACAATCTCTAGCAAGAAGTAAGCCTCCATCCCAGGTGAGTGGCAGGAGTGAGGTGGGAGCAGGGCCTGGTTTCAGGCCAGTCTCCTCTTCCTGAATGGATGTCTTGGCTCAAGGGCAGCCCAAATTTGTGGCATCCTGGGTAGAATGTCATCTTCAGGAGCCATGCCTGTCCCTAGGCTACAGTAGGTCTCTGGTTTGCCCCAGGGGTATATGTTCAGATTCTGGTTCAGCTTCAGCCCTTATACACACCTCTTTTCCAAAGGGGAGGGTGCCTGGAACCTTATGGGCATGTGTATGTGGAACTAGAACACCTGGGTCCCAGGAGGGGTGAGGTAATGTGAAAACCCTCTGATTGCCTCCTACTCTTGGCTTCCAATCTCTTTTTACCTCCACACCCCCATTAATCCTGGATTACATTTAAACCTGTTTAGGCAAAAAGATGTCCTAGTTATGCTTCTCCATCTCTCCAGGCCCCATCACGTGGTTTTCCACCTGCCTTCAGACAATCTTCCTGGAGCCAAGGTGAAGATTCCAGCCACAGAGGACAATGAAGGGCAAATAGAGGCAGCCTTATGGTCCTGCCTGACTTTTCAGATTTCTTGGGGCAGAGAAGGGTTGCCTCAGCCTGAGTAGAGCGGCCAGCAAGAGAAAGTCATAGGGGCTGGAAATTTAGCTCAATGGTGCTGGCAAGGCAGGTCATGAGTTTGATCCCCCCGTCAAAAAAAGCAAGTCAGAAAAGCAAGGCCCTTCCATGATGAACTCCTCTTTGTCATGCATCCTGCCTAGTGGATTTGAGGACTAGGTGGAAGTTTTCCAAGGAGAAAAATGAAGATCAAAAAAAAAATTTTTTTTTTGGTAACCTAGTTGAAACTGCTCTATTTCTCAGAACTGGAGCCAGCAGAGGAGGTCAAAACTATGAGACACTACAGCAGGCTTTTCCTTGGCCATATAAAGGTGATGGGGTGCCTGATGTCACCTCAGTCCCAGCTTGACACCTGCCAGGAGATAGATATCATCAGTGTAGGAACTCTCTGCACACCCATCCCTCAGAGTCTGTTTGGCCTCTCTCAGTGAAGATTGTTTATCACCTCCAGATATAGCTTGGTCCATTACTGAGCAGCCTCCACAGTTACAGAATTCTTCTTGGGACAGAGGGATCACCCTGATGGCTGCACCCTCTCCATCCTCTTCTGTGCTGTGTGGCTCCTGCTTTTCCCAGAGCACACAGCACATTTTTCTCCATGACAGACTTTCAGGTATTTGAAAGCAGGAACTCTGGCTCCTCTGGGTGGGCATTCAGCCAGGCAAAACATTCCAGGTCCAGATAGAGGGTTTCACTCGGACACTGGAGAAGACCTGCCTACCTCAGCCAGGTCAATGCAAGATGCCCCATTTGGAGATGAACTTAGGGCAGGGGAGACAGAGGGACCATCTGGGCTGGGTTTCCCTCTGGTCTTTAGGTTGATGCAGATGGGTGGCAATGCTGTTTGGCCAGGCTTTAGAGCAGTGGTTCTGGCTTTTGCGCCTGCAAGAGACTTCAGACTACTCCCCAGTGTCTTCTCCATATATATAGAGGTTCCCTCTGTCATCCCAGGCAGGTCAGGGTGCCAGCCTCATCAGAATATCAGAGCTAATTTTAGTCAAAACAATTTACCTCAGGCCTCTGCCCAGTTTTGCAAATTACTTTCTTTTCTCCAGGGAACCAAAGAAGAAATGGTATAAACGGCCAGAGCTTTGAAAACTGGCCTGAATGTTCGCCCCCAACCCAGTGAGCCCTTTCTGTTTCCTCTGAGCTCCATGGCTGACACCAGTGCACTAAAAGTGGGGGGTCTGGCCTGGACCACTGGACTGACCTCCTGATGACCTGGAAACCCCATCCTGACCTGGAGGATGGCACAGACCGTGGAGGAGAGAAACTGATCCAGGGCCCCAGAGACGAAGTAGCAAGGGTAGAGGGAGTAGCACATTAATGGCTCAGGAGATCGAGTATCTTTCCACCTCCCTCTTTTCCTTCTTCCCACCCCAGCTTGCACAAGGTCCCCCCAGCCTCCTCTCCCTGTCATCCACCCCCGCTTCATAGCTGCCTCTGAATTCCCTTCATCCTCCTTTCTCCATCACTACCACCCCCACCTTATCCCCATTCCCTCACTTTCACTCCAGCCTCATCCAGGGATCCTGGAATGGCACCGGTACCTGGTCACCACAAGAGATAGGCCAGAATCACCCTCTTGCTCTGTCCTGTCCCCCTCCCCGGAGGCAGCAAAGAGCCCTTTCCTTTTGGTCTCCAGGAACTAGGCCCCCACAGCATTCTCCCTTCCCGCCTCCTCCTTGTTCACCATCCCCGTGCGGTCCACCCGCTTTCCCCTCAGCCTCAGAGTGGCCACTGCAGTACTCACGCAGCGCGCGCGCGAGCTCAGCCTCCCACCCCGGTGAGGGGTGACTCCCCGCTCCCTCTGGACCCTGGTTCCGAAATCCGCAAGGGTCTGAGGGCGCTGGGACCCTGAGAGCAAAGTACCAGTTCGATCGCCTCCCAGCACTTGGATGGGATCAGGTGGCGTCGGCGTCCGCTAGCTCGGCTCCTTTCGGCTCTGCCCGCCGCCCGCCCCACATCTCACTCCGG
>NW_022900939.1:22696217-22711343 GCF_012274545.1 Fukomys damarensis | reverse complement strand
GGGGCCGGCGGCGCAGGGGAGGGGGAGAGGAGAAGAAATGGGAAGGGGAGGTGGGCTCCCTGGCTTGTGGACTGTTTGTGAACACTCTCTGGGTGGTATTTTTAGATGCGAGAATCTTTCTGAAGCATCCGTGCAGAGCTGAGTACCAATGTGGCCAGCTCCCTTCTTTTCACTCACCAGAAGAAAACCGAGTCCAGAAAGGTGCCTGTATACTCTGGCATTACTGAGCATTCTTGGGCCCCACTGGTCATCCTTGGGCAGGTAGAGCCTTTTTCCAGGATGGGTTAGAGGTGCAGCTACACTCAAAGGCACCCATATGCTCACTTCCTCTTTTCTACCCCTTCTCTTTCCACCTCTACCAGAAAAGTCTCCAACTGTGTCCGTCCCGGGTGCCCTCGCCACCCCTTCATATCCAGTCTGTTCTTCTGCTGCTCACCTACTCTGCTTACGCCTGATCAGAGCTTCCTTCACTTTGCAGCCAGCTTCTACCTAGGTATCTTGCACCAATTCAATTCTGGTTTTGTTCTTAGGTCCCAGAGTTCCCTGAGCTCTGTTGCTTTCAGCTATATACCTGAGGTTCTGTGTACTCCTTAATCCTTAGCTCTTAACCTTGGAAGCTGGGCAGCAGCACCTCTCAAAGCCATGACATACACTGGGAATGCCACCCTTGGTTATGTGGCTGGCAGGGATCCCTACTTCCCCTTTGCTCTGGGCCAGGTAAGGCAAGGATCCTGCTGGGACAAGAAGGGGTTGGATATCCCTTTCTAGGTCTACACAAACAGTAAGTAGGTATCATGTAAGGATCCTTGTTAAGGAAGAGACAGGAGTGGGAAAGTGCCCCCAGTTTTGCCCCTTGGGCATGTCAGCTTCTCTTTGCCCTTCAATCTTCCCCTCTGCACAAATTGGTGGTGGTAGTGTTGATGTGTGTGTTTGAGGAGTACCTTGGCTACATCCCAGGATTACTATGATAAATGAGACCCCAACTGATGTGTTCCTTTCTGATCTTAGCTACATTAACTTCTCACCCATGAGCTCTTAGTTTATTCTACCTTAGAGACCCCTCCCTCTGTCCCAGCACAATCTGGCTGTGTGGGGCCTCCAGCCTCAGATGACCTACCCTTGGCTCTCCAGTTACCAGGAGCAGAAAGAGACTGCTTTTGGGCTAGAAATAGTTTTGCCTGAGCGGGCTGATGAGTAGGAAAAGATACCACTATTCTTTCTCCTGTGCTGTCATTTCTGGCTTTGGCTACCTCTCTGGGGGTGGGAGCTAGGGGTAGTGATGGTGATGGGAAAGGGAAAGGTGAAGGTTTGGATAGAGTTAAAGAGAAGGCAGGGGTAGGATGGCAGCTAACCTGTTCTGCCCCAGTTCTTTCCTCTGTCTCAAGCCTTCCCTTCCCTTCCCATTCTTGTTTCCCTGCTCCCAGGTATGTCTCCATTAGAGATAGCTGGTGAAATGGGGCTGGCTAGAGAAAAGATCTGAAGGGTGTATGTTAGGAAAATGAGAAAATCTCACTTGTTTCCCCCTTCTTTATTCCACACAAAGAAACTCAAATATGTTGTTTTGAGGTGGCAGAGCTAGCAGCAGTGGCGGAGAGAGAAACCAGATTAGTGATGCAGGACAGGGAAAACTGGCAGCTGAGCAGGAAAAGTTCACCTGTGAATCCCCACCTCTGGCCCCAAGGCAGGTATTGAGCTTGCTTGCTTCCTTCCTTCCTCTCTCTCTCTCTCTCTCTCTCTCTCTCTCTCTCTCTCTTTTTGAGTCAGAGACTCACTATGTAGTTCAGATTGGCCTTGAACTCACTATGTAGCCCAGGGTGGCCTCGAACTTGCAGCGATCCTCCTGCCTCAGTCTTCCAAGTACGGGGATTACAGGTGTGCACCAATACACCCGGCCTGAGTTTATTTTCAAGAGTAAAAAAAAAAGATACAAAATCTATTCCCCTCTATCATTTATTAGTCGCCTCTCGAACACCAGGTACTTGCGAGACAGAAATAGATCAAATACCTGCTCATATTTTGCGGGGCGGGGAGCGGGGCGTGGAGGAAGTTGGGGTATGAGGCAGAGAGAAAAGGCAAAAAAGGCTTTAAAATGAATGGTGGAGAAAAGAGCTCCAAGAAAGTAAAAGAAAGCAGAAGAAGGCTTGATGGAGAAGACATCTGAGCCAGTCTGGAAGGTGGAAAAAGGGGGCTTTAGTGTTGCCCTTCCCCCTCTGCAGCTGGAGCTCAGCCCGGGCGGGCCGTTCCTCTCAAGGCTCCGATCGCCTTTCAGTCCATTCATCTATGCCTGGGCCAGGGGCGGGCGGGCAGACAATCAGACACTGTTTTATCGCAGGCGTTGGCTCCAACCTCCCGCTTGGTCGCAGGGGAAAGAATCTCTCGGGACTTCCTGGGAACTTAAGCGTCCGGGCCTCGGATGCCTGGGTAGGGAGCTGGCCCGAAGGCTGGGGAAGCCTGGCAGGGGAGACACAGCAACTATCCCCTCGGGGCAGGGCCAGCGCTCCCCGCGGCTCCACTGCAGGCGTTCCGGGTACAGTAGCCCTGTTCGGTCTTCCAGACCAAGGACCTGCGAGCCCGAGACCCGCGTACTACAAGTCCCAGCAGGCTTTATAAGTAGGCTGCCCACGGCGCGACTGTGGCGAATCACACCACCCGGCGCGCGGTGCTGCCGGAAGTTCCGGGAAGTGGACCCAGCGCCTGGCCCAAGCTTCCGCGTTGGTCGCGCGCCTTCTTTCGGCTAAGATGGCTGCCGAGCATCCCGAGCCTCCCAAAGGAGAATTGCAGCTGCCTCCGCCGCCGCCTCCAGGCCATTATGGCGCCTGGCCTGCCCAGGAACTTCAGGCCAAGTTGGCAGAGATTGGAGCACCGATCCAGGGTGAGGATCATTGGCGGTCAAGAGAAAACTGCTTGGTCTAGCACTGTACTGAAACCTGGTTACCCGGGAGACCCGGGAGCAGGGGAAGGAGGCGAGCGTTCAGGGTCTGTCCTGGCTTGGCTGGCCTGCTCCGCTGATCCTCTGCTTTACCCTATAGGGAGTCGTGAGGAGCTGGTGGAGCGCCTGCAGACTTACACCCGCCAGGTAAGTGTTGATGGCGGTACTTCTACATAGGCCGAGCTTCTTCTGGAGACCTTCAATACCCTTCACCGCTGCGTCTTCATTCTTTAGGTACTTGGGCACAGCGAGCAGGACATTTGGTCCTTTCGCCTGTTCTTGCCTTTTTTTTTTTTTGAGACAGGGTCTCACTATGTAGTTGAGACTGACCTGGAACTCACTGTGTAACCCAGGCTGGTCTCGAATTCACAGCAATCCTCCTGCCTCAGCCTCCCGAGTGCTGGGATTACAGGCGTGCGCCACCACGCCTCGCTAGCCTGTTCTTGCCTTTGTCTGCTTTGTTATAATCTGCTTCTGTCCATATTGCTTCTGTACCCCGCCCAGACCCAGGCTGATAGCTGATTGGTAAATATTGTTGAATGAATGGGAGAGAACTTGTTTAGTGGAACAACTCTTCTGGACTAACCTAGAGCACTCTTCTTTTTCTGCAGACTGGCATTGTGCTCAGTCGGCCGGTTTTGAGAGGGGAGGATGGGGACAAAGCCGCTCCCCCTCCCATGTCTGCACAGGTAAGGAAATTGTTTCACTTCATAGAATCCCTCATATACCAGATAGGCCCTTATTTCACATGCATTGTATTCAGGGATACAGCTAGCAGATTGGATAGGGAAGTCCTCTGGTAAACTTTCTTTTTGACACTGAACTCCTTTGATGTGTGCACCTCTAAATTCTACCTGTCATTCAAGATTAAACTTTGGTACCTGGAAACCTAACTTAATTCTCTCCCAGCTGGAAATGATTACAGTCTTTGCTCCCTCAGGTGTAGCTACCATGTTAGAGACATGGAGGGCTAACTCATTTGATGGTGTACTCCCTGCGTTTACTAAGCCATTGGAATTTGCAGTGGCCTGGCACACTGGTTTCTATTTATTGAAGACCTCTCAACTTTCATGTCCCTTTCATGGTCCAGGATTTGTTACTTTCTCTAAAAAGATGTGATTGTGACCTGGAATTTATTGATTTCTCTTTTTTTTTTTTTTGGTACCGGGGATCGAACTCCGGTCCTTGCGCTTGCAAGGCAGGCCACCGAACCGCTGAGCTAAATCTCCGGCTGAAATTTATTGATTTCTAACTGTGGAGTGAGGAGTCCCTAGACCTCCCCCCTTTTTTTTTTGGCAGTACCCAGGATCGAACCCAGGACGTTGCACTTTTGAGGCAGCTGCAGTTCCACTGAGCTAAATCCCTGGCCCACCTAGATGGTTTTTAGAGGTGTCCCTGAGCCTCCTGAAATGGAATGAAAAATCTGTGTTTATGATACTTTTCTGGGAATGGCGTTAATACCTTACTTTGGTTGGTGCTCCAAAGTTAGCTTCTTGTTGAGCATTCTCTTGTGGAATCATGTATAATTTGACTTTGAATCTCAGCACCTGGTTCATGGTAGAGTCACTGCAAATGTTTGAAGCTTGAATAGATAAATGTTTCTTAGTTTATGGTTGTATTTTTCTCTACAGCTTTCTGGGATTCCCATGCCGCCGCCACCCATGGGACTCCCTCCTCTGCAGCCTCCTCCACCACCCCCACCACCTCCACCGGGCCTTGGCCTGGGCTTTCCTATGGCTCACCCACCAAATTTGGGGCCCCCGCCTCCTCTTCGTGTGGGTGAGCCTGTGGCACTGTCTGAAGAGGAGCGGCTGAAGCTGGCGCAGCAGCAGGCAGCATTGCTGATGCAGCAAGAAGAACGTGCCAAGCAGGTAGGCAGGTAGATGCCTGCACCTGAGCCTCATTAGGTTCCTGAAGGGGGAGTGGAGCCTCAGAAAGCTGGATGATCCTGGGGCCGCATTTGGGAAGATCTGGACCAAAGACTAGAGCATAGGTCTTAGGCTGGAACAGGAGCCCAGGTAGCAAAAGTTGTGGCAGATTGGCCTGGGGGATATTGGTGCTGGTATGAGCTTGTTTTCTCTTTTAAGCAGGGAGATCATTCATTGAAGGAACATGAGCTCTTGGAGCAGCAGAAGCGGGTAATACCCCTCCCCCTAACCTTTGACCTCAAGGTCCAGTCCAAAGACTGTCACTTATATAGTGCCTAGTGTCCAAAATAAGATGCATCGTTCAAGTTTTCCTTGGAGGCCACCTCATTCCCAACTAAGTTCCAGTATCTTTCAAAGGATTCCATTTTACCTATCGTCCAGGTGTTGGCAAGCTACAACCTGTGACCTTCTTTTATATGGTCTGTGAATGAGGAACAATTTGTATATTTTTCAAAGGGCTCTTTAAGAAGAAAAAACACATAAAAAATATGTAACAAGGTCCATGTAATAGCACATAAAGCCTAAATATTTACTTTGTGGTCCATTACAGAAAAGGTGCCTTAGAGAGAACGGTGGGCTAATTTAGTCATTTAAAGATTATTCTGCCCCAGAATGCTTAGTATCAATTGTTACCCAGTGGGTTACTCAGAAGTATAAGAAAATAAGGATTAAAACTATCATATTTGGGTATAAGTGTGAAGTACTGGCTTTGCCCAGATTTTGGCAAATGTTAAGGCATAACTATAAGAAAAGAGTTCATAGTTCTAAATTATTTAATGGCCTGGTGTCATGGCACAGGCCTGTAATCCTAATGCTTGGGAGGCTGAGACGGGAATGGCCACAAGTTGGAGGCCAGCCTGGGCTACATATTGAGTTTAGAAGCAGCCTGAACTACATAGCAAGACCCTGTCTCAAAAAAAGAAGCAGAAAAAGTTAATGTTTTGGGAAAGGAAATTCTCACTGAAAAACTAGAAGACAGTGTTTAGCCAAAATAGCAAGTCCTCTTCTAAAACTAGAAATTTCCTGGGATTTTCCTTGGTGTTATTTTTAGTTGTGATGGCAGGTCTTCTCTAATTTTGATCATAGCCTGGAAGTGTGGGGGTGGAAGGGATATAAGAACCCCGGTGGTTCCTGATTGTTCTCCACAGGTCTATTACCCAGCTGAAAGAATAGATTTGCTGGGGGCTGCCTGCCAAACACATTTTCAAGCTGTGTCTTCACTCCTACTTCCCTCCTGCAGGCTGCTGTGTTACTGGAGCAGGAACGGCAGCAGGAGATTGCCAAGATGGGCACCCCAGTCCCTAGGCCCCCACAAGACATGGGTCAGATTGGTGTTCGCACCCCTCTGGGGCCTCGAGGTAAGACTGGAATGGAAGGGAAGAACAAGGAAGGTGGTTTAAATGTTTTAAAAGCCATTTTTGTTCATCCCGGTGCTAGTAAACCCAGGGCCTTGTGCAGGCTAAGTATGTGCTGTCCCACTAAGCTTTACTTCAAGCCCCCGAAGGACTTTTTAGGTGCAGTGGGCCCTTCCCTATCTGCTGGTTCTGCATCTAAGCATTCAGCTGTGGATTTAAAATATGAAACATTTTGCATCTAGCTGGTGTGGAACGTTCTGATTCCCAGCACTTGGGAAGCTGGGGCAAGAGGCTTGCCATGAGTTCAAGGCCAGTTTGAACTACATTAATGAGATAAAAAAAAAAAAAAAAAAAAAAAAAAAATGCATCTGTGCTGAACTTATACAAGCTTTATTTCTTTTCGTGATTCCCTACACAGTAGAAAATGACTATTTGTGTAGCATTTACATTGTATTGGGTGTTGGAAGTAACTTAGAAATGATGTAAAGTGTATGGAAGGATATGGGTGGGTTTTAGGCAAATATTATGCCATTTGATATAAGAAACTTGAACATTCTCATGTGGGGTCCTGAGACAGATTCCCTGTAGATATACATCTAGACCATGCCTGTCTTACAAGCGTAAGGTCTTGAGTTTGATCCCTGGTACAAAAAAGTATACATCTAGGACATGGACAGTGAATTTTCTTAAACTAACACTCATAGAGCCAACACCTGGACCAAGAACCAAGACATTCTCAGCACTTCAAAACCACCCCTGCCCTGAAGGGTAAATATAACCATCACTCTGATTTTTAGTAAAGGGAGTATATTTTTTCAATTAATTAATTAATTAATTAATTTTCTGAAACAGGGTCTCACTATGTAGTTGAGACTGACCTGGAACTCACTATGTAGCCCAGGCTGGTCTTGAACTCACAGTGATCCTCCTGCCTCAGCCTCCTGAGTGCTGGGATTACAGGCGTGTGCCACCATGCCTGGCTTTTAGGAGTATATTTTTTTAAAGGATTGTTTTGTTTCTTGACATGGGACTTCTTTTTTTCACTGACAGATCTATATCATCTTTGAGTATGTTCATAGTTAAGGCTCGAATGAAACTTTTTTTTTATTTTTCCTTTTGCAGTAGCGGCTCCAGTAGGTCCAGTGGGCCCAGTGGGCCCCACTCCCACTGTTTTGCCCATGGGGGCCCCTGTTCCCCGGCCTCGTGGTCCACCCCCACCCCCCGGAGATGAGAACAGAGAGGTGAGACTGATGATTTCTTCCAGGAACAGAAGAGTGGTGGTTTGGAAGGAGACTATTTCAAGATTTTATAGAAGGATTCTGTGAAAAGATTGGAAGGATTTAGATTCCTATATGTGGGGAGTGGCATACTTAGTTAAAATGTTTAGGTTTGACAGATCTGAGGCAGAGTTCAGGAGTTCCCTCTGAGGGATGCCACACCTTATTGAGTCTGGTTTGTGCTGCTTGCTGTCTGCTGCTTGACAGCCTTTCTAGGACAAGAGGGGGAAGGAAGTCGGAGGAGAAAGGGTGTTGTGTCAGCCCTTGTGACTCAGTTGTGTCTGGCAGATGGATGATCCCTCTGTGGGCCCCAAGATCCCCCAGGCTTTAGAGAAGATCCTGCAGCTGAAGGAGAGCCGCCAGGAAGAAATGAACTTGCAGCAGGGTAAGTGTTGGTGTGTCTTGAAGCTGCAGCCCCAGAAGCTGAAGAGGCGAGGCTGCATCCTCCTGCCCCTCTTCTCCTCCCCACCATCACTTCCCTGAAGAAGATCCAGATAGTAGTTGGCTCTTGGCAAAGAGAAGTTACTGTGAAATACTCTGAGGAAACTTGACTTGTGCCTTCTTCCTTGACAGAGGAAGAGGAAATGGAAACAGACACTCGCTCATCCCTGGGCCAGTCAGCATCAGAAACTGAGGAGGACACAGTGTCCATATCCAAAAAGGAGGTGTGATGGAGCTGGTCTGGAAGGATTGTTGGCTTGGGTACTAAAGTGATTGAAGTGTTCAGAATAGAGTAACTACTGTTGTGGCATTTTTGTGTGCTAAGCTTCTTGCACATATTTTTTATTTAATTGCCAGAAATCTCTTCGAGTTCTGAGTATTGTACATGCCTGTGTTTTACAACTGGAAAAGCTGAGGTTCTGAGAGGTGCAGTAACTTAGCCAAAGAGGTAGAACTTTGGAGTCTGTCTCCAAGGCTTATTTGTGAAATTGCTTCTTTGGAAAGGACTGAGCTTTGAACTGCTGTTAGGAAGCAGGGGCAGGCTTGGTGCTTGTATTCTTCGACCCAGTTGATTTTCCTTGTTTTCACAGAAAAACCGGAAGCGTCGTAACCGAAAGAAGAAGAAAAAGACCCAGCGCGTTCGGGTGACTTCCTTGGAGAGCTCTGGAGACCGAGACCGAGAGAAAGACTCAACCCGGTCCCGAGGCTCTGAGTCCCCTGCTGCTGATGTAGAGATTGAATATGTGACCGAAGAACCTGAAATCTATGAGCCCAACTTCATCTTCTTCAAGAGGATTTTTGAGGCTTTTAAGGTACAAGTTGCAGCACACTGTGAGGGGGCCATGCTCATCAAGAGAGTGGCAGGTTGGTGGAGGGACAGGGATGAGGAGGTTTTGTCTCAGGGCAGGGTTTAGGAACTGGGGGGTTTGCAGGGCTAGGGTTTTCATGTGGTCTGCTTCCTCAGCTCACAGATGATGTGAAGAAAGAGAAAGAGAAGGAGCCAGAGAAACTTGACAAAACAGAGAATTCTGCAGCCCCCAAGAAGAAGGGCTTTGAAGAGGAACACAAGGATAGTGATGATGACAGCAGTGATGATGAGCAGGTTAGGGTCATCTCCTTTTTTTTTTTTTTTTTTTGTTTGATACCGGGAATCAAACTCAGAACCTTGCCCTTACCAGGGAGACACTGCACCACTGAGCTACATCCCTCACCTGGGTCAGGGTCATTCTTGCTTTTGGGAAACTAGGATGTTGGGTATAGGTGGCTGAGATGGTTCCCTTGAGGGACTGCAGGACTCTCATGACTTAAATTTTAGGGTGGCTGGGCAGGACCACCAAGGAGTCCTGCTCAAAAGAGGTGACCATTCTGTCCTAGGAAAAGAAGCCAGAAGCTCCCAAGCTGTCCAAGAAGAAGTTGCGCCGAATGAATCGCTTCACTGTGGCTGAACTCAAGCAGGTGAGGCCCAAGATGACCCAGCAGGTCCTAGAGCCTGGCTAGAGACCACCCGAGGAGTCTTTAGCTCCCTCTTGGGGTTTTCTGGAGTTTCTGCAGGCTTTGAAGGAGGTGCAGCTGACTTGGGAGAGGGGTCCTCTGAGGAAAAAGGAAGAAGGCTTCAGACCTGAGCAGTAAGACCTCTTAAAGACATGTTGTTATGTATTTTCCAGCTGGTGGCCCGGCCTGATGTTGTGGAGATGCATGATGTGACAGCGCAGGACCCTAAGCTCTTGGTTCATCTTAAGGCCACCCGGAACTCTGTGCCTGTGCCACGACACTGGTGTTTTAAGCGCAAGTACCTGCAAGGCAAACGGGGCATTGAGAAGCCCCCCTTTGAGCTACCAGATTTCATCAAACGCACAGGCATCCAGGAGATGCGTGAAGCTCTTCAGGAAAAGGTGAGGCCTGGTAGGGCACAGACCTCCTCTCAGGCACCCAATTCCTTTGTGGCAACCTGCTTCAGAACTGGAGTTAGGTTCCCCAAACCCACCTACTTGTTACTTAGTCTGGTTATCCTTTCTGCAGTTTAGAAGTCAGCACCTTTTGTAGGGGAAGGACACAGGGAACTTAGGGAAGTCAGACCTTGAATCTGGTTCCCAGTGTTTCCCTGCCCCATGCAAGGTCTCTGTCTCTCTTTCTTCTCCCCTCACTCTACCAGCTCACCTAGTGAACAGTCACCTTGTGACTCCTTTCCCTTGTGCCTTTTGTGGTTGGAAGACTCTCTGGTTGTATAATTTCTTAAGTTTAAAGGATTTAATTAAATACTTTGAATAAGTACTCATGGCCTGTGGTGCCGGAATTTAGGATGTACAAAAGTACACATTGAAAACTCTGCCTTCCAGTTGGCCTCTTTTACCCAGTCTTTTCCAGAGGCAACTAAGGAGATCTGGCTTTGATCAGATCAAGCCATCTGGAACTCGCCTGTGCAGTACAGCTGGTGTTTTATTTATTTAATTTTAATTTTTATTAGCACGTCCACTGGTGTTTTAAGTGTACCAATGGGTACCCTTGACCAGAGGGTTTAAAGAATAGTTATTGACATACAAAGCTGAGGCTGATTTATGCACTAAATCTGTTGTGTTCAGCATGGGTTATATAACTTTTTTTTTTTAAGTTCTGGGAATTGAACTCAGATCTTTGAGTATATTAAATACATACTCTACGCCCTTAGCCTATTGGGTTATGTAATTTCGGGGGATTTGAACTAAATTTGAAAAGTAAAATAAATGTTTCTTTTGATCTCCTTTGGGATTAGGGAATCAGAACCTCTACTAAGAGTTGAAGTTGATAAATACCTTTTTCCCCGCTCTAGTGCTAGGGTTCAAATCCTGGGCTTTATATTTGCTAGGCAAACACTCTACCACTGGGCTACACCTCCTGCCCAAAGTTGGTAAATACCTATTAATTTAGGTCTACCTAAATTCACAGGAAGAACAGAAGACCATGAAATCTAAAATGCGGGAGAAAGTTCGGCCTAAGATGGGAAAGATTGATATTGATTACCAGAAACTTCATGATGCCTTCTTCAAGTGGCAAACCAAGCCAAAGCTGACCATTCATGGGGACCTGTACTATGAGGTTTGGAAAGGGAGCTGGGGAGGCAAAGTTGAGTCATGGTGTCATGACTCTGTTCTAACCAATGGTTATTGGTTAGAAGGGGTTTCAAAGCTGATTGAGTGGCTTCTGGCCCTAGAATTGCCCATTAATTTCCCTCAGATGAGACGGAATGTGAAATTTTAAAATAAGGTTCTTTTTTGGAGGAGAGATGCAAGCTGTCTTTGAAGCAATATTAGTTTGTAGTGGCTGGTTTAGGAACTGAGGGGCCAAGTGACAGATGCTTTTCAAAAACGTTTAATATTGGGAGTGGGAAAAAAGTTGTATTTTTTTTCTGATGCTTAAAATATTAATCATCTGACATGGGCTGTTTGAGGTGGAAGGACTTTGATGATCACCCTGTCCTATGCCCTCATTTCACAGAGAAGAAAGCAGGTCCGGAAATTGGCCGTGTTCTCACAGTGCCTTAGTGACAGCACTGAGAATCTGGCCTTTTATTCCTTCCCTCACTCTAGTTGGCATTGGAGTGGGAGCCAGGCAGCTCTCATGAGGTTTTGTGTCTCATGCGGATTAGGACTTCTCATTACTGTTAACATGTCCTCATGCCATTGAGCTCCCAGTGTGTCTGGCGTCCCCAATACAGCATGCTGTACTTTGTCCTCAGGGCAAAGAGTTTGAGACAAGACTGAAGGAGAAGAAGCCTGGTGATCTGTCTGATGAGCTGAGGATTTCCTTGGGGATGCCAGTGGGACCAGTGAGTGTTGGTTAGCTGGCTGGGGAAGCAGGGCAGAGGGTGGAAATTGGAGCAGAAGGAAGAGACAGGATAGGGATAGGTAGGTGGTAGCCTATTCTCTTCTTCCTGCAGAATGCCCACAAGGTCCCTCCCCCGTGGCTGATTGCCATGCAGCGATATGGACCACCCCCATCATATCCCAACCTGAAAATCCCTGGGCTCAACTCGCCTATCCCTGAGGTAAGTGTTGTGATTATTTTTATTTTTGGCTGCCCCTGCTGTTTATATTTTTTTTGTGGTGCTGTGGATTAAACTGAGGGTCTGAAGGATGCTAGGCAAGTGCTCTACACTGAGCTATACCCATCCATGACTACCTCTGTTTGTTTGTTTGATTTTTTTGTTTTTTTTGTTATTGTGGTACCAAGGATCGAACTCAGGCCCTTGTGTTTGCAAGGCAGGCTGCGGAACCACAGCCAAATCCCCAGCCTGTTTGATTTTTTTGAGATAAAGATCTCACTATATAGTTTAGGCTGGAGTTGAACTTACTGTGTAGCCCAAGCTGGCCTCAAACTTGAAGGGATCCTCTTGCCTCAGTCTGCTGAGTGCTGTGATTACAGGTGTGCACCACCATGCGTGGCTTATTTTTTTGGAAATACCTGGGACTGAACTCAAGTTCTTCACACTGAACTACTTCCCTAGCCCTTTTTATTTTGAGGTATGGTCTTGGTAAGTCTCTAAGTTTCCTAGGCTGGGCTGGAGCCTTTTTTTGGGGGGGGTACGGGAATTGAACTAAGGACCTTGTGCTTGTGAGGTGGGCGATGGTACCACTGAGCTAAATCCCTGGCCCTGGGCTGGAGCTTCTGATCCTCTTGCCTCAGCTTCCCAGAATGCTGGGATTACAGGTGTGGGGTAGCATGCCCAACTGTATCGCTCTTTCCTTTTTCTCTAGAGAAGTTGCTTTATTTTTCTTCTCTATCTCTACCCTGTTAGGAAAAAGTAAGTTTTTTTGGTACAAGGGATCAAATCCAGGACCTTGTGCTTATGAGACAGGCAGTGGAACCAGTGAGTTAAATCCCCGGCCCGGCAGGTTTTTTTTGGTTTTTTTTTTAAACAGACATGCTTATCATAAAATAGTCAAAATGCACACATAGATAAATCACTCACAATTTTACCACTCAGAAATAACCAAAAGTGATAATATATAGTGAATGTGTTTCCAGATAGTTCTTTGATAGTTACAGGGATAGAGAGATAGAAATAATTTTACTGGATATGATGATGTACACTTGTAATTTCAGTTTCTTGTGAGACTGAGACAGGACTGCAAGTTCCAAGCCAGCCTGGGCAACACAGTAAGATCCTGTCTCAAAATTTTAAAATAAAGAAAGGTCTAGGGATGTAGCTCTTTAGTGAATTTGAGCCCCAGTACTGGAGTGAGGGAGTGGCATAAAATTTATTATTTTTAAATAAAAGGTAGTAGATAAAAAAAGTATGAACAGATTAAAGAATCACTAAAGTGGGAAAGTTAGTATTGTTAAACTTTAGGCAAAAATTTCTGTTTTGTAGGTGAAAACTGTTAACCAAGCTCAGTTTTCTAAAGGTAGGGAAAATCAGGAAGAAAGTGAAGTTCAGATTTTGTAAGTTCCTTGTTTTAGTTTCAGGCAGTCTCACCCTGAAGCATACTTACCTCCTCTCCTCCTTCCTGTTTACCTCCATAGTTTTGGTGTTTACTGTGTTTGCTTTCTAATATTTCTATTCTGCAATAGTAATTTCCAGAATTCTCAGGTATGAGTTCTTCACTTTGCAGCATGGCTTTTCTGGAGCACTTCAGTGTTCCTCTGGAGCTTAGGAGTGGAACTCACTAGTGCTCCCTCTCCTGCAGAGCTGTTCCTTTGGCTACCATGCTGGTGGTTGGGGCAAACCCCCAGTAGATGAGACTGGAAAACCACTCTATGGGGACGTCTTTGGAACCAATGCTGCGGAATTTCAGGTATGGGTCATGATCTGGTGAGCTTGGTTTTACTTAATGAAGTAAGGTTAGATAGTTGTGCTGTACCTTCATTATCAGGGAGCTGGGATTCTGAAGTTTCAATCTGAAAAAGGGCATGCGTTTTCCTTTGGTGAAATGCAGCTTCCCACTGCAGTATGACCTCTATAGGTAGGGTTATTGACGGTTTACTCTTACATCTCTTCAGCTTACATCAGCTTGGCAAATCATAGGTACTGAATAAACATGTCTTGAACAAATGAGTGATCTCTTTCAGACCAAGACTGAAGAAGAAGAGATAGATCGGACCCCTTGGGGGGAACTAGAGCCATCTGATGAAGAATCCTCTGAAGAGGAGGAAGAGGAAGAAAGTGATGAAGACAAACCAGATGAGACAGGCTTTATTACACCAGCAGACAGGTGGGGAAATGGAGTCTGCTCTCTGAAATGGCCTTTACTTGGAGCCTTATTTCTACTCCAGAGCTTATTTTTCTCTTCACAGTGGTCTCATCACTCCTGGAGGGTTCTCGTCAGTGCCAGCTGGAATGGAGACCCCTGAACTCATTGAATTGAGGAAGAAGAAGATTGAGGAGGCGATGGATGGGTGAGGGAACCAGGCAGGCAGTGTGGGGACTTCACCTCCCTTTGCCCTCTGGGTTGGTTGGCTGACTTATGAAATGGCATGTTAGTCCATTCTGTTATTTGTTCCCTTTTTCCTGACTTTTGGGTTAATTGAGCATTTTTCATGTGATTGTTTTACCTTGTTTATTGGCTTAGTAACTGTCTTGTTATTTTAGAGGTTGCTTTAGGGTTTATAGTATCCTTCTTTATCTTCATGTGATACAGTACTCCAGGTAGTATTAAGAGAGCTTGATACTGTCTTGTCATTTTTTCTACTCTTGTGGTCATTTTATTTATGTTATAAATCCTACATTATGTAGTTATTAGGTAGTCAGTTATCTTTTAGAGAGA
The DNA here is from genome assembly GCF_012274545.1 of Fukomys damarensis. Taxonomy (NCBI): domain Eukaryota; kingdom Metazoa; phylum Chordata; class Mammalia; order Rodentia; family Bathyergidae; genus Fukomys; species Fukomys damarensis. The sequence continues at coordinate 22,696,673 of NW_022900939.1, read as the reverse complement.
TTTAAATAATCATATACGAACCCATGTAGTTATCATTTTTAGTCTTTTTTCATTTCTTTGTGTCTATCCATTTCTTTGTTTGTTTTTTTTTTTGTTGTTGTTGTTTTGTTTTGTTCGGTACGGCGGATTGAACTCGAGTCCTTGTGCTTGTGAGGCAGGTGGCAGAACCACTGAACTAAATCCCCAGCCCTGTCTATCTGTTTCTTTGGGGCATAATTTTCCTTTTGCCTCATGGGCTTCTTTTAACAATTTTTATATGGGTCTGTTGGTTACAATTCTTTTAGCTTTTGTAATCCTAAAAGGTTCCCTTATTTGACTTTTATTTTGGAACAAGAATTCTTGTTACATATTGGATTCTAGGTTGACAGGGTGCTTTTCCCTTTCAGTACTTCTAAAATTGCTTCATTGGTTTTTTTTTTTTTTTTTTTTTTTTTTTTTTTTTTTTTAAAAATTTTT
>NW_022900939.1:22692137-22696206 GCF_012274545.1 Fukomys damarensis | reverse complement strand
TTTTTTTTGTTTTTTTTTTTTTTTTTTTTTTTTTGCATTGTTTCTCACAAGAAATCTGCTGTCATCTTTGTTTTTTTGTATATGTGTCATTTTTCTCTGTCTACTTCTGATATTTTCTGTTTATCTTTGGTTCTGAACAATTTGAACATGATGCTCCTTGGTGTGGATTTCTTCATGTTTCTTTGCTTGGGATTTGTAGGGCATCTTGGAACTGTGGGTTTATAGTTTTTATTTTATAAAATAGGTGGCCATTATTTTTCCAAACACCCCCCTTTCCCCATTTTTCTATTTCCTCCTTCCTTTTCTTTCTCTCATTATTGTGAATTGAACCAGGGTCTTTGCACTGAGTTACATCCCCAGCCATTTTTCTATTTTTTATTTTGAGACAGTCTCACTGAGTTGCCCAGGCTGAGTTTAAATTTGCAGTCCTTCCTTAACCTCTCAGAATTCTGGGATTACAGGTGTGTACCACACGCCTTGCTTCTCCTCTCCTTTAGGAACTCCGGTTGAACATCTGTTGAGTCTCTTGAAGTTCTCACAAGAAATCTGTCATGCTTACCTTTCTTGTTTTTTGTTTGTTTGTTTTTGTACCCTGGATCAAACTTGGGATCTTGTGCTTGCATGCTTGCCTTTGTTCTTTTGTGTATAATATGTCATTTTTCTCTGGCTTTTGAGATTTTCTGTTTATCTCTGGTTCTGAACAATTAGAACATAATGTTCATTGATCTCTTTGTGGGTTTTTTTGTTTTTGTTGTTTGGGTTTTTTTGAGACAGGGTCTCACTATGTAGCCCAAGGTGGCCTTGAATTCATGGCAGCCCTCTTGCCTCAGCCTCCATGTGCTGGGATTATAGGTATGTGCCACCAGGCTTCTGTTCATTTTTGGTATTGGGGATTGAACTTGGGTCTTTGTGCTTGTGACGCAGGCAGCAGCACCACTGAACTAAATCCCTGGCCCTCATTTTTGAGAGATTTCTCTTAACACTTTTATTTCCAAATGTATTGCCAACTTTTTTCGTGTTTGCTATTATTTCCTTCTGCAATTTCTATTCTGACATTAATATATCCAAAGTAGTTTTCATCTCTCAAAGTTTGATTTGGGTCTTTTAAAAATGTATTCTATTTTTCTTATCTTTTCGAACATATAGAATGCCATTATAACATTTTAAAAATGTCGGGTGTGGTGGTGCACCCCTGTAATCCCAACCCTCGGGAGGCTGAGGTAGAAAGTTTGAGGCCAGCCTGGGCTACGTAGTGAGACCTTATCTCAGAAAACAAAACAAAAAAACAAAAGCAATTATAGTAATGTTTTAATGTAATTGTCTCTTTTTTTTTCAGCTTTAATTGAGTTTATTGGTACATTTTAGGGATACAGTACAGTTACATTCATTGTTGGGATTTTGTACCTCTACATGACAAGTCTTGATTCTCATTTTTTCCCCTTACCCCTGCCCTCCCTTCACCCCCTCCTCCCCTCCTGATCTACAAATACTTTATTTTCATCTTTTCATTATCTCACATTTTTTTCTTTTCCCTTTTTACCCTTCCCCTACCCATCCCACCTTCCCTACACCTTTAGCTCCTTTCTTCCCATTTCTAAATATCAGTGATCTTATTAGGATCTTATGTATTATTGCAGATTATTCACACCAGGGAAACTATTCGGTATTTACACATGTGTGTAATTGTCTCTTTTGGGGAAGGGGCAGAGGCTGCAACCCCAGGTAGGGACAAATTCCCCAAGGAACCTGGGTGGAGGCGCCACCTGTGTTTGTTTTGCTCCCCCCAAAGGCCCCTTTTCTCCATTTTAGCTTGACCCCATTGTCCTTTGCAGAAGTGAGACACCTCAGCTGTTCACTGTATTACCAGAGAAGAGAACAGCTACTGTTGGGGGAGCCATGATGGGATCGACCCACATTTATGACATGTCCACGGTAAGCACTTGGAGGAAACAGCTTTGGGTAACTCGAGGATGGGGTGGAGCTAAGGCTTCTGAGACTTTTTTGGAGGTGACAAGACCCTGATCTCTTCTAGGTTATGAGCCGGAAGGGTCCAGCCCCAGAGCTGCAAGGTGTGGAAGTAGCCCTGGCTCCCGAGGAGTTGGAATTAGATCCAATGGCCATGACCCAGAAGTATGAGGAGCATGTGCGGGAGCAGCAGGCACAAGTGGAGAAGGAAGACTTCAGCGACATGGTGGCTGAGCATGCTGCCAAACAGAAGGTGGGAGCTCTTAGGGCTGGGATTGAGCTGGAAGCAGGGGCCACCTTTTCCAGTGCAGTTGTGCCCTCTAGTGGTGAGAATAAAGGTGCAGTCAATGCCTGCCGCCCTAGTGGCTGGCTGGCTTCCTTACAATGAGGCACCAGGAAAGAATTTACCCAAGTTTTAGAAGAAGGTGGGAATAGAATCTAGACTCAAGTGCTTTTCCATGACTCTTATGTCTGTGCCAGGCTGCTCCCCTTGTTTTGGGGGTTAGAGTTGTTTAACTTGTTATAAACTATTTTTCCTCTCTCTTACAGCAAAAGAAACGGAAAGCTCAGCCCCAGGACAGCCGTGGGGGCAGCAAGAAGTACAAGGAGTTCAAGTTTTAGGTCCCTCTTACACAGCTGACCTTCTTTTAAGCCCTTTATCTGGATGCCTGGGCTTCATATATGAGTCCCCTAAGAGTGAGCTCTCCTGCAGCTCTCAAGGGCTTGTCATTTCATGTTCTTATTTTAGACTTGTTTTGTAAATAAAGCTGCTTCCCAAGGAAAGAGACGACTATGTAACACTATGGATCCTCCCTCATCTCTCTTTAGCCCTTTCTGCAATCTTAGAATAGCATCTTCTTACAACCACTGGGCTGTCCCAGTGACCCAGGCACGTACTTGGGTCAGATGTTACAGCTGAGACTTTGTGAAGCTAAAGCTGAAATTGTGGGTGATTTACCACCCCACCTCCTCTTTGTGTAGAAACACTCTGGAGAAGTACCTCAGGTCTGATTTGTCCTTGCTATTTTGTCCTTGGGGAGTAAAAATAGCCAGCTTAGTGCCCTGGCTGGGCCAGAGAACAGTGGGGTTAGGAAGTAGGCCAGGTCAGGCTTTCATAGTTGACCTTGTAGCAGAAAGTCCGAGTCTTAACTGTGAGAGAACATAGTTCAAAATCTTAACACTCCTGGGTTCCTGTGAGCCCCCGATTCAAACAACACTAGTGCTAGGATGTATGTGTGTGTTTGTAGGGTATGGGTACATGCTTTCTTCAGGTTCCTCTGTCCTAAAAGTCTAGTCTGGCTTGGCCCACTGGATCCTACAGGCATTTGCCCGAGTGCTGGGCCAGAAGTCAGGCACGATTGTCGAACTGTCTGTTAGTAACTAAGGGAAGTGTCACAGTGCTAGAGGTTTCAAGATTGTTTTGGGAAGGGGAAATGGAGAGTCCAACAGAGAAGGTGGAAGCTGAGCTAGGCCTGGGAAGGATAGAATTCTAGAAATTCAGAAAACACTGAAGCACTCTGGACCTGGCCAGGGCTTGACTTAATTCACCCTTTTGAGGGGGCTTTTTTTTTAGTCCTTAGGTCCTGGAGCCCCTGCCTTCCCTTAGGGCGGTAACGTCAAGGCTTCCAGGGATTGCTGCTCACAGGTCACTTGGTTCCTAACAACTGGCCACTCCCTTTGCTAGTAGCTGAAAAGTCGAGAGGGTGCAAAGCCAGGTCGGGGTGGTGGACCAGAGGTTTCCACGTTGCGCGCGGCCGGCGGCAGTTTGGCTCTTGTCCCAGTTAGGCAGACTGCGCACGAAGCTCGGTCCCCGCTGCAGTCTCCCCTCCTAGCCGGGGCCGGGGCCGCGCCCCGGAAAAGCGGGGTTTCCGCCGGCGGGACTGGGCACCCCCCCAAGAGAAGGGGTGAAGGGAAAGAGAAGCGAATGTGGGGTAGGTAAGTCAGCTGCCGCCGGAGCTGCGAACTGCAGAGGAAAGGATAAGCGTCTGCGCGAGAGCAGCAGACCCTCCCGCAGCTCCGCGCCCACAGCCCGCCCTACTTGAACGTGCAGAACCCCGCCCCCGGGCGCTGGGCGGGGCCGTAGCCGGCGCTCCCCGCCCCTCCC
>NW_022900939.1:22670085-22691521 GCF_012274545.1 Fukomys damarensis | reverse complement strand
GGGGGGCGCGGGGAGGGGCATTGGGCTGGGTCTGTGACAAGCGCTCGCCTCTCTCCCCTCCCTCCAGGTCCCATCGCTCAAGGGGGCGGCCCCCATCCCCTGACTCCCCTGGCCGTCCTGTGGCCAGGCCTGGCTCCAGCGGGGCATTTTAGGGTTGCTCCTGCCAGGGACCTGCCCTCTCCCGGCAGCCCCACCTTCTGCCTGCCCGGGACCACCTCTTCCCCTTCGCTGGAGCTGGGCCTTCTGGACCCTGCCCAGGGCCTTCCCTTGCCAGGTCTGACTGATTCCGGCCTTCCAGACGGTCAGTTTCCCCTAATAAGTCACTCTTTTTTTTTCCTGCCTTGCCAGCGCCTGTGGACTGTACATATGTTACACAGACGTGGTAGATGGCTTTTGATATCATTTCCCACTGTGCTCGGCATATACCAAATTCCGTTATCACTTGTTTTAGGTAAAGCCTATATAGAGTAACCTTTGGGGCTTTTTGTTGTTGTTACCGGGGATTGAACTCAGTACTGTGTGCTTGCCAGACAGGCGCGGTGCCACTGAGCTAAATCCTGTCTTTTGGGGGATTTTAGTAAGCCTTCAATACATAAGTTCTGTGCTTCAGATCACGTTCTGCCAAGACTGTGCTTTGTTGTGGGGAGTGCTGGGGATCGAACTTGGGTCCTTGTCAGGCGCCAGAACCACTGAGCTAAATCCCTGGCCCAGGACTGCTTAGTTTTGAAGTCCTATTGAGTGTGTCCTCAGGTATATTTTTTTACTTTCTCCTTTCCCCTAGGAACTGATCACAGTCTCTCAGCCCTGCAGGGCTCCATAAAATGACTGCCTTGTTCCTAAATTCAATTCATTCCTCTGTTGAAACCATCTGGGGACTTTCCTTCTGTCGGCGAAATATGCCTAGGTCTGGGGATATTTTCGTTTCTGTATTGGCAAGGCTTTCTCCAACAACTTGGAGGACAGTGTGCAGTGTCTTACAGCCTATCCTGTGAATAGACAGCCTGTGGAGCTGGTTCCATCTAATACATAAGCCCAGAGAAGTACCTGGAGTTATTCTTTTTGCCACTTCTAAACTGAGTTGATTCTATTGCCTGGAAGTCTTGGACTCTTCTTAATTCATTTAGTTCAGTGGTGAGACAGATGGATATGTCAGCCAGAGGTAGGGAGCATTGTAAGTTTCCACCTTCACTTTTTTTTCTTCTCTTATTGTGAATAATATTATACACATATAAGACATGAAATATGACGAAGAATATCTTTATTGTCACTCAGCCTAATAGAAAATTATCTCTTATGTGGAAGCCTGCAGGGTCCCCTTCCTAGCCTGCATCCCCTCTTCTCCCTACAAAAGTAAACGCTCTCCTGAATTGTGTTTATCATTTTCCTTGTCTTTTTGTAGTTTTGATACATATTTGCAATTCTAAACAATATATATTTTTAGTTATGAATGCTTTTGAAGTTTTTAGAAATACTGTTTATGTACACTGATTTTTTTAAAATAATTTTTTTAAACTATTGAGAATCAATGTTTTATCGTGGCTCTACTTGTAAATACTTTAATAAATAGTATTGTATGAATAATGTATTGTAATTCTCCTCTTGGTGACCATCTAAGTTGTTGCTTGTTTGTTAACACAAGCAGTGACACTGAAATATTTTTTCAAGGACTCCTAGTGTTCTTGTCCAGCTTTTTTTAGGTTATATTTATATGTAAGGATGGAATTGCTGTTCATGGGGTATAAACCTGGAGCTCACTAGATAATGCTGGACTTGTCCATTTGCCCCTCCACTCTTCTTACTCTTTGTATTCAGTTTTTTTGTTTGTTTGGTTGTTTTTTTTTTTTTTTTTTGTACCAGGGATGGAACTCTGGCCCTTGTGCTTGAGAGGCAGACTCCGGAACCACTGAGCTAAATCCCCAGCCCTCTTTGTATTCAGTATTCACTGCACATATATACACTTTTCTTCCCCTGTCTTTCCTTTAGGCAAATTAGGAGCCACATTAGTCTAGTTTGCTTTGGCTTGTGTGTGATGCTGTTCCTCTTGGTCCTGCACAGGTTTCTTTTCTCTTTTTATATAGGCTTATCTGTCACTGCAGTGGACTGATACACTTCTTTCAGATATAAAAGCTCTTGCCCCTTCCTGCATGGGTTCATTGTTAGTAAAAGATGCTTGCCCATGCTTTCCTCACATCCATCACTGTTTGGTGACATTTGGATAGCTGCCTTCTCTAGCTTGGATTGATTGAAAAGGCATGAGTTGACTAGCAGGAAACTGACACAGAGAGGAACAAAATAAAATCACTGATTGCTGTTGATTTTTGATGTGACCCTAAATCTCTTGGTCATCAAAAAGTCCATGTAATAAATAGCCAAAGAAGCGGCAGGCATTCTAATGAAATGGGTAATTATTATACTAACTTGGGATGAGAGGAATAGGTCAGTTTGGTTTCCTGTTCAGGGTGCATGAAGTTGTGCATGTTTACTGATCAGTTCTTGGCTGTCCTCCGACTTTGTTTTCCAGCCTTCACCCTTGTGCCTTCTATTTCCTTGTGAATCATTTGTGCTCCTTGGAGCATGCTGGTCTATCTTCAGGATGGAAAACAACACCCTGTGGGGAGAAAATGACCCGCTATTGGTGCTTTCGAGTATTGAGTCATCCCATAAATTTGAGGTCTCCTGGGTGTACTTGTTCATGATGTTTTGAATATATTAGCAACATGCAGCTCTGTATAGTATGTAAGATATATTTTCTTGTCTCTCTAACTCCAGTGAGACACAGATATAAGAGCTATAGCAAGCACTTAAGTAATGTAAGCCTGATGGTAAATCTGAAGTTAGGTGCTCCTAAGAACATTGTGGGCAGGGCAGGGATTTAGTTCAGTGGTTCTGCTGCCTGCCTTGCAAGCTCAAGGACCCAAGTTTGATCCCCAGTACCGGAAAAAAAAAGAAAAAAAAAAGAACATCGTGGGAGTTTGTCTTTATCTAGGGCGGAGAAGTGAGGGTTGAGCAGTCAAGCATTAGGAAAGTCATGCTTTCCTTCAGATGCTTGTGGAAATATAATTTGCTTTTGATAAAAATACCATTTCCTTTATTAGATATTTAAGTAAAGAAGAACATTACAGTTATTTCTCAGGTACGTCTGCTTTTAACATCCTAATTCTCTCAGAATCCATAGTATTATAAGACTTTTTATAGAATAGCATACTTACACTTGGCTTTAAAATGACTTAATTATTCTATTCATTGCATTGTCAGTCATTTTTACCCCCTGCCACCTGTGCTGGGGTTGGACCACAGGACCTTCATACTGAGTTATAGCCTTTGCTTCTCTTTTTATTTTGAGAGAGACAGGGCCTCATAAGTAGCCCAGGCTGGGTTTGAACTCCTGCCTCAGCCTCCCAGAATGCTGGGATTACAAATGTGAATACCATGCCAGCAGTTTTTAAACAAGAAAGTTATTACATGTCTGATTAGAAATTCAAGCATTATAGAAAGATGAAAAGTATAAAAGAAGGCCCCTACTCTCATCTGTGTTGTCATTCATTGTAGGTAATCACCGTAAGACATAGTTGCCCTTTAAGACTTTATTACATGAAGGCAGCTTTGCTTTTATTCCTTTATGAAATTCATAGATCCACCTGCCTCGTAAGCACAAGGATCCGAGTTTGATCCCTGGTGCCAAAATAAGAAAAGAAATTCATAGCTTTAGCAGTTAACATTGTTTACCTCCATATTGAGTTGTTCTCCTTTGTTGTGATCTGATGTGGTACGGATAGTGGTGTGCTAATGTGGGGACCAGACAGCATGTTGTTTGATGTTACGGGAATGATTTTAGAGTATTTTTATTGAGCCCTTTTCTTGATAATCTTTGTATGATGAGATTTTTCCCTAATGTTCTTTTCCCTGTTTGAGTTGCTATAGGTAGGAAAGGCAGAAAAATTATTAAATCTTACAAGTATACAAAATTTTCTCAGTGGCATAAAAGTGATTATTAGAAGGCTACATGTGTTCTGCTGTATTACTAGCAAATCGGCTGGGGATTTAGCTCAGTGGCCCTGGGCCTGCTTCACAAGTGCAAGGTCCTGAGTTGGATCCCTGTACCCGCCCCCCAAAAAACCAACAAATCATATCACATTTACATTTTCTTGTCTGCATTTGTACTTAGGGAAGGAGTGCAGCAGTCACATTTCTCCTTAGACCACTTTTTTTTTTTTTTTTTTTAAAGGGAGTACGACATTAACCCTTATTGGATAAAAATGTTAGAGGTAAAGGAGATGGCCACAGCTGAGTTGGCATGACTGGACTACATCAGAAGTGTTACTTGCATGAAAGGACTTGGGGACAGTTGCCCCTCTAAGTACTAGGTAAGGTGGGAGCTTTTATTTTGTGTCCTTACTGTACTCTAAGACAGATTCTCCCATGCCTTAGTTTTTTCAGCCACTGATTGGGAATACTGTACCTACCATCTGTACTAAGATGTAGATCAAATGCATATAAAAAAGGTCTCATAGAGCCACAGGAACAAATTCCTCTTAAATGATAGATATAAAGTAAATGTAATTGATCAAATAAGAGAGAATTGGTGAAATATCTGTTATTTCTCTAGCATTAAAAGCCTTAAAAGCATGTTTATGCCCTAGGAGATTTGAATTTCACATTGTGAGTATTGTAATAGAATATCCTTCCTATCAAGGTAATATTATCCATCGTACCTGTAGAAGCTCAGATTCCTTAAGTCAGAAAGAGAATGACTTTCATGGAGTCTGTTTTACATGTATTGATTTACAGATCTTTGGGACACATGGGCAGCTATTTGATTTCTTTTTAAACCAATTTTCAATGCCTTAGACAAGCCAGAGAGTTGCTATTTTTGTCAATGCTTGCAGGAGACCAAGGTGCAAGTAAGAGTGTGTAAGCTGTCTTTTCACTCCCTTACCTTAGGATCCTGTCCTGCTTTGGTCTGGACTTGAAGGTGTTGATGTAATCTCAGGCAGGCCCAGTGGGTCGTCTGCCAGGCTGCCTCTGTGTATTCACATTCTGGAAGTACTTTGGGAAACCAGGGTAGCTGTGGGGATGATTTGCAAGTGTCGGTCTTTCCCAGTTTAGGGTTTGGAGTAGTGTGGAGGGCTGTTGAGAAAAGACAGTTTAAACTTCCTTTAGAGAATGTCTCTGAGCATGGTGGTTGGGTTCCAGATCAGCAAGCACTGATAGAATCCTTTCTTCTGTAGGCCTTGACCCAATAGTACACAGCACAGTGTGAAGGTTATAGAGAACCCATGCATGTGCATCAGCACCTCCCCTAGAGTGTATCACTCCTATAGACACTCATAGGGCATTTGCTGTAAAGTTGACCAGAAAATCAGAGAATGACTACTCTCGGAATCCGCACTGGGATAGACCTTAGAGGTTGCTTCTTGAGAAGTGCAGTAAAGGAGACAGATAACAGATATATTGTTGCTTAGCTTATGTAACTTCTAGAAAATAGTTTTTTTAAAGATTCCATTGGACATTCAGTTATATCTTCAGAGCATGAGCTGCTTTTTTAAAAGATGTGTTACCCAGTACAGTAGCTAGCTGTTAAACTACATGTGCCTACTTATATTCACTTCCTAGCTGGGCTCTATGGAGCATGCCTGTAATCCTAGCTACATGGGAGGCTGAGTGTGGTTTTTAGTGGACCCAGTACAGATTTGTAATATATATACATATATTTTTTTCTTTATTCATTTAATTAAATAGGAGACTTTTGTCCTCTTCCAAATTATTTTAAAATGCCCCCTTTCCCATTTCAAGGACCCTTGACAGTTTTCATTTTGTTACTTTTTTCTCTTTTGACATTGTTATCTTCTGGTTTACTATACTTCTTCATGACTCTCTTGCTTCCTAGTGCCTCCCTGCCATTTATATCCCACAATTTTAGATCTTAGTTAACATCTGTTGAGAACAGACTAGAGATATTGACTTCAAAATGTTTGTAGGTATGTGATTTTAATTTTTGTCATCATTTTGGTGATTTCTAAAATTTCTACAATAAGCATATATTATGAGAAGACTACTAAGTAGATATTTTAAAAATAGATTTCAGTTCTGTGAATCAGTACTGCATACTAACCACTACCAAATTGCATACTTTAGAGGGGTGAACTTTGTGAATTTTTTCACATTAAAACTGCCAGAAAAGATTATATATTGAATGAGCATTGAGTGAGTGAAGAAATGGAGGACTAAAATTTCACCACACTCATTACATTCCTTTCTTGGTTCTGGAGTTGCTTGTTCATTTTTATTGATAGCAAAAATGGCAAATGGGGACTGTTCTAGATCATTACCTTCCTTGCAGTAGATAAGTGAGCGAGCGGTAGGTGACACACATTAGTGTTGATGTGGCGGGTTGCTTTATTTATCTTTGGGCAGATACTCTGAGATTAAGTTTTTATGATGCACCAGAGTTAGAATATTTGTTTAGTTCTAGTTTCATCCATTTTTCTAAACCTTGAATTTTTATTTATTTATTTATTTATTTTGGTACTGGAGATCAAACTTGGTACCTTGTACTTGTGAGGTAGGCAGTGGAACCACTGAGCTAAATCCCTGTTTAAACCTTTAATATTGTACTTACTCTTTCTTTGTGGGAAATGATCCTTGTCAGCTCACAGGTAAACCTTGGTTTTATTTGTCCTTTCAGAACTTTCAGTACGTTTAATTCTACAAACAGAATTAAACCAGGTAATAGTTACAGGTTATTTTGGCCAAAATATTTTTCATATGTGCATATTAGGAATTGTACTGGGTAATTTACTCTGTGTTTCTTTGTTCTTGTTTTTTGTTTTGGTTTTTTGAGACAGGGTCTCACTATGTCGTTGAGACTGACCTGGAACTCACTATGTAGCCCAAGCTGGTCTCGATCTCACAGCGATCCTTCTGCCTCAGCTTCCCAAGTGCTGGGATTACAGGTGTGCACCACCATGCCCGGCTTTCTGTTTGGTTTTTAGTGAACCTGATACAGACTTGAAAGGAGAGGAGTGTGGCGTTTAAAATTTGTTTCATTTTGGATCGGGGATTTAGCTCAGTGGCACCACAACTGCCTTGCAAGCAAAAGGTCCTGAGTTTGATCCCCAGTACCAAAAACACCTCCCAAAACAAAAAAACTTGTTTCATTTTATACTGTATCTTCCTTTCTTTGTAGATTGTACAGCTCTTCAATGACTGTCACCCCTCAGAACCATACTGGAAGCAGGATTTCCCTCTGGTGGCATCTCTGGTGACATTGGCATATTAACCATACCTGAGAAGTTTTAAATTGGTTATTGTGCTTTATATATGAGATGGTGCTTTTTCTTTTCACTTATTTTCTAAAGTAGTGCCTGTGTATCTGTCTTTGAGTTTCCTTTGTTTTCCTATTGATAGGTGAGACACTTTGATTCTTTGTAACAGGTTTTCTTTTCTTTTCTTTTTTTTATTCCAGTATAGTTTAGAAGACATAAAAGGCTTAGGACATCATTTGTCAATTATTTGATCCCTCCCCACTAAACTTTTGTTTAAAAACATAAAATGGTTTCAGGGTTTAGAAAGCAGCTTTTCCTGCCCATTTCTGTTTTATGGCACTGCTCTAACATTGCACTGCACTAATTCTACCCATCCTCTCTCATGCCAGTCTCTCCCGGAAGCTAACTAGTGGCAGTTACAGAGTCATCGTTTTTGGGTTATTTTTGTTTTTGTGGTGTGTGGAATTGAACGCAGGGTCTTACACATACTCAAACTGTTCTAAAAATGAAAGTCAGATCATGTCACTTCCTTTCCACAGTCTTCCAGTCACTCATTTATCATGACCAGCTGGTAATGTATTGCAAACAAAATCCTTGATCTCATGAACTATACATTCATGAGATAAGAGACATTATCAGTGAGGCAAGAGGATCACAAGTCAAGGTCTTACCTGGACAACTTAGTGAGACCCTGTTTAAAAATTTAAAAAAAAATTGGAAAGGCCAAGGATGTAGCTCAGTGTCAGGACATTCCTGGGTTTGATCCCTAGTACCACAAGAGGAGGGACTATCAAATAGCGTTCTGTCATACTTAGAATAAAACCCCTTAACATGGTTTAAGGAACACTTGGTGATCTGGCTCCTTCTTATGACTTTGACCTTATCTTCTGCCATTCTGCCCATTGTTCATATGGCTGTGGGAAAGCTGGGTCTGGGCATGGTTATCTTACTTAAGAGCTTCTGCACCTGCTGTTTTGTATACTGGGAGTGCCCATTCCCACATCATAGATATCATTCAGATCTCAGCTGACCTTTACCTTGGAAGGCTGTGCTCATCTGCCCAGTCCATGCTGGATTTTATAAATCTTCTTCACAAGTACTTGTCATTATCTGAAATAATCTTGTTCATTTATTTAGTTACTATATAGATGCTAAATAAATACATTTGCCAAAGTATACAATTTTCCTACAGAACCAGATGATGATGATGATGATGATGATGATTCCAGTAGTGGGAATTGAACTCTGGACCTTGTGTTTACCAGGCAGGTTGGAGCTACTAAGCTACATCCTTGGCCCTAGTTTATTTGCAATGTTTATTGGATGAATATTATTCACAGTCCATCTTTACTTTCCGTGTGCCAAACACTGATCTAAGTGTTGGAGAAATGACAACAAACAAGTCGACAATGTCTATTCTCTCTTAGAGTGTACCTTCCAGTTCTGGGAGACAGATAATGAACCATCAGGTAATAAGGTCTCTAAGAAATGGTCAGATACTGAGGAGTGTCACCATGAAATAGAATGATAATTGGTAGAGATGGAGGAAAGGTCGTCCTAGATGTGGTAGCCAGGCCAGGGAGAGCCTCTGATAGGGTGGCATTTGAGCTTCTGCGGGAATGAAGTAAATTTGGTGAACTGAGCCCTTTTTGTATGTCACAGTAATGATCAGAGGCAGGCACTGAGATCCCTTTTGTCAGCAGGAGAAACTGAGTCCTAGTGAGGGAAAGGCACATTTGTAAGGCTACGCAGTTTAGAAGTATGGTAGGTGGAGCTGGGATTTGTCTCATGACTCATGATTGTGTGACATCAGAGCTATTTCTCATTTAAACTTGGGCCCCTGAGCCCAGTCTGGCTGTCACAGTTGACAGATAATATTGACTGTTTTTTATGTTGCTGGTTGCAATTACATTACCAATATAGGCAGCCAGAGGCTACATAACATAGTGGCTGGGAATGTGGATTTTGGAGCTAGTGAGTCTGGATTTGAATTCTTACTCTAGTATTTGAATGACCTTGGGCAAGTTACTTAACCTTTCTAATGCTTCACTGTTCTCATCTGTAAAATGGGGATAAAATTGTTCCCATTTGACAGTTATGAGAATTAAATGAGATTCAGTGTTAATTGCATATATGAAATATACAAAATACTTAATAAATATTAACTACTATTGTTGCTATTGCTTCTTGCCAATCCATTTCCTCTGTCTTCTTCCCCAAAAAGAACCAAAACAAACTTGTTTTCTTTCTGGAATGATGGTGAGATTCTGATTTCCTCATTGGGACCATCACATGGTTTTGAGTTTACCTTAGGCACAAATCCTGCCAAATTCCAAGCTTATTAGACTAGAAAGCCAAAGCAAAATGTTTTAGTCTGAAGCAAGGCCTGGGTCAGGATCCTGTTTCAACATCCTGCCCACTTACATGAACAGAAGAGATGGTGCAGGCTCCGCCTGTAAACCGCAACTTTGTTTTGAGCCAGCTTGACTTGATAGCTTCCTTATTCTACCTGTTGACTTCTTTAGCTCTGGTTTGGCAGCAAGAAGAGCAACTAAACCTGTTTATAGCTCTCTGTTCATTGCCAAGGAAAGCTCGGCAATTCCTAGGAAAATGAGCAGTTAAATGGATCTGATATTTTTCTCTTCCTAAGTTTTCCTTTTAATGTCTTGTATAATCTCCTTTTATAGGAAAAACTGGCCTATCCTGAAACATTTGTGCATGTATATTAAGTTCCCCCTTTAATAGGAGCAAGACTATATTTTTCCATTTTGTTTGGAAATCTATAAGTATATTAGTTTATTGCTGGTTCTTTCTTTTCTATTTATTTATTTGGTTTATTTATTTATTTATTTTGGAGACAAGGTCTCACTATGCATTTCAGGCTAGCCTCAAACTATGCTGATCCTTCTGCCTTAGCCTCCCAAGTGCTGGGATTACAGGGTGTGCCACTGTACCTAGTTTGTTGCTTCTTTCTTTCTTTTTTTTGTGGTTTTTGAGACCGGGTCTCACAATGTAGTTCAGGCTGGCCTTGAACTCACTATGTAGTGCAGGCTGGCTTCTAATTTGTGCTGATCCTCCTGATTCAGCCTCCAAAATGCTGGGATTACAGGCATGCACCACCACACCCAGCTGCTTCTTTTTTTTGTACGCGGGATCAAATTTGGAACCTTGTGCTTGCAAGACAGGTAGTGGGACCACTGAGCTAAATCCCCAGCCCTGCTTCTTTCTTAAGAATGTGTAAAACACGGATTAACTTTTCCTTGAGTCTGGTCATCATGATGAACGTGATCCTGCTGTAGACATCATGGCATAAAAATAATGTAGATGGGTACATGGTACCTAACTACTTCAAAATTTGTGTATTTGCCTTTTTAGTTAAGTTTTTGTTTTTCCTTATTGCTGTCAGTGTGCCCTCTTTCTCCTTTGTTGCTTCTAATAACTATATAATTGGAAATATTAGGTATAAGGGTTGAAGTTGTAGTTGAGTGCTAGAGCATTTGCTTAGTACACATGAGGCCCTGGATAAACACACAAAGAATGTGAATGGCCTCTGAATACAAGGCTAAGGTAATTGGATAAGAGATTTGAAGCTGGATGTTTTAGAGGTAAGGAAGTAATAATTTTGGCTACTTCTAGTCTAGGTTATGCTCCAGAGAAGTAGAATATTGTGTTTATTCTAGGTCAGTGTGTAATCTTCTGAAATCTTAGAACATTTAAAAGCCCTGGGACAGAGATTTAGCTCAGTGATACTGTGTGTGCCTGCCTCACAAGCACAAGGACCTGAGTTCAATCCCTGGTATTGTAAAAAACAAAACAAAACCCTAATGAAGCCAGGTGTAGTGACATGTTCCTGTGAATTCTAGTACTCTGGGAGGCTGAGGCAGGAGAATTGCAAGTTGAAGCCCAACCTGGACAACTTAGTAACTTAGTGAGACCCTATTTCAAAGGGAAGGAGTTTGCTGGGGATGTAGCTTTGTGTGTAGGGCCTGGGTTCAATCCCCAGTACTGCAAAATAAAATATAGCAAAACAAAAAAGATCATTTAAAGATACAAGTCAACTTTTACATTGGAATTGGAGGGCTATGGGATAGTAAATAAAGGACTATATACGTGGTTAAATTGGTTTTGATTACCATGGAGCAGGTAGGTCACTTTTCCCCCTAATATTTTAAAGTAAAGATGTCTCTCTCTACCTACCCATCACTGATTTATTTTTCTTTTTTATGAAAAAATAAAATTTCATAACAAACTAATAAGAAAATAACAATAGTTAATGCACTGTGTATCATTATATTCAAAGTAGGTACAAGATGTAAACCAAAAATGCTTACAACAAAGAAACAGGTAATAACAAAATTTTCTTTTCAGCAAACTAAGATAAATTCATAATATAAATGAAATAAATTAGCATATATATTTAAATATTTCTAAAACAATAGAATATATAATTTGGGGAAGTATATGAATTGAACTTCTCCCCGCTTCTTATTTTTCTTTTATTTTCCTCCTTATTTGCATCTATCTATCTAGTGTTTCTCATATAGGAGAAACCATGTTGTGTTTAAGTTTGTATGTCTGACTTATTTCATTTAACAAATTTGTTCTTTTTTTGATACCGGGGATTGAACTTGGGCCCTTGGACTTGCAAGGCAGGCTGTGAAACCACTGAGCTAAATCCCCATCCTTAACATTTTGTTCTTAAATTGTATTCATTTACCAATGAATGGCTCACTTATCTTTCTTTATGGTAACATAATACTGTGTTGTATATAAATACCACATTTTCCTTATCTGTTTATCTGTTCATGGACATAAATGCTGTTTCCAAGGTGTAGCTTTTATAAATTGTGCTTTTGTAAACATGGGTATTCATGTATCCCTGTAACATGATGATGTTAAGTCTTTTGGGAAGATACCTAGAAGGGGGGATGGCAGGGTTAAATGGAATTTCTGTTTTTAGTGGTTATGTTTTGTTTTTTTGGTTTTTTGAGACAGGGTCTCACTATGTAGTTCAGACTGCCCTGGAACTTACTGTGTAGCCCAGGTTGGTCTCGAACTCACAGCGATCCTCCTGCCTCAGCCTCCCGAGTACTGGGATTACAGCTGTGTGCCACCACGCCTGGCTGTTACTACATTTTTTTATGATAACCATTATTTCTGGGGTAAGATGGTATCTCAGTGTAATTTTAATTTGTATTTCTGTGATGGCCAGCGATGATGAGCATTTTTTCATATATTTATTGGCCATTTGTACTTCTGAGAAGTGTCTTCATTTTGATTGCCCATGTTTTGATTGGGTCCTTTACTATGGAGGGTGCTCCTATAAAAGAAGCTCCCGGTTCTGCCATGATGTTTCTCTCCTTTGTTCAAAGACAGCCTGGCAGATCCTCCCCATAATAAGGGCTTGTTATGATCCTGGTCTGGTCCTGGTTTTCGGCTCTTTTTATGGAACAGAGGGGTCTGATTATTATTATTATTATTATTATTTTTTTAGTTCTTTGTTAGTCCTCTGTAAAATAGGTGGCAAAAAGTGTTTTCTTCCCCCCATTCTGTTGATTGTCTCTTCACCCTTTGGTTCCTTAGCTGTGAGGCTTTTTCTTTTGGCGGGGGTACTAGGGATTGAACTCAGGACCTTGTGAGGCAGGTGGCAGTACCACTGAGCTAAATCCCTGGCCCTGCTCTGCACCTTTTTAATTTGGTATGATCCCATTTGTTGATTCTCGGTATTATTTCTTGTGCTGTTGGTGTTCTGTTCAGAAAGTCCTTGCCCACTACACTACACCTTTGTCTTTAAGAGTTGAGGGCTGGGGATTTAGCTCGGTGGTTCTGCTGCCTGCCTCTCAGACACAAGGATCAGAGTTTGAGCCCTGGTACTAAAAAAAAAAAAGTTGTACCTCCTTTATCTTCCAGCAGATTGTTTCTGTTTTAACATTTAGATATTTGACCCATTTAGACTTTACTTTAATACATGGTTAGATATATAGATCTAGACTCAGTCTTCTTTGTGTGGATATCCAGTTTTACCAGCACCTTTATTAAAAGAGGCTATCTTTCAGTCTGGGGATTTAGCTCAGTTGGTACCACTCCTGCCTCAGTACCAAAAAAAAAAAAAGGAGAGAGATTATCTTTCCTCCAGTGTATGTTTTTGGCTCTTTTGTCCAAGATCAAATAGTTGCATGTGCCAAGGGTTGTTTCTTCTTCTGTTCTGTTTCATTGATCCACATTGCCCGTTTTTGTGACAGAACCATGCTGTTTTAATAAGCCCAATCACTGATTTGTAATTAAAATATATATATATATATATATGTATGTACGTAAAATGTTTGGACAAAGGTATCCATAAAAATCATTATCTTCACATCTGGGTAACATCAGTGAAACTTTGAGTATAAGTGTATTTGTCCTCAGATTTATATTAGTCATTTTCATTGTCTTTAAAAGTAGGTTTTTGTTTTGATCCTTTTAGCTTGTAGACAGTGGACTGTTGCAATGCAATGTAGCTTAAATCTAGTGACTTCATTAAAAGTTACCTCCTTGCAATTAAAATATATAGAAAGTAATCCACAGTAATTTGTACATTTTCACCATGTACTATTTTTGCTGTGCATGAAAATGAATAAGCAACTCTGGAAACCAAGGTCCTCTGGGAACATAAAAACTCTTGTGGCTATTAATGGACTTAATTGTATTTCCCTTCTGCCACCAAAATGTCCAATAAATTTGTTTATGACCTTGTCTTAATGGGGAGAATTGTTCATTCAGTCTGTGTTGATACCATCATCACTCTTTTTATTATTGGTAGAGTCCTCTGTAGCTTTCCTTTAAGAAGAAAACTTATTTTCATTTTTTAAAATTGTTTCTATTAACACGTTTGTAATATATAATGATCACATTCTTCATGGGAAGTTAGTACATATATGTAACCATCTTAATTGTTTTTGTTTGTTTGTTTGTTTGTTATGTAGTTGAAACTAACTTGGAACTCACTGTGTAGCCCAGGCTGGTCTCGAACTCACAGCAATCCTCCTGCCTCAGCCTCCCGAGTGCTGGGATTGCAGGCAAGCGCCACCATGCCTGGCTCATCTTAGTTGTTCTTTAATCCCCTCTCTGTCCTCTTCCTTCCCCTTCTCTCCATCTCTTCATCCTCTTCCTGTATATAAAAGGTCTATGTCCCTACTTCCTATTATCTAACTTTTATTTTGCCCTTTATATTTTGGGCTTCTCATATAAGAGAAACCACATAATATTTAAGCTTGTACGTCTGAATTATTTTATTATAGCCTAAAGGTGCATCTATTTTCCTATAAATGGCTCAAGTCTATCATTTTTATGGCAGAGTGGTACTCTACTGTGTGTAAATACCACATTTTCTTTATCCACTCATCTATTGTTGGTCATGTAGGCAGCTTCCAAATGTAGCTGTTATGAATTGTGGTGCTATAAACATGGGTCTGCATGTAACACTGTAATATGATGTCTTTAACTCTTTTAGGGAGAAACCTAGAAAGGGAAAGCTGGGTCCAGTGGAATTTATAGTTTTAGTTTTCTGAAGAATTTCCATACTGATTTCCATAATGGTTGTACTAGTTTACATTCCCACCAACAATTAGAAGGGTTCCTTTTTCCTTGCAGCCTCAGCAGCATTTGTTATCTGAGTTCTTAATGATGGTCATTCTTTCTAGAATCTCATTGTTGTTTTAATTTGCATTTCTCAAATGGCCAAAGATGTTGAACATTTTTTCGTAGTTATTTGTCATTTGTATATCTTTTTTCTTTTCTTTCTTTCTTTTTTTAATATTGCGGATCGAACTCAGGACCTTGTACTTGTGAGACTGGTGGAGGCACCGCTGAGCTGAATCCCCAGCCCAGTCATTTCTTCTGAGAAGTCTGTGTTCATTTCAGTTGCCCATTTAAAAAGAGCACTTATAGTAAGCAACAGCTGTGATATTATTAAACATTGTTCATTAAGTCCCTAGTTTAGCAAGTCTACATGGTTATCTCATTTGGGGAGCAAGCATGGTGTAAAAATGAAAGATGGTGTCCTGAATCTAAGATGAGGCATAAGGTTGGCAGGCTTAGGACTTAGGAAGGTGATGTATATTTACTTGCATTCCAGAAGGATCTAGTTCTAAGGCAGCCTCACTGATAAATGAATGCCAGCCAGTTCCAGTGTGGTGAAGCTTCATCCTGTTTAAATCCATTTAAGAGAACATTTATAGAAGAATGACTGTTTAGGATTATGATTATCTTTGGTTTTTGTCAGGTATTTTTCTCCTATTTTTGTAATGTGTCTGAAGAAAAATCAGAAATTATCCCTTAAAACTATGTCAGAAATGCTTTGAGATTAAAATATTTTTTGAAAATAAGCTTTTTATTGAAGAATATAATGCATGTTAAAAATGTGCACAAATAAGAGTGTAGCTCAATACATTTTTTAAAAATAAAGTTAACTATGCAACCAACACCCAGATCAAGTAAGAAGATGTTGCCGGTGGTCCCAAAACCTCAGTGAACCATCACCACTCCCCCCACCCCGTCTCAACCCATTTCACCCAGAAACCACTGTTCTGACATTCAGTACCACAAAGCAGTTTATGTGTTTTTTGAGTTTTAA
The DNA here is from genome assembly GCF_012274545.1 of Fukomys damarensis. NCBI lineage: Eukaryota > Metazoa > Chordata > Mammalia > Rodentia > Bathyergidae > Fukomys > Fukomys damarensis. The sequence goes on along the minus strand of NW_022900939.1, from coordinate 22,675,642 downwards.
AGAAATGGAATGATAAAATACATATTCTTTTTGTGTCGAACTTCCTGCTCTCAACATTATGTTTGTGAGATTAATCCAGGTTTTTGCATGTTGTTATGCTTTATTCATTTCTATTTCTGTGTAGTATTTTGTTGCACAAATACTTTATAGTTCAGTTATTTATTATACTGTTGAGTAATTGGATTCTTTCGAGTTTTTAAAATTTTTTATTTTTAAAATTTATTTTCGACACAGGGTCTCACTGTATAGTTACAGTATATAGTTCAGGCTGGTCTTGAAAATTCAGGTCTGCCTTGAACTCATGGCAGTGTTCCTCCTTCAGCCTTCCGAGTCCTGGGATTGATTATGGGCATGTTGCTACCATGCCTGGCTTTAAACATTTTTTTATTGGTATGTGTTTGCAGTACATAATGCTTATATTCTTTGTGAGAAGTTGGTACAAGTACATAATACATCTTAATTCTTTTTTTATATCCCCTTCCTCTCCTCTTCTTACCCCCTCCTCCGTCTCTTGATCCCCTTCCCATTTGAGAAGGATTTATCTCCCTCTTCCTTGTTATCTTTCCTTTTTTTGAATCAGTAATTGAACTTAGGACCTTGTGCTTGCCAGACAGGTGCAGTGCCACAAAACTACATCCCCGGCCCTATCTAACTTTTATTTTGTGCTTTATTTATATTTTCCATTTCTCATATAAGATAAACCATGTGATCTATAAGCGTATGTGCCTGATTTATTTCACTTAGCATGACAGTTTCTTTTCTTTTTTGGGGGGCGGATATCAGGGATTGAACTCAGGTCATTGTGCTTGCTAGGCAGGTGGGCGGAACCACTGAGCTACATCCCCAGGCAGAACCACTGAGCTAAATCCCTGACCCGCTTGTCTGTTTTTTGAGACAGGGTCTCACTGTAGTTCAGTCTGTTCTTGAACTCACTATGTATCCCAGGCTGGCCTTGTACTTGCAGTGATCCTCCTGCTGCAGCTTCCCACGTGCTGGAATTACAGGTGTGTGCACCACCATGCCTGGCTTATCCTTTTTTGTTTTTTTTTTTGGGTACCGGGGATCAAACTTGGGTCCTTGTGCTTGTGAGGCAGGCAGCGTGGTACCACTGAGCTAAATCTCAGGCTGGCTTATCCTTCTTTATGGCAGTGGCTTTAAAATTTGATTTCTCATGTGATTGTACCTTGCCATCTGTGTTTGGATAAGTCTCTGTAACTCTACTTACTACCTGCTGCTACTTGGTTTTTTCATTTAGTCAAAAGATAACTCCATTGAGCATAGTTCTGTGCAAGTTACTGGTGCATATTCTGAAACAGTAAACAAAAGAAATGTTCCAACTCTCATAGTTACTTTCTAGGGACAGAGTATGCAGCAGACACTAATGACTTAGCCATAACAAAGTATGTTAGGTGAGAAAAAGTAGGAAGTGGGGAGGGCATAAGAAAGTGTGAGGCAGGAGAAATGTTATTTTAAGCCAGGTGGTCTCAAAAAGCCTCAGAGAAGGTGAGAAAGCCTAATGGAGCACACATGAATTCAAGCCAAGAATTCAATGAAAACAGCCTTCCTGGTAGTGAGAATAGGTAGTACTCAGGTTCCAGGACCATCTAAGAGGCCAGTGTGGCTGAAGCCAAGTGAATAAAGGAGAGAGTAATAGATAAAATCAGAGATGTAAAGAGGCTAGACCTTTGTTTTTGCAGTGCTAGAGATTGAACTCGGAGCCTTGGAGTGGTGAGCACCCTACAACACAGATCTCATAGGCCATTGTAGGACTTTGGCTTTGATCTTGAGTGAGAAGCCCCTGTGGCATAAAGGAGACATAGGGATGACTTCCACCTTAGAAGAACCACTGGCTCCATGTGCAGAATGGTTAGATTGGGAGGCACACGTGATGATCTAGGTGGGAGCTTGGCTTGGGTGCTAGTGTTGTAGATAAGGAACTAGTCAGATCCTGGGTATATTTTCAGGCCTAAAGTATTTGTCAATTGGATTTGAGGTATGACAGAGCAAAAGGATTCAAGAATGACAACAACATTTCACATAACCTTTGTCCTTTCTCTGTTTTCTCTTGTTTTGTTGTTTGTTTTTGTTTTCAATACCAGGAATTGAATTCAGGACCTTGCGCTTGCCAGGCAGGCAAGGTGCCACTGAGCCCCATGTTTTCTTTTCAAGTCATTATTGTCATCTTATTTTTAGTGACATTATGAGAATGAGATCTTTGTAACAGAGCTCTCACTTTAGAGCTCTTTGGGAATTTGCACTTTTGCTGTTTGTAATGAATTAAAAATAAATTTCTATGGGAATTTACTGGGTAATAAAACAATCCACGGGTTGGCATGTAAGTGTGTTAAAAATCTAAGTAATTTTTTTATGCTTTATGCTATAATGTAGTCATTGGAGCAGCTAAGTCTCGGCATCTCTAGTTGTTCCTGTGCCATATTTGGTATGTGCTATCTCTTCTGTGGTCTGTTTATTTGAAGATTTTTGAAGAGATAATCTATTGTACAAGCAATTAATAACTGTAGTTTAAATCGTCTGTCACTAACCAGTGAAATTGCAAAGTCAAAAACATTATTGGTGGGTTTTTTTGTTTTTTGTTTTTTGTTTTTTAATGATTGGCTTGCTGTAGCAGACAGCCTATCAGAGCTTCCTAGAAGCTGCTCTGTAAGGAGAAATCCTGTTGCAGAATGGTCTTATTTGTGTGTAATCTTGAAGGTGGAGCTATTTTTGAAAGAGAACAGAAAAATAATGGAGCTCTTTGCCTGTGAATGCCAAACTGGGTCTTACTGATTTAAAAGAAAAAGGACTCAGATCTTATAGTTTGAACTCCAATTTCCCTCCTGCTCTGCTCACCACTTCCAGATTAAGTTGATGAAAGATGAACTTAGATAATTGCTCTTGAAAATAGTAGTTGGTTTTTTTTTAACCTTTTAGATAAGCGTATTCTTATATTTGTGATTTGTATGATGTGAGTTGCATAAAAGAACAGTAAACTGTATTCAGAAGTTGGGATTCTTATTACTGTTCTCAAGATAAACTAATGTTTTGTAACTGATTTTCAACCCTGTCCTATTCTATAGCTTTTTTCTATCTTCAAATGAAATTCCTAGGTAATGAAACCTACTGACATATCTGCAATGTCTAAATAGCAATATAAAGGAAAAAAAACAAAAGGAACTTATTTGTAGTAAAGTATTTCTGTATGTAAATTCTCAAAAGAGAAATATAAATCTTCACAGCATGTTAGAAGTCATAGTTATCAGATGCTTTTAAGTCTGTATAGCTTCTTCTTTGTGAATTTGACACCTGTACAGACTGAACGTGTGTACTGCATTGGTGACTCAGATGATATATGGATGTATTGGTGATGGTTTCCTGAAATGGTGAATAAAATTTTCATGAAGTTCTAAACAAAACAGAATAAAGTTTTTGTCTATTTACCTGGTAGTTTCATTCCTGGAAAATTCATTGTATGTTAAATAGTGACAAAATACTTAGTTTCTTTGAAGTTGACATTTGTGAAAAGTGTGAGATGAAAGTTAAGATACATTTCTCCTAATATGGGAGTTCAGTTAACTCTGTACCATTTATTTAAAAAGTTATCCATTTTCAGCTAGGCATGGTGGTGTGTTCCTGTAACTCCAGCATTCTGGGAAGCTGCAGCAAAAAGATCGTAAGTTTGAGCCTAGCCTGGTCAACTTAATGAGACCCTGTCTCAAAAAGAAGGTGTTGGGATGTAGCTCAGTGCAGAGGCCCTGGGTTCAATATCCAACGCTGGGTGGGGGGGGTCTAGTTTTCTCTGTACCACATTGTCATCTTTCATCATAAATCCAATGACATTTGCATGTGGTTCTAGTTTTATATTTTTTTATTTTTATTTTTTTGAGACAGGATCTCATTATGTAATTCAGGCTAGCCTTGAACTCACTGTAGCCCAGGGTAGCCTCAAATTTACAGTAATCTTCCTGTTTCAGCCTCCCAAGTGCTAAGATTACAGGTGTGTACTTTTTTTTTTTGGCACTGGAGATTGAACCTGGAGCTTTGCATATGTTAGGCAAGTGCTCTACTGCTGAGCTACATTCCTAGCCCTTTTTAAAATTTTGAGTCAGTCTTGTTAAGTTGCTCCTGCCTTGGCTTCCTGAGTAGCTGGGATTACAAGTATACACTACCATGCTCAGCATAGTTTTCAACTTTCCATTCTATACTGTTGGTCAGTTTGTCCATCCTTGCATTTACTCTGTTTGAATTACTATCTTATAAGGCCTATTACTTAGTGTTGTCCATCTTCCAGCTTTTTGCTTCTTTGTAACTGTCTTAATCCTTAGTCTTAATCCTTTTTTTTTTTTTTTTTTTTTGAGTTAGGGTCTTACTATGTAGTTCAGGCTGGCCTTGAATTCACTATATAGCCCAAGCTGGGCTGAGGTGGAATCATCCTGCCTCAGACTCCAAAATCCTGGGATTATAGGCCTGGGCCACCATGCATAGCTCCTTTGCATTTCCTTAGGAATTTTAGAATCAACTTTTTTATTTCCTAAAAGACTTTTTAGCTGGATATGGTGGCAAATGCCTGTTCCCAATTACTCAGGAGGCCAAGGCAGGGAGATAGCAGATTTGAAGACAGCCTGGTCAACTTAGTAAAACACTATCTCAAAATAAAAGGGGCTGGAGATATAGCTCAGTGCTCTCTGGGTTTAATCTCTAGTTCTGCTAAAAGCAAACACCTAACACCCTGGCTTTTTGGTGAGGGAGACTATTTTGGATTACATTGGCTATATGAATTAATTTGGAGAAAATTGTAATCTTTTAAAATTCTGAGTTTCCCAATTCATGGACAAGATATGTTCCCCTATTTTTTAGTCTTATTTAATTTGTTGTGTGCTTGCTTGCTTTGCCACCCCTCCCCCATATATATAGTCCAGGCTGGCCTTGAACTCACTATGTAGTCTATGCTAGCTTCGAACTTTTGGCAATCTTCCTGCCTCACTCTTCCTAGCGCTGGGATTACAGGCATGGGTCACCACACCCAGCCTTTTTTTTTAGCATAGACATATTTAAAACTCTCCTTATGTATATTCTCAAGTATTTGATATATTTAAATATTAGAGCTAATTTTGTTATCTGTAATTTTGTTTGCTTTTTTTTTTTTTAACAGAGGAGCCTGTAACTTTTGTATAAGCTTTAAGTCATACAAAACTTGGTTCGTCTTCAAGTGGGACATATTTTCTTACATGAGTGTTGGAAGTCATGTGGGAAGCTAATCATTTTTTAATTGTGTAGGATATGAAAATTTCCATGGGTTGTAAGATGTCCATCATTCTTGTTTTTCTGTCGCTGAATGTTGGTATGGTAATGTATCATGTGACAATTCAGAAAACATGTTATAGGCATCACCCCACCATGACTATGTTAAGACTTACTGTTTTGCTTTATTATACTTATTATAGATCATAAATATCCATGTACTTGACTGTCCTTAAATGTGTTTGACTTTTGCTTGTTCGTTTTAGGAAGAGAGCTAAAGCAAGGCAACAGTTAAAAAAAAAAAAAAAAATATATATAT
>NW_022900939.1:22662360-22669389 GCF_012274545.1 Fukomys damarensis | reverse complement strand
ATATATATATATAGTTTCCAGACTCCTGTTTATAGGCCTCATGGTAGAGTAGATTGAATCCTGGACTTGGAGCCAGAAGAATTAAATACTTCCTTTAACGGTTAAAGATTGTGATTTGGGGTCAGTTACCTTTTGAGCTTCAATTTCACAAAATGGAAAAAAATAAAAATTATTAGCTATTTGTTTTGGCTTCTTAGTTGTTGACAACAGATGTTACAACATATGCATGCCTTGTACATCTTAGAGTACTGTGCTACCTGTTCTTTGCTGGACTGTAGGCATAATTACCATCATGAAGCCTGCTAAATAATACGGATCTGCTCAGTTTGAGTTACTTGAGCATGGTCACTATGGGCATAATTTATTCATGGAAAAAATGGTGTCTATTTTCCTGAAGTGTGTATGTATTTATAGAAAGGCAAAAAGAGCACTAGTCTATTGAGATTCCTATGTCTTAATTCTGGTTTTGCAAATGAAAAGTATGAAGACAACTTGCTTTCCATTTCCTTAATTGTCTTACTGCCTAAAATGCTTCCATAATTAAGATAAAGTCACTAAGCACTTTTATTTTCCTTTGGGAAAGGTATCATATGAATAGAGGTGATGCATTATTATAAATAAATTATTGGGCTAGGGATGTAGCTCAGTAGAGCACATGTTTAGTATGCACGAGGCCTGGCTGGATCCCTCCACACCCCAAACAAGAAAAAAGAAAAATAAATTCTCATGTATATGTATTCACAGTAACTCTGGCCTTCTAACTAAGGGATTGAGAAATCCCTAGCCCTAGAACTTTTAATGATTCAGACAGCTTAGGGTGGCCTTAAACTTGCAGTGATTCTCTTGCCACCTGAGAGCTGGCATTGCAGGCATGCGCCACTATGCCCAGCTTTTGGAAATCTGTTTTTTTTTTTGGTATTGGGCGTCGAACTCAGGTCCTTGCACTTGCGAGGCAGGCAGTAGAACCATTGAGCCAAATCCCTAGCCCCTGGATATCTTTTATTTTTAGCACCGGGGATCGAACTTGGGTCCTTGTGCTTACAAGGCAGGCACCAGAACCACGGAGCTAAATCCCTGGCCCAGCCTGCATATCTTTTTGAAGTATCTGTTCAAGTGTTTTTTTCCATTTTAGAAGTCAATATGTTTGTCTTTTCTTCTTTCTATATTACAGATCAAGTAACTTATGAGATATATATTTCTGTATGTTTATGTTTGTGTCTGATACAGGCATGATTGAAAATATGGTAAAAAAAAAGTTGAAAATTTTATTGCAATAAAAGACACATTGCCATTAATCTCCCTCACAGTATCTTCCCTCACTTTGAATCTATTTATCCCATCATTTTTTCACTTTCTGAAGTGATTCTAGAAGTCCTCTTTTGTGAGTGTCTTTATGAGGTGTGATTTAAAAAAAAATTAAATACTTCTGCCAGGAGCCATCCAAAATATTATAATGCATATTCTTCTACTTTATTCACTGGATTTGTCACCATACAATTTGTGACTTGTCCCCAAAATCAAAATGACTATGAAAGGAAAATGTTTTGAATCCATTCAGAACATCAAAGCAGTCACAATTGTGTAATTCAAGACATGACAAAAGATTTCCAGAACTGCTTCAGAAAGTGGCAAGAGCGCCTAGGATTTGGCTCAGTGGTTCCGTTGCCAGCCTCGCAAATGCAAGGACCCAAGTTCAACCCCCAGTACCAAAAAAAAAAAAAGAAAGTGACAAGGATGATGGGTAAGTGTGTTTGAAGCAAGAAGGATGGCTATTCTGAAGGAGCTTAATGGCATTATGTCTTTTACTGAAATACTTTTTTAAAAATTTAAGCAGTATATCTTTTTATTATATCTGATATATAATTTCTTCCTGTTTGTCACTAGGAGGAATAGTCACATCCTTCTTACCCCACTCTGCTTCCCAAACTGTTAACATTTTATTGTATTTACTATGTTATACTGTTTCTCTCTCTAAATTAGTTTTTCTAAGCCATTTGAAACCAACTTATGTAAATGATGCCCTATTACTCTTAAATATTTGTATTTATTTTCCCCAATCAAGGCTGCCCCTAAAAACCACTATCCATGCCTCACTAAGTCAGGTAATTAGCAGTGATAAAATCCTGTTATATAACACATAGACAATCATATCTACATTTTGCCAGCTGCCTTGGTGTGTCTTTTCCTGTTTAGTTCTACGATCCCATCCAGGAGCATACATTGTGCTTAGTTATTGTGTCTCATCATGTCCTCAGATCTAGATAATACTTTAATTTTTTTCCTGTCATTCATGTTCTCAACAGTTTTATGTTCAAGAGGATGATTTTCAAACTAAATCCCTTAATATTGCCTCGTGACCAGACTTAACATCCTGATTTCTTGGCAGAAACAAGGAAGTCACAAAAAAAGATGTTGCAGTATTCCCAAAACATCACATAAAGGGACACATGATATTAATAAGCTCTGTTACTGCTCATGTTAATCCTGATCACCAGATTGTGTTGGTGTCTGCCAGGTGTCTCTGTTTTTCTCTACTGTAATGCCATTATTTTTCCCTTCATAATTAATGAATATTTTGTGCAGAAACAATTTGAGATTGTGCCAGTGCCCTTTTCCTTATCAAACTTCAGTCATCGCAGTGTGGTTGCCAAATGACTTTTTTTTTTTTGGTGCTGGGGATCGAACTCAGGACTTTGTGCTTGCAAGGCAGGTGGTGTCACCATTGAGCTAAATCCCTGGCCCCAATGACATTTTTGTTACTGTTATTTCTCCTACATTTGCAATTTTGGCTTTGTAAGGGTGAGCTTTCCTTTCTCCTTTCTACTGTGGACTCATGGATTTATATTTTACTCACTGGGCTGTAATTTGTTAAAATCACTGTGTGGATGCTCAAGTTACTGCAGATATGGTCAGTGAGAGCACTTCATGCTATTTATCTTTTACCTGTCCTTACCCTTCTTCAGAAACTTTATAATTTTCTAGAATGAGGTGTTCCAGGACCATCTTTATATTTTCCCTACCCTAGCTCTAGAATCAGCTCTTTCCCTAAGAAGTCCTGGGCTTTTAGTTTGGAGGATAGTGTTTAGAAACCAGTAGGGCCAGGGATTTAGCTCAATGGTTCTGCCACCTGCCTTGCAAGTATAAGGACCTGAGTTCAATCCCCGGTACCAAAAACAGAGAAAAGAAACCAGTATTTGGGAAATTGTGCCTTTTGCTACAAGATGTCATTGCTTCTGGTGCTCTCAGGCAGAGCCAGAAAATGTGCGTATTCATTATACAATAACACTGTACACACACAACACACACACCTCTTTCTATATCTATTTATGTATATGTCTGTAACAAATGACATCTCACCTTTCCTGCTTTACCCTTTTTCATGTTTGTAAATACATTTTCCAGGATGGAGAAATCTTTCATTATCCTCCATGTATTTGTTTGCTCATTATACCTGGTTTTCCAGCTACTCTGGCCTTCACCATCTGTTGCTTCTATACTCACTTACCTTCAAGGGATGGGTAGCCAGGACTGAGGAAGAATATGAGAAATTCCTGAGGTCTTAGACCTGATATGCCTTCAAGGAACATGGAAGTTGGGGAAATGGAAGTAGGTTGGTGTGTTCATTGGTTTTAGCAGAGAAATGAATGTTTTTGCAATTTAAAAAATTTTTCTTGCCCTTGAAGACACAGGCTCGGGACATAGGCCTGGAGCTGATATACAATGCTGGAGAGAGAAGGTCCCTTCAGGGAGAGCTGTGTTGGACTCAGCATCAGGAGCTATTTGCAGTAGAGCAAAGATGACTGGGATTTTTTCCTTTCACATCAAGATCGTGTGTATTTATGCTTGATGCATTAAGTTCTGTCCTTTGAAAAGCTATCCATTTTCAGAAGCAAGTTTTCATTTTGTATAATATGGGCTGAGGGAATCTTGTGCTAAGTATAGCATCATGAGTTTGCTAGGCTTTCTGAAGTACTTAAGGCATTTTAAAAATCGAAACCAGAGCTACCGGATGAAAACTTCTTGGTGTGTTTTCCAAATTAAAGAAACCAAGGCTAACAGTGATAATTAGCCTCACTGAATATCTGAAGCAGAATTTTTTTCTTCTCCTTTTGTGTTAGAAAGGGGATTTGTAGTGGAACTAAGTAATGGATTAATAGATGCTTAATAAGTGGAACAGACACTTGATTCTGTGTGTGTGTGTATTGGGAACAATCTAGGACCTTGCTTGTACATGCTAGGCAAGCAGTGTACTGCTGAGCTACAGCCCCAACCCCAAACACATGATTCTGAACTCTGAATGAGGCTAGATGACCACTAGGATTCCACTGGAATGATAATGATAATAAAGATTATATTATAGTAACAATACTGGTTGCCTTGGAACCCGTAGAAGAGAATATTAATGCGGTATCCTTTTTGTGTGCATGTGTGGTACTAGAGATTGAACCCATGGCTTTCACACTGAGCTACAACCTCAGACTGTTTTTATTTTTTTGGTACCGGGGATCAAACTCGGGACCTTGCGCTTGTGAGGCAGTGAGTGGAACCACTGAGCTAAATCCCTAGCCCAAAATTTTTCTTATTTTGAGCCAGAGTCTTTCCATGTTGCCTAGACAGGGCTCAAACTTGCTGATCTTTCTGCCTCAACCTCCCAGAATGCTGGAATTACACGCAGTCTCATTTTTTATGAACCCAAATCTTGTTTTCCTCACATCCTACTGGCTCATTGAAAATGGAGGGAAATAATTGTTATTTTATTCTTTTAATCTCAGAGCTGGAGATCCCCTATGATCTCTGTATAAATGATACAATTACAAGGAAAAAAGTCCTTAAGATTTCATTTTGATGGGAAGGGGGGAGGAGAAGTGGAAGATAGTTCTGTTACTGTTTTTTCCTCTGGTTTGTTTGGTTTCATTCTGTTTTCAAATAATTACAGCAGAACATTGAATGTCCATTGGCCGTTACGCTTGAAGTGTTGAGAAGCTGTGGAGATGACTGTGTTCAGGCCTGTCCTTAAGGAGCTCAGCCTCTTAGTGTAAGCAGCGCAGTATAATGTAGAGCGTAGATTTGGTGTTAAGTAGTAACTACTCGCATATGCCGGGTGGCACAGGGAAGAGACACTAATTGCTCTGTAGAATCTGGCATGAATTGAAATGTTTCTTTTCAGCTTTTGTTGTGGAAAAAGTTTTAAATATGCAAAAATAGAGAAAAATGTGTAATGAATCCTGTGTACTCATGATGCAGCTTCATCATCACTGTCAGTGTTTGACCTACATTCCTGTCCCTTTGCTTCCACTTTTACCTCCACCTCCTCCCCAGATTATTTTGAAGCAAATCCCAGACCATCATAGTATTTCTTCTATAACAATTTCAATATGTATATCCAAAAGATGGGAATACCTTAAAATAATACATAACCACAATATCATTAGCTCTCTGAAAATAATGACAGTCAGTCCTTAATTTTCCAGTTTGGTGGGCTTTGAGTCAATTGAACTGATCTTTGCAAAGAATATTTTAATAGGTGATTGGGAGAAAAGGAATTCAGGTTGAGGGAACAGCATATGCAAAATCAGGGGAAGTGTACAAATGAAAGATAATAAAAATCTGATTTAGGGCTGAGGCACTGAGTGTGGAAATAAAATTACAAATGAGTCATGGCAGAGGTAAATCTAATGGGATTTTCCACTTGAGGATAGCATTCCTTCTGTTTCTGGTTAACATATTTGAGAGGTCATTTTGAACCTTATAGAACAGGATCAGCAAACTATGGCATGCAGGCCAAATCCTGCTCTCAGCCAGTGTTTATAAATAAAGTTTTATTGGAACACAGCCATACCCATTCTTTTTTTGTATTGTGTTTGACTGTTTTTACTCTACAGTGGCAGAGCTGAGTAATTACAACAGAGACTCTATCCTGAGAAAGCCCCAAATCTGTACTATATGCTAGCCCATTAAAGAAAAAGTTTGAGAACTTCCAATCAATAAGAAACCAGGCTCTGGTCTGCTGCTGTCAGAGGAGCTGTGTTGAATATGTTGATGAGCAACAGCCATGGTTTTGCGATACAGTATATGGAGTCACAAGCCTTGGATTTTGTTTTGCTCTATTTTTATTCTTCACTCTAGTTTGAGAAAGTGTGTCTAGGAGTTTCTCTTGCAGTTTATTTCTTGATTTTAGTCAGGTTTTCTTTGTTTTTTGTCTTTCATTCACTATTCTATTGGACTTAGATCAGTGTCAAAATACTTGGTAAACACCTAGAAAATAGTCTTTTTAAAAATGATTACTTGGGCTGGGGATTTAGCTCAGTGGTTCTGCTGCCTACCTTGCCAGTGCAAGGACCAGAGTTTGATTCCCAGTGCCAAAAAAATAAAAATAAAAAATAAAAATGATTACTTTAGTCTTTTTACTTTTCTTCTACATTAGGCACATTTGGAGCATCTTAGGGGTAATAAGGATGATATATTTATAGGTTGCAGGGATGCTATTTTGTAAATGCATTGTAATTTCTTCCTTAAAAAGTTTAGAAAATTGTTTCATCAATACAATGTGCTAGCAAACTTTCTCTCTCTCTCTCTCTCTCCCCCCCCTCCCCGCCCCTTTCTTTCTTTCTGTGTGTTTATTTTTTCTTTTTTTTTTTTTTTTTGAGACAGGATCTTACTTTGTAGTTCAGGAGGACCTTGAACTCACTATGTAGCCCATGCTGGCCTCAAACTCTTGGGGATCCTCCTTTCTCAGCCCCTAAGTGCTAGAATTGTGCCTGGCAATACTATGAGTATTAAGCAACAATTAAAGCTAGTAATTATGAGGACTATGGAAATACATGATAATGTTTATGAAGTGTCACAGTCTTATGCACACTATCTCTCTAAAATATGTATGAGTATGGACAAAGTCTGGACAATAATGCAGAGATGAAATCATTGTAGAAGACAGAGGAAATTTTGATTTTTTTTTCCTCTCCAAATTTTTCTTTACTTCTATTGCTTACTAAACCTTTCAATAATGATTTTGAAAACATAAACTTTTTT
>NW_022900939.1:22643387-22662337 GCF_012274545.1 Fukomys damarensis | reverse complement strand
AAAATTTTTTTTTTTTTTTTTTTTTTTTTTGTACTGGGGATTGAACTTGGGTCTTTGCACCTGCAAAGCAGGCTGTGGAACCACTGTGCTAAATCCCCAGCTCCCTGAAAACACAAACTTTTTATGCCTCTCTCCTACTTTTAACCCTAGATATATAACACAAAGCTCAGAAATTATAGCTTATATTAAATCTCTAATATTGGAAAGGTGGATGAGCATAACTTACTGCTGCCCTATACTTCCTAGTAGGAAGTATGCCTAAAAATATCCCTGTTTGGAGTCTGGTTTGTATTTATAAGCTTACATTTAGATGAAGGCCCTGAGACGCTCATTCTGGCTGGCCCCCATGGTGGCCTGTGAAGGTAGCATTTTCTAGAAGATGGAATCACCGAGAATAATCATGTGGTTTTCTTCTCATTTCACATTTAAAATGTAATGAGTGTTTTCTTTGTACCTCAGTTTCTCCATATGCAAAATTATGGTTCTTTATTATCTCTCCTAAGGGTGTGGAAAATTTGGAATTGTTTTAATTAAATATTAAGTAGGTCTTTGTGTTTTTTCTGCCAAATTATATTTCTGTGATACATTAAGCCCTTACCTCTATCTAGGCTTCTTGTAAGCATTCTTGCCAGGGGCTGCATTTCTGCCGCATGAAATAAAATTTGGAAAGATTTTGAGGTTTCATAAGCTACCCGGTCAGCCAGTCAGAAGCTAGGACCTTTGTACTGAGCTACATCCCTAGCCCTTTAAAGATTTAAAAATTTTTTCCAGGCATGGTGGCACATGCCTGTAATCCCAGCACTTGGAGGCTGATGCAGGAGGATTGCCACGAGTTGAAGACCAGCCTGGCCTACACAGTGCGTCCTGTCTCAAAAAGCTAAAAAAACCAAACAAAAAATTTAACTTTTAATTTTTAATAATTTAAAAAATATATAAACTTCCATGATTCTCCCATACTTCTGATCTCTTTGCACCATGTCCAGAAATATAACACATTGATCAGAAATTACAGATTAGCTGGGCGTGGTGGCACACGCCTGTTATATCCCAGCACTCAGGAGACTGAGGCAGGAGGATCACTGTGAGTTTGAGACCAACCTGGGCTACATAGTGAGACCCTGTCTCAAAAAAAAAAAAAAAAAAAAAAAATAAAAAAGAAAAGAAAATAAATTGCAGATTATATTAAAGTTGCTAAATTGCCTAGGTGTACCCCAACAAACATACACAGCAGAAGCCAACTTTTTGTTTTTGTTTTGTTTTGTTTTTTTCTGTTTGCAGTATCATACGTGATCATCAAACTGCTGCTAGAATGTTCACACCTGTACTTCAAAACCCAGTGAAGAGTCTCCCTGGGAATTTATTCTAGGTCAGGGTCAGGCTGCCTAGTACAAGGCTGCATCCACCACCGGGGTGTGAGAGGGTTGTGTGTGTGTTCAACCACACAGGAGCCTTTCCCCAGACTAGAAGCCTACTTTTTAAAGGAGTATTACCTCCCAGGTTAGCAAATGGGAAGATGATCAAGTACCTGTTTTCATTTAATTCAAATTAGAACCCAGTCCTCCAGATGAAATGACTCTCTGCTCCTTTTGCCTCTATCAGTCTGACCATCTTCCTCTTAGGTCACTTCATTTTAAGCATGCAGAACTCTGCTCTTCCTTAAAAATGTCAGTCATGAATCTGCTTTGGCCTTTTTACTCCCTTTGACCTGAAGATAATATTTTTTCTTTCTCCTTCTTAAAGTGTTTGTTCAAGAGTCGCTTTCCCAGTGGGCTATATAAACTTCTGTATTGCTCACCTTTCTTGTTGCTGGGACAAAATACTTGACACCTACAACTTAATGGAGAAAAGATTTATTTTGGCTCAGTTTCAGAGGTTTCAGTGTATGAAGAGCTGACTCCAAGGCAGCAACATCTTGGCAGAAAAGCTAGAGTGGACCTGCTCTCTTTGTGGCAGCTGGTAAGAAGATTGTGTGCGCGTGTGTGTGTGTGTGTGGTTTTTAAAGAGTATGTTTTAAAGAGCACCAGCAAGAGATACACTCTCCAAAGGCAGTGATCCACCTCCAGCTAGGCTGTACCTCCTACCAGCACATTTAGTCTACAGATGAGTACAGCACAGCACAGCACCCCCTTATCTTGTCACCTCTCCAGGAGTCTTTTTTTTTGGGGGGGACTGGGAATTGAACTCGGGACCTTAAGCTTAGCAGGCAGGCCAGGGTGCCACTGCGCTAAACCCCTCAGTCCTCTCCAGAAGTCTTAGTACAATGAAATTGACAGTTAAAACTAATAATGCAGCTTTTTCCCCGTATCACTTTTGCTGCTGCTTCTCCATAGCACTTGCTGACTTCTAACATACTTATTTCCTTATATATTATGTGTATTGTTTATCATCTCCCCCACCTCTATCTAGAAGGGAAGCTCCACAAGGGCAGGATCTTTGCTGGCTTTGTCACTGTTGTATGCTCATTGTTAGACTGGGGTCAGACACGTAGTAAGTTTGGCAAGTGTTTGTTAAATGAATGAAATGCGGGGCCTGAGTTTCACCTTCTGCCTAGACTTGTCTTACTTATGTGACTATTATTACTGCATTGCATTAATCTCAGGATTGCTGTATTTTCCTTCTGATGAGCAAGGAGAAAACATCTCTTGGTTCTTCCCTGACATAACTAGGAAAGGCTGAAGAGTTCAAGGAAATGTTTTGGGTACTAGGAACTGTAGAATAACCAGCACAGAGAATGCAGGTATTAAAACAGTCTTACTTATGACTCTTGATCTGCTGTCATATCTTTCAGGTCATATCCTAATCTACCCATTCATTTATCATGAGAAATCTATTTCTAAATTCAAAGGACTAGTACTGACTTAAACCTGCCCTGAGCATCTCAAAGTCTGCCTTTCATACATCTTGATGGCTAGAACAAGAGAAAGCCTATTTGCTAGTTTGAGTGTGGTATTAGTGTGCTTGGGCTGCTGTAACAAATGACTACAGACTGAGTTATTTAAACAACAGATACTTATTTTCTTATAGTTCTGGAGACTAGAAATCCAGGATCAAGGTGTCAGCAGTGTTGTGTTTTGGTGAGATGTCCCTTCTTGACTTGCAGACAACTGCCTTTTTGCTCACCTGGCCTCTCCTCTTTGTGCAGAAGATAGGGGGAGGGAGCACCTTACCTCCTCACTTAAACTTAATATCTCCAAATATAATCACATTGGAGATTAGGCTTTCTATTAATTGGGGGGGGTTCAGTCCCCAACAGACACTTTTTCTTTTACCAGAACAATTAACTTTACACATTAGGTGAGATATCTCACATAATGAGATGGCCTTCGTTCACTTTTTCATCTAGCACTTACTGAAAACCAACCACACGCCAAACTCCCAGCCAGACATGGGCTGTTTTGGACCTGCCTTCATGAAGCTCACAGACCAGTATAGGAGGCAGAGGTAAACAGTTTCTAAGATGGGGGTGAGTAGGAGGCTTGTGTCTGTGTCAGGCAAAGTTTCTTTAAGAAAATCACACATGTTCTTGCAGCAAGTCTTTTGGTATGTCCATAGTTTATTACCATTAGCAGATGAGTCAGATCCTCCTTGTCATCACTGTCATCACCTTTCACATGTATAGTAGTAAGAAGTCAGGGTCTCATACTCTGACTTGAGTCCTCTTCCCTGGGCTTCACTGGGCCATCATTCTTCAGCTGTAGTTACTCAATCCCTTTCTTGGACATTTGCCTCCCAAACTTTTTACTTTGTAGTTTCAACAACCAGTGACTTTTGTCTTCATATCTGATTAAAAGCTATTGATTTGTTTTTTCTGATTTTTTCCTTAAGAAGTTTCGTGAATCCTTTAATCTTTTCTCATCTCCTAGCTGTCTGCTAAGACAATTCCTGGTGTTAAGTGAAAGCTGTTCCTGTCAGAGTCTACTGTTATCCATTAATAAATGATAAGAGAGATTGTCAGCCAGCACTAATACTCTGTTATGAAATTGCAATTACTGATGAAGCATTTTGTGAAGTTTTTACTATATAAATGGCACAAGTGATTTGATAAGTTATAGCTCCAGAGAGTTCCTCATATAATAAGCCAATATTTCTTTTCTTTCTCAAGGGGATGCAAATAACATTAAATGAAGTTTATCTTAGTTGCCATTCACTTTAAACTGTTCTGGTTTTCCTGCCTGTGTTCTCACACATTTATGAGAGTATGGATAATTGATTTCACTACCAGCATGGAGGGAATAGCCTTTTCCTGCCTTAATCTTACTGGTCTTGAAATGAAGAAGTACTTCTTATGTGCACTATTGCTCTGTTACCCCTTTGATAACTTCCAACATTTTTACCAAGTGCTTCCTTATTTTAATAGCACATCTTTACTTCATAGTACATTCCACAAAAAAACCTAATCTCACAGATATTCTCTGTGATCTTTCATTTCTGTAAGTCCTTTCCCTAAGCATTTTGTCTATGAGGTTATTGTCTAAATGTATTGTTCTTGTGTTGTAAACTTCCCAGACAGATAACCTGCTGTATAAGTTGAACATACTTTTAATAGCTTTTGTAATTGTGTAATAGAGGTTTGCCACTATTAAAGGTGTCACGATTTCATATTTATTTATTTTTTTGTTTTGTTTTGTTTTGTTTTGTCTTCGGTACCGGGGATTGAACTCTGGATCTTACTATGCTTGCAAGGCAGGTGGCAGCACCACTGAGCTAAATCTCTGGCCCCATATTTATTAAAGGTAGGAAAAAACAGAAGGGTAGGGAAAAAACAGGACCTGTAGAGAGAGTTTGGGCCAAGTAAAAAGAGAAAATACAGTGAAAATAAAAATTAAAACACACCCCACGGCATAGGCTGGGGTATTGTGAAGAGGCACAGTAGCCTAAAAAAAGTTTTTAAGTGTCTCTTTTCTTTCTTGTTTTCCTTCCTTTTACCTTTCTGTTCCACATTTACTTGTTCTTTCATCCCTCTGTCATCCTTTCTTCCATGTAGTATATATGTATTGATTACTTAGGTATTAGTTTTTGCATAACTTTCTTGGTCCTCTTGACTGTTGCCCTGACCCTAACAGATTTGGGGGGGTCTCCTTATTCAGTTTTTCTTTTCCATCCTCATATAGAATATCTTCTAATACTCTGAGAGTTATGAGGTGCAGTGTGTGAAATTTATTTCTCTGGTAGGTTCTTTCTGATTAACTTCACAATTTTACCTGCTTTGTTTTGTAAATAGGCCTATCACACAAAGACCATTTTTAGCATACAATTGAATGTATACATGATGCAGTGAATTGGAATAATTGATCTATTTTCTTTGTGGAAGTATTTTTTTTGTAAATTTGATATCAAAGTATATTTTTGTGTGTCAGTGTATTTTTCTATTTACATCCCTGTGAAAAGTCAAGTGTATTGACAGAGGATCTTATGCCAATAAAGCTGTTATAAAAAATGCTGAAGGTTATCATATAAATAGAAAATAAATATGATTTTTCTCTTTTTACCCTCCCTTTCTCATTATTACTGTAACTGACTCATTGTAACCTCAGAAATAGAGAAACCCAGGGCTGGGGATTAAGCTCAGTGGTGCTGCCACCTGCCTTGCAAGCACAGGGTCCCGAGTTTGATCCCTGGTACCCCCCCAAAAAATAAAGAAATAGAGAAACCCAGAGCCAAGGATGTAACTCAGTGGCACTGCACCTGCATTACAAGCCAAGGTCCTGAGTTCAATCAGCAGTACCAAAAAAAAAAAAAAAGAGAAACCCTCAAACAGTGCTCAAACCTGGGTTGTTTTGTTTTGTTTTGTTTTTTGCTTTTGTACTGGGATCAAACTGAGGACCTTGCATTTGCAAGGCAGGTACAGTGCCACTCAGCTAAATCCCCAGCCCAAATAGAAATGTAATGTGAGCCATCAATGAAGTTAATTTTAATACATTATTTTATTTGACCTGATATATCTAAAATATTATTTCAAAATGTAATCAATAGAATTTTCCACTGCTTCAGTTTTTAAATTTAACTTCACTGAATTTTTTTTTCCCTAGTACCAGACATGGAACATAGGACCTTAGGCTTGTAAGGCAGGCATGGCACCACTGAGCTAAATCCCTGGTCTAGCTCATTAAATTTTTTTTTTTTTTTTTTTTTTTTTTTTTGTACTGGGGATCAAACTCAGGCCCTGTGCTTGCAAGGCAGATGGCAGAACCACTGAGTTAAATCCCTGGCCTCATTAAAATTAAAAAAAAATTTTTTTAATGTAGTTTCTCAGTCATGATGTTGTGCCCAAGTCACGAAATCCCCAAGAAGACCACCAGGAAACTCTTCTGATGTAAATACACGAGGAGTTTATTGCAAGCTCGAGCCTGGACTCCCAGTGTCACCAATGCAGTGGCTTCCAACTGGAAGTCCTTATTCACTAAATTAGCCTATTTTTATAGGGTTTGGGTGGCTTGAAATTCTCTGTATTCTTTTGGCTTCTTTTCTAATATCCTAAATCTATTGGATGTTGCTAGAGCTCTTGCAAAAAGCAGGAAGGAGTTTACTTTAGGTTGGAGAATGGGTTGGTTAAAAAAAGGGGTCAGTGTGCTCAGGAATGCGGTGTGCTCTTCTTATCTATACAGATCCTCCTGTTCTTTCTCTTTGAGATTGGAATGGCTTCCTCCCATCAGCCTGACTCCGTTCTTATCGCAACTAAGTAAACTAAGCAAACCGAGCAAATTTTTATTGCCTGAATTCATCCGGGGATCGCTTCTGGCACTTTGTTTTATGGTTTCCCAACTTAAAATGGAGTTATTTAAGCTAAGTTGGGAAGGCTTTGGGGCTAAATTTCTAGGGTCCTACATTTCCCCCTTCTCATGGACCTCAGGGACCCAATCTTGGGGACCTTGGGACGACGTCCTCGTAAAGCTACTTCCTGCTAAATGGCGGCGCCGTGGAATCTAAAATGTGGGATCTTGGGTCCGGGTCCGTGCTTTTCTTTGGTGAGAAATCTATGGTTGGGGTCTGGTTTGCAGCTGGGCGTGCCAGTAGAAGTTCTTGTGCGCAGTTAGATCATGCACCACTGTCTGTTGTGCCTCCTGCAAGAGCTTCTTTACTGCCACTTCTTGGAGAGTCCTGGGGGAGGTCAAAGGAACAAATTTACACATCAGATGTACTAAGTAATCTATGATATGAGAGAGTGGGAACCAGCGGGACCAGACTCCTGCCTCTATCCAATTAGGTTGTCCCCCGTCATAGGTTAAATTTAGGAGTCTCCTGTGTTTTGGGACAATATCCAGAGAGCAAGCCTGTTTCCCCTCTGCCAGTAGACACTTTAATTGCCTCATATTTAATCTTTGGGGCACAATAAAGGCAAAATCTTTTAGGATACAAGCGTAGAAGCATTGTCATGGTTGGAGGAAGGAATCCGGCTTTTTTCAGTGGTCTCAAAGTACTTGTCATTGAGGGCTTTTGGGTCAAGGGCACATCCCGACCTTAAAAAGAGAAGATTAAACAGAAGGAAAGCATTATAAAAAAATCTTTTAAGCACCTGAGATGTCTTTATCTTCATCAGGTGGAAGCTGATATCGTTGTTTTAATACCATCAATTGTACTGAACTTATTTTTTTTTTTGACTAATGAAAGCAGTTAACTTATTGATTAAACAGGGTCCTATCATAAGCAAAATCAAACCTACAATCAGAGGTCCGGCAAGGACTGAGAGCAAAGCAGTTAACCAGGAGGATGAGGCAAACCAATTTTTATATTAACTTTGGTTGTTCTTTTTTTTTTTTCTTTTCATTTTTCTAATCTTTCTCAAACTTTAGCCATTGAATTTTTTACTATTCCTGAATGGTCAGTCTAATAACATTTTTTTTCTAGGATTGCACATATTTTTTTTGTTGTTGGGACACCAGATCCATATCTCTCTTAAGTTGCAAAGTTACTTCTGCTAAAGAGCCTAAAGACTCCTGAAGTTTGGAAATAGATAATTTTATTCTTTTTATATCTTGGTCTATAGCTGTTCTTAATTGGTTATATTTTATTTTTAATAAGTTTGCCCTCTGCTGTGAGAAGACCATACCCATATAGACTGTGCCATAGATATCAGGGTTTAAGGTTTTAACTGGAGCAAAATATAGGTGGGGATTCTCACAGATGAGGGCCTGATATTATGTGACTCTATTACTTGAGAGCCATCAATGTCCTGTTACTCAGTAGTTCTAAAAGGTATGGGGAAACTGAACAATTTATTTTTTCTTAATGTTATCTGGTCAACTTTCTTAATTAGCATTACTGCAGCTGTCAGGGCTTATAAACAAAGAGCTATCTCTTCATAGCCGGATCTAAACTCTAAGATAAATATGTCATTGGTTAATTTTATGGGCCTATTACTTCAATGAGCACCCCTAAAGCAGTATGATTTTTTTCACTCAGGTACAAACTAAAAGTCTGGGTCACATTTAGGATCTCTGATACAGGGGGAAGCAGAAAGAGTTAGTTTTAGCTGTTTAAATGCTAACTCTTGCTCTTTATCTTGTAGTAATTACTGCCTTTTGGAGCCCTTTAAAGATTTATACATATAGAGAATCTAGATTCTGTAAAAACCTTTTATCTAAAATATTTTTTTATCTGCTTTAAGTCCTTTTATCTCTAAGTAGCATAAATTTTATATCTTGTCTCTTGAAGCAGCATTAATAGTCTCTCAATACCCTGTTTTCTTAGTACATCAGAAAATTAACAATAATCATAATTTTATCTATGAAACTTCATAAACTTTAATTTAATTAGGTATCGAAAGCATTTTTAATAAAACCTCTTAATAACTATTTTTTTTACAGAAATCTTATTTTGAAAATGAGCACTATAAACATATCAAAATAACATATTTAGAATCTAACCCTTTGATGATAACCAATGTAACATTCTATAACAACATATTTGGCCATGTTTATTGGGGGTATATCTTTTTAGAAGGCTATGAAAACTATTGAGGCTCCTCTTAGTGAATAAAGACCAGAATAAATTTTTCTGAGCAGCTGTGCTTTTAGTATTAACAGGAGTCTATTTAGACTTGAGTTTATACTTAATTATCTTGACAAAATTTTAACTTATAAAACCAGGTTATAGAAATTAAATTATTAGTATCTTTGCTGTCATTTCAATCAAAATATATAGACACAAACATATAAGACAATTTATGAAACTATAATATGCTCAAATGTATTTGGCCAATTGAATTATAAAAATTTTTTTTTTTTTTTTTTTTTTTTTTTTGGTACTGGGGATTGAACTTGGGTCCTTGTGCTTACAAGGCAGGTGGCAGCACCACTAAGCTAAAGAAATATCTAGCCCTAGAACCTCTTTTATTTAAAACTAGTCAAAACTTTTACAGATCAATTAACAGATCTCATAGAATTAGAATCAAAAGGAATGAAAATTCTTTGTTACTATAAAAGTAAACCTTCTGTAACAAACTTGAAACCAACAAGCAAACATACATATTTTCTTGTTAAATCATTTTCACATACCTTTTCTACATACTTAAGCCTTCTGGTCTTGTATATCTTTCTAACAAGACAAACATGCAAAATCCTTTCATATCAAAAGTATATCTCTTTTTTTCCCATTGCTTTCTTAATATTTTTCCTCTGCCATCTCATTTACTATAAACCTTCTATAACAAACTTCAGCTTAAGGTGTCCTTTTTCTGTTTTCAGATTGTTACATCTTAAAATTTGACTGGCTGCCAATAGAACAGTATTAACCTTAAGTTTTTATCGACAAAGTACAGAAAAGAGCAAGTTAACTCTATAATCACAATTTAAGAATTTGCAATGCACAAGAAATGTGTAAAGTACACCAATTAAATTAAATTCAAATTGAAACAAAGATACATTTATCAAATAGTTAAAATTTCTAATTTGATTTTTCTTATAAAAATCTCTTGATGTCTGGTCAAACACAATTGCAGATTTTCTGGCTTGCAGTGTTTTGTTTTGTTTTTTTCTTATACTTTTGTCTTTCATAATTTTCTTATCTGATTTTAATCCATTAGAGATTTTCTCATTTTAGTTCTTTCTAATCTGAGTGCAAGCCCTGTTTCATCTTTTTTTTTTTTTTTTGAGTCCCATCATGCTTTCCCATTTGCACCCTCTAGTGCAGTAAAACCAAACAATTTTGTTCTTGCCCCTTATCTCCTCCACACCTTTTAGCAACTCAGGGAGGGGGAGGCAGTTCGACCTCTTCCAAAGGGGAAACACTGGGATTTGCCTCCAGCGATGTCACATTTTCTGAGAGGCAAGTTCACCATGGGAAAACAGCAGATTTGGCAAGCAATTGTTTTAAAACCAAAACTAAATAGTCCAAGTTGTCAAAGTCTCAGGTAAGCAAAATAAAGGCAGATAACTTTCCTTTTGGCTAGAGTTGTCCTGGGGGCAAAGTCTGGCTTAGCTGAGACCATGATGACTCCCAAAAGTTTTTTTTTTTAAGCATCTTTGGTTGCAGTTTTATCTTATAGTCCCCCATAAAATTATCAAAATTTTGAATTATGCACTTAAGAACAGTTGGTTTAGTATTAGCATTCCCCATGACCATTAGATATTCTCTTGTCCAGTGAAGCAAGACAAGCAAAGGGTGGAGTGCCGTTCCAGAAAACGGCCTTTTTTATTTACCAGGAGGGCTCTTTAAGTGCACACTCCCCCTCCCTTTGTTTTGGTGCACAGACAAGGCTGCCGATGGCTTTTGTAGCTCGTTTTATTTACTCTCCTAACCAAGTCTCTCACATATACAGTCACACAAGAGGTTAATATATTCCCGCCCTGGGTCCCCTTCCAAAGACAAACTAGGGAGCAACCCAGGGGATCTCACCATTTAGACAGGATTTTATCCATTCGCCTTCTTTCTGTTCTGCTACCAGTGAGCTGGCCTCCGCATCCTAGAAAGGGAACCCAGGAAATCCCGGGGGCGTGCCTCTTCCCTTCCAAGGAGGCGGGCAGTCATTCTCTCCGGTGGGACTCGGGTCAAGGCCCAGGCTGTGTCAGTTAGTCCCTTCTTTCCCGCTGGAGAATTTGACTGTGTATTCCTCTTCCTGCTCAGGGAAAGAGCCAATTTAAAATTTAGTGAGAAAGCACAGCAGGGTGTTCTTGGAACCGGATCCTCAGAATTCTCCTCTTTGGTAACCAATATTGGTTCTGGCGGCTGTGAGGGCAAAAGAGGTTTTAACCAGCGAAGGGAGGGCGGTATTTATTAACTCTTTTTTAAACAACAGTATAAGGGACCTGGTCAGGATGGCTCTGAAAAAGACTCATTTTAACTTTTCGCACAGTCTCCAAATCTAGAGTTTCCCCTAATGGCCAACCCACACCAAAGCCTGGCCATTCAGAATCACACAAAATCTGATATTTTCCTCTCAACTTCTATTGATAGATCATGTGCTCTAGCTTTCACATCCTTAAAATGTTGAATCATTAAAGAAAGGAGAGTAACTTGAGATTGCCCCATTCTGTCTGCGTCTTTCACGGTCAGCACAACAAGAAATATACTTAAACAATCACAAAAGACACCATAAGACATCAAATACCAAGTGGATCCAAAATAAAACTAAGGTGGTGGCATAACAACGCGTGGGAGTGACCCATCTCACCTTTTCAGATGGAAAGCTTTTAACTACAAAAACAAGCACAAAAACAAGTCACAAATACCCTGCCCAAATTTCAGAAGCAAGTCACAAAGACCTTGCCAAATACAGAAGCAGAGTACAGAACTTTCCCAAATACAGAAGGGGCTGGGAACGTCTTCTCTACAACCCCTGCTGGTCGGGCTCCGTAAGGGCTCGTCAGCCCGCAGACCATAGCTTGCCAAAGATCCTGCGATACTCAGAACATGAAACAGAAACTCAAACAACAAAAGACTTATATGTGCACTTGTTGCCAGCTGGGCTCCTCCAGAGAGAGAGTCCTGGGTCAATTGGGGATCCCGGATGAGCCCCCACATGTTGTGCCCAAGTTGTAAAATCCCCAAGAAGACCACCAGGAAATGCTTCTGATGTAAATACATGAGGAGTTTATTGCAAGCGCGAGCCTGGACTCCCAGTGTCACCAACGCAGTGGCTTCCAACTGGAAGTCCTGACTCACTAAATTAGCCTATTTTTATAGGGTTTGGGTGGCTTGAAATTCTCTGTATTCTTTTGGCTTCTTTTCTAATATCCTAAATCTATTGGATGTTGCTAGAGCTCTTGCAAAAGCAGGAAGGAGTTTACTTTAGGTTGGAGAATGGGTTGGTTAAAAAAAGGGGTCAGTGTGCTCAGGAATGCGGTGTGCTCTTCTTATTTATACAGATCCTCCTGTTCTTTCTCTTTGAGATTGGAATGGCTTCCTCCCATCAGCCTGACTCCGTTCTTATCGCAACTAAGTAAACTAAGCAAACCGAGCAAATTTTTATTGCCTGAATTCATCCGGGGATCGCTTCTGGCACTTTGTTTTATGGTTTCCCAACTTAAAATGGAGTTATTTAAGCTAAGTTGGGAAGGCTTTGGGGCTAAATGTCTAGGGTCCTACAATACTAGCCACGTTTTTAGTGCTTAGTTACTACATGTAGCCAGAGGCTGTTGGATCTCTGAGCACATGGCCTTGTTGCAGGATAACTACCTTAAGTAAGTGTACTGCTAATTGAAAATGCAAATTTTCTATTTGGTGATGATGATTTCTGACTATTTCTCTTCTGGAACACAAATCAAAGTTATTTGGCAAACTTAAAGTTAAGAGACAAGTGTGATTTTTTTTCTATTTGCACAAGGAGAAAAACACAGGTTGCTGAATTTTTTTTTCCAGAATTATAGGGATAAGTGTAGAAGAGTTGCAATTTTAACTGCCTGTACTTCCACACTCACAGGTAACACACTGATGTATTTAACTGATAATGAGTACCTTTCTTCCTCATTTCATTTAATAATATAAATACAGGGCTATAATTTTAGCATTCAGGAGGGTGAGGCAGGAGGATTGCTGTAAGTTTGAGGCCAGCCTAAACAACACAGAGAAACCCTATCCCAAAAAATAAACAAAAAAATTAAAAGTATACAAAAGCTTCCATTTCTTTACACGTATTGCCCTTTTTTTAGAGGGTGGGGTTTGAGACGGTCTCACTGTGCAGTTGAGACTGACCTGGAACTCACTATGTAGCCCAGGCTGGTCTCGAACTCACAGCGATCCTCCTGCCTCAGCCTCCCGAGTGCTGGGATTACAGGCATGTGCCACCATACCCGGCACATCTTGCCTTTTATATGTGCAGTTGCACAGATGCAGACGATTCTGATGGTTAAGCAAAATTAGAAGTTACATGTTAGGTATATGAGTTAGAATCTCTCAGAAGCCTGCCTGACGTTAGAGCATTTCCTCAGCTTTGCTTTTCATAAATAGTAGGGGAGGGGAATAGGCTGACATTTGTTTTAGTTACCCAAAAAGGGCCAAAGTAGATTTCCTGTTAGGTTTTGACTTCTTGCTTAGTTATGAAACCATGTGAGACATAGTTTGTTTTCATTCTTACTGACCTCAGTATTAACCCACCTTCCTTCCTCGCCTTTCTTTTTTTGGCTTCTGGTTTGCTTTTCCAATTGGTAAGCACAACTAGTATGAAAGCATTGAAGTTGGTAGAAAGTATTACATGCGCTGGTGGTTTTAGTTGTCCTGACTTTAAGCTTTCCCTTAAACAAACAATATAGGCAGTCTGTTAGGTTGGAGGATTTAGATTCTTGTTAACCTTTCATTTCTTGTGATTAAGATGAATTTTTAAAGAAAACCATTTCCTTTATTCAAGAATTGCCTTGGCAAAAAGTTGGAAATCCTAGAACTTTGTTGCAATGGAGTTTGTAGTTGTTTGTTATGAATATATCTACTCAGATTCAGTGACTAGTACTCTTATTGTTAGGGGGCAATTAGCCATCTTCATGGAGGAGAGACTGGACTTAAGGAAGTATAGCAAGTGTCAAGACAAAGTGTGAAGTGAGGGTTCAGATTGATAAATAGTGGGTCAGATTCATTGATTTTTGTCTACTGACTAATCTTGAGGCATTTCACATTGTTTCTTTGCCCTCAGTCAGATAGTTTTCTGTGGATTATGTTTTCAAAAGGTTCCATCTTCCACTAAGGAGTTTGTAAATATGAAGTGATGCATGTTATCTTTCTTAATGACAGCCTAGTAAAGTAACCTGTGATTAAAATTCTTAGGAGACATGTCATTCATTTGATAATTCAGCAAATATTTATTGAATATCTGTTATATGCAGGTATTTCCTAGGTTTTGTGAGTAGAATGATGAACAAAATATTTGAACATCTGCTCTGGTGGAACTGAGATTGGAGCTGGGAGACACATACTGAGACAACACAGAATGTAGTATATAATGCATTAATGACAAATGTTAGGCCGCAAAAATAAAGCAGGAAAGAAGACAGGAAGTGTTGAGGATAGTCATGTGGCTTCATTATTATTATAACTAGTTTCCCTTTTTAAACCTTGTCTTTTATTTTATGCATTCAAAAATGTTCTGAGAAGAGGTCCAGGATACCAAAGGGATCCTGCTGTAGTAAAGCTTAAGGTCCTTTATGAGGTTTTCCTTCCACCCCTTTCCATGTAATTGCTGGTTTTTTAGTTTTATTTGTTTGCATTGTGTTGTGTTGTTATGTTTTTGCAGTACCGGGGAGTAAATCCAGGGCCTTGTGCTTGCCAGACAAGTGCTCTGCCAGTGAACTACATCCCTTGTCCCCTCTGTGATTAAAAGATGTTTATTTCCATTCTTATGCTTTATATGATAATGATGTGGTAGACTTTTCCATGTACATTTTCATATTATATTTGGTAATTGTAGCTTCTTAGGTTTATATGTTTTCTTTATTTTAAGCTGCCATCCATTTTGAGGCTAGTGTTATAGGTCAGATTTTCCCTTTGTGTTTGCAGAATCCCAGGGTGCCCTGGAGTCTTTGGAGGACTTTCTGGTTAATTTTATATTTATGTTTATTTCATTCTCCTTCAGGTTAGTTAAAACAAGTCAGATGCCTGGACTTAAAGGAGGCAAAAGTAGAGTAGGCCAAGGAGTTGCTGCAATATTTCTGGAGCAGAAACAATATAGATTAACAGGTAGAAAAAATGAGTAATCCACTGATTTAACCCTTTAAGTGTATGTCCCTGCACCACTTTCAAGATCGTAAGCTGATAACTAGTGTCTGTATAAATACAAGAATTTCTAAAAAAAAGATAAAGACTGACTGAGCTAATTCACCCTTTTATTTTTCTTCCCTCTTTCCTCAAGTATTTTTTTTCAGTGTCTATGTCAGCTTATTCTTGTTTTATTGGGGAGCTGTGGATGATTGGACAATTAGTCACAGTATATTTATGGCTAGTGCTAGGACAGAGATAAGCCCAAGTGTCAGTGAGTCCATAAAAGGACAGCATTTAAGCCCAACAGCAAGGATGACTTGAGAGAGTTTACTGCACCATTGCTACTAGACTGGGTGCTCTCACTGGTTTTCCTTTGCTTTCTTATGATCCATAGGTTTTTTTTAAATGCAGGATAAACAAACTTGCCAGTTCACAATGTACTTTTGTAGTCTCAAAGACATAACCTTTCTAAGTAGTTGAAATAAATTTAAAGAATAATATGTTTTGATGTGTGAAAACTGTATGAAATTCAGATTTCTGTGTCCATAACTTTATTGGAACACAGCCATGCTCATTCCTTTATGGGTGGTCTGTTATCACTTTCTCCCCATAGCAATACTGTTGAGCAACTAACAAAGGCATTATTATGGCCCACAAAGCCTAAAATATTCAGGGCCTTTACAGAAAAAGTCTACTCCTTCTTTAATGATTTTTAATGCCCTACTGAAATCCAGTACACTGAAATAATGATATCAAAAGGGATTCTGAAATTATGGTATCAAAAGGAATGCATGAAATTCTGTTGTCTTATTAGCTGCTTGCAAGTAGTGCCCAGAAAATGTTTGCAAGTTCTCCTATCTGTCTATCATTAAAGCACAATGCATGCATACCTACCTCTGTGCACAGTAATAGGCATTCTTTTTTTCTTTTTTCCACTACTGGGGGTTGAACCCAGGACCTTGCACTTGCAAGGTGTAGGTGCAGTGCCTCTGAGCTAAATCCCCAGCCCAACTCTGGTGGTCTTGAGCAGCTTACCCAAACTGTTAGCTCACCTGAAAACCTGGCTATTACAATGTCTGTATAAGAATGAAATGAGGCCATGTTTTTAAAACTGCTGGCACTATTGGTGTTTGTTCATTCTGTGGTGCTGAGGATGGCATCCCAGGACCTTGTGCATGCTAGGCAAGTGCCTACTAATAAGTGTTTAATCTAGTATAACCATGAAAATTATTATGACTGCGAACTCTAAGATTTTTTTATTTAGAGAATACTTTATTAGTTTCTGTAATCAAACCCACGTAGATAAGACATTACATATTTAATACAGTGTGTTACCACTGTACAAATAGAAAAAAATTAACATTTCTAGACCAATATGGCTGTTAATTTCTGTACAATGCCAACTCAACACAGTAAACTGAGATAACTTTTTCCAAAGTTGACAGCACAGTTAAAGTTTCCAAAAATTCAAATTATATATATATGCATATATATTTATATTTATATAAAAAGACCAATAATAGCAGTATGTTATGCATCAATAGCAGCAACAGCTTTTCCAGGTTCTGCAGTCATCTGAACAAAATTATAGACATCCAGCACACTCCATTAAAAAAACAAAAACAAAAAAACAAAGAAAAGAATAATACCCAGAAAACAGCAAAGTTCTGTTACTGTTGTGGTACCTGGCGCCATTGTTTTTATTAGCATCTTAATCATCATCTGGAAAGAAAACATTCTAGAGTAACATCATTAAAAACAGCTCTGATAAAGCACGGTCACTACTACGTGTCATAAGGCAGGTACAAGAAATTTTACATTCAGCGAGGTACGATACAGTACTGTCCTACATCTATAATACTAGAGGATACAATTAAAAAGGCATTATTTCAGACTTGATTCTACTTTTTCCAGCAGAGGGACCAAAGGATGATATGACACAGCTCTGTAAAGAAATGTACTTTCTTAGGTAGGGTTTCCTTTCATTAACGGCACAGTTTAATTTCTCTTCATGAACATCAGCTAAAAACCATTTTTAAAAAACCTGGGGTAAACACAAAACAACAGAAGAAGAAGAAAAAGAAAAGGATTCATACAAAGATGATTGAGTGAAGGCAAGCAATACTCAACCTAACTAGTATTTTATCAAATCTGTCATGTTTGAAAGGTAAGAGCTCCACTGAAGAGAGAGACGCCAAGTAGTAGTGCTTCAAAGCTTCAGACCACAACCAAAATTGAATCCTTTCAGAGAGAAGTTGTAGACAAACATCACTCATTTCGGTATGTTCAAGGACGCTAACATCAATATTTAATCCTTGCTCTTGCACATCCACGAAGAAGGGGAGATCAGTTACTACTGTACTTTGATTTTTTTCAAACCAGTCACCATGTTACAAAAATAGCAAGCTGCCATAGAAAAAAATAAGGCTCCTCTATCCAGCACCAGTTATCTGCAGTTCTTCACCTCCAGGCCTTTAAACACTATAACTTCTATAACCGTACCCAAAGAACATAAGGGAGCAAAGAAACCCTATCTGATGTATTAGCTGGGACCACTACGTTGTTCAGGCTGAGCTATTCCTGTGTGGTGTTATTTTCCTCCTATTTTTGGTGATTCATCTAACCATAAAGATTTTTGGGTCTAAATTATATGCACTTAAGGAGTGTGTGCACATATCTGTTTTTATAAAATTCTTACTGAAGATGCATGGCCATCAACCAAGCAAATGTTCTATAGTAGATGCAAGCTTGCAAAGCCTAGTGTAACTGGTGCAGCAGCCGTGTGCCAGTGTAATTTGTTCCTATGTCCCTTGTGCATCCCTAATTACTAAGATTTTTTAAAAAGCAAAAGTCTCCCAGTAGTTTGTTTTAATGAGTGATTAATAGCCCAGTGGTGTGCATGAATATGAGATTTGATTGAAAACTACAGTGAATGTTTAAAATTTTTAAAAAATACATTACAGTAAAAGGCATATTTTCACTAACCCCCCTCAAAATACTCCTCACATTGCACACAGTAATCCCATCATTTTTGCCACTTTCTGAAATAGTTCTGGAAATCTTTCATGAATGTCTTTAGTTGTACTATTGTGAATACCTCAATGTTCTGAATCAATTCAAAATATTTACCTTCCATTGCCATTTAGCCAGAAGTTGCAGTGTCAAATCAAATGAATAAGGTGCGTCAGGATATGTTGTACTGTTTTTATTTGACAGAAATTGCCATAAACATTTGATGAGCCAGGGTAATCAAAAATTTGAATGTTTAAATTTTTCAAAAATGGGGCTGGAATGTAGATCAGTGGCACCGTGTCTGCCTGGCAGGTACAAGATCCTGGGTTCAATCTCTGGTACCAAAAACAAAATGCATAAATTTTTTAAAAGAAATTTATCACAGTAAAAAACACATTGCCATTAATGCCCCTCAAAGTGGTCCCCCCACCACTTTTTGTACTGGGGATCGAAGTCAGGACCTTGTGCTTATGAGGCAGTCATTCCCCTTACTTTGAACACACTTATCATTCTTGGCAATGTATCTTTTACTGCCATAAGTTCATTTAAACATTCCCTGTATTGTTTTGTTTTGTTTTGTTTTGGTACCTGCCTGGGATTAAACTTAGAACCTTGCACTTGCAAGGCAGACAGTAGAACCACTGAGCTAGATCCCCAGTCCTCCCTGTATTTTTTTTAATTACCCCTTATACATTTGCATTTTTGCTGATGAATGACTTCCTAAATACATGAGTATTTTTTGTTTGTCTGTTTGTTTGTTTTTGTTTTTTGAGACAGGGTCTCACTATGTAGTTGAGACTGACCTGGCTCACTATGTA
>NW_022900939.1:22642632-22643264 GCF_012274545.1 Fukomys damarensis | reverse complement strand
TTTTTTTTTGTTTTTTTTTTTTTTTTTTTTTTTTTTTTTTTTTTTTTTTTTTTTGGTACTGGGGATTGAACTCAGGTCCTTGCACTTGGGAGGAAGGCAGCAGAACCACTGAAGAACCACTGACTTATTTTTTTTTTAATTTTTATTGAGTTTATTGGTACAATCTAGTTATACAATACAATTACATTCATTACTGGGATCCTGTACCTTTACATGATAGGTCTTGATTCTCATTTTTTCCCCTTGTCCCTGCCCTCCCTTCACCCGCTCCTCCCTTCCCCATTTACAAACACTTTATTTCCATTTTTTCATTTTCTCATATTTTTCCCCTCCTTTAATACCTTTCCCCCACCCTTCCCACTTTCCCTACACCTTTAGCCCTTTACTTCCTATTTCATATTAATTATCTCATTAGGATCCTGTGTACTATTATAGTTTTTCACACCAGAGAAACTATTCAATATTTCAGTTAAAGAAATCTCTGTATGAAAATTAAAAATAGGGAATCCTAAAATAAAACTAAAAAGGAAAGTAAAAGAGAAAAGGCAATGATGTAAAATTAAAATAATCCTTAATTCTGAAGATGAAAATGGTCCTTGAACATATTTAAGTTGCTTCTTGCTCTTGTAGTC
>NW_022900939.1:22597026-22642349 GCF_012274545.1 Fukomys damarensis | reverse complement strand
AATTAACATTTCTAGACCAATATGGCTGTCCATTTCTGTACAACGCCAACTCAACACAGTAAATTGGGATAACTTTTTCCAAAGTTGATAGCACAGTTAAAGTTTCCAAAAATTCAAATTATATATATGTATTATATATATATATTTTATATTTATATAAAAAGACCAATAATAGCAGTATGTTAAGTATGTTATGCATCAATAGCAGCAACAGCTTTTCCAGGTTCTGCAGTCATCTGAACAAAATTATAGACATTCAGCACACTCCATTAAAAAAACAAAAACAAAAAAAAACAAAGAGAAGAATAATACCCAGAAAACAGCGAAGTTCTGTTGCTATTGTGGTACCTGGCACCATTTTTTTTATTAGCATTTTAATCATCATCTGGAGAGAGAACATTCTAGAGTAACATCATTAAAAATAACTCTGATAAGGTACAGTCACTACTATGTATCATAAGGCAGGTACAAGATATTTTACATTCACAGAGGTATGATACAGTACTGTCCTACACCTATAATACTAGAATCAGTTTTGGTTTGAAATTTACTTTGTCTGCAAATAAGATTGCTGCCCCTGCCTTTTTTCTGGGCTCCTGTTACATGGAGAATTGTTCTCCATCCTTTCACTTTCAGTCTATGGGCTTCTTTTTGCACTAGGTGTGTTTCTTGTATACAACATATTATTGGATTTTGCTTCTTATTCCATTTTGCCAGTCTATTTCTCTTGATGAGTTGAGGCCATTGACATTGATGGTTATAACTGATATGTACTGACTTATTATTGTCCTGTTATGGCCTTTTGTTGACTCTTTTTACTTTTTCACCTTCTCCTTTTAGTTTCTTGCTTTGCCTGTTTGATTTGCTCTGTTGGGCCTCATGGTGTTGTTACCTTCATTGTCTTTTTCTAGGATATTGTTTAGAATTGCTTGTAGTGCTGGTTTGGTATTCGTGTAGTTTCTCAGGTGTTCTTTGTCTTGGAAGTATCTTATTTCCCCATCCATTTTGAAAGAGAGTTTTGCAGGATACATCAGTCTAGGTTGGAGGTTGTTCTCTTTTAGTACTTGAAATATCTCACTCCAGGCTCTCCTTGCCCTAAGGGTTTGTGTTGAAAAGTCTGCTGTGATTCTGATGGGCTTTCCTTTGCATGTGATCTGTTTATTTTCTTTTACTGCTTGTAGTATTTTGTTCTTCTTTTGGGTTTCTGGGATCTTGATTATTATGTGTCTAGGTGTAGATTTTTTTTGATTGTGGCTAGTTGGGGTCCTATATGCCTCAGTTATCTGAATGTCAAATTCTTCCCCTCTGGGAAGTTTTCTGTCATTAATTCTGTGAACAGCTCTTTTAAGTCATTTGTATTTTCTCCTGCTACTTCATGGATTCCTATCAGTCTTATGTTATTCTTCTTTGCATCATCTAGGAGTTATTGGATTGATTTCTCATGATCCCCTACTGTTTTTAAGAGACCTCTCTTTTCATGGTCACTGACTGCAATCTTATCTTCTATATCTGAGAGTCTATCTTCGCATTCTTTTATTCTGTTGCATGCACTTTCAATGGAGTGTTTAATCTCCTGGATATCTGTTTGAATCTATTTTATGGATTCCATTTCTTTCCTATGTTGGGCATTTATTGTTTGCATTTCTTATGCTGGGCTTTCATGGCTTCTATTGTGGTGCTGAGCTCATCTATTTTTTTCTCAGTTTCTGTTCTAGAGTCTCGAATCATGACTTTCATTTTGCTCACCATTTATGGTTATCTTAGCCCGATTGATCTGTTTTGTTACTTCCTATGCTTTGAGTTCAGGATGTCCTGGTGGTTCACTATTGGCCTTTTCATCCTCATTTGTCCTACTGTTTGCCATTGGTAAACTGGAAGTCTGTCCTTGTGTCTTGCTTAAGTGTTTTCTCATTTTTATTTTTGTTGTCCGGCTGTCCTTGGTTTAATCTCTGGGTTTTCACCCAAATCTTCCTGATACAGTTGCACCCTAGCTTCTGGGTCTCCAAGGACCCACAGACATTTTCATCTCCATAACATCAGAGAAAACAGCTCATCAAATCAACCACAATCCTTTATCCCAACTAGCAACACAATATGATCAAGCACAACTTGGAAACTGACCACCTGTGGTAGTCACTAGTCTATCACCCTTAAACCATTTGAATTAAATTGAAATCAAGAAGCAGTCCAAAACATGTCTGCAGTGAACAAACTTTTCAGTATAGTATATTTAACATTTAGGATGGGTGCTCAGACAGAGCTAGGACTCAAGACCCCTGATCTCAGCTGATGGCTGAACCCCATGACACAGACTGACCTCAGGCTGCAAGGCCCAGATTGAGTTCCCCAACCTTCTGAATGGTTGAACTCCACACTGTTCTACTACAGGTTTCTCACGCCCTTTCTTTAAAGATATTCAACGTTGGGAACTCAGAAAAATACCCTCTATGACCACCTCTGCCTCTGCAGAGTGGGTCCAAAGACTGGCTCAATCAGGAGGTCTGAGAGTTCATGGGGGGTTGTATAGGGGAGTTGTGGGGGTTCAGGGGCTTCTGCACTGCTACCTTTCTGGTGTTGGAGCAATGGCGGCTCCTGGTGGGAGAAGGCGTGGCCATCCTTCCTGCGGTGGATCAGGGCCCAGGCAGCCCTCCTGGTGCTGGAGGGATGGTGGCCTGACTTATGTTTTATTTCTAATTGGCATGTGGAAAGCATGTCATGACCTGTGAACACATTTAGGAATATTATCATTTTACATGATAAGTATGGGAAAAGATATTTCATTTGTCAGTCATCACTCCTCCTCATTTTCTTTCCTTTCTATCCATTCTTAATAATTGGTTGAACTGTTTAATGAATAATTTTAATTCTCCATTGGAAGGTTAATTTTGATGTAAAAAAGAACTTCTAACAGTTGACCAACATTTTTTTTTTTTTTTTTTTTTTTTTGTACTGGGGACTGAACTTGGGACTTGGCACTTATGAGGCAGGTGACAGAACCACTGAGCTAAATCCCTGGCCCAATCAACATAATTTTTGATAGTTTAATGGAAACATAGTTCCAAGGACAATAGGACAATGCATTTTTTTAAAGTTTAAAAAATGTTTATTTTATATACAAAGAACTAGCTTTATTTCTTTCATTAGGGAAGATATTTTAGATAATCTATTTAAGGAGTATCATTTAGTCCAATTTAGTGAAACCTACATCCTTTGCATAGTGGCAGAAACGTTGGCAGCCCAGGCTGAGGCCATGTTTCTGGATCTGACCAGGCCAGGTGGAGTAGACCCAGCAAGAGCAAGAAGCTTAGTTGTGTTCTCTGATAGCTCCAACAGAGCTGCTGGTGACCCATCTTGCCTTCATTGTACAACAAATCAAAAGGCTTTTTTTGAATAATTTTCCTTTGATCTTCATTTACAAAACTCAGATGAATACTAATTATGTAGTTTATTTAAGCAAACTCAATTTATGAAATTCTTTATGAATTATTTAATGAAACAATGGGTGTTCCTTTTAATAAGTCAATCTTTCCAGTAGAATAAACGTAATTATTTGAATTACATGAAATTATGTAATTCATATCAGTGCAGAGTAAACTGGACATGTATGAAATTAGTGATGGTGAACTTTTTAGAGCTTTCAGTGATTCAAACAGCCCACTATGGCATATGTGCCATAGGTTCACCACCACTGTATTAGGGCATAAGCATCTTGGGGGATTTAGCCCAGGGGTGCCCCGCCTCCTTCGCAAGTGCAAGGTCCCAAATTCCATCCCTGGTACAGAAAAAGAGTATAAGCATTGGAGTTAGAGCCAGCTGTGGTTCAAAACTGGCTTTACCATTTACTGTCTATGGTCTGGGCCTTCTAGTCCATCATGGGAATAGTAATATACTGAGAGGCACTGTGAAGATGACAAGAAATGATCCATGGGAAGTACTTAATAATCATGATGCCTCACTTACAGTCAGGGTTTCCATCATTTTCATTGAGTAAGTTTAGAGGCCTATACAGCATATTGCTTTCTTTGGATGTAGAACTAAGTCTTCCTATCTCCCAAGCCTCATTTTTTGCTACCTGATAATTAAACGCCAGCCTTAGTGAACCTAGTAGAGTTCCCCTAAAGTTATGTGATCTCCTTCTCTGTACACATGTCTGTGTTTAGTCTGTGTAGAAAACCTTCCTCCTTGCCTTATTTTCACCGGACTTACCTTCAGGACCCATTAATACATTTCCGGGAAGCCTCACTCACCCCCAGCCATATACTTCCCCAGGGTTATGTAACCCTTCTGCTTCCCACCTTGCATTGTAAGGAATGCCTTACTTGCCATCAGTTGAAACTATGTGCCTCTTAAGGACAACATTTTGCCCAGATTTAGAAATACTAGCTAGTGATGAACAAGAGACAGCCCTTCTCAGAGGAGGTACCTTCTATGGGGAAGACAAGTGGTTACGCAATGAGAAGTGTCCAAAGTGCTGCTATGGAGCACAGTCCAGTGGAACAAACAAAAGCACTGGGCCTTGTAGAGACACATGAAGTGATATTTGTTTAGGTTGCAACCTGAAGGGTATGTAGGAGTCAGCCAGGTGAAGAGAGAAAAGTACTCCAAGTGGGGGAAACTACTCTAATAGGGCCATTTTAGGCAATGATTTAGCTTCTCTGTGCTTCATGTTTCTCATTTATAGAGTAGAAATAAAATAACCACCTCACAGGGTTGTTGTGAAAATAAAGATTGTTTAAAGTCGTCATCCTCTTACTAGTACTTCTTTTTTTTGTTTGTTTGGTTTTTGAGTCAGGGTTTCACTATGTAGGTGAGACTGACCTGGAACTCACTGTATTATAGCCCAGGCTGGTCTCGAACTCAAAGTGATTCTCCTGCCTCAGCCTCCAGAGTACTGGGATTATAGGCATGCGCCACCACGCCTGGCTCTTACTAGTACTTCTATAGTGATATATAATTGATTCAGGATTGTTTCTGAGCCCAAGTTTATTTATTGAATTGCAAAATGTGTAGATCTGTTTACTACTGTTTTTTGTAACTTTATGCTTTTCCTGTCATAAAACCTCTTGTTTTAATGATAAGAGGGCAGTTTGGGGCTGGCAGTTTAGCTCAGTGACGCTGTGCCTTCTTGGCAGACACAAGGTTCTGAGTTCAATTTCTGGTACCAGAAAAAAAAGAGAGAGCAGTTTGATTTTGCTTTTACCCTTCTTTTTTTTTTTTTAATTTCCCCTTGGTACCAGGGATCAAACTTAGGACCTTGTGCTTGCGATGCAGGCGGCAGCACCACTGAGCTAAATCCCTGGCCCCTGATTTAGCTTTTCATTTGTTCATTTTAATTAGAGAGAGAATATTCTGCCTTTCATTGCTATGTAAGTCTCATGGTATGTCTAGCTTCTTATGTCAGTGTTACTGGTTAGAATGAATGCTTTTACCTTCAAGAAAACAGAGCCATCAGCTCAGTGACTACTAAACCTACAAGACATTGATTACTTCAGTTAAATATGGGTGTAGGTGTTTTGAGCTGGTTGAGCAGATCAGCATTGAAGACCCAAGTTCATTTCTTCTCCCTGTGCT
The DNA here is from genome assembly GCF_012274545.1 of Fukomys damarensis. Classification (NCBI taxonomy): domain Eukaryota; kingdom Metazoa; phylum Chordata; class Mammalia; order Rodentia; family Bathyergidae; genus Fukomys; species Fukomys damarensis. The sequence continues at coordinate 22,636,778 of NW_022900939.1, read as the reverse complement.
CCAATCCTCACTGGAGACTTGTCCTGGCCAGCTCCCCATGGTCTCAGGTGGCACCAGTAGACACCAGAACATCTAGCCAAGGAAGAAGAACTGTTTCTTTCTATGTCTGTCTCTCTATTGATGAGTATTAGAGTGGTTTCCACCTTTTGACTGTTGGGAATAATGCTGCTGCTTAATGTTGGTGTATGATAAATTATTATTTTGGTTCTAGGAATTAAATCCCATGTTTAATGGGATTTAATTCTGTAGTAAAGAAAATATAAACTAAATAAGTAAAACTGATCTTAAAAGTAAGGTCTCTCTTTTGATGATGTTCTGGATTCCAAGTGATTTTCCAGGGTCAGTGCTAAGTTGCATTAAATAATTCAAGTGAATGAAAATACACATTAGTCACAAATTCAAATAGAGTTACCATGGGTGTTTTTTGCCTAATTAATAATTATACTCATAGGCAAAATGAAGTGAAAAAGTAGGTCTTTTAGATATCTAAGTCAATTGAAATATCTAGGCAACTTTTTAATTAATTAATTGATTTTTTTTTTTTTTTTGAGACAGGGTCTCACTGTGTAGTTGAGACTGACCTGGAACTTACTGTGTAGCCCAAGCTGGTCTGGAGCTCACAGTGATCCTCCTGCCTCAGCCTCCCAAGTGCTGGGATTACAGGTGTGTGCCACCATGCCAAGCTTATTTATTTATTTTTTGAGACAAAGTCTATGTAGTTCAGGCTGGCCTTGAACTCACTGTGTAGCCCAGGCAGGCCTTGAACTCTTGGCAGTCCTCCTGCCTCAGTCTCCTAAGTGCTAGGATTATAAGTGTGCACCACCATGCCTAGCCTAGGCAACTTTTTTTTTTTTTTTTTGGTACTGGGGATCGAACTCAGGACCTTGTGCTTGCCAAGCAGGTGCAGTACCACTGAGCTACATCCCTGGCCCATTGTTGGACTGAAAGCAACTTTTAATATTTATTTTTCAGGTATATGTTGCAGTGGTCCACTTGATGTGTCAGTGTTCAGGTTTACCAGTCGGATTTTGTGCCTCATCTTTTGTTTTCTGAATTCTATCAACAGTATTCTCAGTGTTGTGCATAAGTTATCACTGGTTGGAGATAGAGGCAGTGACTTGCTAGAAAATACTCAAGAATCCAGTGAGAGAGCCTTGTTTTGAGCTTGTATCACCCTTGGTTCCCAGTAATTGGGTATTTCCTTGCTCTAACATGTGCCTGTGGTAATCACAAGAGATTAACAACTGGACAAGTAAATCCCAGTGGAGTCAGAAAGCTGGGTCTTGCTTTCCTTAATTGGATCCTGACTTAGAATCAGATATTGAACTGAAGAGAAAGCATCAGCCATTATTAAAAGGGTTTAAATTACTTGTCTATATTTAGAATTTCTTGCAGTCATTTCCACTGTATATAACACTGAAATCCTTTGTGGTTGTCTGCTGCAGAAATGAATCTTTGACCTACCAACTTTAAATGCTTTTGACACCATTGGGAATTTTGAGAATTCTTAATTTAATCTGTGCTTGTCCTGGGTGGGGCAGGGATGAGCAGAAGCTATCTCCTTTGCATTGGGTTTATGCTGTTTATAAGTAAGTAAGCCCTGTGTTTTGCAATTCATGTTGAGCAGGTAATGAATTATTGGTGTAATAAGTATTGTGTTCTAACTGTTATTTCTGGAGGCAGTAAAAAACTAGACAAGCCAAGAGATAATGGGAGGTGACTGGCAACCCAGGGCCTGCAACTCATTGCTGCAGGTGCTGAATGCTTCATCAAAGTGGGAAGGAAGAAGGACCTAATGTGTTCTGCTAATGACTATCTTCCTCTGCCCATCTTCATAATAGTACCTACACCTCTCTTTACCAGCCTGTGGCTAGGCAGAAATTCCTACTTTTCTCTCCTTTCCTACCCCAAACTTTAGGAGTTACCTCTCTTCTTTAAGTGATTCTTATTCCCTTAGTAATTATTTAGCTCTTGTCAAGCAGGAACTTGTCCTGCCAAAGAGAACAGGAAGGCCACCTTACCACACCCTCTGGTTCCCCATGACAGCCCTTTCTTTCCAAGAGTCATAGTGTTCAGATGCACATACTCCCTGAAGGGAAGGAGGAGGCAGTAGAGACATGTTTAACTCAGCAGATTTTCTGCTTAACTGTCCACTGATTCACTCTTCAAGTTTCTTCCAGTTATGGTTCTGCAGGAAGGTGGCAAAAAGGTAACAGAAGAGGCCAACTGGATCAAGGATGGAGCAGGCTTCTCTTCAGCAGGATTTGCATTGTCCACCTCACTCACCAAGTGTGCTCAGGGCATTTGCATGAAGGTCTGAGTAGAAGTGTAAAGCGGAATTTCCTCTCAGTGAGCTGCAAGTATAATTGGGGAGTATGACAGGCCAAAGAGATGAAGATATCAATATAACGTCACGTAAGTGACAGAAATAATACAATTAATGGAACAAGCAAAGTACAGTCATCCTTTGGTATGCAGAGGATTGGTTCCAGGCCACCCCTCAAATATCAAAGTCCACAGATTCTCAAGTACCTTATATAAAATGGCACAGTGTTTGCATGTATTGTAACTTACACACATCCTCCTGTATACTTTTTTTTTCGGTACCAAAGATTGAACTCAGGACCTGGCATTTGTGAGACAGGTATGGCACCACTGAGCTAAATCCCCAGCCCTTCCTGTATACTTTAAATCATTTTTAAATTATCTGAACACTTTCCACAGTGAAAATGTTAATTGTTGTGCTGTGTTCTTTAGGAAATAATGACAAGGGGAAAAGTCTGTACATTTTTAGTACAGATATTTTTTGTTGTTGTTAGATAGACCCTCGCTATGTTGCCCAGGCTGGCCTCAAACTCCTGGGCTCAAGAAATCCTTCTGCCTTAGCCTCCTGAGTAGCTACAATTCCAGGTACACACTACCAGCCTCATTGGTCAGGTATAATTTTTTTCCCAAATATTTTCAATTCAAGGTTGGTTGACTCCTTGGATGGAGAACCTGTGGATACAGAGAGCCAATTGTATTTCAGACAGTGACTCAAAGAGTACCTCTTCCTTTTCAGATAGGGGCACTGTCATTGGAATCTGTCATACTAAATGGGGATTGATGTCCTGTTGTATTTGCTAGATGAAGTGGTCCTAATATAATAAATACTTTTATTTTCACTTAGTTGAGGGGAAAGATACTATTTTTCAAAAAGTTAGTCTAAAAAGAAAGAACGCCGGACACTATGTGTTCCCTTATAGGTGTACACAATAATACTCCCTGTCAAGTTTCATTGCCAACTAACATACATCCTGAGTTTGAGAAAAAAATACTACTACAGATTCATAGGAAATACAAAAGACAAAGAAACATAGTAAATTGTATTTTCTTTGTGGTATGTAATCAGCAAACTTCAAACTGCAGTTATTTTATAGGACAGAAAAAGCCACAGTATCTTCAGCAGATATCCATAAAAGGAGAAAAGTCTTTAAAGATAAAAAGAACCAACAGATGAATTAACCAATAGTTGAATATGGTTATGATTCAGACAGAGTGAAGCAAGCTATGTGAGGCAGGGCCTGTGATTGTAGCACAGTGGTAGGGCACTCACTTAGCATGTGTGAGGCCCTGGGTTTGATCCCCAGCACTGAAAAACAAACAAAAAAACCCAAAAACAACAGTTCAGTATAATTTAGGCAGAGATGGGTGTAGCTCAGTGGTAGAGCACATGCTTATTAGCATCCACAGGTCTCGGTTTCCATTCCGAGCACCACAAAAACAAAATAAAATAGTACAGGCAAGGGAGGGGGTAAAGATATGGATGAGACAGGGATGGTCATGGGTTGGTCAGTTAAAAACAGTTGATAAAGTAGGTTCATTATACTGGTCCACTGAGTGTATATTTGAAATTTTCCAATTAGATTTTTTAAATTTATAAAATGAATAAGGGCTGGGAGTATAGCTTAATGTAGAGCATGCACAAGATCCTGAGTTAGTGTTTATGACTGCTGTAGCATGTGGCAGCAGTTAGTAACTAAATTTAAGTGCATGAATGGGCTTCATAGGCAATGTCCCTACAGTGAAGGGAGTCATAAGTGACCCATATGCTGCTGAATGGAGGGGTTGCTGCTTGTTCTTCAGTGAGAAAACAGCTGTCATTTCTGAGAGTTTTAGGTTGAATCCAGCTCTGCCACTCCTGAAGCCTTGAGACACAGTTACTTATCTACCTGGGAACATCTTTTGATTTATAGGGTAAAGATAACTACACATATCATATTGGTGTTTTAGTGAAGAATAGATGAAATAATTAAGGAAGACACCCCCTGAAATAGCCAGCACCTGGGAGCACAAGGATGGCCTCCCTAAATTCTCCTTAAGCTCTTTACCTATGTGGGCCAACTAAGCACCAAGGTGTCTGTGGTAAAAGCAGTATTTCTAACAGTAGTTCTTTTTATTGGCTTATTATGTTAGGTAAATTTCAAGTCACTATTACTGAAATTCTACAGGTGAGTAACCATCTTCTAAGAGGGCAGTTGAGAGCACCTCGCAGCCTGGGTCACTGAATGGCAATGGGAGACGCTCTGTGGTGTCCCAAAACTACTAAATCAACTTATCTCTCTTTCTGGTCATTTTTCTGCTCTTTTGCATGTTTTTTCTTAGCCTTCCCTCACCTCCTACTCCTTGGCTTCAGTAGTGGCCCCTGGAGGCATTACTGTCACCTGATGCTAAAGGCTAAGGATCTTTGCTAACCTGGTGGTGGTCATTGAGATGTCCATAATGTTCATGGTTTATAAGGTAACATAGGTCAGGAGATGTCATAGAAAGATTGTTTCCAGCAAGTTTGAACCAGAGGGACACACAAAGTGGCCTCTGAAGGAACAGATTGGCTTCTATGTTCTACCTGTGTAAGCTCAAGATTCAGTAGGGCTTTTTATTAAATGGAACTTATAAATGAAGTGTTCTTTTTTATCACAAAGCTAATTTATAAAAATGTTTAATGGAGGGGGCCAAGGATTTAGCTCAGTGGTTCATGTGTCTGTCTTGCAAGGACCCAAGTTCTATCCCTGGTACCAAAAAAAAAAAAAAAAAGTTTAATGGAAAAACTGGACTAACGAGAGATGAATACTTGTCTTGATCAAGTGTGAAACTGAGCAAAGTACTTCTTTTTCAGGTATCACGTGTATATGTTTATTATAATTTCTCAGAGGTATAAAAACTGCTTTTAAAATATCTATAAAATATTTATTCCTGGGGTATATATTAAATTGTCATTGCTGGACCAGGAATTCAGCTCAGTAGCACTGTCACAAACACAAAGTCCTGAGTTCAATCCCCATTACAAAAAAAAAAAAAAAAAAAAAAAAATGTCATTGCTCCAAGTATCTCTCTGCCCTCGCCTGAAATCCCTATTAGCTTAATTTCCTGTGCCCGGGAAACACACCCTTCTGCCTAAGTGTGAGCAGCAGAAACACCACAGTGTAGTCTCTTCGGCATTTTTTGGCCTTCCCTATTTCTGGATACCAAATGACACAGTATTTATCATTACCATTGCTAAAGTAGATGAGCAAATGTAGGGACAGATGGCAGATAACTGATTGTGTATGTGTGTTTGTTTATTTGGGATATATTTTTTCTCTGTTAACCTGGATGTAAAAACATTTTTAATGGTTTGTAGTTCAGTTTTGTATTTCCAATTTGAAATTATTTTGTAAATACAGAAGTAAGTCCAGTTGAATGCTTCTCCCTATACCCTCGCACCAGCTGAGGTGTCCTGGCTGTTGGTGCCCCCTGATGGCCTATATGGAACCATGGTCATGGTGTTATTGTCCTCTTGTTTCCACCTTCCTGGAGGTTCACTTCCCTCCCCAGCCTTTACTCACTCTTTAATCTGTCTTAAATGGTAGGTAGTTTCTGATTTCCTCTTACCTCAAAAACTCCTTATTTGACCTCCACACTCATTCCTCTCATTATACTTGTGAGCTAAAAACTCTCCTCCAGTCACAGTTAAACAGTAGTAATTGGCATGTCTGTATCTAGGAAAGAAGAAGCACCCAATCTTTTTTTGTTTGGTTGTTTTTTGTTTTCTTTTCATTTGACACAGGGTCTCTCTTGAGTTTACTATGTAGTCCAGAATGGCCTCAAACTCACAGACATCCTCCTGCCTCAGCCACCCAAGTGCTGGAATTACAGGCGTGTATGATTAACTTCCCAGCCTTCTCTAGTTAAGTTTGCTTTGTTTTAAGGTTTTTAATTCAAAATAAATAATTCTTCAAGTTTTATTTTACTTTATAAATTACTAATATAGTCCAGGGGTCTTTTCTACTCAGAAAACATGCTGATGCTGAGCTCTTCAACCTCTCACAGGCAAAGCATGTCCACTGGCAGGAGGGGTGATCCCTGTCATCTCTACTACCTGGGTTTAAACTCTACCTTGAGCAGTAGCTTCTGGAACACATCCATTTATAAGTTGAATTTGTGTGCTATTTATTTTTCTATGCTTTTTACCTTATGCTTGGACTGTAGTAAAAGTGATATAAATATTAAAGTTTCTCTCATGGGTCATGTGGCCTTACAACAAAGAACCATACTACTGACATCCCATACATTCTTCATCCTCCATCCCTGATTTTCCTCTTTAATAATTACCCATTGGCTTTTAGTGGCTGAGGAGCTTAGGCCAGGAATGTGAATGAAACAGGAAGCCCAAAAAGCTCTGTGAGTATAGCAGTCATGATTCAAGAAATCATTCCTACTTCCTTTTTTCTTCTCCAGAAAACACTGTACTTAAAATAAAAAGTTAAGAGTGATGAACAGCCTGGTTTCCACTGTGTGGAAGTGTGAAAGCCTATTATTATTTGACTTGATTTTCCTAAATCCCTGGCCCTTTTTTTTTTTTTTTTTTTTTTTTAAGATGGGGTTTCTCTTTGTACTACAGGCTGGCCTTGAACTCACTGTGTAGCCCAGGTTGTCTTCTAACCTGTGATCCTTTTGCCTCAGCCTCCCAAGTGTTGAGGTTACAGGTTTACACCACCATGCCTAGTCCATTTAAACCTTTGTTTTTGACATTTTTAGCCTACACTTGATCTTAGCCAAAAGGCCGAGGAGCAATGAAAATTTTAGCCTACATGTAAAACTTTCTGTTCAGTGTACCATCTAGCCTGTCAAGATGGCCTGTGACTTTTTGCAGCCTCCTCCTCCTTTGTGCTACCTGCAGACTCTTGGGAGCTTATTATGACATTATCCAGCCCATTGATGAAGAGTAACAAAACATTGACCGTTATAGAACTGTTCTTTGGGCTCCAGTGGAGAGCTATTGCTCCATCTCTCCTGTTTTAGAAATGCAGCATTCACTTTAATGTGAAAAGGAATAGCCTAAAAATTGTATTACAGTGTAGGATTTGATTCAGTAGGACTGGAGTTGGGCAAAATTCTGCATTTCTAGTAAGTCCCTTGGCCATGTTGATCTTGCCAGGCCATGGGCCACCCTGAATCTTTTCTAGACTGAGACCAAGGCAAGTCCAGCAGAGATTCTGGATGGAGTGTATAAGGAGGCATTGACTCTCAGGTTTGTGCACATGTCAACCTGCCCCATTCTAATCCCAGCCCTGATATTGTGTTTTAGAGTGGTCAGAATTACAGTTGATGGACCTAGTAAATACGACATTTAAGAGGTGAGTTCTTGATGTCTGCATTTTTAAACAAGTTCTCCAGGTGTTCCTGAAGCATACCACAACTTGAAAACCACAAAGATTACATTCATTTTCCTTCCCCTTCTCCCCTTTTCTTTTCTTTTCTTTTTTTCAAGACAGCTCTTGCTATGTAGTTCAGGCATGGCCTTGATCTTACTGTGTACCCCAGGCTGGCCTCAAACTCATGGTGATCCTCTTGCCTCAGCCTCCTGAGTGCTGGGATTGCAGGCACGTCCCATCTCACCCAGCTAGATTAGTTTCATAAATAAACTCTGTTGTGAAACCAGTGCTTAAAACCTGAAAGCATCCTCATAGCCCCAAATATTGGCATTGGTTACTCAAGTGGTGCCAGATCACTGATGAAAGCCTGCTTGAATCTGACAAAACAAAACTTCATACCATGTATCAAGGACCTGGTAATGTGGTTTTCACTCAAAACTTTAGGTTTTTGGTTTTTTTGGGTTTTTTTGTACCAGATATTGAATCAGGAACTTGCACTTGCAAGCAGGTGGTGGCCTCACTGAGCTAAATCCCCAGCCCCAAACCCCAGTATTTAATAAAAACCTTAATTAAAGGTGCACCATTGGCCAGTGTTTTTCAGGCTTTAATGTATATATAAGAATCTCCTGGAACCTTGTTAAAATGCAGATTCTGATTAGGTAGTTCTGGGTAGAGCCCAGGATTCTGCATTTCTGATAAGCTCATAATGAAGCTAAAGCCTTGGGTCCACAATTATAGGCCACAGACACAAGAAAAAAATTGTTTTTTTCCTAGTACCAGGGATCAATCAGGGCCTTGCACTTGTGAGGCAAGCGTGGAACCACTGAGCTAAATCCCCCAGTCCCTGTAAATTTTTTTTTTTTTTTTTTTTTTTTTTTTACGAGGGATCGAACGCAGAACCTTGCACTTGGGAGGCAGGCGGTGGAACCACTGAGCTGAGCTAAATCACCTGTAAATTTTTTACTGAGAACTACTTAAGGACTTTTTACAGCCAGATATGGTGGCATACATCTGTAATCCATCCCATCTACTGAAGAGGCTAAGAGGCTAAGAGGCTAAAGGGTAGAACACAAGAGAGCTTTTTCCAAAATACTGAAAATGTTTTGATGGGGAGTGTTTAGAGAAGTTCTTGGATGCACATCAGCACAGAGGAAAAGAGCCAACCAGAAGGTTCCCAGCCACAGACAGCCCAGTCTGAGAACAGCTGCTGTGCTCTGCAGCTACTGTGAATGGCTGAGAAAGGAATGCCCCACCCTTCCAATGTGTTTTTTAAAACCTAGGAATATGTAATACATTTATATGGTCCAGAAATTTAAGATATCAAAAGATCGCTGATGATTAATATCTTCATCTTAATTCCCCATCAGCTCAGTTCCCACTTTCCTTTTATCACACCCTTTAAATCAGTACAGCACTTTATTATTTCTTGTGTATCTTTACCAGTATTTTTATGCATATATAAGCAAATGTATTTGTAAAAAATTGTATGCACTGTCTATGTCACCACTTTAAAAATTAATGTTAGCAAACTATGGATGTTGTTCTGCACTTTAATTTTTTATTTAACGATTAATCTTCCACATGTCCATAAACAAATACAAAGCTTTATGGGTTCTCTTTCACCAACTTCATACTATCTTATTACATGAATCTACCATAATTTAATTACTTATTTATGAACTTTAGATTGTTTCCAAACTCTTGCTATTACAGTCCTACAACATATTCACTTTTATGCTTTATATATGTTACACATTTTGTCTGTCCATCCACATTATTCGTGTTTGCTACAATATTTTTATATTGTTGTATTAGCACTAAACAGATCACATACAAACACACACACATACATATATATACACCCAGAGTGGACCCTCATTATCCCTGGGTGATTGGTTCTAGGACCACCCTCAGATACCAAAATTCATGCATGCTTCAGCACTTCATATGAAATGGCATAGTGTTTGCATATACCCTATGTATATCTCTAGATGACTTAAAATACCTAGTACCATGTAAATGCTACATAAAGAGTAAATATAGTAAAGTGCTGTATTGTTTAGGGAATAATGATGAGAAAAAGACTATACATATTTGGTAAAGAGACTGTTTTTTCCCAACTTTGTTTATATGTGTGGTGCCGGGGAATTAACCTAGGTTCTTCCCACTGAGCTTTGTCCCCATTCCTGATGTCCAGGGCTTTTACATTCTGTCTCCTTACATGTTAAGCACTTTCACTGGAAAAAAATTCTAATCAATTAATGATGTTTACTCCGGCACCAAAAAAAAAAAAAATTAATGATGTTTATATCTGGCATGCCATCAATGAGAAAATTAAATGAGTCACAAAGCCAAGTTTAGCCTGCATCAACTCCAGCTGGTGTAGTTTGAATAGCATTTCCATTATTTACAGATAGGTCAATTTAGTCTATCTAGGAGGGATAGAGGATATTTTTTCTGATGTAGCTTTTAAAGCTACATTCAGGTGGCGTTATTAATGAAACCGCCAAACTAAAAGAATGATTTCTCTCCCAAACTATAATAATGTTGTCAGGAGTCTTGAAATTGGATTACCTTCTTGTAATCAATACCACCTTATCAGTTAACTTTTCTTGTAATGGGTTGTTGGCTTTAAGAGACTGGGTTATTTAAACCTTTTGCAGACTGCAAGAGATGTTATCTGTGGCATTTTCCCCTTCCTCTGGTGAGAAGCATCCTTATCCAAGTGACAGAGTGCTAGTGAGGCTATGACGTTGGTCTTACTTGTGCTGGGAAGGCCTTGTGGAGCTAATGCCAAGCGAGAAGAGCTGTGATTGTATTTTGTTGCTTTGTAACTGGTGCCCTCTGTTTGTTTAGCCAGGTTGAATCTGTTTGTTCCTGAGTCTTTAGTGTAGTTCTTATTCTTCCCCTTTGCATGTGCCTATCTTATTGGATCTCTAAGGGAAGAATTGGATGGGAGCTGGGCATGGTGGCTCATGCCTGTAATCCCAGCACTTGGGAGGGTGAGGCAGGAGGATCTCTGTGAGTTTTGAGACCAACCTGGGCTACATAGTGAGTTCCAGGTCAGTCTCAACTACACAGTGAGACCCTGCCTCAAAAAAAAAAAAAAAAGAATTGGTTGGGAAATTTAGTTTGCCATAGTAATTGTTCTGACTTAATGTGTAATACTTATCGGAAGCTGTTGAAGACCTTTGTGATGAGAAAAAAAAACATTTTAAGGGCCTGAGATTTAGCTCAGTGGTGCCACTGCCTGCCTCACAAGTGCAAGGTCCAAGTTCAATCTACAGTACCAAAAAAAAAAAAAGTTTTTTTAAAGAAGTTTCATGAACCTGAGCATAGTGACACCTGCTTCTAACCCCAGCTACTCAGAGGCTGAGGCAAGAGAATTACGAGTTGTAGCTCAGCCTGGGCACTTAGCCAGATCTTGTTTTAAAATGAAAGTGTTGGAGATATATCTCAGTTGTACAGTGATTGCCTAGCATGTGCTAGGCCTCAGAATTAATACCCCATACTGAAAAAAAAGTTCCATAAATAATATTGCAGTTAGTTCAAGCTTGGTTATGTGCAGTAAATGCTTAACAGTGTCAGCATAGCAACAATATTGAAAAAATGCTTTTAATTTTGTGAGGTGCATATCTAAGAATCAGAAACTCTTGAACTTTTCTTTTTATTGTTAAAGGTTATATTTAGCTTTTTCTTGGGTTGGGTCTTTATCAAAGAGTGAGAAAACTAACAGTAATAATAGCACCTGTTTGCTAAATAACAAGAGGCAGTTGGGTGGTATTCTGTGCTTTTTTGTAGGTTAAGGTACAGTAGTATGAGCCTTTTTATTTTTATTTTTTTGTTTGTTGTTTTGTTTTTTGAGACAGGTTCTCTCTGTGTAGCCCAGGCTGGCCTCAAACTCACAGTGATCCCCCTGCCTCAGCCTCCCAAATGCTGGGATTGCAGGTGTGCACCACCACACATGGCTGAGCCATTTCTATAACAAAAAGAAACTGTCATGCTGAGGGAATGCATAGAGTTTTTAGAGCTGGGAAAAATGGAATCTCAGGGTTGTTATTTGTACAAATAAATATAGAAGTCTATCAGGACAGCTTGCAGTAACTTACGAATGACTTCAGATGCCGGCCAATAGAGAGAACCTATGACTTACAAGAAGGAAAAACAAAAAATAGCCAAAAAGTTCTCTTTTGTATAAGAATGAAGGTGAGCTTATATGGTTGTACAACCTGTAATCCCAGTTGGCTCAGAAGGCTGAAGGAGACCAGTCTGGGCAACTTGGCAAGACTCTATCTCAAAATATAAATAGGTAGGTAGTTAGATAGAGCTGGAATACAGCTCAGTGGTAGAATGTTTGTCTAACAGGCACGAGGTCTTGGGTTCAGTCTCCAGTGGTAGGGAAAAATATAAACCATAGTGAAACCTGCTCCTGGTAATTAGATAAGATTCTATGGAGGGCCAGGGATTTAGCTCAGCAGTTCGGTGGCCTGCCTTGCAAGTGCAAGGTCCCGAGTTCAATCCCCGGTACCAAAAAAAAAAAAAAAAAAAAAAAAAATTTTAAAAAAAAAAACATTATCCGAGTTCAATCCCCGGTACAAAAAAAAAAAAAAAAAAAAAAAAAAAAGATTCTATAGAAACAAAGCCTTACTATTTATTTATTTAGTACCAGGGATCAAACTTGGGCCCTTGTGCTTGCAAGGCAGGCGGCGGAACCACTGAGCTGAATCCCTGGTCTTTTGTAATTCTTGCCTGACGTTCCTTCTTCTCCTCCTTTTCTCCATTGGTGTAGTGGATCTTCCAGAGTGGGGCAGGCTATGAAAACTAGTGGCTTGGCTACCACAATCACTTGATTTGGAACAGAAAGTGAGGAGCTCTTGAACAGGTATTGTCAGTAAAGGTAATGATCTCTGTGGCAAGTGAAAAAGGAAGGCTTGCTGTTCTGGTAGCCTGAGAGAACAATTCCAGGTGGGTCAAGCAACACTAGACTGGCAGATTAACCAAAAAACAATGTCTCTGGAAAGGGGACAGCAGTAGAAGGGTTTGAAAAGCTGTCCACCCATCTCTGGCTGACTTAGAAGCCTTTGCACACATGCAGATAATATCGGAGAGTTCTTATGCTGTCCATGTATCCCTGATTGATGTGAAGCTGCGTGAATGTATGGAGGAGGTGCAAAAGGACTCCATCAGAAAGTAAAAGTTGGGAGACCTAAAAATTGCCTGAATTTACAAGCCTTAATTCCTGCACAGTTCTATAAACTGAGAGAGATCCAAAACCTAAATATGTGAACACAATCTGTAGTCAGTCATTGGTTGTGTAGACATGGGGACAACCTGAACAAGTGAGGGGTAAAAACAAGAATTCGAAAGGAAAAGAAAAGAAACTATAGTGATATCAAGTGGCCCCACACTGTGAGATAGACAGACTTTTAGATCTGTTCCAGCCAATTAACTAAACAAACAAAACCACAACCTATGTAGGAAACTTTAATACAGAGTCACTACAATATATTCTCTAAGATACCCAATTTTTAACAAATTATGCAACAAAAAAATGAAAAGATGATTCATATTCAGAGGAAATAATTAGTAGAAACTAAGGGAACCTAGGTGTTGGACTTGGCAAGCAAAGGCTTTAACACAGCTATTTTTAAACATGTTCAAAGAATAAGGAAAACTAATATTTTTTTCAAAGATACAGTGACAAGAAACAAGCTGTAATATGTACATATAACCACTCCCCAAGATGATTGTAAACTGTATGAATTCAGATATACACTAATAATACAAAAAATTATGAGAAAAAAGATCTGGTGACAATAACTCAATAAATCCCAATGAAACATAGAAACTAAAAAACAAAGTGCAATAACAAAAATGAAAAATTCTCCATAGGGATTCAGCAGCTGATTTGAGATTCAGAAGAAAGAATCTGTGAACTTAAAAGATAGAATGGTAGAAAATTATCAGTTCTGAAGAACAAAGAGTAAAAAGATTGAACCAAAAAAATAAAATGAACAGAGCCTTACAGATCTGTCGCACGACATCAAACATACCAGTATACATGTAGTGGAAAAGAAGAGGGTCATCAATTCCATGGGTTCTTGTGTTCTGCATCAAAAGAATTAAACAGAGACATAATGACACAGAAACAAGATTCTTTTGTTCTTAATGTTTGAGCTCAGTGGGACAGCAAATGAGATAGAAACAAGCTGACTCAAACAAAAGGGCAGGAAAGAGTAGTCATCACACAAAAAAGTAGAGTTACATTTATATCTACACTTTTCCTCTCAATGCTTCATGTGACAAGTGTGTCATGCTAGGTCTCCACCTGGGCTGTGACTTTTACTATGCTAATGAAGTTACAGTAACTTTAGTGCCTATACTTTAATGACTGTTCTATGCATGTATTTGCTCTCCTCACCACTGAGGAAAACATTGTTTTAAAGCAAGGTAGGCTACTCTTATGTGTTGGTGAGTCTGATTTATACAGCTAGGTTAACTACTTTATTTTTCTTGTTCCTAACTTCCTAATGGTGCCGGGGATTTAGCTCAGCAGTTCGGTGGCCTGCCTTGCAATCACAAGGACCCAAGTTCGATCCCCAGTACCAAAAAAAAAAAAAACAAAAACAACAAAACACTTCCTAATATGCTGCTGACTATATAGTCACTGAAAATTAACCTAACTCCTCAGTCTCCCATCTTTAATACTTTACTGGACTCCATAGCCCTGTACTTGACTCCATAGCAACTGTCTCAAGGAAAAGGAAAGAAGAGAATAAGAAATAATAACCAAGAACTTCCTAAATTTGATTAAAATCATTAATCTAAGAACCCCTAAATAGGATACATACCATGGAATCCACACCTAGGCACAACCTAGCAAAGTTTTAAAAGACAAAAAAAGCCAGAGAAACACAGCTTATCAAGTTTTGGGTATAATACTATGAATAGCAGCTGACTTCTCAGCAGAAACGGTGAGAGCCAGAAAACAGTGGAATAGCAGAGTGCTGAAAGAAAAAAAAAAGTCTCAATCAAAACATTTTTATCTAATACAACTCTCCTTTACAACTAAAGGCATAACGGAATGCAGTGGCACACGCCTAATAATTCCAGCACTTGGGAGGCTGAGGCAGGAGGATTGTCATGAGTTCGAGGCCAGCCTGAACTACATTGCAAAACCTTGTCTCAAAAAACCAAAACCAGGGCCAGGGATTAGTTCAGTGGGTCCACCACCTGCTTTGCCAGGGTAAGGTCCTGAGTTTGATACCTGGTACAAAAAAGAAAAACAAACAAAAAACCCAAACCAAAAAAAAAAAAAAGAAAGACAAAATATATTCCTGTAAGTGTGTTGGAAATACTAGCAGCAGCTGTTCATAACAGCTAAAAACTACAAGCAAGTCAAATGTGCATCAGGAAAGGATATATTAAGTAAATGATTATGTGTTTATTTTAACTAAATATATTGTAATCATTAAAAAGAATAAAGTCAATCTTTATCTTCTAACAGAGAAAGTTGTCCTCTTAATATGTTATAAAATATGAATAATCAGTTGAATTAAAAAGAGATTAAGAAGCACAAATATATATGCAAAGGTTTGTTTGTAGATACACATTCACACACCTTTTTTTGTTTGTTTGTTTTGTTTGGTTTGGTTTTTTTGGTTTTTTGAGACAGGGTCTCACTATGTAGTTGAGACTGACCTGAAACTCACTATGTATCCCAGGCTGGTCTTGAACTCAAAGCGATCCTCCTGCCTCAGCCTCCCACATGCTGGGATTACAGGCATGCGCCACCACGCCTGGCTCACAGTTTTCTTCTTTAAAAAAAAAATTTTTTTATTGAGTTTATTGGTACATTTTAGGTATACAGTAGTTACATTCATTGTTGGGATCTTGTGCCTTTACATGACAGGTCTTGGTTCTCATTTTTTTCCCCTTGTAAAAAAATTTTTTTGAGACAGAGTCTCACAATATAGACCAAGCTGGCCTCAAACTTGCAGTGACCCCTTAGTCTCCTCCTGAGTGCTGGGATTACAGGCATGCACCACCACATTCAGCTTCTTCAAACTTTTAATAGTAGTCTTTAGGTCTTACGGAATTGCTGTACTTTATTATGTATTTCCAAAATAAGTTATGTATTTTTTCTATATCACACGAAATACTGTGTATACACACGCACACTCAATTTTTAAAAAGCAACTGGTAGCACAACAGTAACTTTGTGATCTGGAATTGTGAGGGGGGGTAATAAATTAGGTACTAAGCCTATGAACACACTTCACCTTCTTTTTTTCGATACTGAGAATCAAACTCAACCTTGCACTTGCCAGGCAGGCGAGGCACCACTGAGCTGTATCCCTGGCCCGCACTTCACTTCGTGCACCCATTCTACTCTCTGGTCGTGTGTGTGTGTGTGTGTGTGTGTATGTGTGTTTAAGAATAGGAAAGATTTATTGAGAGAAAGACAGAAGGGGGACCAGAAAATGAGTTACCCCTTCGTGTTTTGTTTTTCTTTTTGGTTTTTTTGAGACAGGGCCTCACTATATAGTCCAGGCTGGTTTCAAACTCAAGATCATTTTGTCTGAGCCTCCCTAGTGCACACACCTATAATCCCAGCACCCAGGAGGCTGGGGTAGGAGAATCCTGAGTTTGAAACCAGCCTGACCTACATAGTGAGAGCCTGTGGGGGGGGGAACAAGCAAAGGAACAAACAAAAATCTTCAAGATAATAATAGGTGGGTGTGGTGGGACACACCTGTAATCCCAGCATTTGGGAAGCTGAGGCAGGAGGATCTTGACAGTTCACTGGGCTGCATAGTAAGTTCAAAGTCAGCCCTGAACTATGTAGAGAGACTATGTCCCAAATAACAATAACAACAAATAGTAATAATAATAATAAAATTAAAGAGTTTTTTTCTTCCAGTACTAGGGGTCAAAGCCAGGAGCACTCTACCAGTGAGCTACATTTCCCAGTCCCTTTTTAATTTTAATTTTTTATTTTGAGATAGAATCTTACTATGATGCTAAGATATGACTCAAATTTGCCATCTTCCTGACTCATCCCCTCTCAGTGCTAGGATTACAAGGATGTACCACTGTGCCTAAGGTATTACTTTTAAAACTCAAAAAGTAAATTTACTTGTAAATTATTTTCAGCTAGATTAGAATAAATTAGTATTTGCTCAAACCTTCCTACAGACAACAGTGAAAAAATCTGGTCAAAATATAAGAAATAACAAAAAGCTCCCTGTAGAACCTGGAACAGCAAGAATTGCAAATTTTGTGACTTTTTGCTAGGTGTACTCCCAGTTCCATGTTGCTATAGTGAAATGAAATGACAAGCAGAAAACTGCAGCCTTACAGGTGGGAGGCTCCAGAGAAGAGAAATTAGGGATGGGAGCACAACAGGAAAATGTGGGGGTAAATCCTGGAAGCAAGAAAGAACTGCAGTGAGGCCCAATGTCTCTGTAAAAGGTATAATACAGGGACAGGGATTTCGCTCAGTGGTTACACCACCTGCTTCACAAGTGCAAGGTCCCAAGTTCGATCCCTGTACCCCTCCCCAAAAAGGTATAACCCAATTCATAGTTACTATTGAACTCAGTACACTTAAGTATATATAGAGGAGACCCTGGGAAACCTAGAAAAGTAAAAATAAAAACCAGCCAGCCAACCAAAGATCCAAAAAAAGTGGGCAGAGGCCCTTGAAGGACAGACATATTAGGAGATCTGTTTGATGGCTTGTTTTGTTTTGTTTTGTTTGATTTTTGTTTTTTAACAACATACTGAATTCCTAAACTGTAGAAAGCTGAAAGCTTACTGGCTTGGGCTGTCAGCAGACAAGCCCTAAACTTGGAGCATAGCTGGAAAATTAGGGGGAAATCACAAAGAAGCACAAAAATCACAGAGTTGAGACCCTAAATCTGGATATAAGCTGCCCAGATCTTTGGCTGTCTTCCAAATTACATGGGTGCAGGGAGGACCTCAGGGTGCCAGGCTAAAAAAGCAGCAGCTAAAAGCTACAAGAACTGAGCAAAGACACCAGCTGCTGTGTACCGCAGGACACACAAATTTACAGTTTGAATTTAGACAAATTAACTTCCTATCAGAAAAAAAAATCCTCAGATGAACACTGCAGGATCCAGAATGCTACAGTATCTTATCTACAATGTCCGGTTTTCTGCTTACAGTTACTAGGCATGGAAGGAAACAAAAATGGAAAGACAGCAACCATGAATGACTAAAGTAGGTATAGATATTGAATTTTACAGACCAACTTCAAAGCAAAGAATTCACTGTGGTAATGTATAGGGTGGAAGAATTACAAAAAATGTGATCAAAGGTAAAATGAATGCAAAAATTCCAGCAGGCATGCAAACAAAACATGGTGTGGAGCTGAAATAAATTAACTGAAATTTAAAACCTCATAGATGTATTCAAGAATTTTGAAATGATAGAAAAGAATCTGTGCTTGAAGATCTGTGGAAATGAGGAAAATGGAAGAAAAGTGAATAGACCATAAAAGATCTATAAAACAATATTAAGTACTCCACTGTGGCTCTAATTGGGTCCTAGAAAGGGAAGATGACAATGAAAAAAAATGTGAAGAAATAATACCCCTAGACTTCTCAAATTTGGTAGAAAATATAATTTATAGATTCATTGGAAAAAAAGCACATCATAACCAAATTGCTGAAACCAAAGATGAGGAAATTTTGAAAGTAGATAAAGAAAAATGACACATTACCTAAAAGGAGTCAGTGTTATGCTTGTTTTTGTTGTTGTTTTTTGGTTGTTTTTTTGTTTTGTTTTGTTTTGGGGTTTTTTGGTACTGGGAATCAAACTAGAGTCCTTGTGCTTGCAAGGCAGGTGGCAGAATCACTGAGTTAAATCCCCGGCCCCAGGAATCAGTGTTACAAATATGACCAACTTCTTGTCAGAAACTGTGGAGAACAGAAGACACCAGGAACGGTATAGTCAAATTTTGAATAAAAACAAGACAGAACCCTGTCGACCAAGAATTCTAGATCCAAAAACTTTTTCCATAATGAAGGAAGAAGACATTTTAAACTGAATTTGTCACCAGTAGACTTAAACTAAAAGTTGTTTTTAGGCTAAAGGGAAATGACCCCAGTCAGTAACCCACGTCTATAGGAAGAGATGAAGGACACTGGAAATGGTAAATATGTGATTAAATTAAAAGATCATGCTATCATGCACAAGGTCCTGTGTTCAATCCCTAGTCCCTAGTACCACAAAAAGGGAGGAGGAATTTTTTTCTTCTCTCATTTCTATAAGAGACATGATTTTAAAGCAAATACTGTAGTTCTGAATTTATAATGTAAATATAGAGATATTTGATAACAGTATACTACAATGGGGAGAGTGGATGGAAATTTATTATTGTAAGGCATTTTACCTGTTTAGAAGAGACATTATTTTTTCCTCTGTCACGCCCAGGAGACACACTTCGAATACATAGTTAGGTTGAAAGTAAAAGGGCACCGCACCTGCCTGGCAAGTGCAAGGTCCTGAGTTCGATTCCCAGTATGGGGGAGGGGCAGAGGAAAAAGGATGGAAAGAGGTATACCATGCAAACAGTAAGCAAAAGAAAGCTAAAGTGGCTATATTAATATCAAATAAAGTTCAAGGCAAGGAATATTACTAGAGATAAAGAAGGACATTTTATAATGGTAAAAGGGACAGTACCTCAAGGAGATATAAATATCTCCAGGGCCGGGGATTTAGTTCAGTGGTTCTGGCACCTGCTTCACAAGTGTAAGGACCCGAGTTTGATCCCTGGTACCAAAATTTTTTTTTAGTTTAAAAAATAAATATCTCCCCATGTAAAGGTACATGATCCCAACAATGAATGTAACTGTACTGTATCCATAAAATGTACCAATAAACTCAATAAAATTTAAAAAAATAAATAAATATCTCCAATGTGTATGATCTAATAACAGAGCTTCAAATCTGACATAAAAACTGATATAAAGGGAGAAGGAGACAAATCTATAATCATGATTAGAGATTTTTAGCATTCAGTTTGATAAAATAGGTAAGGATATAAAAGATCTCAACAGCACTATAATCAACCTCAATGTCATTTGTAAATCACTTCATAGAACACATTTCATTTTTACAAGTATGTGAAGCAATAACCAAGATGTTAACAATATGCTAGTAACCAAGATGTTAACAATATAAATAGTTCCACTTACCATATCATTCAAATACATGAAGTAATTAGCAATAAATTTAACAGAGTGGTGGTGCACGCCTGTGATCCCAGCACTTGGGAAGCTGAGGCAGAAGGATCGCTGTGAGTTCGAGACCAGTCTGGGCTACATAGTGAGTTCCAGGTCAATCTCAACCACATAGAGAGACCCTGTCTCAGAAAACCAAAATGAATAAATAAATTTAAAGAAGGTGTACAAAAACCTACATATTGAAAACTACAAATGAGAAAAAAGACCAAAATAGGCCTCATGGATTGAAAAATCTCAGTATCACTAAAATAGTTTTCTACAAATTAATCTATAGATTAGTACAATCTATCAAAATTTCTGCTGTATTTTTAAATTGGCATGCAGGTTCTAAAATGTATATAGAATAGGCAAAAAAAAAAAGAATAAATATTTTGTTATTTATTTATTTGTGTATTGGTTCTTTGAGACAAGGTTTCACTATGTCGTTCAGGCTGGCCTTGAACTCACTGTGTAGCCCCGGCTGGCCTCAAATTCAGTGATTCTCCTGCCTCAGCCTCCTGAGTGTTGAGACTACAGGCATGTATCATCAGACCTGAACTATATGGTGAGACCCTGTCTCAAACAAAACAAAATAAACAGTGCTCACCTCAGCAGCATATATACTAAAATTGGAATGATACAGAGATTAGCATGGCCCCTGTGCAAGGATGACATGCAAATTTGTGAAGCTTTCCTTATTTTTTTTTAAATGGGTGTGCAAATATCATTGTAATATGGTGTCTTTAATTTTTGGGAGAATATCTAGAAGAGGAATAGCTGGGTCAAATGGAATTTGTAGTTTTAGTTTTTTGCAGAATCTTCATACTGATTTCCATAGTAGTTGTACTAATTTACATTCCCAACAACAATGTGGAAGGGTTCCCTTTTCTTGAAACTTTGCCAGCTTTTATTATTATTGGATTTCTTGATGATGGCCATTCTTTTGGAAGTAAGATAGAATCTCAGTGTTGGGTTTTTTTGGTTTTTGTTTTTTTATACTGAGGATCAAACTCGGGCCCTTGCGCTTGTGAGGCAGGCGGCAAAACAATTGAGCCAAATCCCTGGGCCCTCAGTGTTGTTTTAATTCACACTTTTCTAATGGCCAGCAATGTTGAGCATTTCTTCCTGTACAGTGGTACCACTGTATATATTAAGCATTTGTAGGACTGGGGATTTGGCTCAGTGGTTCTGCTGCCTGCCTCACAAGCACAAGGACCTGAGTTTGATCCCCAGTACCAAAAAAAAAAAAAGGCAAACAAAAAAAATTAAGCATTTGTAATTCTTCTGTAAAGTTTCTATTCATGTAATTTGCCCAATTTCTTGATTGGGTCTTTTATTTTAGGAGGTCTAGCTTTTTTAGTTCTTCATATATTCTAGATATTAGTTCTCTGTGGAATAACTGGAAAAAATTGTCCCCACTCTGTATGTTTTCTTTTCACTCTGTTGGTAGTTTCTTTTGCTGTGCAGAAGCTTTTTTATTTAATATGATCCCATTTGTTGATTCTCAGTACTATATCCTGTGCAGTCAAGATTCTGTTCAGAAAGTCTTTGCTTATGCCTTTGACTTAGAGAGTTTTACTTATTTTTATCTTCCAGCAGTTATGTTATAACATTTAACTCTTTGATCCATTTTGATTTTAGTTTAGTACATGGTAAGAGATAGGGTCTAGATTCAATCTTCTACATGTGGATAGCCTGTTTTCCCAACAGTATTTATTAAAGAGGCTATCGTTTTCTAGTATATGTTTTTAGGCCCTTTGTCAAAGATCAAACAATTGCTTGGGTTTGTTTCTGCATCCTCTGTCTGTTCCATTGATCCTTATATCTGTTTTTGTGCCAGTAAGTTGCTGTTTTTATCACTGTAGCTTAGAAATGTAACTTTAAGTCCAGAATTGTGAGCCTCCTGCTTTGCTCTTCTTACCCAGGATTGCTTTTGTTGTTCTCTGTCTCTTCATTCTCCAGTTCTATGAAGAATACTGATGGTATTTTGTTGGGATTGCATTAAATCTGTATATCAGTTTTAGAAATATGGCCATTTTGACTATATTGGTTTTGCCTATCCAGCAAGGCAGTTTCTCTTAAAGTTAAACATGCAACTTGCAGAAGGACTGAGTAATTCCATTCCTAGGTATTTGACTGGAAAAAACCCAAGTGACTGATCATCAGCAGATGAATGGATAAATAAATTTTGATATGCCAGTCAGTGAACAATTAATTAAAAGGAATATTGGTATACACTACAACATAAATCAACCACAAAAACATGCTATGTGAAAGAAGCCAGACCCAAAGGTGTACATTTTATATGATGCTACCTATATAAAGTCAGAAAGATACAAACCAATATATAGTGATAAGAGAACAAATCAGTTGCCTGGGGCTTGAAGTTGGGAATACTCATTGCACAAATAATTAATTTTAGGGATGATGGAAATATCCTGTATCTTGATTATAGGAATGGTTACACTGGTTTTATAGTATGCATACTTTATGTTTATTGGATATAAATTGTTCTCCCTTGATAAAGTTGATTTTTTTAAAAAAACCTTTCCACTGGGTGGGGGATTTAGCTCAGAGACACAGCACCTGCCTGGCAAGCACAAGTTCCTGCTTTTGATCCCTGATCCCTGGTACCAAAAAAAAAAAAAAAAAAATCTTTCCACTATTTAAAGAAGGCGATTGTCTGCATTCACTAGATCAGTATGGTGAACCTTTTAGAACTTTAAATGCTGCAGTCACCTGCTGCACCCATGCCATAGGTTTACCACCACTGCACTAGATGATTATTAATTAGATTGTTCTCTTCGTTTTGTTGCTTGTTTTTCCAGATCAACACAGTAAAACTTAAATTTAATAATTGTAATTGTAGTGTGAACATTAATATATATATGTGATAGTTAATTTTGATTGTCAGCTTGATTGGATTGTCAGCCTGAGATATCAGTAAAGCTCAATTCTGGGAGTGTTTGTGAGGGTGTTTCCAGAGAAGACTGGCATGTAGAACAATACTGCTTTGTGTTTTGGTTTTTGAGACAGAGCCTTATTATGTAGTTTAGGTTGCCTCTGAACTCACTGTAGCCTGGCTGGCCTCTCCTGCCTTAGCCTTCTGAGTGCTGGAATTACAGGTGTGTGCTACTATGCCCAGCTTATTCTCTTTTTCATAACCTCTTATTTCATTGAGTTATCAGTCTCATTTTTGTGGTCATGTTCTATGAAGAATGTTCCCATCCCAAGTTCTGGTGATCTTGCTTTATGTGACAGTTTTGCTTCCTTTCAGGATCTCAGAATGGTGTATATTACCCCTTTATGACCAATGGCAGATAAGCAAAAGTCTTTCGGGAAGAGCTTTTAGAAAGATAGAGAAATGCGATGGGTTGTGTTTGCTGCTTCCCTAACATTACAAAAAATGACAGGAAAGGAATTTTCTTTTAAAGGGCTAAATCTCTAAAGATTAAAAGAATGAGAGGAGATTGCAGTGGCTAGAATTTTACCTACCAAATTTTTGGAAGCTGAAATATAAGTACAATTTTCTTTGACCAAATGCATGCAATAGAGGAAACTATTTGAAAGCAAGCTATTTCTTTTTTTTTTTTTTCCTCTCATTGAGTTTATTGGTACATTTTAGGTATACAGTACAGTTACATTCATCATTAGGATCTTGTACCTTTACATGACAGGTCTTGGTTCTTATTTTTTCCCTTTGTCCCTGCCCTCCCTTCACCCAGCAAGCTATTTCTTAATCACAAGTAGGCTATGTTCTGGGATACATTTTAGATTCCTTTGAATAAATGGAGTTTTGTTTTGTTTTGTTTTTTGAGGTTTTTTTACACTGGGAATCAAACTTGGGAAACTTATGCTTATGAGGCTTTAGATACCTTTGAATGTGGGGCTAAAGCAAAAACATCTGAAATGTGGAGGAGTTAGCGCCCCAGATCCCTTCATCCCACCCTTTCAGGTTACTATCCTTCCCCTATTCCTGCCAAAAATGGGAAGTTTCACATCTGTAAAAATTAAAAGGAGGAGCCAAGCATGGTGGTGCATGTCTGTACTCCTATCGCTTAGGAGGCTGAGGCAGGAGGATTGCTCAAAGTTCAAGGCCACCCTGGGTTCCATAGTTGGTTAAAGGCCAGCCTTAACTACATAGGGAAGTCCTATCTCCATCAAAAAGAGGAGAAAGTGTGTATATGAAAATCTGGGCAAGAGGCCCTGTTACACCTGAGGGTGGGGAATAGATTTCTTACCCAAAAATTGTGAGACTAAGTGCAAGTCTATATATTCAACAAAGAGAGCTTTCCAAAAACTTTCCCATTTTGGCATCCACAGTCCTGGCTTGTTTGGCTTATTATCATGTCACCACTTCTGTCCCCCATGACACTGGAGGCATCTTGGAGGAACTGACCCTTCATTCCTTGAACATTAGTTACAAGGCCCCCAGCCAAAAGAGCAAAACATTCTTCTCTGGGGAAATTGACCAGCCTGTGGGAAAATCTGTGATATTTCTAGTTTCCCTATCCAGTTGCATTCTGGTACAGCTCAGTATTAAACAAACTGCTCATATGCACAATTCTAGTTAGCTCATTAATACCTTGTATTTTGCATATGAGCAGATGTTTGAAGATCTCCAGACATTTGAAGAAAGACTGTGCTTTGGAAAACAGATTGCTCACAGGGGTAAGATTTTTAGGAAATCTGGGAAATAAGAGCAGTATGCTGCAGAAAGAAACTAGTCAGGAATGTACTTGAAAATTGAAAGCATTCCTAAGTGAAGATTGCCATAAAGAAGTTGGGAGTGCTGGGATTTAGCTCTGGTTCTGCTGCCTGCTTTGCAAGCACAAGGTCCCGAGTTCGATCCCTGGTATCAAAAGAAACAAACTAACAAAGAAGTTGGGAGATAAAATTGAAGAAATCTGGAAAATAAAACAAAGGGACAAATAAGAAAGAAGAAATTAAAAAGTTAAAGGCTATCTATGAGGTCCAGTATCTGACTAATTGGAAAGAGAAGCTGAGGGTAAAACATTATTAAAGAAACAAGAATGAGATACTTTCCCAATAGTTAAAAGTTCTCAGATAGGGTCTATCTAATATCCACAATGGCAAAAAAAGTGAGTAAAAAGGAATCACAACAAAGTACATTATTATGAAATATTAGCACAGTGGTAACAGATTTTTAAAGCATCCAGAGAAAGAAGTCACAAAAAAAGGATCTAAAATAAGTGACGTTAGGCTGTTTAACAATAGCACTGGAATCTAAAAGATGTAGATTAAGCCTTCTTTTCTAAGCTATAATTCTATACCCAGCCAAACTGTCAAATCAAGTGTGAAAGTAAAAATGTTTTCAGAAATGTAAAGTCTCAAACATTTACCTGAAATCTACCTTTTCTTAGAATACCTAGAGGATGTGACCTTCTAAAACTAAAGTGAGAAGACCTGGAGTCCAGCAAACAAGGGATTCAAACCAGAATGCAAAGCAATGTCTAAGGTATTGGAAGGAAAAAATGACAACATACAGTTGGCCCAGGCCAGATTGGAACTAATGACCCTGGGCTCCAGAAAAGATGTCTTCTAGGAAAAATTTGAACTCAGAGACTGTATCATAAAATATATTGCATTGAAGGAATTTTACAGTCCTGTTGAAATTTTTTTAAAAAGAAAAAGACAATCTCCAAAAAAATTTTAAAGTTATATGAGGAAAGAAATAGGCATACCACATGACTAAATAGGATAGTATGTAAGTAGTCATAATTATGTACTAAATATCAATTTAATAAAATATTGCCATTTAACAAATGGGAGTGTGAAGGAAGTTGGTATGTATGTCTCTTGGTGGAGTTGGAGAGGTAAACCTTAATTTTATGGGGAAAGTTCTCAGTGAATAATGTCTAAAGTTGAAAAACTTAGATATAAACTTTGTTTATATCTATAGGCTATGTGTTATTTAGGTTATTTAGAATATGAAGATAAATACCTGGAGGATTGAAAAGGGTTATCTCTAAGTCTTAGTTATGTTTCTAGTCACTGAGACACAATATCTTAACGTGCACAACTTAAGGGGGTAGTGGTTTATTTTGGCTCACAGTTAAAATCCATGGTCAACCTGCTCCAGGTCAGAGACAGCTTGACAGAGGGGCATAGTTGAAGAAAGCTGCTCCCAGCGGGGCCAGGAAGCAGAGACAGAAGGAAGGAACTAGGAGGGAGATACACTTTTGGGTCTCACTCCTATTGACCTGCCTCTTTTTTTTTTTTTTCTTAAATTATTTTATTGGTACATTTTAGGTATACAGTACATTTACATTTATCATTGGGAACTTGTACCTTTACATGATGTATCTTGGTTCTTAATTTTTAACCATTCTCCTGTCCTCCCTCCCAACCCAACAGTTTATAAAAACTATTTCCATTTTTTCCTTTTCTCATATTTTTCCCTCCCCCCCCCACTTCCCCTATCCCTTTGGATCTTTCTTCCTATTTCATGTTATCAATTATTTATTTTAATCCTTATTTACACTTTCAGTTTCTCACACCAGAAAAACTATTCGGTATTTACATATGTGTCCTATTTATTTCACTTAAGACTGTGGCCTCAGTGTGCATCCATTTAGCTATAAATGTCTCTAGTTTGACCCACCTCTTTTGACCAGACCTCTTCTTCTACCATCATAGTTAGATATAGTGCCCCCATGACTCAGTCACCTTTCAAAAGCCCCACCTTTGAGCACATAAGGCTTTGAGGTGGAAATCTAGGTATAAATGATAACATCTTGCCAAGCGCAGAAGGATGGAAAAGAAAATCATTTGTGGATTAAGTCTTTCAATACCATTTGGTCTTTCAAGTATAGTGGTGCTTTCTTATCCATCATTTCCCTTATTACTTTTAGTCAACCACAATTAGGAAACATTAAATAGAAAATTCCAGAAATAAACAGTTCATAGTTTTTAAATTACATGCTGTTCTGTGTAGTCACACTGTCCTGCTCCACCCTGTCCACAATGTGAATCCTCTGTCTGGCATATCCACACTGTATACACTGCCCATCTGTTATTCGCATAATAGCTGCCCTAGCTGTCAGACTAGCTGTGATGGTATCTCAGTGTTTGTACTCAAGTAATCCTTACTTAGTAATGGCTCCAAATGGAAGAATAGTGATGCTGGGACTTTGGATACATCAAAGAAAAGCTTTATAGTGCTCCCTTTAAAAGGTACAGTTATTTTGAGAGAAAGACAATATGTGTATACTTTTATTATAATTGCTTGATCTTATTTTCATTGTTATTAACCTCTTAACCTAGTTTATAAATTAAACTTCAGATTAGGAATGCATATATAATAAAATCATAGTATAGTATTTATTTAGGTCTGTGAATCCACAGTTGCAAGCATCCCTTAGAGTTCTTGGAACATAACCTATGAATTAAAGGGAACTACTGCAATATATACTTTTTTATACAAATAAAAATTACTTATTTTTTGGTACCAGGGATCGAACTCAGGATCTTGCACTGTGCAAGGCAGGCAGTGGCACCACTGAGCTAAATCCCCGGCGCAAAAATTACATTTAAAAAAAACCTTGGAGGTGACCAGGGGTGGTGGCACACACCTATAATCCCAACATTGGGAGACTGAGGCAAGAGAATTAAAGTTTGAGGCCCACCTGAGAAATTTAGCAAATTGTGTCTCAAGTTTTAAAATATTTTTAAAGGGCTAATGTAGCTCAATGGTAGCATGCTTGCCTAGCATGTGCAGACCTCTGGATTCAATCCTCGGTACTTCAAAATAAAAATAAAAATAAAAGACCTTAGGAATAGAGTACTTATTTTTTGCTCCTGTCTGTTGGTATGTGATGGCTATTGAGGATATTGTGACAGGAGCTGTGACAGCCTTAATATGACTATGAGTAGAGTGTGCCAGTATTACAGATAACGAAGGACTTAACTATTTCTCTATATTTTCTTCTTTTCTCTTTTTTTTTAAAATTTTCTCTTTCTTGTAATAGGAGTTGGATCCAGGGCCTCATGCATGCTAGGTGAGCACTCTACTATTGAGCTGCATCCTCAGTCCTTTTTATTTTTTATTTTGGGACAGGGTTACAAAACAAAATTAACCTGTCCACAGTCTAGGTAGGAGGGATGCTTATTGCTGTTGAGGTAGTCATTTCTTCTAAGCCATTTCAGTGATTAGAACCAAGGGTTGTTTTTCTTCTTCTTCTTCTTCTTCTTCTTCTCCTCTTCCTCCTCCTAGCATTATTATTTTCTTTATGCTACACTACATATGACATTTAAAAAATAATACTATGTGTAAACTAGACATGGTGGTACATGTCTGTAATCCCAGCACTCAGGAGGCTGAGCTAGGAGGATCATTGTGAGTTCAAGGCCAACCTGAACTACATAGTGAAATCCTATCTCAAAAAAAAAAAAAAAAAGTAAAAAGAAAAAGGTAGGATGGGGGGATTGCGGATATAGCTCAGTGTGAAGGTCCTGGGATAAATCCTCAGTACTGCAAAAAACAAATACCATGGGTAGGTAAGCATGGTGGCATGTGCTTCTAATTGCTGAGGCAGGAAGATCACAAGTTCAAACCCTGCCTGAGCAATTTAGTGAGATCCTGTCTCAAAATTTTTAAAAACAGCCAAGGATATAGCTTAGTGAGAGATCCTAGGGTCAATCCCTAATACTAACAATATGATTACTTAGAGTACAGGTTAGGCTATCTTTGCAGTTCCTTTTGATCTTACAATATATCCCATTTGGAATAAAACTACCACATTCAGAGGCCAGGTGTGGTAGTACACATTTATAATTCTAGCACTCTGGCAAGGCTGAGGCAGAATGATCTCAAGTTTGAGCCTAGCTTCAGCAACTTAGTGAGTTAGTGAGACCTTATCTCAAGATTTAAAAAAAGATCTGAGTATGCAGCTCAGTACAGAGACCCCTGATTCAATCCCCTGTATGTCAAAGAAACAACAAAGAAGACTACCATGCTGAAGACCAGTCAAGAAAACCACACACACACACACACACACACACACACACACACACACACACACAAAATCTAGGGAGGAGCTGTGCCCCTGGGACAAGATCATACCTTTTTTTAAACCGCATTTGTTGATTTGTGATCTGTTGACTTTCTCATGTGAAAGGTGAAAATTTAATGCACAAATCTATGATTTTTTTCTTCCCCTTCTCATATTTTCACAGAATTTTTTTGTTGTCATTAGTGGGGTTTTTTGGTTTTGTTTTTTGGTGAGGGGTTGATACTGGGGATTGAACTCAGGACCTTGTGCTTGTGAGGCAGGCACGGTGCCACTGAGGTACATCCCTGGCCCCTGTTGTTGGTAATTTTTGAAACTTTAATGTTTTAAAGTTCCATTTCTGGGTCCACTGATTCCATTACCTGTTGTTTTTTTCTTCCCTGCGGAAAGTTGAAAAATGGTATGTAATATTTGTTTATCATATATAACTATTTTGGCAATAACCTTACAAATCTAAGTACTTCTAGTACTAAAACTACATTTTCTTCATTCAAAGGAGAATGCTCCTAGAGTAAAGGTCAAATGACTTCTTTATTTCATAAATGTAATCAGTTACTTTGAGTCATGTCATATTTTACTTTGCCTCATATTTGGGTCATTTATTTTTTGGCTTTTTGTTTTTTATCCGCAGAATTTTTAACTGCTTTTTTTTTCTTACTGGTGGAAGAATAATAGATCCTTTTGATATTCTCAGCTTTTAAACCTTTCATCTTTGGCTCCCCTTTTTTCCCAGAAGTTTCTTTGCAGGTATTTCCTCCTTCCTCCTCATCTGGACCATTTGGTGTGTTAGTCTGCCAAGACAGCTGTAACTGTGGTGTTTAAAACTCCCATGCCTATGCATTTCCCAGCCCTCATCCCTACTCCATTCTGGTGACCACTGTTTGTTAATTATCTTTCCATAGTTACTTTTTGCATACCCTGCCAAACAAATACAAACTCCTCTTTTCCTCTTGCCTTCACATAAGTACATGCATGTAGTATTCTATAACCTTTTCATTTAACAATTTATTTTAGAGATCTTGTCATATCAATACAAAGAGCTTTCTCATCTGTTTATAGAGCTGTATAATTAGCCATCATTGAGGGCTATTTTAGTTTTCCAATGTACTGCTATTACAGGCAGTGTAGACTTGCAGATGTGGTAGTCCAAGAGTATATGCATATGCTAGGTGGATAGAAATTACCAGATTGCTCTCTATCAAGGTGTGCCAACTTCCATTACCACTCACACTTTACAGGTATGTTTCCACAACATTGCTGAAACTGTACAGGTTTTGCTCTTTTTTTGAGGAGTGGGGTGCTAACCTGATAATTGAAGGACGGCAGTTAATGTTGATGAGTCCACTCTTGTGAGATCAGTGTGGAAGATTATCCGAGTTTCACAAAAAGAATGAAACAAGATGCAAGGAAATTCTAACAGATTAAGGAATTAATTACAGGACCTAATTAAGAAAAGACTTGGCTATGTGGCCAACTCATCCAGTGACAAAGGGAGAAAATATTCTATATTTGTGATACTGTTTAAAAATGGGTAATTTAGTGCCCTTTAATCTGGGCTATCTCCAATTAAGAAATCTGTTAGATGAAAACACTTGGTCTTTTATGTGTGGTGGACTGAGCAGATTTTTAAAAAATTTCTTTACTATATTTTCATTGAGTAGTTTAATTAAATAAACCACACATTTACTGTTTTCTTTCAAATCACTCTGCTGGAAATGGGAGGAATTCAACTAAGAGGAAGACATAGTCTCTGTCCTTCAGTATATGAGGTATGGAAAGACTTAAGGAAGAACTGAATGATTACCTTCAGAGGTAGTAGTAGTGTGGGCCTCAGTGAAGGGACAAAGCTTGGCTTGTGGAGAAGAATCAGGAGAGAAGATGGGCTGGGGTACCTAAAATAATAGATAGGTTTATTGGCACAGAGAGCTAGAGGCAAGGAAGGTGTTCTAATTATCTTTACCTGGTTTATCTAGTTGTAATTGTCTTTTTTTTTTTTTTGGCACCGGGGATCGAACTTGGGACCTTGTGCTTGCAAGGCAGGTGGCAGAAAACAACCACTGATTAAATTGCCAGCCCTATGTAATTATCTTTTTATCTTAGGCTGTGAACCGTGTACTTTCTTGGCATTGGCACACTCTAGCGGAGGGTCAGACTAGTGTTATCACAGGTATTTAAAACATTCATATCTGATCAAGGCAGTCCAACATAGTTAAAAACACGGACCCATTACATTGTATACCTTAAATGTATCGATCAAATTAATTAAAAAAGGCAGACCCACTGCCTTGGCTGCCACCCATTAGCTGCAAGAGTTTGGGCAAACTTGAACTTCTCTGTGTCTCTGTTTTCTCCTCCATAAAATGAGAAGTACAGTTATTTTGAGGGTTAAATTAGTGTATGTAAGTCACATTTTGCAATTTCTGGTTCATACTGTCGTGTGTTTGCCACTATTACTGTGTTGCACCCCACAAACATACTTTTTTCTATTTAAAGAAATGTTTTTCTCTGACTATAAAATTAATACATGCACTGGACATGGTGGCACACACCTATAATTCTAGCTATGCAAGAGGATAATAAGTCTGGGCAGCTTAGTGAGATGTTGTCTCAAAATTTTAAGTTTTTAAAAAAGACGGGGAATGTACCTCAGTTCAGAGGCCCCAGGTTCAATCCCCAATACTTAAATAAATAAGTAAATAAATACATAAAATAATGTATAACCATTACTGGAAATGTGAGCTATACAGAAAAGCATTTCTCACCTCTAACAGCACAATCTTAGCACATTATCTCTGCTGCAGTCTTGTTTACATAGTAGTAACTAAGTACATGGACTTGGGAGCCCACTTATTTCTGTCCTTGTCTCAATCTGCACATCTGTAAGAAGCATGTAATAGTGCCCCTTACAGACTAAGGAGAAAATATGGTGAAATGTCACACATCTAGAAGAGTGTAAGGCAGAGTTAAGTGAAGCTCTTGGTACTCTTCTGCCTCTGTGTGTATGTCCAACAAAGAAAGATACTCCATTAGACTCAAAACAGAGGATACAAATAGATTGAACTAGCAAGAGGTACAGGTAGTCAAGAAATGCTCCAAGGGATAAGCACAGATGTATAGACATGCACATGGACTGGCAAAGAAACAGACCGGAGGATCAATGGAATAGATTAGAAGATGCAGAAACAGCACCAGATGTACTCAGCTACCTCATCTTTGACAAAGGAGCCAACCATCCTCACTGGAGGAAAGATAGCCTCTTTAATAAATGGTATTGGAAAAATTGGCTTTCACCTTGCCAAAGATTAAAACTAGATCCCTATCTTTCACTATGCACTAAACTAAAATCCAAGTGGATTAAAGATCTAAATATCAAAACAGAAACACTAAACTAAGGCAGGAGAATCATAAATTTGAGCTCAGCCTAGACAACTTTAGTCAGTTAGTGAGTGAGACCTTGTCACAAAACAAAACAAAACAAAACAAAGCTGGAGATATACCTGGGTGTGAAAGCACTAGGTTCAATCCCCAGTGCCACAGAGAAAAAATAAAGGAGGAGAGACTCAGGGGAGAGGGCTGTGTGAACTAGAGGCACGGATTGGAGTGATAATGAGCAGAGAACAACAATGAGGGTAAGCAACCCCAGAAGGTGGAAGAGGTAGGAAGGACCCTCCTCCTCTAAGCCTGCAGAGGAAGCACTGCTTTACTGACACATTGATTTGGATTTCAGAGAAATGACCAAAGCATGATGCTTTATACATCTTGTATAAATAACAGTTAAAACAAAAAAAGACAATAAATGGCTATCAAGGGTAAACAAAAAAAAAGACAATAAATGGCTATCAAGGGTAGGGCAGTTAATTCTAGGGATGTCATTATGAGATATATTGGAAGGCAGCTAGTGGAAGAGGGAGTCCTTGCAGCCCCAATTATCATTCTCTGATGATTAAAGCCTATTTTCTGGTCTTGAAGGACATACTTCCTGAAAGAATCCTTATGACTTGCCACGTGTGTGGAAACACAGGCCAAATAGCCCTTAAAAGTTAGCTTTTCAAATGATTTCAATTATACCAGTTTGTCATATTTTGAGATGGCAACTCCTTAGCCTCCCTCAAGACATTCTCATTTGAGGCCCCCGTAGGAGCTGGGTGTGGTGCTGCACACCTGTAACCCCAGCACTCAGAAGGCTGAGGCAGGAATATCAACACAAATTCGAATCCAGCTTGGGCTACATAGTGAGCTCAAAGCCAGGCTGAACTGCATACATAGTGAGACTCTGTTTCAAAAAACAAACCAAAAAACAAAAACAAGAAACTCCAATGGTAGAATAATGGCACTTCCTCTTCTCTCCCTAAAGCCTTTTATCAGGAATGTCAAGGATTGTTCACTTCCTTCAAAGAACTACAAGAAAAGATGATCTTGTCTTGGGGTAGGATGAATAGGTAGATGAGAGAAAGTTGGATTTGTCTTTGGACAGAAAACCAGCTGGTTATTCAAAATATACATTATAATTATACATTTAAAACATGTACCATTTAAAGGTAAACTGTCAAATTATTTCAGCCCTCAGTATTACCTACTTGTTAAAATGTTAATTCTTAGCAGAGAAAAAACACCTTGAAATCATATTCCATTTTTTTGCTTTGTTTAAACATAGAATTTTTCAATAGCTGAACATTTGTAGGAAGAGAATAAAAGAGAAGGCAAGCAAAAAAAAAGGAAACAGAACTGAAATAACAGCATGGTGCTTTCCTTTAGGCTAGCTCTTCAATTCCTGTGAAGTGGTAATGTCTGGATGCCAGTGATGTCTCCAGAATTGGAAAACAGGGAAGATCTTTGTATTTAGTCTTGTGCTATTGCTGTGTTTCCTTTGCACTTCACAGAATTGAAGATTGTTTTGCTTGTAATTCAGTTGATCATTCAATTCTCATTGCAGAAAAAATACAAATCAATTCCTCACCTATACAGTTTCAGAAATAACTCCACTGTAACGTCTGGGGAGGGTTGTATGCCATACCACACTGTGTCACATCTGTGATATCCAGAGGTGAACAGCCAGCCACTGCTCTGGCTCATCATGCCACCGTTGTGCTGGAACATGCAGCTCCCACCGATCTTAAACCCAGCTTCTGTAAAGAACTATAGAGAAGCAGCTTAAAGTAAAAGAAGACAATTTATTTGACAGTGGGGAAAGAGGAAAAGAGATGACTGTGGAGGTGTAGGGAGAATTTGAAAGTGAATAGCTCCAGGATCACATATCTGTAGCTCTTTTTATTGAGATCTTAGTCTCACGTAAGCTCTTGGAATCTGATTGGCTTCCTGGCTTGTTTTTCTTCCTGCCAAATGACCTTTCTCTGTCCTTTGGTGGAGGGTAAGAATGAGTGGGGGCTTATGGGCTGGTAGTTTAGGCTATACCACCTAGGAATTTCCCAGTCTTTAGTTCTTTTCTTTGTCTTCCTAATTGGTTATGTTTAGCTGTCTTTGTGTTTTTAATTCCTCTTAAGTCTAGCTGCCTTTGCTGTTGTTGGAATATGGCTGTAGAGGTCAAAACTTCCTTCTTAATTTTTAATAAAGCTCAATGAGGCCTTTATCCTGTCTTTTCCTACCTACAGTGACCCATGTACCTACAGCATGATCCTGGGATATGGCTTCCATTTTTGTTTGTTTTTGAGGTAGAGTCTCGCTAAGTTTCCCAGGCTGGCAAATAGCTACCTTATAGGCATGTGCCAATGTGCCTAGAAGCCAGAGCTACTTTGTGAGTGAGTGGCGGGGGTATTACAGTACTGGGAACTAGATGCTGGGCCTAGTGATATAGGGAAATAATATCACTTTCAGCCTGCCAGATGTCGGATATGCTGAGTTTTTGTTCCCCAAAATTGAATGAATTCTAAGGAACACTGGAAATTAAGAGTAGGAAAACTTTATTGAGAGAGATAGCTTCTGAGAGACAGGAGGGGACCCAAAAGTGGGTTGCCAAGGAGCCCACTTTACAGAGGAAGTTTCATAGAGCAAAATCACAAGGTGGGTACAATGTGAATCAAAACTATAATCAACTAGTAAGATTGATCCATTGGAAAAGCAGGTCACATGGCAACTGTACATGGAAAGAACAAAGACCTGTTTAGGAAAAGTTGAAATCAGGAGGTCCTGGTCACTCACCTGGGTGACTGATGTCTTGTTGTGCCCAGATCATGATATCCCCAAAGACCACAAAGGAGTCAAGCCTGATGCAATTACATGAGGAATTTGTTGCAAGCTCGAGCCTGGATGCTCAAACCTCACCAACATAGCGGATTCGTACCGAGAGCCCCGAACCCGGTTTCAAACAGGCTTTTTATTGGCAAAGAAGCAGATCTAGGGGCTTTCTAGATGGGTCAGTGCCTGATTGGTTAGCATTTTGAAAATGCAGGCAGGGGACAAAGGTCTGCTGACTTAAGTCGGTGGTCAGCAGTCACATACTCGGCAGTCACACATTGATAATTAACAGATACCTATAGGATGGTTCAAAGGCCACCAAGACATTCAGGATGAGCAAACAGTTTGACAATTAACTTGGGGTCTCCATGTCTAGAACCACTAACTTACATGTTAATCAGGATCCGGACTTCAAACAGTACAAGATTGCCTTACATTCCTAAGCCAGGGTTAGAACAAACGTCCGAGCTATGGCTACAATGGGAGGGGGTTAGAACACTGTCTCCTAGGCCCTTTGTCATTTAGCATGGGCTTGTAATTTGGTCAAAAGGGCGCTTTGGGGTTTTTCTAGTAACTGGGAGGTGACCTGATCACAGAATGGAGTAACTTTTTCAAAATGGAGTTAGTTTGGGCTTTACATTCCCCCCTTCTCAAGAGCCTTAAGGGACCCAATCATGGGAACAAGGGCGTTGTCCTCATTAGACTACATCCTGAGTGGGGGCGACATGGAACTCTTTATTTCTTGGGTCCCCGTAGATTAATCCTGTGGCTATGATGCCAATTCTAATTCTGCTGGGCCTCGAGTTCAGTCTCAACCTTCTGTCCCAAGGCCAGAATCTTGGGGGCACGGAGGGCTGCCTCTCTGGCAGCTTGATCTGCCATGTTGTCTCTAGCTGTGGGCGTATCGCCTTTTTGATGGCCTGGGCAGTGGATTATGGCAAGTTTCTTAGGTAGCCATAGGGCCTTTAGCAGAGCCAAAATTTCTTTTTTAATTTTTTTATAGTCTTTCCTTCTGTAGTCAATTGCCCCCTTTTCTGGTATATGGCCCCATGGACATGGGCAGTGGCAAAAGCATATCTACTATCCGTATAGACGTTTAGTTCTCTCCCTTTTCCCAAAGTCAAAGCCTGAGTTAAGGCTGTAAGTTCTGCCCTTTGTGCTGAGGTCCCAGCAGAGAGAGGCTCAGCCAAAATTATCTTAGTCTCCAACATCATCGCTGCCCCTGAATACTCGTGTCCATCACACATAGAGCTGTTTCCATCGATCGGTGTATCAAGTCAGCTCTGCATCTGGCCCTGGTTGGTCTCTCAAGTCCGTCCAGATGCCATGTACCTGGGCCAGTATATCTCTGCAATTGTGGAGTGGGGTGTCTATGTCTTGGTCAGGCAGCAGGGAGTGGAGGTTTAAGGCAGCTGGAGGCTGAAAAATAACTTGGGCGGGATTGAGGAGGAGGCCTTGGTAATGAGTCAGCCGGGCATTGGTTAGCCATCAATCTGGGGGCTGTTTTATTATCCCCTCCATTTTAAGAGTTACCCTAGGATCAGGGAGGGGTTCTCAGCCCCATCCCCCCTAGACATTTTTTTTTCTCCCATTGCCAGAATGGGCGCCTTTCTTTGGGGCCTCTTGGAGTGATTCCCTGCCCAATGGCCTTTTTTCTTACAATAGACACGTTGATCTTTATTCAGATGGGGTGGTGTGGCGCTCTCTTACCTTAATCTCCCGCCAGCTCTTTTAATCTCTTCTCTTGTTCCTTGGGTTCTTTTATGGTGGGCGCTACTAAAACTTGCGCTAGCTTGTGGGTCTTGCGATCTTCTGTCATCTCTCTGTTGTTATATATTCTTTCCGCTGTCACCATCAAATCTTGTACACTTTTCTCGTCTAACCTTTCTATTTTCTGGAGTTTCTTTTTAATCTCAGGGGCAGCCTAATTGATAAAAGACATTACTATTGCAGCCCTGGATTCTGGGGCCTCTGGGTCCATGGGAGTATATCTACGGAAGGCCTCCAGGATCCTTTCCAAAAAGGCAGAAGGGCTCTCATCTGGTTCCTGCTGTACACCATCTACTTTAGACAAATTAGTGGGCCTTTTAGCCTCCACTCTGAGACCCCCAATAGAGTCCGGCGGTAAACCCGGAGTCGCTCCTTACCTTCTGCTGTGTTGTAATCCCAGTTTGGCCTAGACAAGGGGAAGGACTGATTAACAAGGTCCAGATTGATGGTAGATTCCCCATTATCCCCAGGAACCAATTTCCTGGACTCCATTAGAATTTTCTCTCTTTCCACTGTAATGGGCTGATGGATAAAAAGCACAGTTTCTAACAGATCAATCAAATCTTTAGGATTATCTGAGACCAATATCGGCTCCAGCGGGTGGCTGTGAAGGCAAAAAGGGTTTTAGCCAATGAGGGGGGTTGCTTATCAAATCTTCCCAAACGACGATGTAAGATGTAAGGGACTTGATCTGAGTGACCCTGCTGGGGATGGAAAATAATCCTTTCAACTTTTTGTACTATTCTCATATCTAATGTTCCCCCCAGGGGCCATCCAATACCAAAGGACGGCCATTCAGAATCACAGAAAGTCTGCAACTTCCCTTTCTTTATTTCCACGGATAGGTCATGCCTTAACCCTTTTAAAATGTTCCACCATGAGCTACAGTGGGGTGGTTTGACTCTGTCTCATTCTGTCCTGTCCGTCCTCATCAACACAACAAAGAACAAAGATACACAAACAGTCACAAAACAACGAAACCAAAACTAAGGCAAATTCCTCATTCCATCCTCAAATGAGACTGAAACTAAGGCAACGCTCTTGCTCTTCATTTGATCCAAGAATGGCACCAGCGCCAAAGTGTGGGAGTGACCCACTTTGCCTTTAAAAAAAAGAAAAGAAAAAGAAAACCTGCGTTCCATCAGCTAATGCCACCAGAGGGGCCTGGAATATCTTCCACTGACCCCGCCCGTGGGGTGTCGTCATCGTTGTTGTGCATCCACCACCACCCTCAGTCTTCTCTTCAGATTCCCTTGCAAGGATTCACAAACAGAAACACTACAACCACGAACAGAGACACTTACTTTCAACCCGGTGATCAACTGTTCTCCTCCAGATTGAGTCCTGAGGTCTTGGGGATCCCGGACAAGCCCCCAAATGTTGTGCCCAGATCATGATATCCCCAAAGACCACCAAGGAGTCAAGTCCGATGCAATTACATGAGGAGTTTATTGCAAGCTCGAACCTGGACTCTCGAACCTCACTGATGTAGCCGATTTGTATCGAAGGCTCCGAACCTGATTTCAAACAGGATTTTTATTGGCAAAGAAGCAGATCTAGGGGCTTTCTAGATGGGTCAGTGCCTGATTGGTTAGCATTTTGAAAATGCAGGCAGGGGACAAAGGTCTGCTGACTTGAGTCGGTGGTCAGCAGTCACATACTCGGCAGTCACACATTGATAATTAACAGATACCTATAGGATGGTTCAAAGGCCACCAAGACATTCAGGATGAGCAAACAGTTTGACAATTAACTTGGGGTCTCCATGTCTAGAACCACTAACTTACATGTTAATCAGGATCCGGACTTCAAACAGTACAAGATTGCCTTACATTCCTAAGCCAGGGTTAGAACAAACGTCCGAGCTATGGCTACAATGGGAGGGGGTTAGAACACTGTCTCCTAGGCCCTTTGTCATTTAGCATGGGCTTGTAATTTGGTCAAAAGGGCGCTTTGGGGTTTTTCTAGTAACTGGGCGGTGACCTGATCACAGAATAGAGTAATTTTTTCAAAATGGAGTCAGTTTGGGCTCTACAGTCTATCTAGGCTTTATTGGACCAGGATAACAATTATAGTATTGTAAGACTTAAATGAGCTAAAGTGACTCTATGCTAATAGGCCAGAGACTGTGCTTCTTCATATGCTAATTACTAACTTGGTTAACAGCGTGTGGGGGGTAAATGGTATGGCAAAAGGTGACCATAGAACATTTCCTGCATAAGATAAGCCGTGTGTTTAGAATCTTGTCCTCTGGTAGTTCTGTGAATGCCCTGACTTTTTGTTTAGAAAAACCCTATAAAAAAGGACCTCAGCCCCTGAGCATTTGCCTCTCTGAGCTACCTGGCTCCGGGAGTGCCATCTGGCCAGACTAAGAAAGGTCTTTTTACCATCTAGCCTGGTGTGTTCCTTCCTGGGTGACTCTCGTTTCTCCATCAAGCTCCCGGAGCCTCACTGAGCTATAGGTCCCAGCATCATGGAGGGCCTTTTGGCTGTTCACAGCTTTTGGAAGTAAGGCCCTGGGTCTTGCTTCCGGAGCCATCGTTGGGCTGTAGGACTCAGCATCGTGGAGGCCTTTCAGCTGTTCACGCTCCGTGGAGTGGAAGTGAGACTTTAGGTCTTACAGTATAATTTTCAATTTATTGCTAATCCCTTGGGGAGGCATGTAGGCCAGGTCATTCCATCTTTATCTTAAGGCCTAGCTGTCAGCAGATGCGCCACCAGCCACTGTAGTAATAATGTGTTCTCATCCTCTGCACTGACTGCCTCAAGGGCCTAGCCCTGTCTGACTGCCTATAATATTTCTACCTAACTTAGCTGTCTATAATACTGGCAGT
>NW_022900939.1:22592097-22596956 GCF_012274545.1 Fukomys damarensis | reverse complement strand
GTGTATATGTATGTATGTATGTATGTATGTATGTATATCATCTTGCTAAGTCTCTTGAGTTGCCTAGGTTGGGCTCAAGTTTGCCTCTTGCCCACCCTCCCAGAATGGTAGGATTACAGGTATACACCATCATGCCTGGCCCAGAACTACTTTTTTAAAACTTTGACTCATTACATTTAGGTTTCCAATTGTTGTAGATAGATGAGTTAGGTAGAAATTTTGCAGGCAGAGCTAGGCCCTCTATAAAGAGTCAGAACAAAGGTAAAACATCATAACTGTGACTGGAGACACATCTGTTGGAAACTGGGCCTCAAGATAAAGACAAGATAACCAGGCCTATAAACTTCCTCAAAGGACAAATACTGAGCCTGATGAAGTCTAGATTCATATCATATTACCCGGGTGGGTGACCAGGACCTCTAGACCCATCACTTACTAGAAGAAGTATACTTTCCATGCACACTTGTTACACAACTTGTTTTCCAATTGGGCCACTATTACCTAAGCAACTATACTTGTAACATTGTTTGGTCATAGCTGTAACCCATGTTGAACCCATATGGATTTGCTATGTAAAATTCTCCTGTAAAAGAGGGTCCCCAGTTACGCATTCGAAACCACTCCTGCCTCTCAGGAGCTATCCTGTCAATAAATATTTTCATACTCTTAACTTCTGTTGTTCCTAGAATTCATTTTTTTTATTTTTAGAGAATACAAGCTTGGCATAATCAAACATCTAACAGATTGACAAATATAATATTTTCATTTTTACCTCCTGTATCACAATCACCTCTCTTCCCTATGTTCTCAGATGAAACTTTAGGTCTTCCTTAACAGGGGAACTCTGATACCATGAGGAAAGATAGACAAGACGAATCTGGTCCCGATACCCTAACAAGCACAACAGTGCCGGAAACATGGGTAGATAAATTCACATGCTAGTTCGTATGGAGACCAAAGGGCAAATTCCCGTTCCTTCCACTGCACCAATTTGCTCTTTTGTCCAGTTTGAAATCTTGTTCTGCTCACCTTTATCTGCATCTGCTTATATTTCTGAGGAGGAAGTTAAGCTTTTTGTTTTTCCTATTCCATTAAAATATCTGGGATTGTGGTCGCCAGTGTTTTCTTTTTGTCAAATCCAGTGCTTGGTTTTCTGTCTTCGTCTTGTTCCACTTTTCATCTGCATTTGACACATCTCCCTAAGCAGTTTCTACTCCCAAGTTCAGGAAGGTGCATCATTTTGACTTTCCCACCTCACAGGCAGCTCCTCTACCTGCTTTGCTGATCCTTTCTCCTTTGCCAGACCGCTAATCTCCCATCATTGGCCTCTCTTTTTTAATTTCAACTGTCCTCTGCAAGATCTCAGCCAGTCACATTGCTTTATGTATCAGTTCTCTGCCTTGATGCCTGAATCCATATCTCTACCCTGATCTTTCCCTTGAGATCAGGATTTTTCACTTGGATAGTCAATATATCTGAGATTTAAGCCAGATACTGTGGCACATGTGTGTAATACCAGAACTCTAGGAGGCTGAGGCAGGAGAATTGTAAGTTTGAGTCCAACCTGGGCACGCTAGTAACTTAGCAAGACTCTGTCAAAAAAAAGAAAGGAACAGAGGGGAGGGGAAGCAAAGGGGAAAAATTCTCAAATGTAATAAACTTCTGACTTTTCTATCCTGTCTACCCTAAAATTTCCTGTTTCCTTCATCTAGTACAAGCACAGAAGCATATTGGAGTTTTGTTTTTTTCCCCTGTGTTCAATCCATCAGCAAGACCTGTCAAATTTACCAGAATGTTTCTGGAGTCCACCCTCCATCCATCCCACTACTTCAGACTAAACTTAACCTCCTGTCTTACCTGATGATGGCTATAGCCTCCTGACTGTTCTTCCTGCTTTCCACCCTCCACTCCCTGAGGTCCTTTATGCACCTAGCAGCATGATTGTATATCATCCACTTGTTTATGTTTCAGTAGCTTTCCCCATAAACAAAATCATGGTTCCCACTGTAGAGTCTAGCCTGTTTTTGCCTCACCACCCTCATATCTGTGACTCTGCACATTCATAACCTTCAGACAAACTCACTTGCTTTGTTTCCTTCAATATCCCAGCCTCATTTTGTTCACGTCATTCTCTGCTTTGGAGTTTGATCTCATGTGTCTGTCCCTACACAATTAGTTAGAACATTATTTTTGCTTGATTTTGAATTTGATATAACTATGTATATTCTTGTATACTATATTCATATAGATATACTACATATATTCATGTATATTTTCTTTGTTTGTTTTGGTTTTTGAGGTAGAGTATGGCTGGCCTTAAACTTACTGTGTATCCCAGGCTGGCCTCAAACATGCAGCAGTCCTCCTGCCTTAGTCTCCTGAGTGCTGGGATTATAGGCGTGCACCACCATACCCAGCTCATACATATTTTTTGTAAGTTTTTTCCCCTACTCATTATTATAGTTAAAGATGAATTTATATTGAAATACAAACTTATTTCATTCATTTTCATTGTTGGGTAGCATTTGATTGTGTGAATATACCACAGTTTACTAGCTGCTCCTCTGACAGTGCATTTGGGCTCTAATAAGCATAATGCAAACAATGTCCAGTACAGAAAGCTCTTACTATAGACCAGTAGTATTCTTGGTGTTTTTGTATATCTGAATCCCCCAGCAGCCCTGTAACCTGGTGTCATTACAGTGCTTACTTTACAAATGAGGAAGCGGAAGCAGGGGGATGTGAATTAGCTTACCTTACCCAGCATCATCTAACCAATGAGAGAAATTGCTAGACCATGGACTTCACATATGTTCAGCTTCCTAAAACTGATGCCTAATCATTTTCTAAAGCAATTGTACTAGTCAATACTCCCACAAGCAGCATATGAGTTCCCATTGTGCTGCATCTTCACCCACTTAATTTTGCCAATTTTGTGGGTGTGAAATGGTATTTTGATATCAATTTGCATTTCCCTGATTCCTAATGAGGTTGAGCATATTTTTGTATATTTATTAGCCATTAGTGTTTCCTCTTGAAACATGAAACGTCTGTTCGTGTCCTTTGCCTGCTTTTCATTGATTTGTCAGCCTTTTTCTTTACAAATTAGTTTGTTTTTGGTACTGGGGATCAAACTCGGGCGCTTGCGCTTCCGAGGCAGGCGGCACAATCACAGAGCTAAACCCCCAGCCCACAAATTATGGTTTTTTAAATATTCTCTTTGTCAGTATTATGGATTTCATATATGTTCTCAAAGTTCTTAGCTTATCTTTTGACTATTGATACAGTATCTCTCGATGAACAGAAATTCCTAATTTTCATATAGTTGAATTTCTCATTATTTTGGGGAATTTACCCTTATCTCAGAGTCAAAAGAATATTGCACGATATTTCTCCTAAAATTTGCCTTTCATATGTAAGTATTCAGTGCATCTAGAGAATATTTTTATATGTGTGAATAGACCCAAATTTCTTCACTGCTATTTCATAGTTTATCCTTTTCCTACTGCCTTTTCCTTATATCAAGTTTCTGTGTAATTATGGGGTCATTTCTGGGTACTCTGCTCTGTTCCATTAACATTTGCTTTGTTCCTTTGGTGATTACACACTATTTGATCACTGTTGCTTCACAATAAGTAAATTTATTATCTGATAGTTAATTTCTCTTCTTTTACAGTGACCCGGTTTTTCTTTCCTTTATAAATCTTAGAATTAAGGGGCCAGAAAAAAAAAGAATTAAGGGGCTGGAGATTTAGCTCAGCGGTACAATCGCCTGCCTCACAAATGCAAGGCCCCAAGTTTGGTTCCTGTTACCAAAAAAAAAAAGAATCAGGATCTATGGAAAATCCTGTTGGAATTTCTATTCGTGCTATATTAATTTCCCTGTTACTTTGGAGAATTGAGATCTCGCAGTCTCTCAATAGAGTTTCCCTTATTTATGAATATGACATTATGACATTTCTTTTGTTTTACTGTCCCGCAGTGACTTTTGTTTTGGTGGCTGGGGTGGTGGTGGTTGTTGTTGTTGTTGTTACTTTTGTTTTGAGACAGAGCCAGTATAGTGCAGGCTGGCCTTGAACTCACGATGTAGCTAGCCCAGGCTGGCCTTGAACTAACTGTGATCCTCCTGCCTCAGCCTCTGAAGTGCTGAGTATGCAGTTATGTGACACCATGCAGGCCTGTCCTGCAGTGATATTTGCATATGCATGACATAACTTCCTGTAGGTCTTCCTCATCACTCATCTTGTGAAGGGGAGGCAGTTTAGAGTACTGGTAAAGAGCAAAGGCTGCAGAACTAGCCTATTAGGGTTTAAGTCCTTACTGAGCTGTGTGCTGTGTCATCTTGGTTAAACTTCACTGTGCCTCATTTTTCTTGTCTGTAAAGCAGAGTTAGTAAGAGTTGCTACTTCATAATGTTTTGCAGTATTAAGGATGGAACCTAGGGCCTCATGCATGCTAGGCAAGTGCTATACCACTGAGTCACATCTCCAAACCCCAGGCCTTCCATTGCAAACTTCCTGTATTTATGTCTTTTGTTTGTTTGTTCTCTTACTAGGCTGGCTAGGGTCTTGATAACAGTATAACCTTGAATAGAAGTGGGAGTGATGAACATTTTTTTCTACTCTTAAATTTTAAAAAGAATGTTCTAACTTCAAAATTAAAATGTTTACTATATATTTTTGGTGTATAGCTTTATGTCAAGGAAGACTTTTGTTTTTTCTTTTTTTTGGTATCAGGGATCAAACTCGGCCCTTGCACTCATCTTGCAAGACAGACAGTGGAACCAGAGCCAAATCCCCAGCCCAAGGAAGACTTTTCTTAGTTTGCTAAG
The DNA here is from genome assembly GCF_012274545.1 of Fukomys damarensis. NCBI lineage: Eukaryota > Metazoa > Chordata > Mammalia > Rodentia > Bathyergidae > Fukomys > Fukomys damarensis. The sequence continues at coordinate 22,592,125 of NW_022900939.1, read as the reverse complement.
AACATTTATCGGGAACAGTGTTTACCTT
>NW_022900939.1:22585545-22591878 GCF_012274545.1 Fukomys damarensis | reverse complement strand
CGGGGATCGGGGATTGAACTCAGGTCCTTGCACTTGCAAGGCAGGCCACTGAACCGCTGAGCTAAATCCCTGGCCCATTACCTTTACCAAATTCTTAATATGCATCTATTAAAATTATCCTATATCTTATCCTATAATCTATTAATGAGGACAATCACATGCATACATTTTCTAATGTTAAGGCATCTTCACATTCCTGGAATAAACCTAACTGGGTCATGATTTGATTGTGTTTTTTTGTTTTTTGTTTTTTTGGTACCAGGAATCAGACTTGGGACCTTCTGCTTGCAAGGCAGGCGGCTGAACCACTGAGATAAGTCCCTGGCGATGATGTATTTTTTAAAAGTACTAGATTGTTTGCTAACATTTGTTTTGAAATTTTTCATTTATTGTAGTAAGATTGACTTAAAATTTTTCTTTTTTGGGGTACTAAAGTTATTAGCTTTATGAAACAAATTAGAAAGTGTTCCTCCCTTTTGATCCTCTGAAAGAATGTGTATAAGATTAAAATTCTCTTTAAATATTTGATAGAATTTCCTGTAAATGTCATCTGGACCTGATGTTTTCTCTTTCATAAGAGTTTAAATTACTGCTCAATGTCTTTCATAATTATAGAACTACTTAGATTTTCCCTGACTTGCTTAATAATTTCTGTTACAGGACCGGGGATTTAACTCAGTGGCACTGCACCTGCCTTGCAGTACAAGTTTGTGAATTAGGTCCCCAGTACCAAAAAGTGAAAAATAAATAATAAGAATTTCTGTTACATTACAGAATCTGCCTTTTCATCCAAGTTTCCAACTTTACTTGCACCAAGTAGTTTGTGCCATACTCTAATCTCAGAAATATGTGCTTTATCTGGAATATATCCCTTTTTTAAAAATTCAGTTTTTTAAACTTCCTTACTCCTTTAATTTAAAACTAGTATATTTTTATTTTTGTTCTATGAAATTTGTTTTTACTGATCATAGTGGTACATACCTGTAATCCCAGCTACTCAGGAAGCTGAGGCAAAAACATCACAAGTTCACAGGCAGCCTAGGCAATTTAGTGAGACCTTGTCTCATAGATATACAGACAGATGGATAAAATAACCAGGTCGATGGCACACATCTTTTAATTCCAGCTAAGAGGCTGAAGCAGAAAGATCAAAAGTTTGAGCGCAAGTTGAGCAGTTTAGCAAGAACTGTTCCAAACTTTAGAAAATCCTAAGGATGTAGGTTAGTGTAAAAGCACTGGGTTCAGGACTAGGGATTTAGCTCAGTGGTGCCAACGCCTGCTTTGCAAACACAAGGTCCCAAGTTTGATCCCCGGTACCAAAAAAAAAAAAAAAAAAAAAAAAAAAAAAAAAAAAAAAAAGCACATACATACACAGACAGGCAATATTGCTAAGTAGAAAAATGCTTGCCTAGCATGCACAAGGTTGGGAGAGAAGGGAAGAGAGACAAGAAAAAGAGCTAAATTTGTTCTTATCCTACTTTATTTATTTGTTTATTTGTTTTTTGAGACAGGGTCTCACTATATAGTCTAGCCTTGAACTCGTAATCCACCTGCTTCTGCCTGTCTGCTGAGATTATAGACATGAGCCACCATCCATGGCCATACTTTTTTTACATTGTATCAAGGTGCACCCATTTCCTGCATGATTTAAATTTATCTTTCTTTCTGACAGAGTAGTACTTTATTGTATATAAATATCACACTTTATTCATCTTTTGATAGACATTTAGGCTACTTCCAATTTAATATCTGTAATATTATGCTTTTAACTCTTTTGGGGAGATATTTAGAAGGGGAATAGCTGGGTCAAATGGAATTTCTATGTTTTGTCTTCTGTGGAATCTCCATATTAGTTTCTATAGTGGTTTTACTATTCCCTCCAACAATGTAGAAGGGCTCCTTTTCTCCCCTGTACCCTTGCTAGCATTTGTTACTATTTGATTTACTGAAGATAGCCATTGTTTCCTGAGTAAGGTGGACTCTCAGTGTTTTAATTTACATTTCTCTCATGGTCAATGATGTTGAAGATTTTTTCATGTATTTATTGGCCATTTGTATATGAAGTATCTCATCATTTCAATTGCCTATTTTTGTTCTTTGTGTTTTTTGTGGGGTTTTTTTTGGTACCGGGGATTGAACTCAGGTCCTTGTGCTCGCGAGGCAGGCACCAGAACCACTGAGCTAAATCCCCGGCCCCTGGTTGCCTATTTTTGATTGGATCTTTTATTGGGGGGGTCTAATTGTTTGAGATCTTTATATATTTTAGATATTAGTCCTCTATCCAAGGAGTAGCTGGCAAAAAGTTATTTGCCTATTCTGTAGTTTGTTTCTTCACTATATGGGTTGTTTCCTTTACTATGCAGAAACTTTTTAATTTGTTATGTTCCCATTTGTTGATTCTTGAAATTGGGGTTCTGTTCAGAAAGTCTTTAGGTTAGCCTATTTCTTCAAGAGTATCTTCTAGCAGCTTGTTTCTGTTTTAATGTTTAGATCTTTGGTGTATACATTAATGTTTAGATCTATGGTACATACATTATAATAAAGTACTAGTCAGCAATAAAAACAATAAAATACTAATATATGTTACAAATAGATGACCCTTAAAAACATACTAGTGGAAGAAGCCAGACATATTTTATGGTTCCATTTATATGAAATGTCCAGAAAAATCAAACCTATACAAAAAACAGATTGGTTTCTGGAATGTAATTGGACTAGTGATTCACTACAAGTGGGCACAAGGGATCTTATTTTGGTGATGGAAATATTCTAAAACTGAATTGTGATTGTTGTACTGATATAGTACCTCTAAATGATATAAGGGAAATACAACTCCCAACCTACTAGATGTCAGATACACCGAGTTCATGTTCACCAAAATTAAAGAATGAATTCTAAGGAACAATGGAGGTTAAGAGTAGGAAATATTTTTTGAGAGGGAGAGATTTTCACTCCTGAGAGAGACATGAGAGGGCCCAGTTGGGTTGCCAGGGACACCACTTCACAGGGGAAGTTTTATAGAACAAAATCACAAGGTGGGTATGTTGTGAGACAAAACTGTGATCAACCAGTAAGATTACAAGTGTAAAGGGCCGGGATGTAGCTCAGTGCCTTCAGTTCCCAGTACCACCGAAAAACAAAAAACAAACAAACAAACAAAAAGATTACAAGTATAATCACTTAGGTAATAATGTTGATCTAATGGGGAAGCAAGTCACATAGCAAGTGTATATGTAAAGTATAAAAAGAACAAAGAACTTTCTTTAGGAAAGGACGGATCCAGAGGCCTTAGTCACCCACTGAGGTGATAGATGTCTGTGTAAACTTTATTGGGCCAGGTGTTACCACTTATCCCTTGGGGAATTATGTAGGCCTAGTCATTTTATCTTTATTTTGAGGCCTGGCCTCCAACAGATGCATCTCCAACCGGAGATGTAGTGTGTCTTCATTTTTTGCACTGACTCTCTCAAGTGCCCAGCCCTCTCTGACTGCTTATAATATTTTTACCTAACTTAACTGTCTAGAATAGTACCATGTGGCAAATTTACAGAGGATCAATAAGTTATACTCTTAAAATAAATGAACAGTGTAATTGTAAACCAACCCTAAATTTTTTATTTTTTTAAGTTACCTCTCAGTCTGACTTCTTCTGTCTGAGGGAGCTTTTCAGTCTTTATCTTTTGTTCTTCAGATTTCCAGTAATATGTCTGAGTGTGGATTTGTTTTTATTTATCCTCATCTGGATAATTGTTGGGCTTTCTGAATCTGAGAATGAGTGATGTATGGTTTATATCTGGATGTCCCCTCAAAACACAGGTGTGGCTTTTTGGCAGGGATTGGATCATGGGAGCATGATTAATCCATCTATGAGTATATAACTGACATGTAGGGAGGTGGAGCCTGGTTGGAGGCGGTGGGGCCCTGGGGGTGTGGCCTGTAAGAGTTGATCTCTTTCCCCTCTTCCCTTCACCTTCTCTTTACTTCCCACTGCCATGAACTGATTCTCCTCTGCCATGCCTCTCTACCATGCTGCCTTACTTTGAAGCTAACCAGTTAGAGAATACAACCTCTACAAATTGTGAGCCAAAACAAACCTTTCCTCTTATAAATTGTGGGTGTAGGGTATTGTGTCTCAGCAATGAGAAACTAACAGGCAACTGTGATAAAATCTAAAAATATTTTTGCCATTAGCTCTTTGAATAATGCTCCTGGTCTCATCTCTTTCTCTTAGAGGATAATTGTATTTTATGTCTATCTTCTGTATTTTCCAGATCTAACTTTGATATTTACTATTTTATTGTCACTCTGCTACATTTTGTAATTTCTTCAGATTTCTCTTTCATTTTACAAACTCTTTATCTTTAAAATTAAAATAGGATTTTTTTAAATGTTTTTTTTCTTTTTATTGAGTTTATTGGTACAATCTAGGTATACAATACAATTACATTCATTATTGGGATCCTGTACCTTTACATAATAGGTCTTGATTCTCATTTTTTCCCCTTATCCCTGCCCTCCCTTCACCCCCTCCTCCCTTCCCCATTTACAAAAATACTTTATTTCCATTTTTTCAATTTCTCATAATTTTTTCCTCTCCCTTATTACCTTTCCCCCACCCTTCCCACTTTCCCTACACCTTTAGCCCTTTACTTCCTATTTCACATTATTAATTATCTCATTAGGACCCTGTGTACTATTATAGTTTTTCACACCAGAGAAGCTATTCAGTATTTCAGTTAAAGAAATCTCTGTATGAACATTAAAAATAGGGAATCCTAAAATAAAACTAAAAAGGAAAGTAAAAGAGAAAAGGCAATGGTGTAAGATTAAAATAATCCTTAATTCTGGAGATGAAAATGGTCCCTGAACATAATTAAATTGCTTCTTGCTCTTGTAGTCTTATCTTACTCTTTTTTTTTCATTATTTAGAGAATACTTTATTAGTTTCTGTAATCAAACCCACATAGATATGACCTTACATATTTAATACAGTGCCTTACCTCTGTACAAATGGAAAAAAATTAAAATAAAAAAATTAACATTTCTAGACCAATACGGCTGTCCATTTCTGTATAATGCCATCTCAACACAGTAAATTGGGATAAATTTTTCCAAAGTTGACAGCACCATTAAAGTTTCCAGAAATTGGGCCAGGGATTTAGCTCAGCGGTTCGGTGGCCTGCCTCACAAGCTCAAGGACCTGAGTTCGATCCCCGGTACCACAAAAAAAAAAAGTTTCCAAAAATTCAAATTATATAGATATGTATATTTTTTTATTTATATAAAAAGACCAATAATAGCGGTATGTTATGCATCAATAGCAGCAACAGCTTTTCCAATTTCTGCAGTAATCTGAACAAAATTGTAGACATTCAGCAAACTCCATTAAAAAAAAACACAAAAAAAACAAAGGAAAGAATACTATCCAGAAAACAGCAAAGTTCTGTTGCTGTTGTGGTACCTGGCACCATTTTTTTTTATTAGCATCTTAATCATCATCTGGAAAGAGAACATTCTAGAGTAATATCATTAAATATAGCTCTGATAAAGCACGGTCACTACTATGTATCATAAAGCAGGTACAAGATATTTTACATTCACAGAGGTATGATACAGTACCATTCTACATCAATAATACTAGAATCAGTTTTGGTTTGAAATTTGCTTTGTCTGCAGCTAAGCTTGCTACCCCAGCTTTTTTCTGGGCTCCTGTCACATGCAGAATTGTTTTCTATCTTTTCACTTTTAGTCTATGGGCTTCTTTTTGCACTAGGTGTATTTCTTGTATATAACATATTGTTGGATTTTGCTTCTTATTCCATTCTGCCAGTCTATTTCTCTTGATTCCCTCTCCTTTTAGTTTCTTGCCTTGGCTATTTGATTTGCTCTGTTGAACCTCATGGTTTTGTTACCTTCATTGTCTTTTTCTAGGATATTGTTTAGAATTCCTTGTAGTGCTGGTTTGGTATTCGTGTAGGTTCTCAGGTGTTCTTTGTCTTGGAAGTATCTTATTTCCCCATCCATTTTGAAAGAGAGTTTTGCAGGATACATCAGTCTAGGTTGGAGGTTGTTCTCTTTTAGTACTTGAAATATCTCACTCCAGGCTCTCCTTGCCCTAAGGGTTTGTGTTGAAAAGTCTGCTGTGATTCTGATGGGCTTTCCTTTGTATGTGATCTGTTTATTTTCTTTTACTGCTTGTAGTATTTTGTTCCTCTGTTGGGTTTCTGGGATCTTGATTATTATATGTCTAGGTAGATTTTTTTTTTATTGTAACTAGTTGGGGTCCTATATGCCTCAGTTATCTGAATGTCAAATTCTTCCCCTGTTTGGGAA
>NW_022900939.1:22577468-22585166 GCF_012274545.1 Fukomys damarensis | reverse complement strand
TTTTTTTTGTCAGTTACTGCTCTAGGGTGTCATGACTTCCATTTTGCTCACTATCTCTATGGTTATCTGGGAAATTATTTCTGTTTAGAATTTTTCTAGAGCCCGATTGATCTGTTTTGTTCCTTCCTGTGCTTTAAGTTCAGGATGTCCTGGTGGTTCACTATTGGCCTTTTCATCCTCATTTGCCCTACTGTTTGCCATTGGTGAACTGGAGATTTGTCCTTGTGTCTTGCTTAAGTGTTTTCTCATATTTTTGTTGTCGGACTGTCCTTGGTTTAATCTCTGAATTATCACCCAAATCTTCCTGATATAGTTGCACCCTAGCTTCTGTTTCTCTAACGACCCACAGACATTCTCATCTTCATAACATCAGAGAAAACAGCTCATCAAATCAACCGCAATGCTTTATCCCAACTGATACAATCAGCAACACATTAAGATCAAGCACAACTTGGAAACTGACCACCTGTGGTAGTCACTAGTCTGTTACCCTTAAACCATTTGAATTAAATTGAAATCAAGAAGCAATCTAGAACATATCTGCAGTGAACAAACTTTTCAATATAGTATATTTACCATTTAATGGCTCAGACAGAGCGAGGATGCAAGACCCCTGATCTCAGTTATCTGATGGTTAAACCCCATGACACAGACTGACCTTGGGCTGCAAGGCCCACATTGAGTTCCCCAACCTTCTAAATGGTTGAACTCTGCACCGTTCTACTATAGGTTTCCCACGAACTTTCATTAAAGATGTTCAAAGTTGGGAACTCAGAAAAATACCCTTTATGACCACCTCTTTCTCTGCAGAGTGGGTCCAAAGACTGGCACAATCAGTAGGTCTGCGAGTGCGTGGGGGGGGTTATGGGGGTTCAGGGGTGCCCGCACGGCTACCTTCCTGGTGCTGGAGCGATGGGGGCTTCAGGTGGGAGAAGGCATGACTCTCCTTCTCTCGGTGGATCGGGGCCAAGGCTACCTTCCGGGTGCTGGAGGATGGCGGCTCCAGGTGGGAGAAGGCCTAAAATAGGGTTTTTAAAATTAAAAATATTTTTTAAAATGTGAACAATACTAGAAAATCTAAAGAAGAAAATAAAAATAGGTGAAATCTCACTCTCAGCAACAATAACTATTTAAATTTGCTTGGAACTCTGTGTGTGAAAATTGAATGTGAGATTTAACAAAAATGGAATATGCCATAATTATTGTAGTATAATGTATTATCCTTTTATATGTTTGTTTGTTTGTTGGTACTAGGGATCGAACTCAAGACCTTGCACTTGGAAGGCAGGCGGTGGCACCACTAATCTAAATCCCCAGCCCCTTCTTTTATACATGTATATCTACATCATTCTTTATTGTAAATAGTTTCTTATGTAAATGTATGTATTAACCAGTTCCCAATGTGTACTGTTCTGTTTATCTTCTTACTGTTTTTTGTTTTTGTTTTTTTGGTACCAGGGTTCCAACTCGGGACCTTGAGCTTGTGAAGCAGGCGGCAGAACCACTGAGCTAAATCCCCGGCCCACATAAATTTTTTAAAATGAGTTGAGCATGACAGTAATATGCCTATTATCCCAGTACTCTAGGAAGCTGATGCAGGAAGATCACAAGTTCGAGGCAAGCCTGGACAATTTAGGGTTTTAGCAATACCCTGGCGAGGGAAAGGGAGAGGGAGGAGGAAGGAAAAGTGGGAGGGGAAGAGGGAAAAAGGAGGAAGTAGGAGGAAAGGAGGAAAATAGGCTGGGATAGAGCTCAGTGTGAAGACCTGGGTTCAATTTCCAGTACCTCACCCCCAGAATCTAAATGTGGGTTGCTTTCATACCTACCAGTAATACTTTAAAGCACTAATTTTCTGTATTCTCATCATGGGCATTGTCATTTTTTTTAATAATATTTTTTTAGTCTGGTTGGCATTTGTATTTGTCTAATTAGTGGTAAAATTAAACATCTGCTCCTGTTTTTTATTTTAGCTTTTGTGAATTATTTGTCAGTATCATTTGTCAATTCTAATTTCTGAGTGTGCTCACTGTTTTTTCTAAATTTACATTTTTAAAATCTTGATTGTTGTTTATTATTTATTTTGCTATATAAAAATTTTTATTTTAAATGTATTGGTCAGATAATTGTGGTTTCATGAGTTTATTGTGTTTAGAAGGGGCTTCCCCACCCCAGGATTTTTTTTTTTTTTTTTTTTTTTTTTTTTTTTGGTACTGGCGATGGAGCTCAGGCCCTTGCGCTTGTGAGGCAGGCAGTGAAACCATTGAGCTAAATCCCAGCCCAGGATTTATTATTTATTTATTTATTCTTAAATCTTTGGTCTGTCTGAAATTTACTTTGGTATGCAGGATAAGAAAGGTGTTGGGTGTAATCCCAGCACTCGGGAGGCTGAGGCAGGAGGATCGCTGTGAGTTTGAGACCAGCCTGGGCTACATAGTGAGTACCATCCAGGTCAGTCTCAACTACATAGTGAAACCCTGTCTCAAAAAAACCAAAAAAAAAAAAGAACGGTGTTGCAGGCTGTGGATTTAGCTCAGTTCTGCCACCTGCCTTGCAAGTTCAAGGACCCAAGTTTGATCCCCGGTACCAAAAAATAAAAAAAGAAAGGTGTTGGGTATAAGGAGTAAGCAAGATATTTTAGATATTTTGGCCTTAAAGAACATATAAATATTCATTGAATTAAATCTTTATTCTTTTTTCCACATAAGTTTCTTGGCTTTTGTTATTGTTACCATGTTTTTTTGGTTTTTTTGGTTTGTTTTTTTTTTGAGACAGAGTCTCACTATGTAGTTCAGACTGGCCTTGAACTCATTGTGTAGCCCAGGCTGCTCGAACTTGCAATCCTCCTGCTTCAGCCTCCCAAGAGCTGAGATTACAGGCATGTTCCATCATGCCCAGCCACTATAAAGATTTTTAAATCTGTCAAAAAGCAGAGAGAAAGTTTTAATGAACCCCTATATAATTCATCTTCTAAACATTTGTTAAAATTTTGTCATAATTACTTCATATATTTTTTCTGAAATATTTTATAGTTACAAAATTACTTCCCAGTTGAATTCTTTAGTCAGATGCTGGTAACACTTAGCATCTGTTTAGAAAAGGTTAAGGGGAAAAAAAAAAGGTTAAGGAAAGCGCTCAACATTTTTGAGCACTTCTAATATGCCAGGCTCTCTGCATATCTGTATAGATGTAAACTTTTCATATTTGTTGTTTCATGGAACAATTCTGCTTCCTAGATAAGAAGGCTTACATTTATGTGTCTTCTATAGGAGCTACTTTGGATTTGAGGGGTTTTATGCCTGTTTTTAATAATCAAGTCCCCACTGCACATCTGAGGGCTGTCAGAAAGTTATCACAAGAGGTTGCAAAGTCGGAAGAGAAATGTTAAAATTTTATTGTTCTATGCAAGCAATTAGCATTCATACCCCAAAATTATCACATGCTGAGAGTAGCTGAAAATTAGGGGTTTACTTAATAACCTTATATCCCACTGCTTCATAGAAAGTCACATACCAGGGAATAAATTATCCCAAAGTAACAGAGTGCAGTGGCACATTCCTGTAACCCAGCACTTGGGAGGCTAAGGTAGAAGGATTGTAAATTCAGGACCAGCCTGGGCCACTCAGCAAGATTCTATATCAAAATAGAAAATAGAAAAGCTGGGTTGAGGATGTAGCTCAGTGGTATAGCACCCTTGGGTTCAAGCCCTAGTGTGACAAAACGAAAATGCCTAGGCAAGTTTCTTAGTTCTTTTATCTGTTTGGATGTATTGTTCTCATTCTCTGGTGTTCCCCTGTTCAACACTTTTGTAATTAAAATTTTATTTGCTTTGCTTTTTAAAAATCTGCTAGAGGGCCGGGAATTTAGCTCAGTGGTGCTGCTGCCTGCCTCTCAAGCACAAGAACCAGAGTTTGATCCTCAGTACCCCCCCAAAAAAAACAAAAACAAAAAAACTGCTGGGGATGTGTGGCTAGGAATGTAGCTCAGTGATAAGAGTGCTTGCCTCGCATGTGTAAGGCCCAGGATTCCATTCTCAACCGCAGAAAGGCAGGGAGGGGCATCTGCTTTAAGTTTGCTGACTTAATAATGCATTAGTTTGTTGTTTCAGAATCCAAACCATACCATTTCATGTAAAACAATAAGTTCAATGTCTACATGCATTCTGGTAACTTCTTAAGCAGTAAAACACACTGCTCAGACATTTACCTGTTTGTGTCATCTTTATAAAAGCTTATAGGGGAGGAAGACTAGGGGGAAAGAAATCTTTGCTTTTTTACAAAAATGCTGGAGGACCGGGGATTTAGCTTAGTGACACCACACCTGCCTTGTAAGCACAAGGTCCTGAGTTCAATCCCTGGTTTAAAAAAAAAAGTATAATTGATAGTGTGAAATAGGAAGAAAAGGTCTAAAGGGGAAGTGGGAGGGGTAGGGCAAACAAAAAAATATGAGAAAAGGAAAAAATGGAAACAAAGTCTTTGTAAATAGGGAAGAGTGGAGGGGTTGAAGGGAGGGCAGGGGAATGGGGAAAAAAATAAGAACCAAGATATATCATGTAAAGGTACAAATTCCCAATGATGAATGTCATTGTACTGTATACCTAAAATGTACCAATAAACCTAACAAAAAAAAGTTTTTAAAGTTCATCTGACCTCAAAAGGTATGTGTTAAAGACAATTGTTTTTTTGTTATTGTTGTTTTGTTTTGTTTTGCTACTGTGAGGCAGGCATGGTGCCACTGAGCCAAATCCTCAGCCCAAGTAGAAAGTTGTAACCACTTACCAGTCCAATTATTTAAATACCAGATGACCAAAAATTGAATATTTTTTGTTAATTTTTATAACAGGAAATATAAAAATGACAGTTTTATCAATTTTATTTTGTGTACGGTATATTTTAAAACATTCATCTAGTCTTTAAAAATTCTTTTTGCGTTATTTTCTTTCTTTGAACAACACACTTTACATGGTTGTATTGGCTTTTCCTCCTTTTCTATGGGTGGTATAATTTCAGATTATACTACTTAGACCTAATCTAAATTGGAAATGACTTTTTGAACCCCCTTGTTTTGAATAAATAACAAACAAGTTTCATGTTGCTTGGTCCAGAAGATGCATAAATATTTTATAATAATATTATTTTCCTTGCTTTTTGATTACAGGATAGGTTGTTAGGTGTTGGTCAACTCTTGTCACCACCACCCATACATTGAATGAATTACTATAGTCATTGACCACTATTGAAATTTTTTTGGTTTTGTTTCTTTCAAGTTCTATCATTTCTGTATTATGAACAGTTGACATTAAGGAGACATCTTTTTTGTCTTTCTGTTTCATAACAGACTTTTCTCTGATATACTAATATTTCTCCCTTTTTCATTTTTCTTTTGAATATCTTTTGTCACTTTCTTTTCAGTCTCACTGTCCCAAATGTGTCTGTTTTATATTGTAAAAGAATATCACTGAGTTCTGGGGAAGTATAAAAATTATATCTAATGTACTTACAATAAAAGTTTTTATACCACATGCCTTGCAAGCACAAGGTCTTGAGTTTGATCCCCGGTACCTCCCCCAAAAAAAGTTTTTATAGATTGTAGCACAAAAGTATAGATTATTTTTCACAAAACACAAATTAGTAAAAGAAAATAACCAGAACTTATTATTAGATTTCACTAGAAACAAACACCAAAGGCAAGTATAGTGTTGTAAATAAAAAAGTATGCAGCAAATAGTCCATATAAAACATGTATTAGTGTATCTCATTGCTAACAAGAATTGACTGGTTGAAATGACAAGTAATGCTCAGTCAGTACAGACAAATGCACTGCCCAAGTGATGCTCATGGTAAGCACTTCGTGGTTAAAAATGCATATGGTCAATCTCTCTCACAAAGGAAGAACTTTCTTTTACTTAATGCTGATAAATACTGTCTAGAGAGAAGGCAGAGCTTATTCTTCTCATTGCGATGAAATAACTAAAGCAGAAAGAAAAGTGTCTTGCTTCTATGACATCCATTTCTTTGTGGAACAAGGGAGTAATCCAGGTCACTTGTCTTCTATTCTTGTTTATCTGCCCTAGTCCCAGAGAGGCCCACATTTTGATTCAGACTATTCCTTTTTTTTTGTTTTGTTCTGTTCAAAGTCTTACTATATAGTCCTGGATGATCATGAACTCACTGTATAACCCATGCTGGCCTCAAACTCACAACAGTCCTCTCCTGCCTCAGCCTCCCAAATTCTGGGATTACAGGTGTTTGCTACCACACCCAGCTGCATTTCTTAAACTTCATGTAGATCTTTCTTTCTCCTTTTTCTCCCTTTTCTAAAACATGGCTACTTCACTGTTTTCTGTGATATGCTATTAGAAATGAGATAGGGAGATGGAATTTGACCATTTTTTCTTGCTGAGCCTCTCTAGTTAAGATTTGCATGGGAATAGATTTGAAACAGTGGTAAGATGCAGGTTAAGGATCATTTATAGATACCATTTAAGGCTGTTTGTCCTTTATCTTATGGTCAAGCACAAATTAGGATAATTTAGAAAATTGCAAAAAATTCTTATTTTTGTTTTGATCTGTATTCGTTTATCAAACAGACACCCTAATTCTTTCAGACTTAATCTAATGGGATATAAAGAAATACTTTTTTTTTTAATTTTGGTGGGGAGGGTACCAGGGATCAAACTTGGGACCTTGTGCTTTCGAGGCAGGCAGCAGCATCACTGAGCTAAATCCCCTGCCCTAATGTAATTTTATTTTATCCCATTCCCCCCAAGTCCCCTCCCCTCCCTATGTACAAAAGCTTTGTTTCCATTTTTTTCCTTCAAAAGATATAATTTTGAGAGAGAATCTACTTGTACTCGATGCTATGTCCTCACTGAAGCCTCAGCCCAGTTCCTCAGTAATCTTTTATATAATTTAGCCCTTCCTTATGCATTGCCACTAGCTGATTATCTGTTAGAAGACTTAAATCCTGTCCTTTTAAGTAATTATAAACTGCTCAAAAACAGAGAATATGCCTCAGGTAATTTTCCTGGCAGAGTATACAATTCATATAAATAAGCTAATGGCTGTGAAGGACCTTCTTACCAGGAATACTTCATCATTGTTGCTGTGGCTTTGACCTCCTGTTTATGTGGCAGCAAGAGGCTGTCTTCAAGGGCTCAGCACCCATAGAGTAAAAGAGAGAGGGCCCAAAGTGCAAGGAATGAGGGGATAGACCAACACTTCCTGTTTGTTCAGTGTAGTAGTTGCTGTATTGTTCTTATTGGAAAGAAATTTATCCCAAAGCAGAGCAAGCCAAGGAAGGCTAAAACGTAAGAAATGAAGCTGAGGATCGATGATGGTTCCAAGCATAGCATTTATGCATCTTGGGTTTTACCAGACCCTATAACACTTTGCATTCTGTAACTTAATCCATATGGCAATATTATTCATAGGAACTGTTGTTTTCTTCATTCACATTTAAAAAAACTGAAGCCTGGGCCAAGGATTTACGTCTGGTGCTGCTGCCTGCCTTGCAAGCACAAGGTCCTGAGTTCAGTCCCCAGTACCAAAAAGTTTTTTTTAAATAAACAAACAAACGGAAGCCTGGAGGTCGCTGTAGAATACCCAACAATGAAAGCAAGGGACAGGGTCAGGGAACAAGCCAATTACAGAAGGCAGAAACACTTAGGATAAGCAAGGCACCATAACTTGATGTTCTAAG
>NW_022900939.1:22531363-22577435 GCF_012274545.1 Fukomys damarensis | reverse complement strand
TTTATAAATGTGTATTTATAAATATGAATATATATTCATTTTATTTATCTATTTATTTAGGTACTGGCAAGTGAATTCAGGACCTTTGCACTCAGCGACATCTCTAGCCTCTCCTTTTAAGATAGGATCTTGCTAAATTGCCCATTCATTCTTCCTACCTCAGCCTTCCAGTGCTGAGATTACAGGCATGTACCGCCACACCTGGTTTTCTGCATTTGTCTCATTTGTGATGAACTTGACTAAAATTTCCAAATGGAGTTTTAAAAGAAAAAAATAAATAACAGGTTATCACTATATTTTCAAAATCTCTTTAAAGAGAGGAAGTTTTGGGGATTTTTTTTTAAAGCCAAATAACCTGGGATTCCTTTTGTGAGTTCTTTGGACTCCTGCTGTCTTGTTAAGCTTGTACCCTTTAACTTTTCTAAACTTGTTATTCTCAGGGATAAGGGGAAAAAATGAGAACCAAGACTTGTCATGTAAAGGTACAAGATCTCAATGATGAATGTAACTATACTGTATGCCTAAAATGTACCAATAAACTCAATGAGAGAGGAAAAAAAACTCATTATTCTATTTTTTGAAAATTCCACCAGGTTTCCTACATAGATTATCATATTGTTTGAAAATAAAGGCAATTTTACTTCTTTATTCCATCTGAAAACCTTCCATTTATTTTTTTCCTTTTTTATTAATTAGAAACTATTACAATATTGAGTAAAAATAAGGAGAGTAGTAAACATCCTTACCTTGTTCATCTTAAAGGCATTCAGTCCTTTGCTGCTACCTGTAGATTTTTTTTGTTAACACCCTTTATCAAATTGATAAAGTTCCTTTCTATTCCTATTTTGCTAAGATTCTTTTAAAAATCAGGAAGAATATTAGATTTTTGAAATTTTTCTGCACCTACTTTGATAATTGTGTTTTTTTCTTTTTAATATGTTAACTTGATGAATTAGTTGATTTTTCTACTAGTATGTAAATTTGCACTCCTGGGTAATGTAAAGAATTATTTATTGGGCCAGGGATTCAGTGGTGCTGCCGCCTGCCTCACAAGCTCAAGGTTCTGAGTTTGATCCCTGGTACCAAAAAAAAAAAGAAAAAAAAATTATCAAGGTATATTTCATTTTACATATGTTCTTAATATGTTGTGTAATGTTTTTATATACTGGGTTAAATAAAATATTAAAGTTAATTTCACTTTCCTTTTTACTTTTTTTAAAATTTTTTTGAGACAAGCTCTCGCTGTATAGTTCAGAATGGCCTTTAATTCACTATATGTAGCCCAGGCTGCCCTCAGACTCACAGTGATCCTTCTGCCTCACTCAGCTTCTGAAGTGTTTGGTCTCTATGGCATCACCCTCTTCCCCTCCTGAAGTGTTCCAGGCTCAATCCTTGGTTCTCTTCTTTTTGTGGACTCACTCTCTGATTGATCTCATCCAGCTTCTTGGCTTTAAATTCCACCTTTATGCCACATTTCTACATTGATGTCTCCACCCAGAAACAGGTGTATATGTCTAGCTTTCTACTCAGTAGTTCCACTCATATCTAAAATACTCAAACGTGAACTGTTGATCCTAAACTTCCCAACCCTGCTCTACCCCGAGTCTTCCCAATCTCAGCAAATGGTGATCTCATTCCAGATGCTTGGGTAGAAACCCAGAAGTTAACTTGTATCTTCACAGTATAACCAGAATTCATCTTTTATATATCTCCACTACCGCTTCCTAGACCTCTGTAGTCTGTTGTTTGAATTACTACAGTTGCATCTAATTTTCAACTTTCCCCAATTCACTTTGCTTCCCATGTTATCCTAGTTGCACAGTTGGAGTGATCCAGTTAATGTAAAACACATCAGTTGTCTCACTTAAAACCAGTAACTCCCCATCTATTGCAGAGTAAAAGTCAAATTGTCACTCTGACTAACAAAGCCCTGGTGGATGGCATGGCCCTGTGCTTTGTGCTGTCTCACCTCCACCTAGAGTTAGATCCTCAGGAAGCCCTCCCACAACTCTCCATGCTACCAGGGCCTCATACTCACAACCCCCTTTCCTGCTTCTGTTTTTGCACAGTCTAACCTGCTACATAATTTACTTGTTATATCAATTGATTATTGACTCTCTTTTCACTAGAATGTGAATTCCATGAGAGTCTCTGTCTTGTCTCTCTCTGCCTCTCCCCACCATCCCCATGTACTGGAGATTGAACCCAGGACCTTCACACTGAGGCACTGAGCTGCATCCCCAGCCATTTTTTATTTTGAGGTGGGGTCTTGCTGAGCCACTAAGTCACCCAGCCTGTACTCAAACTCATAATCCTCCTGCCTCAGCCTATCAGAGTGCTAGAATTACAGAATTATGCCACTATCACCAGCTAGATCCAGTTAATGAGTACCAAGGTACCACTGGATGTTTCTTACTCACCAACTGTGAGCTGTAATGATGTTGTTGGTGTTAGCAGAGCTAGAATTCCTGAGCCACAGCACATCTCTTTATAAAGGGAAGGGAGAGACCTGCAGCACTGCAAACAGATGGGGCAGATTTGGGAAGTAAGAATGTGAACCCAAGTGGCTCTGGCTGCAGGCATATTGAGGGGCCTTTCCAGGAGCCCCGTAAAGAAACTCTGACACTGGCTGAGGAGATGTTAGCTAGTTGGCTGACAGCAATAGGAGTGTTGGTTCACAGAAGAGACACTGTCTAGAGGCTGGCAGTAGAGAGTTTGGTGTCTTCAATGTGGCTGAGCTTCAAGAGTGCAGATGGACACAGATCAGATGGAACAACAAAAGTAACATTGCTAAGAATCTGATTCTCAGGCCTTGTCCTGCTCTGGTCTGCAGAATCCCTCAGGTGTCTTCCAATCTCCAGAACAAAGGAGAAGATTTTACAAGACCTGAACCACACAAACCCAAAGTGGGAAGGCAGAGCCCAGAGTCGTTCTCCCAAGGGCAACCCTGCTACAGGGTGGCCACAGTCAAGGCCAGTGGGTATCTCTGAGACTCCAAAGGGAAGACAGTCCTATCACTTTTAGTTAAGGTCAGTTTCTTTTTTCTTTTCTTTTCTTTTCTTTTTCTTTTTTCTTTTTTCTTTTTTCTTTTGTCTTTTTTTTTTTTTTTGGTATGTTTAATGTATACAATATAATGACATTCATTGTTGGAAATTTATACCTTTACATAATCAACCTTGGTTCTTATTTTTTTCCCATTCCCCTACCCTGCCTTAAACCCCTTCCTCCCTCACTACCTACAAAGACTTTGTTTATATTATTTTTCATTTTCTCATATTAATTCCATATGTTTCTTGATTTGTATCACTGAAGGTTTTCTGGGCCAAAATTCAACTGAAATCAAATTCGTAACTATTTTAATCATGTTCTGCCAAATAGTTTCTTTTGTGTATGTGTGTGGATTTCTCCACGGTGCTAAAATTCATATGTGTTAATGTTTCAGGTGTGCCTAGGTAGCAGATAGGGGAAGAACTAGTTGAGCAAATAACCATGTTGATCACTCTCCTGGTCTCCTCCCCCCCCCTCCCCCTGAAACTGCCCTTTTGTTAAGAGTGAAAATATGTGTTGGTTTTGGACTTTGTTTTTGAGACAGGGTCTTACTATATAGCCCCGGCCAGGCTTGAACTCACTATGTAGCCCAGGTTGGCTTTAAATTGTCAGTCCTCGTGCATCCACCTCCCCATGCCCAGCTTGTATGTTGGTTTTGTCCTGAGATAAATGGTTATCCATAGAAATTCATAGAGTGATAACCCTTTTTGACATTCACCAAGTATAAAAGTTAAAAGGGACATTCTTTTACTAAGAGAGGAGAACATAGGTTGGGATTGGCTTTCTCACAGTCTTATATCAGGTAGAACAAGTTCCCCCAGCAGGCTGTCACTTTCTCACAAGTTACTTATATTTGACAGGATCTTCTTTCTCTCTGTTTTTCTAGGCTGTTCAGCTTGACCCTGAAGAAGCTCATTATGCTAAAAGAAATGGACAAAGATCTTAACTCCGTGGTCATTGCTGTGAAGCTGCAGGTGAGAGGAGCAGTGCATTCAGGGCCCAGGAAGCTGGATAGCCATTTCCCTACTCTTGGGGCTTTAAAACTTCCCAGGAGCCACTTCTCTCTCATTACTTCATAAAGAAGGAGTAGTCTTGGAGCAATGACTGAGCTCTCAAAACCTGCCAAGTCCCAGTTCTGCCTCTTTGTTATTGCACTCAGTTTCTTCACACTTTACTTTCTTCATCAGAAGAACAGAAATGGTCCTTCCTGCCCGACCTCCATAACAGTAGTGAGATAGATGCTAAAGTGTTTTGTAAATTACTCAGCAGTAACTATGGTGGCCAGTGTCAGTTTCAATCTTAGCTGTACGAACCAATTTGGAGGACTTTCATAGAATGGAAAAAACATTATTTTAGACTCAGCAATGTGACAATTTACTGGGATACCCACCCCCACCCCGGACCGGGGATTGAACTTGGGTCCTTGTGCTTGCAAGGCAAGCAGCGGAACCACTGAGCTAAATCCCCAGCCCTGCTGGGATATTTTAACTTCTGAGTAATCCTCACATTTAACTTCTTATACTTGATTCAGTATTTTCAAGAAAATCAAAATATTTCACGAATGTTTATATTCTTTTTTTTTTTGTACCGGGGATTGAACTCGGGTCCTTGCGCTTGCAAGGCAGGCCACCGAACCACTGAGCTAAATCCCCAGCCCTAATGTTTATATTCTTTTTTTTTTTGTACCGGGGATTGAACTCGGGTCCTTGCGCTTGCAAGGCAGGCCACCGAACCACTGAGCTAAATCCCCAGCCCTAATGTTTATATTCTTAATTGTTCCTGAATTCAGAAAAGGAGGAGAAGGGGAAAAGTAACTTATAGAAGCATTCAGAGTTGGGCATGATGGCACATGCCTATAATTCCAGCACTTGGGAGGCTGAGGCAGGAGGATTGCCATGAGTTTGAGACCAGCCTGGACTACATAGGAAAACCTTATCTCAAACAGACAGAAGCATTCAGGAATTTACCTATTGCCAGCCAATTACTAAGTGTGGCAAAGCTGGGACTAAATCCAAAGAGTGTGTAATTTATGTTACATTAAACTTTATTCCCAACCCTTCCTTAACCAATAATCCTTCCTAATGATGACTTCCTGGAACTTGGTGAGATTCCATATTGTCTCTGCAGGTGTTAAATACTGACTGAATTCTTCAGATTGAGGATGGTGTGTTTACTGAATTTTATTCACTAAAAAACAATAAATAACTACATGGTAACTCCATACTAACCAGAATACTTACTGGCTACCTCACCTTTATGCAGCAGTTTATTGTTTGAATATTGGTTTGAATAAAGTCCGTATCTATAACTCATGAAAAATCATAAATTGAGGTCCTTCGATTCCTTTCTGGTATAAATACATTATCTTAATTTAGTCCTCAAAATTTAAAATGTTCTCGTTACTTATGAATTCTTGTGTGTTCCACTTTATATTCAGATTCTCTGTTTATTTTGTACATAATTTGTCCAAACCCTGTGAAATGTTCCCAGACACTATGGGTTGGAAAAACAAGTGTGGGAAATGATGTGAAGTAGCAGCTTTTATATTTTATCCTCCTTTCCTGGTTTTTCCCCATTTCTAGGTCACAGGCAATGTTCTAGTTTCCAGGGAGTGTTTCCTTCACTAAAGGCTGTTGCTTTCCAATGCACACACTGTTGGAATAGTTTTCAACATTCCCTGCTGCTTTTCCCACTCCTGCAGTTAAATGCTTTTTCTGAAAGAAATAATCTCTTTTATTTCCTGATTAAATATTTAGCATTTTATAAAATTTTAAATTATACCAAAACTACAAGTATCCTGAATTCTTTTTTTTACTTCCAAGCAGCTGAAAGTAATTACAGATATTATTACATTTACTTATGCAGTAAACTGTTTATTCGTTCATTTAATACCTTGTTTTTCCAATGTCAAGGATCGAACTTAGGACCTTGTGCTTGCAAGGCAGGCGCAGTGCCACTGAGCTAAATCCTCTGCCCTAAGTAC
Organism: Fukomys damarensis; assembly: GCF_012274545.1. Classification (NCBI taxonomy): domain Eukaryota; kingdom Metazoa; phylum Chordata; class Mammalia; order Rodentia; family Bathyergidae; genus Fukomys; species Fukomys damarensis. The sequence goes on along the minus strand of NW_022900939.1, from coordinate 22,571,404 downwards.
TTTTTTTTATTGAAACAGGGTCTCACTGTGTAGTTCAGGATGGTCTTGAACTCATGTATCTCAGGCTGGCCTTGAGCTTACAGCAGTCCTCCTGCCTTAGCCTCCCAAGTGCTAGGGTTATAGGCATGTATCACTACACCTGCTTTCATTTAATAAATGTTGTCTAGGCACAGGGGATACAGCAGTGAACAAAACAGACAACATTCCTTACCTTTAAGGAGCTTTAGGACTAGGATGTAGCCTAGTGGTAGAGTGCTCACCTAACATGGATAAGGCCCTAGGTTCAACCAGCAGCACCACTTAAAAAAAAAAAAACAAAAAAAACAGCAGCCGTGCTCAACATGCAATCCATAGACCCTGAGATCTTAAGACATTTCTCAGAAGGTACAGGAGCTCAGAACTTTTTTTTTTTTTTCTTGTACCAGTAATTGAACTCAGGACCTTACACTTGACAGGCAGGTGCAGTACCACTGAGCTAAATCTCCAGCCCGGCCCTCTCTGTACAAGAGCAACAGAGGGTAAGGCTCCTGGCACCAAAACCCAAATCCTCTAGAACATACCAGCAGTCATTACACTCTCGACCACATGTGCTGGTCAGCTTTCTTGTCACTGTAACAGCATAACAGACAATCAAATTAAAAGGAGGAAAGGTTGATTTTGGCTCATGATTCCAGCTGTTCTCAAGTTTCTTTATCATGCTACATTTATCAAAACTGAGAAATTATCATTAGAGCTTCATTCATATGTCCTACTCTTTCCACTGATATTCTTTTTTTCTGTTAATTGATTCAGTTTTTATGTATAAGCACAAAAGCCTTGTTTATTTGGTTTAGAATTCTACTTTTCAAGTAACCTTTAAGATTCTGCCACTTATAGAGTTTTGGTGGTATGTTAAAGAATAATCATCTATAATTATCTTAAAAGGCATTAAAATGCTTCTTTCTTCAGCTGTGTATCTCTGAGTCAAGATTTTTTTTCATATACTCGACAAAATAATATTTTACAACAAACTGAGTACAGAAAGAGGAATGAGACTCTGCCTGTCTTCTGTTAAGCCATACATTAAAAAGACTTGTAGAAATGTAAAATCAGGCTAGCTCCTTCAGACACTACTGTTGGAAATGTTTAATAGAACAGCCACTTGGAAAAACAGTCTGCCAGTTCCTGAAAAGGTACAGGCCAGGCATGACATACATCTGTAATCTTAGCACTTTGGAAGGCTGAGGCAGAAGGATTTTTCAAGCACAGCCTGTGCAACTTAGTGACTTGGTGAATCCCTGTCTCAAAAAATAAAAACCTAAAGAGGGTGGGGGAATGGGTAAACTGAGTATGTAGCTCTGTGTAAAAGCCCTGGATTCAGTGTCCAGTACTAGATGTTGTAGTTACTTTATGACCTGGAATTCTATTCCTAGGCACATGCCTAAGAGAAACGAAAACATAAAACCTGGCATACAAAAAATGTTCATAGCAGCATTATTCACAATAGCTAAAAAGTAAAAACAGCCTGTACTAATCACTTTTCTATTACTGGGACACAATAGGTGACACCTGCAACTTAGAGAAAGAGAAGTTTATTTTGGTTCATGTTTTTTAAAGGATTTGGTCCATGATTGATTCGCTCCAAGGCAGAAACAGCATGGTAGAAGAAAACTGCTTAACCTATAGCAGTTAGAAGCAGAGAGCTGGGGACAAGAATATGCTGTTCCAGGTCATGCATCTGTGACCTGCCTCTAACCAGGCCCTACATCCTAAAAACGAGTCAGCTATAAACTAATCAGTGGACTAGTGTAGTGATGAGTATGATGCCCCTGTGACCCCGTCACATAAGACTTTGGGGAACAGTTTAGATTTAAACCATAATTTTACTCGTCCTCAAAAGGCTGTGTTGATCTCATTATGCAGAATGCATTTAAGTCCCTCTCTAAAAGTCACCAAAGTCTTAACAGCATTGCTGAAAAGTTCAAGTCCAGAGTGGTATTTTGAGATACAAGATAAGCTCTTAGCTGTAAACCCCTATAAAAATAAAAAATAGTTAAATTCTTGCAGCATACAGTGGTATAGGGTAAACTGTCCCCTTCCAAAGGAAGGGATAGAAAGGAATCAGAACAAAGAGCAAATTCCAGCAGGGAATACATTAAGTCCTATAGCTCCATGTCCAGTACATGGACCAGATATGTGCTCCAGAGGACTTGAGCAGCCCCACTCCTATGGTTTTCCTGGTTGCCACCCACATCTTCTCACTACCTGTGGCTTTTTTCAGCAAATATTCTGCGTTGTTGACATCTCTAACTTCCTAGGGCCTCCACTACACTTTGCTTCAGTCTCACAGCTTCACACATTTTTCTCTCAGGGGCACATTGTCTGGCCTCTCATGTCTTCCTCTGAATACTAGGGTAGAAGCCTTCCTGACCCCATAACTTTTGCATTCTGTGTGCTTATAAAACCAGCACCCCATGGGTGACACCAGGGTCTGCTGCCAGCTCAAGCAATTGCTTGACCTCCTTGAACCTATGGCAGTGGCCTCTGAATACCTGGATGGCTGAGCATAGTGAAATAAATCCTGAGGAACCAATTCTTTTGGCACCCCTTCTCAAGCAGGGGGTCCAGGGAATTTCTTCTCAAATGAAAGATTTATACTTTTGAATCTTTGAGTCCGAGATTTGTGGAGCTGATTCTTGACATGTCTTCAAGCCATCTTTCCTATTGTCCTGATGCAAGATTCTTAGCTTCCTTTTAATACTAATCTTTTCAGCAACCATGCTGTCTTAGTCCCCAGCTTTGCAGGTGCTTCCTCTCTGATGAAACTACAAACTTTCAATTGTTTTACTTCTGCTTTTTTTTCCTGATTCTCACTGTAGATCTAACTAAAAGCAGCCAGCAGTACCCATGCCACAGCCTGAACATTGAGCTTCTTTGAAATTTTCTTTCAGATCATTAAGTTTATCCTCTTTAAATTTGGCCACACACAAAGTCTTAGGATATGGACAAGATGTAGACAAATTCTTTATCAGAATGAAACATTCATGGCCTCTAGTCCAGTTCCAATAGTGTCCTCATTCCCTCATGAGCATGGCCTTTACTCTCCATATTTCTTTCAGCATTCTGATCTTCTAAGCTCTGACCAGTATCACACATTAAGCACTGCTCACAACTTTCTAAAACTTCTCTAGCCTGAATCTCCAAACTTTTCCAAATTCCTCCCACAATGCTGTTCTAATGGCTTCTGAATCACAATGATCAGGTACAGTTATAGCAACAACCCAACTCTGGTACCTCATTTCTGTATTAGTCACTTTTGGGACACAGTACATGGCACCCACAACTTAGAGGAGAGATTCATTTTAGCTCATGGTTTTTAGAGGATTCAGTCCATGATTGATTGGCTACATGGTAGAAGGATATGGCAGAGGAAATGCTTAAGCCATGGCAGCCAGGAAGCAAAATGAGAAGGGAAGAAGTAGGGACAAGAATATACCCTTCCAGGTCATGTCCCAGTGACCTGCCTCCAACCAGGCTCCACATCCTAATAGCAACTCAACTATAAATTCATCAGTGGACTAATCCACTGATGAGTATAGCACTCTTACGAGCCATTCACCATCCAAACACATGAGATTTGTTGGGGGGACAGTTTAGACCTAAACCAAAACACAACCAAAGTCTAGCAACTGATGAATGAATACATGAAATATGGTATATCCATAAAGAATGAAGTACATCCATTCTACAGCACAGGTGAACTTTCAAAACATTATGCTAAAGGGTTGGGAATACAGTTCAGTGGTGGAGTGCTTACCTAGCATGCACATACCCTGTGTTCAGCCCCCAGCAATTAAAACACAGTCACATGTGTACATACACACCCGTACATTTGCATGCCTGCATGCCCCATTATGCTAATATGTGAAAGAAGCCAGTCAACAAAAGACCACATATTATGGCTCCATTTATGTAAAATGCCCAGAACAGGGAAATCTCTATAGAGTCCTAAAGATTAGTGGTTGCCTAGGGCAAGGGGTGGAGAGATGGGCAGGCTGGGTGGAAGAGTGACAGCATCATACCATAGTGATACATTCACACCCATGTTTATAGCAGCATAGTTTATAATAGCTAAATCTTGGAAACAGCCCAGATGCCCATCAGCCAATGAATAGATAAAATGTGTTTTTTTATATATAGTGAAGTACTACTCTGCCATAAAGAAGGATGAGTTTGAGGAATTTATAACTAAAGGGATACACCTTGAAACCATACTCTTTATTTATTTATTTTTTATTTATTTTTTCTTTTTTTTGAGACAGGTTCTTACTATGTAGTTGAGATTGACCTAGAACTCACTATGTAGCCCAGGCTGGTCTCGAACTCACAGTGATCCTCCTGCCTCAGCCTCCCGAGTGCTGGGATTACAGGCGTGCTCCACCACGCCTGGCGAAACGATACTCTTAAGTGAAATAAATCAGACACACATGTTTAAATACTGCATTGTTTCTCTTGTGTGAGAAATCAAAAGTGGAAATAAGGACTGAAGTGTATAATGGATGTTGGGAAATAGGAATAAAGTGTTCAAATGGGAAGGGGAACAAGGGAGGAGAAAGAAAGGAAGGAAGGGGCAAGAAAAAAATGGAAGGAAAGCTTTTGTACATAGGGAAGGAAGGGGGAAATGGGAAAAAAAGAGGAGGGATGTATTATGTACAGGTGCAAATTCCCTATGATGAGTGTTTAAAGGCTTTTGTTTTTGTTTTGATACCAGGGATCGAACTCTGGTCCTTGTGCTTTGCCAGGCAGGAGTCAGCACTGCCAAGCTAAATCCCCAGCCCCCTATGATGAGTGTTATCATGATGTATGTCTAAAATGTACCAATAAATGTTTTGCTATTTTTTTAAAAATTCCAGTGAAAAAGAAGAAAATGAATTATACCACAATGAAGATACCATCATCTCACTTAATTGTTTTGGTTTTGGAAAATATATTTTCCTTTAAAAATTATTATTTTTATTAATTCATACATATGTTTAAATATCTAGTTCCTGATATGGTAAGTATAGTAATACTTTCATTTAAAAAAGCTGTTTGGAATCCTCAGTGATTTTTAAGAGTATAAAAAGGTCCTGAGATCAAAAGTTGAAAATCACAGTAGTGAAAGGAAAGAAAATAAACAAAATAAAAGAAAAAACTGTATGCAGGCATTCCTTAAAATTTAATCCATTTTTGAAAATATGTTAGATGACAGAAGCCTGCATTTATTTAAAAAGGAAAATAACTGCATTTTCAGACATCCAGGAAACCTCAACCAATTTTCTCAGATATCACCACAATACTCTTAAATATCTATATGATAATCCATCAAGAAGCACTTAAAATACCAGTTACTCAATTTTAATACATTAATATTCAGCATAGGTATTGTATATGCTAAAATGATGCTGTAGTACTATATGCACATTGCTTTGCTTCTACACTAAATAAATATGTACTATAAAAATAAATTAAAGCCAGGCATGGTGGCGCTTGCCTGTAATCCCAGCACTCGGGAGGCTGAGGCAGGAGGATCGCTGTGAGTTTGAGACCAGCCTGGGCTACACAGTGAGTTCCAGATCAGTCTCAACTACATAGTGAGACCCTGTCTCAAAAAACCAAAATAAATAAATAAATAATATGTAAAGATACTAAAAAGTAAATTTGAAATTGTACCCAAGTTGGCAGTGCCCCAGGTAGGTGGAAAAAGCAAATACTGTGACCATGAGAACTTTGGAGAAGTATTTTAAAGATGAGAACAACCATGTACTATGCTTAAAGGAACCAGAACTGGCTGTAATCCTGGCAAGCACAGTCTATATCCTATTACCTGTACCTGTAGATTTCTTTTAACAAGCTTACAGTTTCAGATAGTGCATTTGGGACAAATTTTTACAAGCATTATAGCACACATTTGGACCATGAAAGTTCAAATAATGAGGGCTTCTGCTATTGGAAGGGGATCTGTTCTATGGTGCGGGTAATATAAAGAGTGCTAGGTGGAGAAAGTTAACAAATTATATGTGATGGTCTGGGTAGGCCTCACTGAGAAGATGCAAAGACTCTGAGGGAGTGAACTGTGCAGATACCTGGAGAAAACATTCCAGGATGAGACAAAAGCTAGGGAAACTCCCTGCACAGGCCTGGCTCTGGCTTGTTTGAGTTTGGCAGAATCAGGAGGGTAGGAGGCCAGTGAAGCTAGAGAAGAGAGGAGCAGAGATCATGTGAAAGTGGGGCGGTCTCAGGCTTCCAGTTTATGTAAATTGGAGGGTTTGGGGTTTGTGTGTTCTCTGTGTAGTACCAGGGATTGAATCCAGGGCCTTCACACTGAGCTACATCCCTATCCCTTCTATTTTATTATCTTTTTAAAACAAAGCAGCACTTTATTATTACTACCCTCACAAAGGACATGTCTTCACAGGGCTGAGGGAAGGTTCTGACAGTGGGGCCTACTTGCCAGCAATGAGCAGGTCCTGCAGCACTACAGTGATCTTGTACCCATACGGGAACATCTTGGAGATGTAGCAGTCTTTGTTTACTGGCTTAGCCTTCTTGTCCTTGCCACTCTTGGGCAACTTGGTCCACATCTCTTTCACATCCTCCACCACCACATTGCAGTGTCTGCAGCATGGCCCAGGAGTTTCTTGGTGCAGCAGTTGATGAGCACCTGGGTGTTATTCTTGACTAATTGGGTCAGCACAGAGAGTGGATCTGTGTTAAATTCCTCCTCTTCCCACTTGTACAACTCCTCTGGGCTTATTGAAGAAGCTCATGGTGGTGGTTGTGCTCTCCAGTTACTTGCCTTTTTTTTTTTTCTGCAAGTTCTCACTAAGTTACCCAGACTGGGCTTGAACTTCTGATTCTCCTGCTTCAGCCTTTCGAGAGTACTGGGATTACAGATGTGCACCACCATGCCTGTATAATTTGAGGAGGGTTTTTCATAGAGAAGTGAGGACACGTAGCTGCTCCATGTAAAGACAAGGGGAATCAGGAAAGCAAGATAATAGGCCATATATATAAACAATGAGTATGACACCAGATTTTAGCTTGAGCAGCTGGTAAAATGGAATTGCTGTTTAGTAAGAAGAGGATGATAGGGTGAAGCAGATTTGGAGGAAAAGATAAAAATTTAGTGATTTTTGTTGTTTTTGTTTTTTTGATACAGGAATCAAACTCAGGACCTTGTGTTTTTGCGAGGCAGTTGGTGGAACCACTAAGCTAAACCCCCAAGATTTAGGTTTTTCATATTGTTTGAAATGCCAGTTAAATATCTAGGAAAAGATGTTAAGTAGGCAGTGGGAAATGAGTTTGGAAATCAGGAGAGAGGTCTGGGGGAGAATATAATCCGAGGAGTCAAAAACGTAGATGACCACAGGAGAGAATTAAGTAAATCCAGAGAAGAGAACAGGACCCTCAAGTGCCAGGAAGTCACCCAGACAGCCTGAAGTACACCAAAGGCTGAGGTGTTCCTAAAGCCAAGTGAAGGAGTATTGCCTGAAGCTGTTAAAAGCTGCACATAGGCAAAGGAGATGTGACCTGACCCATGGAGGATAGCAGGAAGGCTACTAAAGCATCTAAGAAAAAAATGGGAGAAGAGGAATCTGCTGTGAAGGGAAGCAGCCCAATCCCCACCCTGCATGCCACCCCAAGATGAGAGAAATAACATGTTTGCTTATAAGAGAATGACCCAGAATGGGGAGGGAAGTTGGTTAGGTAAAAGGAAAAAATGGCTCAAAAGATGTCTCTGAGTAGATGAGAAATTCAACTTTGGTTGGAAGCAGGGGCTGTCATCTGTGAGAACAAGAAAGAATATATGAGGAAGGTGCAGAGCAGCAGGCATGTGAGGTAGGAGCTCCTCTGCCTTTCTCACTAAATAACAATGGAGGTTATCATCTTACAGCGAGGAAGGGACAGAGTGCTGAAGAGATGCAGGGAGACAAGGTATGAAACCATCCTCTGGAGCAGGCAGAAAAGTGAATGGACGTGAGACATTGAATGGCTACCAGACAGGATTATAGTCCACTTAAGATTTGGGTCATACCTGGGCATGGTGGGACATGCCTGTGATTTCAGAAACCCAGGAGGCTGAAGTAAGGGGATTAAAAGTTAAAAGCCAGCCTGAGAAACTTAGCAAGACTGTTGCCAAACAATGCAGTGTCCATTGTTTCTGGGTGCTTATTGCCCTATTCAAATAAATGGCTGGGACAGTCAAATAAATGTGGAAAGTAACATTTATGAAGGAAAGTGAAGAAGAACAGTGCAAGAAGAAAAAAAGTGAAAATATGTCCTGCATTGCCGGACAGGCCACTGCAAAAACAGGAAGACAGTAGTTCTCTGAAATTAATGATTGCTGTCTTTTGTGTCTTTTTAGATCTTGTCTGTCAGAAGTTGGTCTGTGCATGTATCCTGGTTATGATTTGACAGTTTCCCATGATTGTCAGGTCATATCCAGTTGCCCAGCCTCCATTCAGGTTTTTTGTAATTGACAGGTTACATCCTGTTCTCCAGCCAGCCTGCCATACCCTAATCTCCTGCCTCATTTCAACCTTAAAGGCATACATCCCTGTAATTCTTTATGGGTTGTTCAGGGAGTGGAGGTCTTGGTCTTCATGTAGCTATTCCCCACTGAAAGGGACCATAGGACCTACCTGCTGGATATTTATTATATACTCCCTAACTACCTTAGGATGATATGGCTCACTGGCTGGACTAAGGGAAGCCTGTCAGAAGGCAATAAGAAAGGAGTAAGTGTCTGTATATGATAATGGAAGAGGGCTTGGTGAACTTTTCAGGAGCCTGTGGAGGCAAAGACAGATGTTAGACAGGCTACCGCTATGTATTTCTGGTGACTCTACTTATATGTACTAAAAGCCAAACTGGGGTCTTATGTTTTGGAAGAGGAGCCTCATCTTCCAGAGGTTTATAAGAGTAGTCTTAATCCTGTGAAAATTTGAATGATCATTTTTCATGTAAGTTTTTGGGGTTTTTTGTTTGTTTGTTTGTTTTTGTTTTTTGGTACCAGCGATTGAACTTGGGTCCTTGCACTTGCAAGGCAGGTGACAGCACCACTGAGCCAGCCCCCTCATGTAGGGTTTTTATAGCTTGTTACTGTATTCTTTCAGGAAGGACTAGAATGGTTCCTGAGGAACTGGAAATAAGGCTAGGGTCTTGAGGGACTGCAAGGCTGACCTTGTCTCCCTGTCAACCTTCACTTACAATGAATGACAGCAACCTGCCTGGGAACTCCTCTAGGAGTTGAGTTAGCAACCCCTCTGTTTTAAATTGTTGTGTGCCTGTGCCGCACCAGAAAGTCATATTTGGGACATTTGACCTTTGAATTGACGTACTAGAATGGTGTGAAGAAGCTTTAGCTAGACTCTCCCTTGATCTCAATTATGGCTATAGATCTAAAGGAGAGTGTTTTAGAGAAGGAGGTTAAAATAGAATAATTGAATTTGTTTATCCATGACATCCAGGGTCACTGAGGGTTCCTAGATGCCTGTGGAGAGGGGCATTATAAGTTGACACAGGCCCCTTTAGTCTTTATCAGAGGAGGATGTGAGGGTTTTGGCTGGCCTAGCCCCTCTCTGGGAACAGAGACAGTCAATCCTCCAGTGCCATGAGTCAGGTACATTGGCCATCTGACACTCAGAGCAAGGCCTGGATGGTGGCTTGATGCAGTCATGAGCCTAGTGTCCAGTCTTTTTGTATTTAAAACAAGAACCCTTTCCTCAATTGTTCTTGGGTTTCCCTTAGATCCCTTGGGTGTGTTTAAAGCTTTGCCAACTACTACAGCCATAATTTTGGCCTGCCTTAGTTTCTCACCCCCTCTCCTTTTATTTTTATCTTGATCCCAGTTGTTGAATACAAAGAAGACTGTGTACAGCAATTGGGTCATAGGGTTCTGGGGACCCATTTGAAATTTTTGTAATTTTCACTGAATATCTGGGACTGATTGACTAATGAAATAATGTCCCTTCAGTGCATGGACCTCTTTGGAAGATGACTCTAGTTTTGTTTAATTACAAAAAACTTCTAATTGGCTATGGAAGACAGCTGGATTTTCTTCTTTGCCCTGTGTAATTTCTTTCACTCTTTCATAATCAACAAATTTCTTAATGTGCCTTTGTATTCCCAAGGTAAGAGCAGTTACCATGTCAGACGTTTTTAGCCCATTACTAGTATTACTGTCCCAGTTTGGTTCTGTTGAAGGGACAACATCCTCTCAAGGGTGATTCTTTTCCTTTTGCAACATATTGTTCATCTGCATTCCCCCTAAACTCTTTTAGGATTCTTTGTTTTTCATTTGGGGTACAACAAATGGCCAAGATGAATATGACATCTCACCACAATAGATCAAAAGTTAGGGTCAGAATTTGAAACACATTTATAAACCTACTAGGATTCTCTGAAAATCGGCCTAGCCAGTTTTTACATCATTGGATATCTGCAACTGAAAAAGAGACTTGGACTCAAGTAGTCCCCTCTGCTCCTGGAACCTCTCTCACGGTGAGATAAGTTACGAGTTAGAGGAGTAGGAATATCACTCTGGAAATGTCCTGTGGAGCTTAAAGCCGTCTGAGGAGCATGATGAGGGGGCTGAAGAATACTGAGTTCTTCAGGGGTGTTAGGCTCTAATGTAGTTTCTCATTCTCTTGAAGGGAACTGATTGACTGTCCTGAGGATTACAAGGAGAGGTCTGAGAGACCTCTCAGTGTGGTTGTCTTTATTAGCCAGATGGGAGAGACCCATATGCCCCTGAAAGAGGTGGGGATCTGAGGACTGGATCATCAATATCTTTTTTTTTTCCTCAGAGGCCACTCTAAATACCTTCATTTGGGTTTTTTTCCAGAGGTAGAATCTTAAAAACCTGAACATAAGGGATTTCATTCCACTTTCCATGATTGCTGCAGAACCAATCTAACTGTTGGTATTGTTATTTAAACTGCCATTCTGTATCTGTCTCTCACTGTTTCCTAGCTTATAATGGACCCAAACCATATTGCAGTAGTCAATGAATTGTTCCTTTTCCAGATTGACATGGTCAAATCTTTCCTACTGTTGAAGGATATGGCCTAATGGTGTGGTCACTGGGATCTGTGGGTGTTTTCTAAGATATTTATCATGACATGTCTTGTACCTATGAAGAGAAAAAAAATCAGGTCTGGTGTTCTTCAGAAGACATCCCCTGCAGATGGACAAGATCTATTGAGTACATAAGGTGTCCCTTGTGATACTCAAGTACTTTCAAAGTAGTCAGGGCCAGGGATTTGGCTCAGTGTTTCCGGCGCCTGCTTTGTAAGCCCAAGGGCCCGAGTTCGATCCCCAGTACCCCCCCCCAAAAAAAAGAGAGAATGAAAGTTTTTCAATCCCCAGTACCCAAAAAAAAAAAAACCCCAGAGTTCTGGTGGTCAGCACTGGTGCCTTACTTGAAGAGTAGAGCTCCATAGGGGCTCTCTCAGCCTTGGGACTCCATACTGTGGTCCCACTAACTCCTAGGAAGAAGGGTGGAGCCCCAGGTACTCCCTTAGCCAGTTGTAAAACAGTAGATCAGGGTGGAGCCTTCCTAGGGCTCCTGTGGCTGTCTGGGAAACATTATCCCTTACACTTATCCTGTCAGTGGTTTGGTAATTTGTTTAAGACAGTAGAGGTTACCTAAACTTTTCGTTTGTTTTTGTCTTTTGAAACAGGGTCTCTCTGTGTAAGGTTCAGGCTGACCTTGAACTTTTTATTTAGCCCTGGCTGTCCTTGAACTCTCAGTGATCCTCCTGCCTCAGCCCCATAAGTGCTGGGGTTATAGGTGTGTACCATCATGCCCAGCGGTTACCTGAATTTTTTAGAGCACCTAACCCAAGTCCCATATGTTCTCTTTAGCTCTTTACATGTATAAAAAAGCTGAGAAGACCCCACAATCCACATCTATTCACAAGACTACAAGAATAAAAATCTCAATTTTTTGCTTTTATCTTTATTAAAACTTTTTCTATTATATATTGATAACGTAGGAAATTTGTACCTGTACATAATATACCTTCTCGGGGCCAGGGATTTAGCTCAGCGGTTCGGTGGCCTGCCTCGCAAGCACAAGGACCTGAGTTCGATCCCTGGTACCCCCCAAAAAAACAAAAAAAAAAAAAAAAAAAAACAATATATCTTTTCCCTTTTTTTTTTTTTTTTTTTGGTACCGGGGATCAAACTCTGGGCCTTGCATTTGCAAGGCAGGCAACAGAACCACTGAGCCAAATCCCTGGCCCCTGTACACAATATATCTTGATTTTTTTTCCCCATTCTCTTCCCCTCCCTTCAACACTTCTTTCCCTTCTCATTTACAGAGGCTTTATTTCAATTTTTTTCCTTTTGCCTTGCTTCCCTTCCTCCTCCCTCTTTTGTTCCCCTTCCTATTTGAATATGTTCTTCCTACTTCTCAGTATCTATTTTCTGTTATCCTCCTTATTTACCCTTTGGGTTTCTCACACAAGAGAAACAATGCAGTATTTAAACTTGTATGTCTGACTTATTTCACTTAAAAGCTGGGTGTGGTAACACATGCCTGTAATCCTAGCACTTGGGAGGCTGAGGCAGAAAGATTAAAGTGAGTTCCAGGCCAGCCTGAACTGCATAGCAAGACCCTGTCTCAAAAAAAAAATAAAAAAAAAGCAAACGATTCTGGTCTTGAGATGCATCCATTTTCCTACAGATGACTCCTTCATGGCACAGTTGTACTTGATTGTATATAGATACCATATTTTATTCATCTATTGATGAACACATGGGCTGTTTCCAAGATTTAGCTATTATAAATTGTGCTGCCATAAACGTGGGTATGCATCTATCATGGTGGTATTATGCTTTTAACTCTTTTGGGAAGATAACGTAGAAGGGGAACAACTGGGTCAAATGGAAGCCCTGGTTTTAGTTTTTGGAGGAATCTCCATACTGATTTTAATAGTGGTTGTACCAGTTTACATTCACTAGCAATGGGGAAGGGTTCATCCCCACCTCCCTCAAGCCTCACCAGTTTTTGTTAATGGTTGATTTCTTTATGATAACCATTCTTTCTGGAGTGAGTTCTTTCTTTTAGTGTTGTTTTAATTTGCATTTCTTGAGTGACCAGTGATATTGGGCATTTTTTTCATATATTTCTTGCTGTTTATACTTTTTTCTGTGAGAAATGTCTTCATTTCATATGTTCATTTTTGGATTGGGTCTTTAAATTTGGGGGGGCTGATCTTTTTAGTTTTTTATATTTTCTAGATGATAGTCTTTTATCTAAGGAGTAGCTGGTAACAATTATTTTTTCCTGTTTTGTGGATTGTTGCCTCACTCTGTAGTTTCTTTCACTGTGCAGAAGCTTTTAAATTTGATGTGATTCTAGTTGTTGATTCTTTGTAGTATTTCTGTGTGATCAGGGTTTGTTTGTTTGTGTGATACTAGGGATCGAATTTGGGACCTTATACTCACAAGGCAGGTGGCAGAATCACTGAGCTAAATCCCAGGCCCACTGGAGTTTTGTTCATAAAAGTCTTGCCTACACCTATTTTCAAGAGTTTTACCTATTCTATCTTCCAGCAGAGGTCTTCTTCCCCAAGAATAGGGAATATCTGTCCTTTTTTCTTTTTCTTTTTTTTTTTTTTTTTTTTTTTTTTTTTTTGATTTTTGAGACAGGGTCTCACTATGTAGTTCAGACTGCCCTGGAACTCACTGTGTAGCCAAGGTTGGTCTCGAACTCACAGCGATCCTCCTGCCTTAGCCTCCCACATGCTGGGATTACAGGCGTGTGCCACCACGCCCAGCTGTCCATTTTCTGATACCCTCCTTAATCTCCTTTTTCAGAGTACTGTAGTTTTAAGTATAAAGGTCTTTTACTTCCTTTGTTAGATCAAATCCTAGGTATTTCATTTTTTTAGATGCTCTTGCATTCAAAATTAGTTATCATTTCCCTAATTTCTTTCTCAATAAGTTTGTTATTCATGTACAGGAACACTATTGTTGTTTGTTTGTTTGGTACTGGGAATTGAATTCGGGACCTCGCGCTCACAAGGCAGGTGACAGAACCACTGAGCTAAATCCCCGACTCTAGGAACACTTGATTTTTGAGTGTTGACTTTGTATTCTGCTGTGCTGCCAAATTTGGTTATTCTACAAGTCTTTTGGTGGTTTCAGGGGTCTTTTATGTAGAGTATCATGTCATCAACAAATAATGATAATTTAATATCTTCTTTCCTATCCATACTCCTTTTATTTCTTTGTCTTGTCTAACTGCTCTGGATAATATCTGTGGCACTATTTTGAATAGGAGCAGTGATAGTGGGCATCCATGTCTTATTCCTAGTTTTAGAGTGAAGTTTTCAGTTTTTGTCCCATTTAGTATGATTCTGGCTATTGGTGTCTTAGATAGCTTTTGTCAGATTGAGATAAAGACCATCTATTCCAATTTTCTATAGGATTTTCATCATGAATGGGTGTTGGACTTTGACAAACTCTTTTTCTGCACCTATTGAGATGATTGCACATGGTTTGTTGTTTGTTTGTTTGTTTGTTTTTCTGGTACCAGGGATCGAACTCAGGACCTTGCACTTGCAAAGCAAGTATGATGCCACTGAGCTAAATGCCTGGCCCTACATATAGTTTTTGTCCTTGGCTCTGTTAATGTAGTATATTATATTTATTGATTTGCATATGTTGAACTATCCCTGCATGACTGGGATGAATTCCTACTTGATCACAGTATATAATCCTTTTGATGACTTGCTGCATTCTTTTTGCCAGTATCTTATTAAGGATTTTAGCATTTCTGTGTTCATTAAGGAAATTAGCCTGTAGTGCTCTCTTTAGTTTGAATCCTTCTCTGGTTTTTGTATCAGGGTAATGCTTGCTTCCTGGAATGACTTTGTGAGTACTGCTTCCCTTTCAATTTCACTAGAGTTTGAAGGCTAGGCATGTTGGCACATGACTGTAATTCAAGCATTTGGGAGGCTGAGGTGGTAAGATCAAAGCTGACCTGGATTATGTACTGAGTTCAAGACCAGCCTGAACTACCCAGCAAAACGCTGTCTCAAAAAAAAAAAAAAAAAAAGTTTAAGAAGTAGTAGCATTAGATCTCTAAAGTTCTTGTTGAGTTCAGCAGGAAATCTGTCAGGATCTGAGCTTTTCTTGGTTGGTAATTTTTTTTTTAATTCTTTAATTTCATTGACTGATAGTAGGTTATTTAGAATTTTTAGATCTTTGTGATTCAGCTTTGGTGATGCATATGTATCCAAAAATCTATCCATTTCTTCTGTGTTACCCATCTTATTAAAGTACAGGTTCTCAAAGTCACTATCAATGATCTTCTGGATTTCTGTAGGATCTGTTATAATTTTACTTAATTCCTAATTGCATGGATTTGAGCCTTTTCTTTTCTTTCCTTTTTTTGGTGTGAGATTGGCTAACTGTTTGTCTATTTTATTTAATCTTTCAAAGAACCAGCTTCCCCATTCATTAATTCTTTGTATTGTAGAAACTGTGTAATTTCTTTTTTAAATTTCATCCATGACCCATTCATTGGCTGTTCAGGAGGCTGCTGTTTTGTTTCCTTGTGTTTATGTAGTTTTTGTGGTTTCTTTTGCCATTGATTTCCAATTTCATTGTACTATGGTCTGATAATATGCATGCATAGCATAATTTCAGTTCCTTTGCATTTGCTTAAGCATGTTCTTTGAGCTAGTATGTGCTCTGTTTTGTGGAAAGTTCCACGTGCTGCTGAGAAGAATGTGTATTGTGTTTTTGTTGGGTGGCACACTCTGTAGATATCTAGTAAGTCCATTTGTTCAAAGGTTGGTTTGGCTCTGATATTCTTTGTTGATTTGTCTGTTTGTTCTATTTGTGACAGTGGAGTATTGAGGTCCCCCATTACAATTGCATTAGTGCCTATCTGATTTTTAATATCTATTAATGTTTCTTTTATGCAGTTGGGTGTGCTAGTATTTGGTGCACATATATATTTATGATTGTTATATCTTCCTCATGGATTGTTCCCTTTACCAAGATGTAGTGACCTTCTTTGTCTCTTCTAATCAGTCTTGGCTTGAAATCCACTTTGTGTGAAAATAAAACAGCGACCCTTCCTTTTTTCAAGGTTCTTGTCACATGAAGTATTGTTTTTAATCCTTTGACTTTGCATCTATGAGTTTCTTTTTTAATTAAATGTGTTTCTTGTATGCAGCATATTGTTGGATCTTGTTTCATGCTGCATTCTGCTGGTCTTTTTCTTTTGATTGGTGAATGAAACTGTTCACATTGATGGCTTTAACTGATTTGCATTGAATTATCCTTGTCATTATTTTCCTGTTGTTGGTTCCCTTTCTTTCCCTTTGTTTAATTGCCTGCTTTGCCTGGTAGATTCATTCTGTTGGGGTTCATGGGATTGTAGTCCCCACTATCTCTTTTTAGAATATTTTTCAGAACACCTTGGAGTGCTGGTTTGATGGTCATGAATTTCGTCAGGTGTTCTTTGTCATGGAAGTATCTTATTTCTCCATCAATTTTGAAAGATAGTTCTGTGGGGTATGTGAATCTGGGTTGGAAAGTTGCTTTCTTTTAGAGTTTGAAATATTTCACTCCAAGCTCTCTTTGACTTGAGGGTTTGTGTTGAGAAGTCTGTTGTGATTCTGTTGGACTTTTCTTTATAAGTGATTTGTTTCTTTTCTGTAACAGCTTTTAATATTCTGTTTGTGTTGAATCTCTGGAATCTTGACTATTACATGCTTGATACAGATTTTTTTTTTTGATTGGCTAATTGGAATTCCATATGCCTCACTTATCTGTATGTCAAATCCCTTTTCCATGCTTGGGAAGTTTTTTGCCATTACTTTTATGAATAGTTTTTTTGTTTGTGTGATTTTTTAATTTTAAATAAATTTTATTTTATTTTATTCCATTTCCCCCTCAAGCCCCCTTTCATCCCTACATACAAAATCTTTGCTTCCATTTTTTCCTTCTATTTCTATTTTAACTTTTTTTCTTGTCCCTTCCTTCCTTTATTCCTCGCTTCTCCCCCTTCCCATTTGAACACTTTATTCCCATTTCCCAACATCCATTATACATTTCAGTCCTTATTTCCACTTTTAATTTCTCACACCAGAGAAACAATGCAGTATTTAAACATGTATGTCTGATTTACTTTGCTTAGGAGCATGGTCTCAAGATCCATCCATTTAGTTGTAAGTGTCTGAAGCCCATCCTTCTTTATGGCAGAGTAGTACTCCATTGTATTTGTTTTTAAAAACCCACATCTTCTTTATCCACTTATCAGTTGATGGGCATTCGGACTGTTTCCAAGATTAGGTTGTTATAAACTGTGCTGCTATAAACATGGGTGTGCATATATTGCTGTAGTATGATGCTTTTAATTCTTCTGGGAAGATACCAAGAAGGGGAATATCTGAGTCAAAAGGAACCTCTCGTTTTAGTTTTTTGAGAAATTTCTACACTGATTTCCACACTAGTCTACACTTCCACCAACAGTGGAGAAGGGTTCCTTTTTCCCCACAGCTTCTCCAGCATTTGTTATTGGTTGATTTCTTGATAATAGCTATTCTTTCTGGAGTGAGCTGGAATCTCAGAGTTGTTTTAATTGGCATTTCTCTATTGACCAGTGATGTTGAACATTTTTTTCATATATTTATTTGCTGTTCCTAATTCTTCATGTGAGAAGTATCTATTAATTTCATATGTCCATATTTGGATTGGGTCTTTAAGTTTGGGGTGAGGTCTGATTTTCTTGAGTTCTTTATATTTTCTAGGCATAGTTCTTTATGTGAATAGATGATAAAAAAAATTTTCCCCTCTCTGTAAATTGGTTTCTCTTGCCGAACAAAAGCTTTTTAATAAGATGAGGTTCCAATTTTTTATTCTTTATAGTATTTCTTGTATGGTCTGGATTTTGTTCATGAAGTTTTTGCCTATTCCTATGTCTTCAAGCATTCTACCTATTCTTTCTTCAAGTAGATTTAGTGTTTCAGTTTTAATATTTAGATCTTTTGTTACAGAAGGAATCGGTAAGCAACACACAGAGAGACAGCAGGATGGAAGTGAAATTTAAAAAGTTTTTTTTTGTTTTTTGTTTTTGGGGTTTTTTTTTTTTTTTTTGAGACAGGATCTCACTCTGTAGTTTCAGGTACAACCAAATCTTTGTATAAATCAGGAGATCAAATGAACAAGAAACTTCTAATAATGGAAGAAATGTCACTGTAGCTGTGATCTGATCACAAAACGAATTTCATCCTGGGTAGCTTTCTAAGACTTTTCTCTGGGAACACTCATCTTTTGCAGTCTTGTCACACTCAATATTAAACTGCCATCTTTCAGTCTGTGAGATGCCTACTATAAGTTTCTGAACCAAATACTTGTACAGCCAATCTTTCAGTTGTTCCATGTTTGTTTGTTTGTTTGTTTGTTTGTTTTGGTACCGGGGATCAAACTCGGATCCTTGGGCTTGCTAGGCAGGTGGTAGAACCACTGAGCCAAATCCCTGGCCCTCAGTTGTTCCATGTTATTGAGGTATTTTATGAGATCAGTAGTTATGAGCAAGGTGAGTCAAGTAAAGGTTTCATTCAGGTGGATATATATCACATCAATATATAAAATGCTGTTGATGCCAAATGAGAAGAGCTCAGCAACTATCTTGGCACTCTTGCACAAGGTGATGTCCTGCTCCCTTGCAAGCTGCAGTGCCATGGCTGGGCCCACAGACTAAGGTGCATGGTTTCACCCTACAGACAGCAGTAGTGTCAGCTCACAAAGCCCTTCTCCGCCTAACATTTGAAAATAACCGGTCCCTTGCTATTTTTAAGAAATTATTTTTTTTCATGGTTGCTGAACTCAATCCTGTCTTCTAGACTCTCTTGATATTCTGTATTTACATTGGCTCATTGTGCTACATATACTTTTAATGGAATGTTTAGTCTCCTGGATATCTGTTTCAATCTGTTTCATGGATTCTATTTCTTTTCTATATTGTGCATTTATAGTTTCCATCATTGTTGTGAACTCTATATTTTTATCAGTATCTGCTCTAGGGCCACTACCATGGCTTTCAGTAGGGTCACCATCTCTGTAATTATCAGAAATTTTTTTTTTTTTTTTTTTTTTTTTTTTTTTTTGTACTTGGGATTGAACTCACAACCTTGCACTTGCAAGGCAGGCACAGTGCCACTGAGCTAAATCCCTGGCCCCTATCAGAAATTATTCCTGATTTGATTTTTTTTTTCCTAGAGCTTCATTCATCTGCTTTGTTATTTCTTTTGGTACCAGGGATTGAACTCAGGTCCTTGCGCTTGCAAAGCAGGCCACCAAACCACCAAGCTGAATCTCCGGCCCCAGCTTTGTTATTTCTGCTGTTACCACTTCAGAGTCCAGATGGGTGGCTTTGAATTGTTCTACCTCATTCCCCCCCTGGGTTTGCCTTTGGTTAGCTGGAAATCTGGGGTTGCATCTTGCTTAAATGCTTATCGATAGATAGATAGATAGATAGGTAGGTTTTTTTTATTTTTAATTTAATTCCTGGGTAGATGCTTGTAAATTGCTATGGCAGTAGCTTTGTTGGTAGTGTTTAGAACCCTTGGGAAATGACTGCTTCTCAGAGATTCCAGGTATAGTTGGTTTTGGGGTTTTGAGTCTGTTGCATGATCCTACCTCTTCAATTTATTGGGGACAAAAAGTTGCTGCTCATTTGGCCTAGTTTATTTGGTTCTTTGGCATTGGCCTATAGTATTTGTTATGACCTTTAGGCAATTTCAGTCTAGAAATCACAGCCTAGAAAATGACACACTGTGGTAACTTAATTTGCCACCTTTAACCATATGAACTATATTTGTGGTTATATAATAACACCAGAAAATTAGATACAAACCAGAAAATTAGATACAAACCAGAAAATTAGATACAGTAAGTATGCCCTCAATTTGGCAGTTTTACTCTCAGGGGAGAAAATTTAAAACAGGTTTGGGAGGCATAGAGAAATAGAAGAAGAGGAAGAGATTAGAAGCAAGGCTGTAGTACAAATGAAGATGATGCAAACTTTAAGAAACTGGTGAAGAAAACAGGATGGAAAGAGAGAAGATATAAAGACAAGGACCAGGGATTTAGCTCAGTGGTTCCACCACCTGCTTTAAAAGGACAAGGACCCAAGTTCGATCCCTGGTACCCTTGATCCCCCCCAAAAAAGAAAGACAAGAACAGAACAGAACAATAACAAAAAATGAGAAACTGAGCCAGGCATGGTGGCATATGCCTGTAATCCCAGCACTCAGGAGGCTGAGGCAGGAGGATTGCTGTCAGTTCAGGGCCAGCCTGGGCTACATAGTGAGTTCAAGGCCAGCCTGATCTACACAGTGAGACCCTGTTTTTAAAAAGCCAGTAACTGTTCACACTTACATAAAAACAAGAACAAAAAAATAAGGGGAGAAAAACAGAAAAGAAAAAGAAAAAATTTTAAAATATCTATTTCAGGACATAGAGGGGGCAGACAGAGCCCAGATTCATTGATTAATCCCAGCAAGCCAGCAATAGATTTATGGTGGGATAGTGGATAATCCCAACAAATCTGCATGTTTAGTTCCACTGAAGTTCAGGCTCATTTCTGGTTGTGAGGCTGAAACCCCATTTGTTCCGCCTGCAACACTCCATGTGCCTCCTGCTGACTTGAACTCAGCTCGCTACCAATTTGAACTCGACTCCTTGACCTCCTACCAACTTGAACTTGGTTCGCCCTCACCTTGATACAGGGAGCCAATAGATGGAGCCAGCCTGCAGCTACTCTGAATTCTGAATTCAGTTTGTCCCTTTCCAAGATGTCAACCGGCCAATCGTCATCTCCTGGGGGATGTCTGAAACCGAATAATTCATCAGCCACTGTAGTCTGCTTCATCCATTGCTCTATTCCACCAGTGCATTTCTCCAGTGTCCTCTGGGGTGTCAGTAATCACCATGTGTCTGCAGGTTCAAGCCACCCCTCCCACAGAGTGAATCAGTGCGCAGGGAGAAAAACCCCCTTACCACCTCCTTCAGTGTGTCTCTCTTCTCTCTCCCAGTGGGCTTCAATTCTCATGTTAGATCCTTGCTGGGTCCCAGGGACCCATTTCCCTCCTCATTTTCACATTGCTATATTCCAGTGTCTGGACACCAAATCTCAGAGATGCTGTTTCTCTGCTGTTCACCACTCCACCGTCTTCCTAGAAATCAGTTGTGGTATTCTTAAGTCCACAGAAGTTCAGTTGGCTTATCCTGGTCTCTGATCATGGAGTTCAGACCTGAGTCTTTTAGCTTAGAACAGTCTGGTCTCTTACAGGCCAGACTACTGCTTCTTGATGTCTCCCATGGTTATCACTGTGGTTTTTAACACTGGATGCCCTGAGATGAAGCCAACCTACAGCTGCCCTAAGTTCCACATTTATTTGGTCACTCCCTAAAATGGCATCTGACCAAGCACTGTCTCTGGTGACAGCAGTCACTTGGACTGAAGTCACCAGCTGTTGTAGCACGCAGCATCCACTACTACATTACACTGGTGCATTTATCCCTGGAGGCCTCTGAAGTTACACACTTTCACTGTATTGCTGTAGATTCTATCTTCCTTTCTCAGCCAGGAACTGGGGAGGGAGAAATTGCATATTACCCCTTCCTTTTTCTTCTTTGAGATCTGTCTTCCCTTTTTCTGTGGGTTCCAATTTTCCCTTCTGATTCTTCCTGGGTACTGGGGATCCACCGCCCTCCATCTTTTCTTCCCCAAGTGTCTGGATTTTAATTCTTGGAGAAATCACTTGTTACTGCTTACCACTCTGCCATCTTCCTGGAAGTCTCAATAATTTTTGAATACCACTCCTTGTACCCTTAGATCGCACAATATCAACAAGTACAATGGTCAAAAAAATGTGTAACAAAAACTTGATTCAAATTGATTAAAGTGGGCCAGGGATTTAGCTCAGTGGTGCCGCTGCCTGCCTCACAAGTGGAAGGTCCTGAGTTCAATCCCCAGTACCAAAAAAAGACCCTGTCTAATTTAAGTATTATGGATTCATATGCAATATTTTGTAGACGCCAGAACTATCATCGATGAGGTTACAGCAATGAATGATATTGACTACTAGGACAAGAAGTATTCCAATTACCATCACAAACAATCATTACCCACAATGGATAGGTGAGAAATTTTTCAGATATCTTATCTTCAGTCTGTGCCCATGTTTATAGTGTTAGTGATTAACAGTAATCAGAGGAGAATACATTTCCACACATGGCAGTAATATCTGCTGGGAGCAAAGCTCAGTACATCCATCCATAAACCAAGCTTATAGCAACATTCTCCATAATGACCATAACTAGCAGAGGCAATCAGGTTGATCTTACCTGTATTCTCTCTTCTCTGTGTTCTTCTACTTATAAGGAGAAAATCTAGAGAGACCCAACCAAAGGACTAAGAACTGGTTCCCATTGTGCAAAAAGGTTTTAACTTTTTAAGTACTTCATATATTTTT
Source organism: Fukomys damarensis (assembly GCF_012274545.1). Lineage (NCBI taxonomy): Eukaryota > Metazoa > Chordata > Mammalia > Rodentia > Bathyergidae > Fukomys > Fukomys damarensis. Next base: position 22,548,875 of record NW_022900939.1, on the reverse strand, counting down.
GTCTGATCTTAGCCTATTAAGGAATATATGGTCTCAAATATTATATTAAAAGCTCCTACCTTAAACAACCAAGAAACAGGCAAAGTGCATAAAACAGTAGTTTTCAAAGCACTAAACATAACACAGGGGTCAGTGACACAAGAGGTGGGAAACAAAGGTGGACCCTACTGTGACCCATAGTTTTCACATTGAGGTACAGCTGAGCAGGTAGTCCAAAAGACTTTGCTTTTTAGATGACAGAGTTCAGAGTTTGGGGAAACCAAGGTGTGCTGCAGTTTGTGAAAATGGTACTGGAAGGCCGGGAATTTAGCTCAGTGGCTCTGCCACCTTCCTTGCAAGCACAAGGTCCTGAGTTTGATCCCCAGGACCCCCCCAAAAAAAAAGTACTGGAGGAGAGTATCCTTGTTGTCATTTAGGATGCGAAGGATAGCCAGACAGCAGGAATGTAGTTTTGCCTAGGAGTAGAGGGCTGAAGTTCTCACAGGCAAACAGCAGCCAACTCTCTCCTACCTCAGTTTTTATTAGATACATGCATAATACTTCCATGAGAATAAACAGTTCCTTACAGATTATCTCTAGCAAAGAATTAGAAAATGTTTTTTATGAACACCTGGTTCTAGTTATTCATATACTCTTTCAAAACAGGCTGTTCCCAGAATGTTATCGAATGGTTCTCAAGACTCTTTGCAGCCTTGAACTTTTGAGTTGTGGCTCCTTGTGCAGAACCACAACGGCAGTTCCTATTCCCGTCCATGTCCCCATGTAACTTTCTCCTGTACATATTTTGAGTATTCAGCAGTACCCATGTATGAGGAAACCACCTAAAGTTGGGAAAAAATCACCTCAAAAGAATGAAGACAACCATACCCAGAGCTCACACAGGGCTGGGAATAATGCCTGCTTTTTCAGATGGGAAAACTGCATGATACATGGATACTAGATACAGTGCACTAAAAGATTGTCCAGAGGATAATTAGCCTTTGACTGAGCCAGGTTCCAGTCCTGCTCACAGAGATCAAGCTGTTTCCAAGTAATCTAACTGCAACCCAGAATAAAGTTCAAGTATATTTATTAAATACAAAAACAAACCAAAAAAGCACCATCCAGGGCTGGGGATATAACTTAGTGGCACTCTGCCTGCCTGGCAAGCACAAGGTCCTGAGTTTGATCCCTAGTACTGCCAAAAAAAAAAAAAAAAAATCCAACAAAGAGAAATTTATAGTTTAGAATCTAATAAAAACTGACCAGGCATACCCAAACAAGGAAAATGTGATCGCATAATGAGGATAATCAGTAAACCAACCTAGAAATGACACTGGTGTTAGAATTGCAACATGTTGTTATGACTATGTTATATAAGTTCAAAACTTAAGCATTTACCTGAAAGATGGGGGGCGTGAAGTTCCAGAGCTGAAGCCACTTTAGCTGTACTGGGTGCTTTACTTCACAGAGAGACCTAAACCTTTATTTCAAAAGATCTGAGTTGGTAGTAACCCACCATTTGGGTGGGAGTGGCTGATGTACTTTTCCATTAACTTTTTTTTGTACCCAGGATCGAACTCAGCACCTTGCACTTGTGAGACAGGCGGTGGCACCACTAAGCTAAATTCCATTAACGTTTTGTTTTGTTTTGTTTTGTTTTGTTTTTTGGAGACAGGGTCTCACTATGTAGTTGAGAATGATCTGGAACTCACTATGTAGCCCAGGCTGGTCTCAAAGTCACAGCGATCCTCTTGCCTCAGCCTCTCCAGTGCTGGGATTACAGGTGTGTGCCACCACACCTGGCTCCATTAACTTTTAATGTTGGTTTAGTTTCTGATGTTCTTGTCAGAAGGCAACAGGCTATCCTGGATGGCCTTGATCTCCGCAGATTCCAAGCACATACCTTGCCCAGGCATCTGCGTGTACAGGGCCCTCTTAGATAGTAGGTGGTGACCAGAGAATAGGAAGCAGACGCTGAGATCAGGTGCTTTTACATCTTTTGGCAGTGCTACGGTCTGGATCTAGTTATTTGAATGAGTGGTGAGGTAAGGGTGAGGATAAGATCACGGTAATCAGAGGATGGGATATAGTGGCTGGTATGTAAGAAAAAGCATATATTAGGCTGGGGATGTAGCTCTAGTAGAATGCCTGCATAGCATGTGTGAGGTCCTGGGTTTAATTTCTGATACTGCAAAAAAGATGAGAGAGAAAGAAAAGGAAGAGATGGAGGGAAGGAGAGAGGAGGGCAAGCATATATTGAGATCATGAAGAATTATAACTAGAACAGTGCTGGAGACAGGAACAGTGAGTCAAGAGCTAAAATGAAGAAGTGAGTGGGAGTGATTGCCACGTACAGATGATGGCACCCATAATGAATACAGGGTGATCTGAGCCAATAATATTAATTCATAGTGCGGATTTTAGGGAATTAGAAGGAAAATGTTCTAGAGCTGGTGATGAGGAATAAGGAAGATGGATGCCTATCCCACCTTCAAGCCCTGTGGTACATGAGTGAGTCCTGGGGAAAAAGCAGGTCCCATGAGAGGATAAGGAGGACCGCTTGCCAAGCAGCATCTCCAAGGGAGAGCCTGCCTCAGGGGGAGCGGGCTTTTCAACTGTGGCACTGTTGACAGTTGGGACCAAGTGTGGGCTGTCCTGTGTGCTATAGGACCTTTAGCAATTCCTTGGCCCCTATTTTGTACATACCAGAACACACCCTCTTTAGCTGTGACAACTAGAAGCGTCTTCAGAGATTGCTAAATGTTTCCTATGAAGCAAAAATCACTCCTGAAAACCACTATTATCTATAAGCCACACTTTAGATTCTCTTGGTATTTCTGAGAGCCATTCCCCAGAGGTTTCTTGATTCAAAAGACCCTAAACAAACTCCAGTGAAAACTTTGTTAAGATGTTTGTTTGAGCCAGGCATGGTGGCACACTCAAGACTGAGGCAGGAGGATCACCATGAGTTTGAGGCCACCTTGGGCTACAAAGTGAGTTCAAGGCCAGCCTAAACTACACAGCAAGACCCTTTCTCAAGAAAAAAAAAAATCTTGTTTGATTATGTACTACAAATGTGTAATAATAAATAAATATTCTTGTTTGTAATAGAAATTACTTCAAATGACATTAAGAGATGAAGCAGAATCACTTATTTTTAATCAGTATTTCTAATTATAAAAGTATTGTAAAATGTTATATTTAGGAGACTTTTCTTCCTGCATTAAACAAAAATCAGCATTATATGTAAACAAAAGATAGAAATGTATAAGAAAACTAAATGTAAAAAGTAAAATTGTGAAACTTCAAATTTAGCAGAGTATCTACTGGAATACAGCAGAAAAACTTCACAGTGTTGGAATAAACCAACTTTTTTTTTTTAGCTAGGACCCAGGAAGTATTACTCATAAAAGAAAAGATACAAATAATAAAATGCCTAATGGAAATTAAATACTTCATCAAAAGATACCACTAAGAAAATGAGTACGCAACAAAATATTTATAATACATGTATGTGACAAAAAGCATATAAAAAGAAAAATTTCTTACAACTCAAGAACAAGATAGCCAGGGATGATGGCACATGCCAATAGTCCTAGCCCTTTGAATGCTGAAGCAGGAGGATCGCTGCAAGTTCATGGCCAGCCTGAACTACATAGAAAGACCTTGTCTCAAAAAAATAAAATAAATGAATGAATGAAAGAAAAAGAATAAGACAAACCACCCAATATGGAGATTTACAGATGCCAAGCACACTTATGAAAGGGTGTTCATTATTAATTATCAAGGCAGGGGATATAGCTCAGTGATAGAGCACTTGCCTTGCATGCAGGATGCCCTGGGTTCAATCACCAGCACAAAAAAATTTTTACATGTGTATATAATTAGTTGTAGGGAGCGGCACATTGCAGATCCAATGATATTCTGTACATACCTATAAGATTCCGTGAGTCAGAACTCACTACACTGAATGTGGATGTGGGTGTAGAATGACTGGAGCTCTTACACTGCTTCTGGGGATGAAAAACAGCACCAACAATTTGGAAACTGGCCTGGCAGTTTCTCATAAAGTTAATCCTTCATCTAGCCTAAGACCTAGCAGTTTCACTCATAGGTGTTTACTCAGGATATGGCCATGCAGTCAGAACCCATTAGGGGGAAGGGGAAAGGAGCCCAAGGTGAGCCGGGTGGTGCTCATCCTCGCGCACTGACAATACCTGTGCTTCCCCAGGATCATCGGGAGAACTCTAATGTGAGAAATCCATTTTCATGTGAAAACCCTTCAGAACCCTACATAATAGCATAATATGTGTAAAAATCTTACCTGTGTCAGTAGCTTGATATATGGCAGGCGGTAGCTTCAAGTAAGTACAACCAAGACAAATACTTGGTCCCATAAGAATATTTGTAGGGTTAGAAGTTGGTTCTTTTGGTCTGATTTTTCATGGCACAGCTTTGATAAATGTTTTCCTTCATTTTAGGGGTCAAAAAGAATTCTTCGTTCCAATGAGATAATCCTCCCAGCTAGTGGCCTGGTAGAAACAGAGCTCCAATTAACTTTTTCCCTTCAGGTGAGAACCTTCTAAGTCTTAGAACTCTTTCTTTTTCTTTTTCTTTTTTTTTTTTTTTTTTTTTTGTTTTCATTTTTGTGTTTTGTTCGGGGGATCAAACTCTGGACCTTGTGCTTGCAAGACAGGTGCTAAGACACTGAGCTAAACATGTCACTCCCAGTCTAGTACCCAAACAATCCTCAAACCTGGACACTATTTTCTCCAAGAGCAGTCAGACCCAATTATAGCTTAGAGGTTTGTGGCTAGTCTAAAGGGCCAGAACAGTGCCTTAGCCAGCCACAGTTGGGTCCTGAGACCAGATAGACTGCTGAGACGTGTGGTGTGGCTCAGTCTTCCTTTCCCTTACCTTAGAAGATACTGTAGCCACCTATTGTGCCCTCACCCTACCATGCTCAGCCCATGCCCTCTCCTTAGTGATCTGCAGAACCTACCCCAGCAGACCCACCACCACCAGTCTCCTTGCCCCACATGGTAATATTCATCTTTCTTCTCATCCCTCCTACCATGTCTCTAGTTGTCATCTCCATAGCCCACATAGAGACACACAGAAAAAATACCTGACAAGATAGCAAAGAAAGAGACAGTTTGTGGACCCCAATACTGTCAGAGAAGCAGGCACTGAGCAGAACTAGCCCTCTGTTACTTCTTTCTCACCTTCACCACCCCTGTTATTTCAAACAAAAGAAACTGAAACACAGATGTGAATCTTCTAAGAGGACCAAAACCCTCAAGGCCCCAGTTGCTGAGTAATTGTTGGAATCTGCTTATGCTCCTTAGTACCCTCATTTCCTTAAGCGAGATGCCAACAAGCTGCAGATCATGTTGCAAAGGAGGAAGCGATACAAGAACCGGACCATCTTAGGTTACAAGACCTTGGCTGTGGGACTTATCAACATGGCAGAGGTGAGCAGAACACAGTCTCAAACTGCTGGCCTGTAAAGGAAAGCCAAGAGTGGCACTGGGCCTACTGTTCTCGCCCAGAAAATGATTTACTCAGCCTTGTTTTTTTTTTTTTTTTTTTTTTTTTTTTTTTTTTTTGGTGGTGGTTGTGGGGCAGGATGGGAGACTACTGGGGTTTGAATCCAGGAGTGCTTTACCATTGAACTACATCCCAGCCCTTTTTAAATTTTGAATCAGGGCTCCCTAAGTTCCCCAGGCTGGCCTCAAACTGTGATCCTTCTGCCTCAGCCTCCCACTCTGGGATTACAGGTGCTCAATGACCTTTTGGGGCCCAGGATCTAATCTAGGTATTCAGGTCACATTTATTGTCATGTCTCTAGTCTTCTTTAGTCTGCAGCAGTGCCCAGGTTTTCCTTGTCTTTCAAGACCTTGATGTTTTTAGAGTACAGTCTAGTTACTTTATTGAATGTTCCTTAGTATGGGTTTATCTGCTTTTGTCTCAAGATTAGGTTCAGTTTGTATGTTTTTGGCAGAATTACCTCCAAAGTAGTACTGTTCTTCCCACTGTAGCCTGGGTACATGTTATGTCAATTTGTGCCTTTACTGGCAGTTATAACTTTCATCATTTGGTTAAGATTAAGACAGTGTCAGCTATTCCTTTGTTCTGGAGTAGCCCGGCCATATTCCCTTCCCAATAAAGCCTGTTATCTGAAGAAAAAAAAAAAAAAAAAAAAAGACAATATCTGACAGAATTTCCTACTATAAACTTAAGGGTATTTTGTACTTATTTATAAAAAATACTTTGTGCGGAGAATTTTGAGACTAATAACTATATTTTTCACCAACTAGTTATAGCATCTATCATACCTGATTTTGCTATTACTTTGTTGCTTGCCAAACCATGATCTTTTATTCTTTTTTTAACAGTATTGGAGATTGTACCCAGGGCTTAACATCCCCAGCTTCCTTTTCTTTCTTTTTTTTTTTCCTTTGATACTGGGGATTGAACTCGAGACCTTGCACTTGCAAGGCAGGTGGCAGAACCACTGAACTAAATCCCCGGCCCACTTTCTTTCTTTTTAAATTTTGGAACAGAGTCATACTAAGTTGTCCAGGCTGGCCTCAAATTTGTGATCCTTCTGCCTCAGCTTCCCAAGTAGCTGAGGTTAAAAGTGTGCACTATTATCCCAGGGTCCTGATCCTGCTGTCCCAGCTGTGGCACTCACTGGTGTGACCTGGCATTACCAGCCATTGCTGATCCTGGGAGCCACCACATCCTTTCTTCCCACCTGGCTGGAGACCCAGGGCCAAGTCTGGTCACAGCACCACTCACCCTTTGCCTTTCTTTGCCTCTTGCCAGTGAGAGCTCCAATGGCCAGCCTCACTCTGGGCCTAGAGACAGATGTGGGAGGATAAATAAAAGGGTCTAGAAGCGAGATAAAAGGGGAAAGGAAAGCTACCATCACTAAGGCCTGAACATAAAATGAAATTACTTTCAGATTTAAAAGACTATTAAGAACACAAGATAGGGACGCCTGGTTCTGGAAGTAAAAACACCTGTGAAAGATGGATTTTCTGCAGAAGATGCAGCTTTGAGTAACATTGCCAGAGAGGCAGAGGCAAGACTGGCAGCAAAATATGCTGCTTGGACAGAAGCAAGAGATATATTCATGGAGCAACAACAAAAAGAGTTGGATGAAAAATGTGACAAACAATATGCTGAAAGTTATGCAAGGCCTTCGTCTCGAAATTCTGCTTCAGCAACAACTCCTCTGAGTAGAAATTCATCCAGATGAGGAAGTGGGGACACCAGCAGTTTAATAGATTCAGATACCTCAGTAAGTGAATTGCAGGAGTCTTTGTCTGAAGTGGAAGAAAAGTACAAGAAAGCCATGGTTTCTAATGCACAGTTAGACAATGAGAACAACTTGATATACCCGGTAGATGCCTTCAAGGATGTAATTGAAGAGCAAGTGGAACAGTTGGCATAATTTTATAGAGAAAATGAAGAAAAATCAAGTGAGTTGGAAAGGCAGAAACGTGTATCATGCTGCAGCATAAGATGATGAATTTAAAGAAGGCTTTCAGTGAAGAGATGAGCTTATTGAGAAACATGGCTTAGTTATAATCCCTGATGGCATTTCCAATGGTGATGTCAGTCATGAACCAGCGGTTGGAGCCATTACTGTTGTGTCTCGGGAAGCTGCTGAGGTCTTGGAGTCGGCAGGAGAAGGGCCACTAGATGTAAGGCTACAAAAACTTGCTGGGAAAAATGAAGAGCTATTATGACAGATTAGAAAAACTGAAGCTACAATTAGAAGAACAGCAAAAGTGCTCCAGGAATGATGGCGTAGCAGGTGACCTGGCAGGACTGCAGAATGGCTCAAACTTGCAGATCATCAAGATGCAAAGAGATGCCAACAGGCAAATAAGTGAATACAAATCTAAGCTTTCAAAAGCAGAACAGGATATAACTACCTTGGAGCAAAGTATTAGCCAGCTTGAGGGACAGGTGCTGAAATATAAAACTGCTGCTGAGAATGCTGAGAAAGTTGAAGATGAACTAAAGCAGAAAAGAGGAAGCTACAACAAGAGTTAAGAATAGCACTGGACAAGACTGAAGAGATGGAAATGAGCAGTAGCCACCTAGCCAAGCGCCTCAGTGAAGGAGGATAGGACAGCACTTCTGGCCCAGCAGTAGGGAGGTCGCTCTTTGGCCTGTGTGCAGCTCCATAGGGCCTGGCTCAGTGGGACTGACTCCTTTTGTATATTTTCACAAACCCCTTTTAGTACTGTTTGTACCCTTTTAGTACAGTTTTGTCATTAAAACAGACATCTAGCCGGGGATTTAGCTCAGCGGTTCAGTGGCCTGCCTTGCAAGCGCAAGGACCTGAGTTCAATCCCCAGTACCAAAAAACAAAACAAAACAAAAAAAAAAAACAGACATCTTTGTATTTTATGATTTATGAGATTGAAGCAGGCTTGAATCTTCATGAGTGAACACTTTGTATTTTGTTTGTAGTTTTATGGTCCGTGCTGTTTTTATTTTTAATTTCCATAATTTTAGAATCAAGTTTACTCAGCATTTTCCCCCCAGCTGCCTCAGTGACTGGGCACTCAGAGACCTTGGCTGGGGTCTGGAGGACAGTAATTCTGAGTGTTCACTAAGACACTTGCTGGAGACCTCAGAAAACACAAGTGCCTTCTGCACAGTGCAGTGCAGACTTCAGTGACCTCCAGTGGGCAAAAGACATTTACCCTTCCTATTAGCATTTATATTTTAATGAAGAAAACAACTTCCCAGGTGGAGAATCTGTATTTCACTCAAATTTATGTTTGGAAAGAAAAAAACGTTTTTGTAAAATATTTAAATTTATAAAAGAAAATGTTAGGAGAATACATGGGCAGTGTATGTAAAACTTGCTTTACTGCATGAGGCAGGAAAGTCCAAGACTTTTACTCTGAAAGCAAGAGTCGGATCCTTAGTCTTCCACTGTGCTGTACCTTATAAAGTATTTTCATCTGCTTTTTATTTGTGAAATGAAACCTCAGACATCATAGAACCCTAAGGTAGAGGGAGGGCCAGGGCATGCAGGTAGGAAACCTGCCTTGAAGATTCTATTAAACACACTTTTGCCAACCATTAAAAAAAAAGAGTGTACACCACGGCACACAGCCAAACTCTGAATTTCTACTCCTACCACTCTTCCTATATTTTTCAGTTGGCTTTCTGTTATAAGATAGAACATTCTTTTCTTTGCCCATTGAGTCACTTGTTTGTATTAGTTATGGCCCTGTGGATTTCTCTTTTATTTCATGGGGCTTAATGCACTGTCATTTTTTATTTTGATACTCCAGTTTTCTCAGATTGGCCAGTGGGATCCACTCTAAGCTGTCTTCTTTGTCCTTCATGATATGGCCCTTTAGTCTTTAAATCCTTTCTTATTTTCTAGCTCCAAATACTCAACTCATCATGTACCTTCTGTAATCCATCCCTGGAATGGACTGATTCTCTAAACAGTCCATTTTTTTGTTTTGGTTTTCATTTTTGTTTTATTTTTTGTTTATTGTTTTTGGTACCAGACCTTGTGCTTGGCAGGGGCAGCACTGTTGAGCTACATCCCCAGCCCTGTTTTTGTTTTTACTAGAAAATAGTATTTAAAAACCAAGATTTGGGTTCTAGGAGTACTTGTGCAACTGAGTGCTCATTGCTTCTGCATCTCAGCAGAGAAAGGTAGGAAAGATATGTATATAATTGCACCTTCATTCATATACACAGATTACATCTATTTCCATATCAATATTTGTATCTAGCCGGGCGTGGGTGCATGCCTGTAATCCCAGCACTGGGAAGGCTGAGGCAGGAGAATGCTGTGAGTTTGAGACCAGCCTGGGCTACACAGTGAGTTCCAGGCCAGTCTCAACTACATAGTGAGACCCTGTCTCAAAAACCAAAACAAAAAACAAAAAATCTGTATCTGACCACGAACACACATTGGTAACTTCCACTCCAGCCCAACACCATAGGGCTTATTCTAGTGTTACCCCTTTCCCTGTTTCTCATTCCCTTCATTGACAATAAGTAAGCAGCCTCCCATTTTTCTCAGTGCGCTGCTGTCTTGAAAGACTGAGGACCCTTTCTCCTCCGTGCTAGGCACATCCTGTCAGCCCTGACAAAGGTGAAGAAGGGGCCACAAGTCAGTTTTAAAAGTCATTTCTAGCCAGACATGGTGCACACAGCTAAAACCGCAGCTACTGAGGCTGAGATAGAAGTATTACACATTTGAGCCCAGCCTGGGCCACTTAATGAGACCCTAGCTCAGAATGTAAACAAAAAGGCTGGGAATGTAGCTCAGTGGCTCCTTGGCTTCAGTCCACAGAATTACACACACACACACACACACACACACACACACACACACACACACACACACCCCAAGTTTTATAGTTATATATCTATGTGTAATTTGTTAAATAGGAAAAATTTTGTGGTCCAACACTGAGGGACTAGAAGACCATTTCCCCATCTGTGTTAAGCCCCACCTTTTCCCCATGTTCTATAGCCCTTTTTCCTTATTGAACTGGTTTGGAACTGAGAAGGAAAATGTATTAGCAGAATTTCATTGCCATAGGCTTGCATGTTTCTGATTTATAGAAATGACAGCCCCGTTGCTGGCTGTGGCAAGCTGTTTCCACTGCATTCTTTGCTGACAGGTGATGCAACACCCTAATGAGGGCGCTCTGGTGCTTGGCCTGCACAGCAATGTGAAAGATGTGTCCGTGCCAGTGGCGGAAATAAAGATCTACTCCCTGTCCAGCCAGCCCATTGACCATGAAGGAATCAAGTCCAAGCTGTCTGGTAAGATGTGTACAGTGTATGGAGACCATAAAGAAGATGAGGGAGCCGGTGCCCTGATCTCCACCTTGGGAGAGCTGAGTGAGACACATCTGAAATGTTCCCAGGCAAGAGAAGCTTGGAGGTCCCTGAAAATGAAGCATATCCACGGCCCTCCCCTCCAGTCCAGTTGTATTGATTCCCATTCATCAAAGTCGCCTAGGCCAGATCTCCCCAGGACGAGGCTATCTTACTAGGGTGTCTGTTCCAGATCGCTCTCCTGATATCGACAACTATTCTGAGGAAGAGGAGGAGAGCTTTTCATCAGAGCAAGAAGGCAGCGATGATCCATTGCACGGGCAGGTACTTCCTGCAGCTCTTCTGTGGAATATAAAAGCTCCTGAAATTTCTAAGCCTCGTTTTTTGGGGGTTTTTTTGTTTGTTTGTTTGTTTGTTTTTTTGGCTTTTGGTTTTTTTGGTACCCTGGATCGAACGCAGGCCCTTGTGCTTGTGAGCCACGGAGCTAAATCCCCAGCCCATGCCTCATTCTTTTTTGTTTGTTTGTTTGTTTGTTTGTTTTGGTTTTTTTGTGGAGAGGGTTGGTTTTTTTGAGACAGGGTCTCACTATATAGTTCAGGTTGGCCTTGAACTCATTGTGTAGCCCAGACTGGCCTCAAACTTGCAATGATCCTCCTGCCTCAGCCTTCCACGTGCTGGGATTACAGGCATACACTACCATACCTGACTCCAAGCCTCATTCTATTTCATTCCCACTTAGGACCTGTTCTATGAAGATGAAGATCTACGGAAAGTAAAGAAGACCCGGAGGAAACTCACCTCAACCTCAGCTATCACAAGGGTGAGCTGCATAGGTCCAGGATGTGACACAACTGAGACTCTCAGTCTAGGATAGGAGGGGAGTGGTCCATTTAGGCCTAGTGGAGCCGGGGATATACTAGGTGATAGAATGCTTAGGCCATGTATGAGGCCCTAGGTTTGATCCCTAGCACTACAAAAAATTAAAAAGAATAGAGTAATAGGTAGAGAGGGTATTACAGCTTTGGGTTGTACACATTAGAAGAAAGACTGAGGACCCTTGTTCCAGAATTTGAAACAAATAAAACACTTTCTCAGGGAACAGAACACCTCAGACACCTTGTCCCTCCCCCTTTCCAGGTGATTGCTTCAAATGAAGTGCCATCCATTATGGAAAGAAAGCCAGCTCTTGCTAGTATTGGTGTTTTTACTCATTTGTGGAACTTCCCCAGAAATAATAGGCTAGTACTTGGGGTTTGTATAAACTCTGGGTTTGGTAAGATTTAATGCATTAGATGTTGCTCCTGCCATAATGGATTCATAATCCTGGAGCCTTTGGATTACTGTTCCTCAAGATTGGTTGGTGAAAAGAGCCCTGGACAAGAAGCTAAAACCTGAACTCTTTGGTGTCTTCTTGCTGACCCTGTGTGAATGGCAGGAGGGGTCAGAAGTGCCAGGAGCTTTTAGGAGATATGTGTCCAGTTTCCATTTCTCTTTTGAGGGAGGCTGACACCCTGAGAGCAAAGTTCCTGCCCTTTTCGGGGGTAAAACATAGGCTAGCCCTTCTACAGATTTATCTAAACCTGGTGTCCTACCACAGAACATTGTTACCTCTGCGGTCAGCCTTGGATCACGGGGCTTCTGTATAAACCTTGAACTCACGATGACTTTGATTGCCCTTCATGTCAGTTACCAGAGAGCACAAGACCTGCTCATTTGTCCCAGGTAGCTGAGCCTTCTGGATCGCACTTCTCCTGAAACCAACCTCTCCCTCCATGGCACTCTGAGAAGGGATAATGGCTAGGCTCCTTCAGCTGAGCTTTTGTCTTTCTTCTCTGTAGTCGCAGGAGGCCCTGATTTCTCCCCAAAAGGGTGCTGCTGGGCTAGGTCACCCCTTCCTGTGGTCCCTCCATAGTATCACCCAGTGTACAATGAGACATCAGTGTCCCATCAGTATCTACTCCAGAGGTAGTTCTGGAAGCTGCTAGGCCTTTCTAGTCTGTTTCTGGACACATTATGATTGTCCTTTGCTTTCTCCTTCTCTCTATATGCATTGTTCTCTCCATACCAAGAGCTTGGTGTTCTAAACACTCGTCTACTTGGTGTGCTGTCTTATGCTTCTCTTTCACTATAAATTGAAGTGGCTTTTGTTTTTTGTTTTTCTGTTGCACATGCCCTTCCCACCCTCTCTTAAAGAGGCCTGTCAGTCTTACTTGCAAGTCAATTGTTTCTGTTTCCAGATGTGAGCCTGGCATTCAAGCAGAACTACTTATGGCCACAAGTTAAGTTTTAGGCCCAAAGCAGGATACTGCTGGTCCGTGCCATCCAGAAGTTCAAATGTCTTAATGACACAGACTGATCTCAGTCAACAGCTACAAAACAATAGGAAGGGTGCTATGAGGTGAGCTTCACATAAGGGACAGTGATGATACTAAAGGTAAAGAGACTACCTCCAGCAGAGTCTTGGATGAGATGCTGAGGAATAAGTTATAAAAATAAGCCAGGATTCAGGCATGGGGGCACACACCTGTGATCCCAGCACTTAGAAGACTAAGGCAGGAGGATCACTGTGAGTTTGAGGCCAGCCTGAACTACATAGTGAGTTCAAGGTCAGCCTGAACCACAAAGCAAGACCAACCCTGTCTAAAACAAAAAAAAAAAAAAAAAAAAAAAATAGAACTTCACCAAGTGGGTTTGGAAGAAATTTTTATTGGAAGGCAGGCAGGACAGGCCCTAGGACTTATAGGCCTGACATCCAGGAGAGGGACAACTGAGACATTTGGAGTAATGTGATCAGATTTGCCTCTGGAAAGACCAGAAGGGGACTCTCAGAAAACAAGACTGAACACTGGCCAGTGGCAGGAAGTACATTGCCATGGTCCCAGAAAGATATGAGGAGAAAGAAGGCATAGCATTAAGATATGAGACAGTTAGGACACTAATGGAGTGAGACAAGAGGGTGGAAGTTAGCCAGCATGGGCTGGAGGCCAAGGAGGGGAAGCTCCAGGTTTGGAGGGGTGACAGATGGGTGAGGGGTGTTGCTAACTGGGATCACAGTGAGGCAAGAGGAGGGCAAATGCAGTTTTGAGGAGTTGTGTATGTACAGGGTACTCACCAGTTAGCCCCCAGATCTGAAGAGCAAGAGCAAGGGATGGGCTGGAGGTGCACATCTGGAAGTTATCAGGGTATGGGTAAGGACCTGGGGACAGGTCAGACCTCCTCCTCCTCCTCCTCTTCCTCCCCACTGTGCACAGTCTCTGGGAGCTGCACTGGAATTCACCATGCTTACACCTGTCTTCCCAAAGAGGTATTCAGTGTGAGGCCAGAAACTGTATCCCCCACTCTGTGTCCTTATGAGTTCGAGGCAGTGTCTACTGAATTGACCATAAGTGTGTGTTTGAGAACTAGTGTGCACTTTGTCCCCACAGCAACCTAACATCAAACAGAAGTTTGTGGCCCTCCTGAAGCGATTCAAAGTTTCTGATGAGGTATGATCCCTTAGTTCCAAGGTTAATGGTAAGTAGAATCTTTGAAGTTTCATGCCTTGTTCCTGTTCAGCCACTGGAAGGCAGGATTCGGGGGTCATGATTCCTCCCCCGCTGGCATGCCTAGCAGAGCCCCAGGAGAGGGCAACTAAGGAAGAGCTCTACTTGAAGAAAGAGGAGGGACTCCACGTGAAGTGCTTGAAGTTTCACGGTATTTAGAGCTAGGTAGCCAGTTATACCCAACTATTGGTTGGTGCTCAAGCCTCTGGCATGGGATGTCAGTGACAAATCTGGCTGTCATTGTTCAATTTTCCCTCATATCACTTTGGGAGCCTCAGTAAACAGCTGGAGTAGATGTCCTTAGTGATCAGCCCTTGAGTTGCCAGCAGTTGGCATTGATAGAAAAGTCATCTCTTCCTGCGTTTTGGAGGTCTCAGTACCGTTTTCACAGACTTCTCAAGGACTGAAAGATAGAGATGAAGAATATTGAAAGAGACGGTCCTTGCACTTTTGTGGGCTACAGAGGAAAGAAGAACAGGCCACACAAGCCTGGCTTCTGTGTGCTCTTGGGCCTATTCTTGGGAGAGGCACATAGAATCCCAGGTCCCTGCTCTCAGGATTAGAGCACAGAAAGGACATCAGTCTGTCCACCAGATGCAGTGCTGAGCCATGTCCCATTAGAGGCAGCATTAGGGAGGCCGCTGACATATAGTGCAGGAGAAAGGACTTGCTCAACTATCATCATTGTTAATAGGCAGAACCCCAAATTTAAAGATCATTTTTCTTTTTTCTTATCGGTACAGGGTATTGAACTCAGGACCTTGTGCTTTGCAAGGCAGGTGTAGTGCCATTGAGTTAAATCCCCAGCACTTCAAAGCTCATTTTTCTATCTATAGGTGGGCTTCGGGTTAGAGCATGTGTCCCGCGAACAGATTCGGGAGGTGGAAGAAGACCTGGATGAACTGTATGACAGTCTGGAGATGTACAACCCCAGTGACAGCGGCCCTGAAATGGAGGAGACAGAGAGCATCCTGAGTACCCCAAAACCCAAGCTCAAGTGAGACCCGGGGCACGTCTGTAGGCTGCCCTGAGAAACCTTTCCTCCCTAGGCTATTGTGCCCCCCTGTCCACTCCTTAACTGCCCCCGTCCTAGGATACCATGGTCCTTAATGCTCTCTGAACCTCCAGCTCTCTGGGCAGCAATTACTAATTTTGCTTCTGACAAAATCCCAATAGGACCTGCCACAAGTGTCTGTCTCAGCCTGCTTCCTCACCCCACAGTATCCTTCCTCACCAAGTGCTAGAAGCCCAGGGTATTGATCTGCCTTGAGCAACAGCTTCTCTCAGCGCTTGAGAAGAGCTGTTATGAGCCACAGTGGCCACTGACCCAAGCTGTGCTTCTTTGCTGCAGGCCTTTCTTTGAGGGGATGTCGCAGTCCAGCTCACAGACGGAGATTGGCAGCCTCAACAGCAAGGGCAGCCTTGGAAAGGACACCACCAGCCCTGTGAGCAGACCAATGGCTATAAAGGGTGGTGACAGGGACCTGGCATGTTGACTTCACACTCTGGGCCCTCTGCTCTGAGCATGGCTCTTTTTGGGATCTCAGAAGAGTAGCCTCAATTTTCCTCCTCTTAGACTGGCTGAGAGTTTAGTGCCCCAAGGGCACTGCTGTGCTGGCTAGGTGTTCTATTTTGTCTGTTCCCACCATGGCATGGAGCTTCCTTCCCGCCTCAGAACCTCTCACTTCATGTCCATGAAGCTGAATCTGGTTTTCACCCAAGAGAAGTGATTCTGTCTGCCAAATGCCCCTGCTGGGAAAGAAGCAGGTATAAAGGGCTAGAGGCCCCCACGAGGTCTGTCCAGAGAAAGTAAATCAGCTCGGCTAGGGAGGACTCAGAGAGAATGGGTCCTAGGAGATAGTAGAATTTAGTGGGCAATTTCCCATTTTTTTTTGTGAACAAGAAGAAAAAGCTGTCTGCTGTGGCTCCCTGGAGCTCAGGATGATGCCAAGTCCACTAGGCCTGGATAGTCTGTTTTTCCCTTACTTCACAACTTAGGGCAGATAGATGTTATGCACTATTTCAGAACAGAGTTTAGGGGTTGCTGGGAAGAGCTCTGTCTTCTTAGATGAGAGAAACCAAATCCTTTTAAGACCTCTAGTTCCTGCTGCTTTGGTAGCTGACGAGTATGGTCATTTGTTCACCAGAGGAAACACACAGCTAACCCTGCCAGTAGGTTTTAACTGTGAAGACATAATCTGAAGCTGCAAGGCATTCCCATCTGCTGTACAGCAGTGGTCAGTGCCTGGGCTGGGGCCTCTCCTGTGCCTGCAGACTACCGCTGCTGTTTCCTGGGGCATCTGTGGCTGCTATTCTGCCTGCTGCCACCAGGTGGAGTTGTCTGTCAGTTTAGCCTTCCTAGTTAAAGCACTGCTGGCTGGGTCTGTTCTACCAAAAAGGGCTTCAGGGTGTTAACTGCGGAAGTGTAGGAAGGAGAACCACAGCCCACATGGAGAATTACCCCCTCCCCAAAAAACCCTCAGACCTACCATCTGCAAATTAACATTCCCTGCACCTTCTCAGTCTGGTTCATGGGGTTCTGGAGCTGCGCCTCAGTGTGCTGCTGGAGTTTAGGATGTAGGTGGGAGCTGCCTTTCTTCACAGGGGGCTGCCAAATGGCCTGTTAAATGTCAGTGCCCATGTGGGACAGACCACTGGCTTCAAGAGAAGATTCACCTTAAGATTTGTCTTTTTTTCTTTTTTGGGGAGAGGGGAAGCTGGTGAGACAGGGTCTCACTATGTAGTTCAAGCTGACCTTGAACTAACAGTGATCCTCCTTCCTCAGCCTCCCAACTGCTGGGATTACAGGTGTGCACCACCACCCCCAGCTAAGATTCATTTTAAGGGATAACTCTTCTAGAAAGAAGGCTAGCATCTAGCTAAGGGAAGACCGCTACTCAGGATTCTAAGAATGCTAAACAAGTATGCTACTGGGAGGAAGTGTAAGTGGGATGGGCATTTAGGCAATGCCCAGCAAGCTCTAAGCATAGCAACTGTGAATGTCTGAACTATTTCATACTAACAAAAGTGGTTCCAGGCTGATAGAATTTGGAGTTAGGTTCTGCTTTAGCCTTAGTTATATAGTTTATAACATTAAGAGGGGGAAAAAAAATCACCTTGACTTTTTTTTTTTTTTTTTTTTT
>NW_022900939.1:22509002-22531327 GCF_012274545.1 Fukomys damarensis | reverse complement strand
AAAAAACCCCTTTTTTTTTTTTTTTTTTTTTTGTATAGGAAATTGATCCCAGACTCTTTAAACTGAACTACATCCCCAGCCCTATTTTAGTCTTTTAAAATTGCTGAGGGGGCCGGGGATTTAGCTCAGTGGTTCGGTGGCCTGCCTCGCAAGCGCAAGGACCGGAGTTCGATCCCTGGTACCACAAAAAAAAAAAAAGAAAAGAAAAGAATAGTAAAATTGCTGAGTTGCTTAGGGTGGGCTCAAGCTTGTGATCCTTTTGCCTCAGCCTCCCAGGTTACTGGGATTATACCTTGACATTCAAAGCCTCAGGTGCTTTATTTGTAAGGTGTCAGCATAGAAGCCCAGTTAGCACAAAACACAATCAGAGATTGTGTTGCAGACACCTATGATCTCAGCACTGGAGAAGCTGAGGCAGGAGAATTGCAAGTTCTAGGCCAGCTTGCGCTACATAGCAAGCTCAAAGTCAGCCTAAGCTACACAGAGACCCTGTCTCAAAAAAAATAAATAAATAAAATTCACCAGCTGCTCCTCAGACAAAGGTCTACTATCTAGAATATATAGAGAACTTTTAAAAAATCAGACCCTTTTTTTTTTTGGTACTGGGGATCAAACTCGCGATCTTATGTTCACCTCACCCCACAAAGAATGGCTCTGTTATCATGAAATCAACCAATAATAAACGCTGGTGGGGCTGGGGAAAGAGGAAACCTGCTCCATTGCTGGTGGGAGTGTAGACTGGTGCAACCACCATAGAAATCAGTAGAGATACCTCAAAAAACTAGGATTGGAAGTTCCATTTGACCCAGCTATTCCCCAGCTGGGTGTCTTCCCCAAAGAATTAAAAAAAATCATACCATAGTGATATATGTGCACCCATGTTCATAGCAGCACAATTTATAATAGCTAAAACTTGGAAGCAGCGCAATTGCCCATCAACTGGAGACTGCATAAAGAAAATGTGATTTTTAAATGGAGTACTACTCAGCCATAAAAATGAGAAATTAGAGACATATATAGCTAAGTGAATGCACAGTGAGGTGATACTCTTTAAGTGAACTAAATAGGACACACATGTAAATACTGAATAGTTTCTCTGGTGTGAGAAACTGAAAGTGTAAATAAGGATCAAAATGTATAATAGATAATGTGAAATAGGAAGAAAAGGGACAAAGGGAAGGGGAAATGGGAGGGGTAGGGGAAAAGAAAGGGAATGGAATTAATAGAAAATGAAAAAGTGGAAACAAAGTCTTTGTAGATAGGGAGGGATGGAGGGGTTGAAGGAAGGGTAGGGGAATGGGGGAAAAAATAAGAACCAAGATGGAGGGCTGGGTATTTAGCTTAGTGGTTCCACTGCCTGCCTTGCAAGTGCAAGGACCGAGTTCGATCCCTGGTACCAAAAAAAAAAGGACCAAGATAGATTATTAAAGG
This sequence comes from Fukomys damarensis, assembly GCF_012274545.1. Lineage (NCBI taxonomy): Eukaryota > Metazoa > Chordata > Mammalia > Rodentia > Bathyergidae > Fukomys > Fukomys damarensis. Next base: position 22,529,896 of record NW_022900939.1, on the reverse strand, counting down.
TGCAGATTTCCAATGATGAATGTCATTGTATTGTATACCTTAAATGTACCAATAAAATTAATTTTTTTAAATGTCAATGGAAATTGGGCATGGTGGCACATGCCCGTAATCCCAGCACTCAGGAATCTGAGGCAAGATGATTGTGAGTTCAAGGCCAGCCTGGGCTACCTAGCAAGTTCAAGCTTGGTTTGGGTTATATAGCAAAAACAAAACAAAAAGTCAATAGAGGATCAGTCTATATAATATGATGGCCTAAGGCACCTATTCAGGAAAAAACTACATCTGTGGAGGGTAGAACTTCTGAGTTTGAATCTTGACTCCCCTCATTCCACTGACTGATCTTGGGCAGGTTCCCAGGCCTTTACTTCTTCATCTACAACCCATGTAAAAAGTACATGCCTCAAGGCCATGTGGAGATGCCATAATATCATGCTGGTCAGACTGTGGTGGGGTGTTTGCTGTGCTCATTGATTTTTCTGCTGCATGGGACCTGCAGTAAGTATGAACTGCTGTTGCTTTAGTAATAATTCCTTGGAGCCATTTTGGGCTTGGACTCCTAAAATTGATAGACTGTAGATGTCTTTTACATGAGCACTTCAAATTCTGTTTCTCTTAGCCAGACCTTAGACTTGCATTTTGCTTCTCTGCTAGGATTTCTATTTTGAAGGCCCCCATATGTCTTGACGTGGGTGTGGAATTGTGGAATCTTTCGGTAAAAAGAAGCTTTGGGAACAACAGAATAAGATTGTGCCCTTACATAGAGAACTTCCTGGTGGATCAGGGAAAACATGCAATCATACATATTTAGGGACTGTATACCTATTGCCTCACTTTGATGGCCTCTTGTCCCTGTTGCTGAACATCAGAAATTTTCTTTCTTTTCTTTCCCCTAGTGCAGGGGTATCAAACCCCTGGGCCTTGTGCATACTAAGCCAGTGCTGTACCACTAAGCTACATCTCCGGCTCTGTTTATGTATTTTTTTTTTTTCCTTTTTCTTTTTTCAGTATCAGGAATTGAACTCAGGACCTTACACTTGCCAGGCAGGCACACACTGCCCTATGTATTTTTCTTAATCTTAGTTTGTTGTTGTTGTTGTTGTTGTTGTTGTTGTTGTTGTTGTTGTTGTTTTCCAAATTATCAGAGGATTCATTTTATCACTGGAACTAGAAGGAATTTCTACTGATACAAATTATTGTAGTTGTTGAATTTTCTGAACACTGGAACAGTAAGCACAACAGCATAATTTGGTTCTCCTAACTGATAACAGTAGGCCCCAACAGTGCTTCAGGAGGCTGCCTGTGATGTAGACTTTCAGCCAAGGTCATCTGCGGCTAGAAGTTGCTATTTCCATAGCACTGTCAATAAAGGTGTTAAAGACTAATGTTTCTCTCTCCTCTCTCTTTTTCTCTTCCTCTCCTTCTGTCTTTTTCTCTCCCTCTCCGTCTCCTTCTCTTTTTTCTCTCCCTTTCCTTCCCTTCTCTCTCTCTCCCTCCCCCCCTCTTGTATCCACACTGCTTAGTAGCTACCATTGCCCATGGGCACATGCTACAGACTACCAGGAGGCACCTCCAGTGCCACACAGGCAGATATAATGGGGGTGCTGTCAGAGCTCCAGAGTCCTGGGTGAGAAAAGCCCTTCAAATTTATAGAAACAGAAGCTAGAAGAAGCTGTGTTTGTTATAATTTTTATTTGTCACTTATACCTTACTAAGGCTGAGGATATAGCTTAGTGGCACTTGCTCCTGCCTGGCAAGTGCAAGGTCCTGAGTTCATTTCCTGGTACCAAAACAAAACAAGGCTTGTGGAAGGGCAGTTCTTATCAAATATTGCCACTTTGCTATGGAAAAAATGCTGTGGATGTCACAGAGCTTGACGACAAGAATGTTCTTTATAACCACCCAGTGGGACTCCTTTATCACCCCATTTCATGCTAAGATCCAAAAATGAATGGGATCATCACTCCTAGGCTTGAGCAGGGGTTTTCTGGGATTCTAAACTCAGTTATTAATGTCGATCAGTCAGACAGTGTGTGAATGAACCAGCAGTGCAATCCTGAGGCAACCTATTCTACATGGCTGTGAGCCACCGCACAAGTCCTGGGCCACCAAGTGTGGCTCAAGTTTGTTGGATTCATCTTGGAGATGGCTTTGGGCAGTAGTTCTCCACTGGGGATGCTTTTATCTCCCAGGGAACATTTTCCAATAATTGGAGGCATTTTTGATTGTCATTGGTGTGGAGGACGGCTACTGGCAGCTAATGAGTAGAGGCTACTAAACATCTCACAGTGCGCAGGACAGCTGCCCCTGCAGAGAACGAACCAGCCCCACTGTAATTGGGCCAAGGTAGAGAATCCAGATTTAGAGCAGGAAACAGGACTTCCCCACTGAGATGCCTTTGTGGTCCTTGTTCATTACATTGCCCCTGACCACCTCTCCCAGAACTTACTAACCTGATGCTCCCAGTTTTATATAATTTACTCAGAGAAGAGACTTTAAGAAATTGGGATAGCCTTTATATTTTCTGACCCCCTCTTTCCCTGAAATAAAAGAGATTCACTGAGGCCAATGCCTTTCTGACATCCAAGACCCTCAGCCCACACACACATCATGACATTGGTTTCTGCACACCTAGAAGAAGTATTAAAAAATGTGGTTATGTATCTATAAAGTAAACTTTTATATAGTACTGGGGATTGAACCCAAGGTCTTGCACATGCTAGACAAGACTCTACCACTGAGCTATACCACTAGCCAAAAATAAACTTTTAATATTTATAAGAAATGCTAATAAAATTTGGGGACAATTGGAGTTTTTTTCATTTTGGTTTTTTTTTTTTTTTTGTACCAGGAATCAAACTCAGGGCCTCATGCTTGCCACACAGGCAGTGCACTGCTGAGCTACATCCCTGCCCCAACAGTTGGAGAATTAATTTACACCAAAGTGGCTTCACACTGGACATCTTTTTGCTTGGTATATTATATTGTAGGGTTTTCTGTTTTTGTTTTGTTTTGATTTTTTTGAGACAGGGTCTCACTATGTAGTTGAGACTGAACTGGAACCCACTATGTAGCCCAGGTTGGTCTCAAACTCACAGTGATCCTCCTGCCTCAGCCTCCTGAGTGCTGGGATTATAGGCGTGTGCCACCATGTCCGGCCTTTTTGTATAGTTTTTTGGATGTTCCTACCAGGCAGAAAGCATTTGGTTACCATGGATGTCTTCAGTCTCAAAATTAAAGACCTGAGTTTGGACAACCAGAGGCACCCATATGTCCCTTTCAGGCAAGAATGTTCACTGAGTCTGAGGCCAAAGATTATGTGTATGCCACAGTAAAGCCGTCTAACTTTATGCCTTTATTCCTTACTGACATCTGGTGGGAGTCAAAATCTCGGTTCCACGTCTCTCTGCGACACTGATTTAATGATTTTTTTTTTAAATGACTCCTCTGTTCTCATAAAAATATACCTCTTAGTAAGATGAAAACTAAAGATTTTATGAGGTTAAAAATTAAGTAAAAGTATTTTAAGATTCTTAAGGACCTAGTAAAACAAGTTAGTGATGGCTATTTGAATCAGAGATAACTAATAGTTAAAATTTTTGCAGATGGAATTGGCCGCACTGGAAAAAGTCAAATCTACTTGGATTAAAAATCAAGATGACAGTTTGACTGAAACAGACACTCTGGTATGTATGGTTCAGTTTTCCGTTGCATCCATTTCAGATAAACTTTCAAAATAAAGGTAAAAACACCCTCAGGACTATGCTGGAAATTTGGCCTAAATCTGTGGGCTTATACATATCCTGTGTTCTCTTTCTCCTTAATTCTTATCCATAGAATAGTACCTACCCTATAGACCAGGTTATTCCCCAAATTAATAACCCAGAAATGTTCCCATTCTACCCTGTTATTAAAGCTAATCAAATGCTGGCTTAGATAATTTCCCACTGGCATTGTTTACTTCTGAAAGTTGATGACCAGTGTTTTCCCTGAGAAGCCATCTCCTCCCGCTGGGATGTTGCTGTCAGTGGCCAAGCAGCCCACAACACTGAACCTCTGTGTGGTGCCAGTCAGCTCCTTCCTGCCAAAGCCCTGGTGAAGTGGAGTTAAATTCCTGGGATGCCCGCTTGAATCGAACAGTGCATCGCATACATGTGTACTGTGTACCTGCTGATGCTGAGCACAGATGCAAAGGTGGCTGAGCAGTGGCCGCTGCCCCCTTGGCCCCCTATCCAGAGGAAGCCATCTTTGCACACCTGGGGCCCAGGGAGGTACAAGGGGGTACAGACAGGGAGAGGTTGCCTGAGCTGACCTCTTAGGATACCGTGTAGGGACAGGAGACTGGGCACTGGATGGGAGGGAGCAGGGGACTTTATAGAAAGCCATCTGGGCATGTGTTGTGTATGAGCCTCATGGCAAGACCTTCTGGTGTTTGAACAGAATCCAAGAAAAAGTTATTTCAAGCTTTCCTTTCCTATAGTAAATAATATCACATTGCACATCTTGTGTATGTTTAAAACAGTAGGCTTGATTCAAGATTAATTTAAAATGTACTATACCAACCTATACTTATAGCTCATCAGTAGTCTGAATAACCCAACTCCCACTATTGCTTCATTGCAGTCTATACTGCATGTGACACTACTGTATAAGACTCACTTTGTCAGCTTACAAAAGAATCTGGCTTAGAAACAAAATCGGACTTACATAAAATTCTCCCAGAATGATGGAACTTATTTTTTTTCTTTTTTAACCAGGGATCGAACTTAGGACCTTGCGCTTGCAAAGGATGTGGTGGAACCACTAAGCTAAATCCCTGGCCCTTGGAATTTATTCATAAGCTGAGGATTTACTGTAAAGTGATCTTTTCAAATGAAATTACAATTACATCATTTCCTGATTAAAACTCCCCAATGATTGACTAAATCTTAGTTTTAAGGAAAGAAAGCAAGGCACCAAAAGTATATGCCATGGGATCCCATTTATGAAATTCACAAATTGGTAAAATTAATCTATAATGGCAGAGGTGAAGATACTTGTTACCTATGGGAGTGGGAAAAGGAATGTGGGACCCTTCAGGTGTACTGGAATGTTCATCTTGGTCTTGTTAGTGATCACTGACACTGTACTTTTATAAAAATTAAAGTTCAGAGGGTATTGCTCAGTGGTTGCCTAGCATATGTGAGCTTCTAGGTTCCATTCTCAGCCCAAGGTAGGGGGATCAGCAGGTTAGAAGCTAGCTTTGAGTGTATAGTGACACCCTGTCTCAAAAATCAAGTCCATATTTTACATTTGAGCACTTTACTTCATGGAAGTTATTTCTAGTAAACATTTTTAAAATATAAAGGTTGGGCAGGGCCAGGGATTTAGCTCAGTGGCACCGCACCTGCCTTGCAAGTACATGGTCCTGAGTTCAATCTCCAGTACCCCCAAAAAAGAAGTTGGGCAGAGCAGAAAAATGAACAGATACATGGCACATGTGGGGAGCAGAGTCAAGGGAAGGCCTTAAGGAAATGGTGGTTCCAGGGAACCTTCAGGGGATTAACTTAGAAAGATGGACTGGAACCAGGTTAGGAAAGACTTCAAAGTCCCACTGAAGCAATATGGAGCTCTTTGTGCTACTTGTATAGTTTCCTGATATGACCTTTTGCTTTAGGAAGACAGCCTGGAGTGAGCAGGCAGAACAATGTAAGGAGGGAGAGGTGAGGCTCATGAAGACTGTTGAAAGTGATCTAGGAAAGGCAAAAGCCTGAACTCAGAAGATGGGGTGGGGCGGAAGAGAGCAAACATAGCCTTCCATAGTGTGGTGATGGGCCCTGGCAGGGCTCTGTGAAGGCTCCCCATGGTCACTGAGTGGAAAATAATCTCTGCTTCCCTTTCTCCATGGCAGGAAATCACTGACCAGGATATGTTTGGAGATGTGAGCACAAGTCTGATTGTGCCTGAAAAAGTCAAAACTCCCATGAAGACCAGCAAAACAGATCTGCAGGGCTCTGCCTCCCCCAGGTACACCAGACTGGTAGGAAGATACCCTACTTAGCACCTGCTCCAGGCTCACACGGCCTTGGGGTTGGAAGGTCAGTTTAATCCCTTCTCTCCCTGCCTGGTCAGCAAAGTGGAAGGGACTCACACACCCCGGCAAAAGAGGAGCACACCCCTGAAAGAGCGGCAGCTCTCCAAGCCCCTGAGTGAGAGGACCAACAGCTCCGACAGTGAACGCTCACCTGACCTGGGCCACAGCACACAGGTACATGTGAGTGCCCTGGCAAGACCAAGGCCCTCTGAGATTGTCTGAATTTCAATCTCTAGTCATCCTTGGACAGCTAAGTGGAGAGGAAAGGAGGAATACTTGACATGTTGTACATAAAAAGTCCAATGAGGGCCAGGGAATTAGCTCAGTGGCACTGCACCTACCTCGCAAGCACAAGGTCCTAAGTTCAGTCCCCAGTACCAAAAAAAAAGTCCAGGGAAAGATTCAAATTAGAGAACTTCACTGCTAGTGTGGAACTGGACTTTGTGTTCACTGGCAGAGAGCAGAGTTTGGAGCAGAAATGCTGCCTTGGCCCCTCTGCCATGGACTGCGAGGATCATTCCATCCTACTCTTAGGGCCCTTCCAAGTCTAAGAGCAAGCAGGTTAGAGAAGTGAGAAGAAACAGGATCTCGAGGAGCATGTTCTCTATGTGAAGCAGTGGCATCAGAGCATGGGGAGGAATCCCCTCAGCCGGCATACCTCGAGCTATGGCTGTCTTCCTAGCATTAAGCAGCCAATCTGTTTGTTCCCCCACACATGTCGTAGAGGGTTTATGTCAGCATGGCGTCCTGAGTTTGACATTATTACATAGCTGCAAATGAACCTGAGACTGGAATAGCACAGTACCTGGGGTGAGGTATTGTCCTTCTGGTTAATCACTGTTCCTGAAATACCTTTGTGCCTACTGCCGCTCTCATTATTTCTCTCCCCGCTGCCCTCATTGTTGTTCTCCCAGTGCCTGCTTACTGCTCTCACTCCTCCACTCCTGCCATCCTCCACTGTGTCTCTAGCCTTGCAGTCCTGCCACAGGACTACTGTGGTGTCATACCTGACTTGGCAGTGTGTGTCCAAGAACTCTGCTTGTTCCTCCCCCTCCATTTGGTCTGGCCAGTGGGAGACTGTCCCTTCACAGATCGCTAGTGTCTACGCTCTCTGAATGTCCCTGTGCTGGGAATTCTCCCATACCTGCCACCAGCCGTCCCTCCCTGACAGTGCCTAACACAGTTGTCCTTACAGATTCCAAGAAAGGTGGTGTATGACCAGCTGAATCAGATCCTTGTGTCTGATGCAGCCCTCCCAGAAAATGTCATCCTGGTGAACACCACTGACTGGCAGGGCCAGGTAAAGTATAGAGGAGACCCCAGTGGGGGTCAGTCTGTACTCAGGGTGTGCTACCCAAAACAGAATATGAAGTCAGACAGTGACCCCATCTCTCAGACCTCATCCTCCAGAACCCACCCAGAGCTCTAGGCTCTAATTCTGCCTCTACCTTTGCCCAACCCATGTGTTATGTAGTGGTTTGTCTGTTATGTATCTCAGCTTCCTCATCTATAAAAAGAGAAAAACCAGCATTTCTTGTGGCCAGCTTCCCAGTGCACTGTGTGTACCAGGTAGCATGTACAGTGGAGGTACTTAGAGGAGCACTGAGTGCTGCTGGGTGTGATGATGCACACTTGTAATCCCAGCACTTGGGAAGCTGAGGCAGGAGGATTGCTGAGAGTTCCAATCCAGACTAGGCTATATAGGGAATTTAAGGCCAGGCTGAACTACATAGGGAGAACCTGTCTCAAAAGAAAGACAGAAAGAAGTAAAAAGGAAAAGAAGCATTGAGTGCTGTCCCATGCTAAGGCTGTGCCTAGCTTCCATGAAAGCTGTTCGGCAGGAGCAGAGCAGTCAGCACTACTCCCTCACCACTGTCTATTCTGTGAGACAAGGTGCCAGAGATGTCTGGAGTGTAAGCTACATCTGATGCCCTCCAAGGTCTCCCTCGCTCCCACAGTCAGAGTATCTCCCTCAGGGCTACCACATCCTATCCTTAAGGACAGCCAAGAACTGTAACCACCTTTGGCCAAAACCACAGAGGACAGGGCTCCTAAGCTTGGCCAGGGCTTTGCCTACCTTCTTAGTGCCTGTAAAGAGATGTGAAGCCTCACCTGTGTCCCTGCCCCTTTGCTTCCCACCAGTATGTGGCGGAGCTGCTCCAGGACCAGCGGAAGCCTGTTGTGTGCACCTGTTCCACTGTGGAGGTTCAGGCCGTGCTATCTGCTCTGCTCACCCGGATTCAGCGCTAGTAAGGGCTCCAGCTTACCCTCTCCTGCCTTTTTGGAGTACCCTCTGCCTCGTTCTCCCACCCTGACTTCCAAGAAGCAGCAGGGCCTCCTCCTCTTGTCAGATCAAGAAGCTGCAGTTCAGGGTATATAGTTAGAGACAGAACACCAGGCCTGCTAGAATACCAGCTCTGAGCCCATCTACCTACCCAGATACCTGCAGCATCTTGACTTGCCTCATCTTTTTCCTAAGCCCGTGATGAAGAAGAGAGAATTCCATCCTGTAGCTATAATGTGCTGCTTGACAGTTGGGAATCGGTGCTTTCCCTCTCCAGAGCCTTCTTAGGAAGGTGTTGGAGTCCTCTCCCACGTGACATAATGAAAGGATTCTAGATGTCTAAACCAGACCCTCCACAGGCAGCACTGCCAGCTCATTCCTATTAGCCTCCACTCCTGTTTTCTTCATGGGCAACCATTTGCCCTCTTGAATGGTGCCGTGGTTTCTTGCATCTCTGTATTGCTTTGTTCATCAGTTTGCCTTTCTGATATGGCTTGCTGAGATGCTGTGAAGTCAGAGGTTGGGGCTGCCCTAAGCAGGATCCTAGTAAGCCCCAAGTGTAGTGTATGAAGATCCTCTTTCTCCCCAGCTGCAACTGCAACTCCTCTATGCCAAGACCAGTCAAAGTGGCAGCTGTGGGAGGCCAGAGTTACCTGAGTTCCATCCTCCGGTTCTTTGTCAAGTCCTTGGCCAACAAGACCTCTGATTGGCTGGGCTACATGCGCTTCCTCATCATTCCCCTCGGTAAATTCATAAAGTTGGGTAGTATTCAGGAGGGTGTGTCAGATGCCTGCTTCTCCAGGCAAATCCAGCTCCTGCCTCAGGATGGGGGGTGGTCCTAGGATGAGACTGTCTGGAAGACCAAAGGCCAGGACAATGGTTGGGGACAACTGCTCCCACTGTCCCATTCACTAACCCATCCCCCTTCTCTGGCTTTCTGTCTTCCAGGTTCTCACCCTGTGGCCAAATACCTGGGCTCAGTCGACAGTAGATATAGCAGTACCTTCCTTGACTCTGGCTGGAGAGACCTATTCAGTCGCTCGGAGCCTCCAGTGTCAGGTAATGGTCCTGGTGAAGAAGCCTCCATCCAGAAAGAGGCACTTAGTTCAGGAAAGCTAGCTCAGCTAAAGGAGGGCGGGAGTGTAGGATCACACCTCTTCTCCCTGTGGCACTCACCTTCCTGATCCAGGGCCTGTTCACTTTCCCTGTGGGTGTTTATAAAGTGTTATCCCAACCTGTATAGCCTTTCCCTTTGGGACACTCTTCCTCCCGCTGTCAGCTCTGCTCCTATTCATCTAGAAGTAAGAGCCCTGCCCTGCCAGAAGAGGGGGTCAGCTGTCCTGTAGAGATGAAATGTAAGAAACTGAGTGTTCTTGAGCATCCTTTGGTTCATGGTTCCTCCAGTTCACAACTGAGGGACTCTCAGAGGTCTTTCTCCACCTCAGCTCCACAGGCCACTGCCTGGGTCTCTGGAAGGGCTCTCTCCTAGAGGTTGCAGGTTTCCCTGCTGAGCTGAGCAGGTATTCCTCTCCTGACTTTTCTGCAGAGCAACTGGATGTGGTGGGCCGTGTGATGCAGTATGTCAGTGGGGCATCTGCAACACACCAGCTGCCTGTGGCCGAAGCCATGTTGACCTGCCGGCATAAGTTGTAAGTCTGCCTCTGGAGGGTTTCTGAAAAACAGGTCAGGTGAGTTAGGGAAATCTTGAGTTCTTCCATTTTCCACATTTTTCTCCACACCCCATTTCCTGTCATTGGAACCCGAAAAGATACATGTTTCTTTTCCCCCTTTCCATCTAGACACTCCCTTACTCCCTTCTTGGCCCTCAGCCTCCTCACCTGTATGAGCTGGAGTTACCCTCAGTACCCAGGAAGCCTGTCCAGATGATAATTATAAGAAGCATGCTCTCCTGCCACCTTGAGATGTGACAGGAAGTTGTAACAGTGCTCTGGACTCCTCTGAGCCATGGTGAAACATGGACAGACTATTTCCCCATTGTTCTGCTCAATAAAACCTGATAACCGCAAAGCTCTCCTGTCTCCCAACAGCCCTGATGAAGACTCCTATCAGAAGTTCATTCCCTTCATTGGCGTGAGTACTGACACCCCTCTTCATGTCTCCACCCTTCTGTCCTTCCTGCCTTCTCTAATACACACAAAAAATAAGATTCATCTAGAAGAATTGTTCTTTGAAGAAAGCTCCTGCCCATAGGGGCAATCTGGCAATGTCTGGAGACATTTCTGGTTATCACAGCTAGGCTGTGATACTCCTAACATCTAGTGGATAGAGGTCAGGGATGCTACTGGACACCCTGCAGTGTACATGATGCCTCACACTGGAAAACGAGTCCTCAAAGGTCACTAGTATTAAGGTGGAGAAGCCTTGGACCCAGACACATATTAGGCTATGCCTTTTAGGATCCTCCTTTCCTGAATTATTAACTATCCCACGGACTTGTCACTGGCGTGTCCTGTTTATTGCACCAGGCCTTGAACTTGGAGCTTGTGGACCTCTGGAATGATGCCAGAGAGTGGCTTCTAGGGAAGAGGAAGTGGCCTCAGAAATAGTAAATCATGATATTCTGGGGAGAGGTTTGAAAATATTTTTTTTGTTTTTCGGTGCTGGGGCTCAAACTCAGGGCCTCACATATGCTAGGCAAATACTCTACCACTGAGCTACATCCCCAGCTCTTTTATTTTGAGACAGGGTCTCACTAAGTTGCCTAGCCTGGCCTTGAACTTTCAATCCTGCCTCAGTCTCCCTAATAGATGGGATTACAGACATGTATCACCATGCCTGAGAAGAATCAGATATTTGCCTTCAGGGTTAGATCCCACTGAAAGTAAGGGGCACTTCCCATCTGCTTAGTCAAGGAAAAGTCTCTATGGGGAACTTTTTTTTTCCCCCGGTACCAAGGAGAATCAAAATTAGGATGTTGCACTTGCTGGGCAGGCAAGTGGCACCGCTGAGCTAAATCCCCAGCCCTCTATTAGTAAATCTTGAAATAAAGAAAAAAATCTCTTGGATATCTTTGGTGTCAGGGACACCAACCTTTGATCTATTCACTTGGCAGCAGCTGGACCTAAGGCACAGATAACCTAGACAGCTGCCCAGAGAAGACTGAGCATCCCCCAGAGAACCAAAAATTTGCACGCCCACTTAACAAGACATTCTGTAATTCTCTTGTAAGAGCTTGTATCTCTTTCTGTAATCTCCTTGAAGATCCCTCATAGCTTTTAGAGGGGGAGAGGCAGTAAGAGGTGGGGCAGCTTAGCTATCCACTATCCTTGATTGCTAAACATCCAAACTATGGGTGACCTGAGTAGTCTTAGCTGGGGAAATGAGCACCCCTCCTCGGGCCTCGCCTGGTTTCCTATCTGGCAATGCAGTCTCTGCCTGCTTAGTCTTGTATCAGCTTCTACAGCCACATCACAGGCCCCAGGACCTTCGCCATTGCCTAGGCTGGTAGCTTTTGTTTTGTTTTTGCTTTATTTTGTGGTATGGGAGATTGAACCCATGTGCTTATGCATGGTAGGTAAATGCTCTACTACTGAATTACATCCCGGCATATACACACACACCCCTTTTTTTATTTTGAGACAAATCTTGCTAAGTTGCCAAGGCGGGCCTTGAACTTGAGATATTCTGGACTCAGCCTCCCAAGAAGCTGGAAATAGAGACATGTACCTCTGAGCCCAGCTCTACACTGGCTTTTTGACTCATGCCTTCATGAAAGTGGGGGGTGCTGCTCCCTCTGATCTCATAGTCAAGCAAGAAATGAAAAACTTTTAAATGCCTTAAGGGGTACAGCTCAGTGCTAGTGCATTTTCGTAATATGTGTAAGGCTCTGGGGTTTGAGCCTCAGCAAACAGGGTCGCACTATGTAATTGAGACTGACCTGGAACTCACTATGTAGCCCAGGCTGGTCTCGAACTCACAGCGATCCTCCTGCCTCAGCCTCCTGAGTGCTGGGATTACAAGCAAAATTTTTTTAAAGCTAAAGGAGCTAGTGGCCTCACTAATGGGACAGTGAGGGCAGAGGGCAGCTGCATCCAGGAAGCCCAGAGTACTGATTTACTCCTCTGGTCTGAATGGCATCAGTGCTCTAGGCAGCCTGCAGGTGATCACCTAATGGTTTCTGCTCTAGCAGCCCCAAGCCCAGCAGCTCCTCTGCCCAGGGCTGACCCATGCACCTGGGCACGAGACCTACCTGCCATTCCAACCACAGGGGACTTAGACCAAGTCTATTTCTAGCTGCATTTTTTTTTCTGGCTACTGAAGAGCTCCTTTATTGTTTCTAGAATTCTCTATGGGGAATATGAAATTCCTGAGGTGTCTATCACGGATATTTCTGATTCCAGGAAGGCAGAAAGGGAAAGGCTTATGTCAGCAGCACCTTCAGCCACTCATTCAGGATTTACTTGACTGCACTGAGCGTGGCCACCCATAAAACACACGATTGTGACAGATGGATTCTGCTTCCTAGCCCCCCAGCCACAAGATCACAGGAGAGATGAGATCAGGACGCTGACATGGTTCCTGCCTTCAAGGTGGGCTTTGCCCTTATCCCCAGAGAAGAACCACCAACTGTCATAGGCCCACCTTATTCTTCAGACTGGGCTTTTTTTTTTTTTTTTTTTTTTTTTTTTTTTTTTTTTTTTTTTTTTTTTTTTTTTTTTTTTTTTTTGGTGCTGATCATGGAACCCAGGGCCTCATGCAGGTCAGGCATGTACTCTCTACCACTGAGCTGCACCCTAGCCCCTGGACTAGGGTTTTTTATTTCCCTGTCTGTTAACCCCTTGTCTTCTCCAGATACATGAAGATTCTAAGAGCCTTCAATAAAATGTCATGTGGTAAGCCAGGTGTAATGATCCATGACTGTAATCCCAGCACTCAGGAAGTTGAGGCAGGAAGTTCAAGGCCAGCTTTGGCTACAAAGAGAGTTCAAGGCCAGCCTGAACTACATAATGAGACCCTGTCTCAAAAAAAAGAAATGTCATATGGTAAAGGTTGTGTTGCTGGCCATCTGTTTCCAGTTGGATCTGCTCACCTTCTTGATAGAGGACCTAACTTGTCTTTCCTTCCTGCAGGTGGTGAAGGTAGGCCTGGTTGAAGACTCACCTTCCACTACAGGTGCGCCAGGTTCCTTTGCTTCTCCACAGTGAGGGTGGTACCTTCTGGTTTTTCCCTGGACCAACTGGCTGAAGGCTTTGCTGTGCTGGGGAGTAACTTGAGTAGGAAGACGTGGGCCTCACCCTGGGTGTGTGGGGAGGAGAAAGAGAAGCTTGGGGCCCCGCAGGAAAGAACCTGGCTCCCTGCCACCAACAGACCAAGGATGACTGCCTCTGGCCAACTGTGTTTGTTCTCCTGACAGGCGATGGGGACGATTCACCTGTGGTCAGCCTTACCGTGCCCTCTACATCACCACCCTCCAGTTCTGGCCTAAGCCGAGATGCCACAGCCACCCCACCCTCCTCCCCGTCCATGAGCAGTACCCTTGCCATCATGGGGTAAGGCTCTTGTCCATATCTGTCCATCCTGCCATGTCCACCCAGCAGGGTCCAGCAACCTGACTCACTTTCCTGGCACAGCATACTGGCCTTAAAAAGTCACACTGGGTGAGAATGCAGAGGCTGGTCACCAGGAAGCCAAATCACTGAACAGTGGAAGTGGGAGGACACTTGCTGCCCATTGGCCTCAAAGAGATGCAGGTCGAATGGGACAGTGTGGGCAAGAGGGCCCCCTAGGCTGTTCAGTGCTGTGCTCATCTGGCTGTAGGTCTTCTGGGACTGCAGTGGGAACCTTCTGTCCACTCCAGTGTGCATGCAGGCTGCACCTATACAGCAGAGAGCAGACCTCTGCCCCTGAGATTGCAAGGAGTTATGGCAGGGGTGGCGGGGTCCTTAGGATCGTAGGTATCTAAAGTTTAGATGGAGGGGCAGGAAGCTGCTTTTGCACCAGGCCTGGGGTAAGGGAAGGACTCCAGACAGAAAAGAGGAGCCCATGGTCAGGAACAGAGGACAGCATCTTTTGTCACTTTCTTCTACCTTTGCCTCTTTCCTTTCCATGTAGCACCAGTGGCTTTTCCAGAGCACCAATGACTGTTATATCTCCGGAAGAAAACCTGCCCTGGAATTATCCTTGCAGTTTGTGTCCCTCACTCTTCCTTCCTCTTCACATTGTTGACCTACATGGTCTTCTCCTGATTGGTCTGGAACAGGGAGTGTAGGAACACAGCCATGGTTCCAGGCTTCTAATAACCTGTTTCTGTTGGCTCTCCCATGTGAAAAATTTCTGTCTACCCTGTATTTGTATGGCCCTGGGACCAATCCCTATCTCGACCTCCTTCCCTATCCAATTTAGGCTTTTTTTTTTTTTAATGGAACCTCGGAAACAAGGCAGAAAGAAAAAGTCAGATGACTTTCATAGCCTTTGTACCTATTATGTCTGACGCCTCCTTTCAAGAAAACATCAGCCCTTTTCCCCCTGTTAGTTAAAATTATCACACCTAAAAGTGCCATACATAAGTGAAAGCTCAGGTCAGGTCCCTCAGCTCCCAAGGCTGCTTTGGAGCTGTGGGGTGGTGCTTCTGCCCCTATCTGTTGCCCCTCCTGCCTGCTGCCTCATGTGGCCCTGGCTTTGTTCACTGGGTGTGTGTTGGTATGCACATGTGTGCATGTGTATGTGTGTGCACTTTTTCCAAAAGCTTCCTTCTCTGCCTCTCACTGTATGACATTTTTGTTTGGTTCTCTTACTATGACTTGGGTCTTTATCCCCTCCTAGCTTTGTTCTCAGAGCAGCCTGATTCTCCAGCCCCACATGGGCTGATCCTATGTAACTGGAGGGAACTGGAGCCACTCAGCTGCCTTCTTCCCCTCTTCCTGCTCCCTAGGCTAACAAGTCCCCTGCTGGCCTCCTACCTGGTCCATGTAGTTGGATACCAAGGGCAAAGCTGACCTCTTGTTTCTGTCCCCCTTCTCTAGGAGCCCCAATAGTCCATATGGGGATGTGATTGGCCTCCAGGTCGACTACTGGCTAGGCCACCCTGGGGAGCGGAGGAGGGAAGGCGACAAGAGGGACGCCAGCTCAAAAAATACCCTCAAGAGCGTCTTCCGCTCAGTGCAGGTTTCTCGCCTGCCCCATGGTGGGGAAGCCCAGCTTTCTGGCACCATGGCAATGACTGTAGTCACCAAAGAGAAGAACAAGAAAGGTAAGTGCCATCTGAGTCCAAAGGAGACCAAGGATCACCAGACTTCCCCTGCCATCTCTCAGGGCCTGACACAGAATCTGCTTCTGGATGCAGCACATGTACTAATTCATAGGCCTCATGATCAGCCCAGGGCCCAGCTAGACCATTGCCTGAAGGGCAAGACCATTGCTTTTTTTGTGTTTTTTAATGAATTTTATTGGTACATTTTAGGTATAAAATATACTGACATTCATCATTTGGAAATTTGTACCTTTACATAATATATCTTGGTTCTTATTTTTTTCCTCCATTCCTTTGCCCTCCCTTCAATCCCTCCATCCCTCCCTGTTTACAAAGACTTTTGTAATGAAGGAAATTCAGAACCCAGCTGCTGAGCAAGCAATACCTTAGGGGCAAGGCAGTCGCTGCTAGAGAAGGAGCCTTTCTGACTGCTGCCCTCAGGAATAGACTGTCAATCAGGGAATCTGTCTCTGTGCCTCGGTCTCAAGGCCACCATGACTAGAGCAGAGTGTTCATATCCAGCACCAGAGACTGCTCCAGAGAGGTTTCATGAGCAGAAGGACTTAGCTGTCTTTAGAATTAGGGGGAATACAGGGCTGGGGATTTAGCTCAATGGTTCCGCTGCCTGCCTCACAAGCGCAAGGACCCGAGTTCAGTCCCTGGTACCAAAAAAAAAAGAATTAGGGGAATACAGTTCTTCTGGACAATTGGGTGGCTTATAGTAATGGAGGAAGAGTAGAGGGTGGCCCTGGGTCTTGGCTTGGGGAGAGTGAGGCAGGGATCCTCACATCCAGGCTGCTGCTTATACAGCTTTCAACCATTCTAGCCAGCTGGAAGCTGCAGCCCGGAAAACACCTGAACAGCTGTGTGATCCTGTACCCTGCTCCTGCAGGTACTCATAGAACAGCTGTGCTGCTTCCTGAGCAAGCCTTCCATTTGCAGAGTCCCCTAGGGGCTCGGGCAGGGGCTGTGCCAGGCCCACAGCCAAAACCCATGGACTGCAGTACAGGGACTTGCTGGAGAACCATCAGCTCAGCAGCGCCCTCCCTGCCCTTGCCTCCTTCCTGGAGTAGGAGTCTGCAAGGAGCACTCTCACATCCACGGGGCAGGGTTAGTGCATACCTCCCCACCCCAGCATTTCTTCCTCAGACTTGGCTCAGCTCATCCCAGCCAGGGAAGCAGGCCCTGCCTGGAGATGCTTGGAACATTCTAGCTGGGAGAGACTTCAGAGATCATCTGGCCCCAGGTCCTCACTATGTAGATTTAGAGAGGCTGAGGAAGAAGCTCAAAATCTTTCCCCAGGTTATGTAAGAACTTGCCAACCCTGACCCAGGCCAAAGCTAAAAAGCACAGGGGAGAAGGGCAGGCTTTTTACAAATTGCTCCCCACCTCAAGAAGGTGTGACAGACAAGGGTGGTTCCTTCTGACTTTGTAGTTCCCACTATCTTCCTGAGCAAGAAACCCCGGGAAAAGGAGGTGGATTCCAAGAGCCAGGTCATCGAGGGCATCAGCCGCCTCATCTGCTCCGCCAAGCAGCAGCAGACCATGTTGAGAGGTGTGGTGACAGTGATGGTGAATGCAGGAGGGGCGTGGTGCTCCCCATGGGGAGTGGGGAGATGGCTTCAGCTGCCCCATCACCTCTTCTTTCCCTGTTGCTCCCAGTGTCCATCGATGGTGTTGAGTGGAGTGACATCAAATTCTTTCAGCTGGCAGCCCAGTGGCCCACACATGTCAAGCACTTTCCAGTGGGACTCTTCAGCGGCAGCAAGACCACCTGAGGCCCTGCCTCTCAGCCACTCTCCCTCTTGGCACTGCCACCCAGCCTCACCGCCTGCGGGCAGGGGGAGGCCAGCAGGTCCGGCCCAGTACCCATTTCTGGCACTGGAGCCTGCCTCTTACATGCCCAGTCCTGAAGGACACTGCCACTGGGGACGCTGCCCTCCCCACCCCACTGCCTAGTCCTGTTATCCTTCCTCCTCCCTCTCCTTCATTCTCCTCCCTCCTGCCTCAGGCCCAGAGCAGGTTGTCTGCCTTCTGATGTCCATAGTCCCTGGAACTGAGTCCTCCAGGGCTTCCTTAATCTAGCCGTCCACCTCCTTCCCCTTGTGGTACCAGTTCTTTTTCTAGAAATAGGAAACCAGGAATCTTGGTCCACAGAGGGAGTGCCAGCCCTCCCCAGCCCCACCCTGATGACTGGACTCATTTTCTGAGGCCCTGTTGCCACGTGCCACTCACCCTGTCCATAGTCGGCAGAAGCAGGCCCTCTTCCCACACCTGGAGTGGTCTCGGCCTGCTCTGCAGCTTCCCAGTGGAGGCTAAGAGGGCACCCAGCTGACAAAGTGTGTTTTTGGAATGGTGGGGCCTTCCTATTCTCCCCCGTGCATGACTTCCTGTCATCCCAGGTCCCTACAGATGTCATGAGTCCTGAGTGTTTCTTTGGTTCTTTGCACGGTATCCTTTGGTTGTTCATGTGACTCTCCCTGTGCACAGGTCCTGTCCTTCCTCCCCTCTTGGTAATGTTCCTCTGTCTCCCAGTCTCCCATCAGCACAGCTCTGCCTAGCCTGGAGAGGTGGGAGGCAGATCCCCAGCACATCTGTGACCTCCTGCCACTAGCCATGTGTCTCCCTATGTTCTTTGTCTCCCCTTTCCTGCTGCCCCCTTAGCACCCACAGCTCTCTGTGGATGGATTAGCTCCTCCCAGCCTCCTGATCAGCAACAGTATCCTTGAAAGGGGCTGAGGACTTAGGACGGTGCAGAGCTGGCCCACCTCCATACTGGCTTCTCCAGAGCTTCTCCCTCACCCTCTCACTGCTCCCTGGAAGCTGTGGCACAGAACTTTAGTTTGAAAGTATTCTTCCCATTCTCCATGCCTTCCAAGACCCTCCAGCCCTTCCCCACAGCTGTCCCTACTGTCCAGGGCATCTCCTGGGCCCAAGAGTGGAGGCAGGTGGGAGGGAGGATGGATGTGTTGAATTTTTCATTCAATAAACTGGTGATTTCTTACCAACTTCCTGGGCTTCTGCAGCTTTCACTGTGTTACCAGAATTGTCTGCCACGTCTCCATTCAGAATCAAGTAGGAATGTGGGTGGAAAAGTGAAATCCTATTTTCTCTATTATGGAAACAGAGACATGAAGATTATACTTGCCCTTTATGTGGTAGGCAGAGGTCAAAAACAGGAATGATGTTCCCACATCAAAATCCCATTTTTTGCCAGGTGTGGTGGCACACGCCTGCAATCCCTGTACTCGGGAGGCTGAGGCAGGAGGATCTCTGTGAGTTCAAGACCAGCCTGGGCTACATAGTGAGTTCCAGGTCAGTCTCAACTACATAGTGAGGCCCTGTCTCAAAAAACAAACAAAAAAATCCCATTTTTCAGCTGGGTATAGTGGCACATGTCTGTAATCCCAGCACTTGGGAGTGTGAGACAGGAGGATTGCCAGAGGTTTAAGGCCAGCCTGGGCTACATAGTTGAAATCATCCTGAACTACGTAGACCTTGTGTCAAAAAAAAAAAAGAATCCCATTTTTCTCTAGGACCTACCATCCCCAAACATGCCTCCCAGGACAGAGGCAAGTAAAGAGCTTAGAACTGTCTGGGGTCATTCTTTTGAGTTCACTTTTCTGCCAGTCCTTGACTCAAGATGGAAAACCACTGTAGCCCCTGTTTCCTGGGTTCAAGGTGTCCCCCACTCCCAAGACAGAGTCTCCCTAAAAGAAGTGCCAGGATGGGGGCGGGTGGTGCTGGTGGCTGGTGTTCTCATCCTGCAAGGGATCCTGCAGGTACAGCTGCAAGGGAGCCAAGTAAGGCAGCCTGTCACTAGCCTCAGATGGCACCTCCAATCCCTGTGGCCAGATGTTCTAATATTGACTATCCTTGTGACCCACCTGTGTGGCTCCACAAACTTCTGAGTCTGGAAGATGGAAGCATCATCTGTCTTCCCAAGGAAAAGAAGCCAACGAGTAACACAAAAGTGCCCGAGGAAGCACCAGGAGAACCCAACCTGCCTCAAACTGGAGAGGATGTGGGTGCTGATTCAGAGCAGAGCTGACAGTCCATGAGGTAAAACTCTCAAGAGAGCTATCTGCCCAGCCCCCACTGATCCCTTCAGGCTTTTTTCCTCACAATCCCTACAGAAATCCTTTGCCAGAGTCACTGATGACTGGATTTGCCAACTCCAAAGGATACTTATCTCTGCCTAGCAGCCTGTGATGAACACGTCAGTACTTGCTCCCTCTTTGAGCCTCTTGAGTCAGCCCACTGGCTGCTCCCCCTGGGCCTCCCCTTCTGCAGCCCCCTCAGTTCTCAGCCTGGGTGCCCTAGAAAATACGGGGCTCTACCTCTGGCCTCTTGTCTCCCCAACCTTTAGTCCTAGAAAGAATTCCCTGTGCCTCCTAGTGTGAAGGTCTCCCTCACGGAGACCTTTCTCTCTTACAGATGGAAACTCCATTCTTCAGGCCACAGTCTCTGACATCTTCCTTGATTCCTCTGTCTCTCATACCCAACACTCAATACATCACCAATTCTCAGGCTTTCCCTTCAATAAACCCAGAACTCTGCAGCTCTATACCCCTCACAGCTGAGATTATCATTTATCTGAATATCATGAAGCCTCCTGATTCCCACTCTGCTTCAACCCTGCTCTTCCTATCCTCTATTCTCCCCACAATAATCAGAGAGACTCTTAAAGATGCTGACCTGATCCTCTTAAACTGCTGACCCAAACTGTCCAATGGCTTCCAGTCTCACAAGGAATATAATCCAAAACCTCCTTCATAACCTATAGGGCCCATCTGAGCTGTCCTCCAAAAGCATCTTGATCTCATCCCCTCCTCCCTGGCTCCTCTTCCTGTCCTCAGGCACACTCTTTCTTAGGGTCCCTGCACAAACTGTTCATCTTGCCATCCTGCTCCTGTGTCCAGGTCCATGTGGCTCTACCCTCATTCACCTCTCAGCCTCTTGAGAGTGGTTATAGGCATGTGCCACCACACCCAGCTAGTTTCAGTAAAATTTTTAAGTTTTAGGATACCTGTAGGTTTACAGAAGAGTTGCAAAGATAGTACAGAGTGGCTGTATGCCCTGCCTCCTGTTCCCCTATTATTATGTGATATTCATGTGGTATGTTTGTCACAACTAATGACCCAATAGTGAAGCATTGTTATTAATCCTAGTCCTTAGACTACACAAATTTCCTTAGTTTTCTTTTGTCCATTCTAGAATCCCACTCCAAGGACTACAGCTGGAGCTCAGTGTTAAGCACTCACTTAGCATATAAGTATATACGAAGCCCAGGGTTGCAACCCCAGCACTACAAAAAAAAAAAAAAAAAA
>NW_022900939.1:22497073-22507801 GCF_012274545.1 Fukomys damarensis | reverse complement strand
GGTTCCACCCCCAAAACAAAAAAAAAAAAAAAAAAAAAAAGTCCCATCCAAGATAACACATGACATCATTTTGTCTTAGACTCCTCTGGCCTGTAAAATCTTGGATTTTTTTATCTGTATTTTTGATGACCTTGATGGGATTTGTTTTTGTGTTACTTACTTTGGTGGGGATTGAACACAGGGCCTTATACATACTAGACAAGAGCTCTACCACTAAGCTACATCCCTAGCTAGCCTCAATCTTGACAGTTTTGAGTAGTATAGGTCAGGTATCCCATAGCACACATTTGATACTTTGTGCAGGAGATTTCAAAATAATGTTTTAAAGGACATTTCATCATCCCACTGCTGTGTCCAAAGACTGTTAGCATTAATAGCCATTTTGTCTCCCACCAGGCATTGTCTTTAAGCCAGGCCTTTCTTTGCTGAGCACTTCACAGGGATTCATTGATCAAATCTTCATTGTGCCCTATGACATCACTGCTGCTGCTCCCTCTGAACGGGGCCAGAGAGCCTCCCCACACAGCTCTAGAATTATGTCAACTACTTACTTGGTGATGTGAGTGTTTACAGATATCTCAAACCTCACATGGGCAAAGGTGGGCTCCAGTCTCCTCATGATTGATATGTTTATTTTGGGGGTTTGTTTAGTCGGTTGGTTTTTTTTTTTTTTTTTTGGTGTTTGATTTAGTTTGCTTTGGTATTTTTGAGATGGGCTCTCACTTTGCAGTGCAGGCTGGCCTTGAACTCACTTGGTATCCCAGGCTGACTTCGAATTCACAGTGATCCTTCTGCCTCAGCCTCCCAAGTGCTGGGATTACAGGTGTGCGCCACTATGCCTGGCCTCCCCATGCTTGATAAATGACACCAGCATCCATCCTGTTACTCAAGCTACAAACCAAAGTATCATCCTGCAGGAACCCTGCTTCCCACCCACCAGCAATCTCTGTCCCTTCTGCTTTCTACATCTGTCCCAAGAGACTGACTCAACAAATGAGTGCAGCTCACCCAACACTCCCCGATCAGCTGAGAAGCCCCGATGCTTTCTTCCTTTTCCTCACTTCCTCCCTGTGTTGCCCAGGCTAGTCTCAAATGCCTGGGTTAAAGCAATCCTCCTTTTCACCCTCCCAAGTGCTTGATCCACCGGTGCAACCCACCATGCCTGGCAAGGAACCAGATTTCAAATCCAGGTACTCTATCTCCACACGCAGCACGTCTTAACCCACCATATGCACAAGGGTCGTTAGGTTCCTGCTGTGGATCAGTCCCTATCTCAACTGTGTTGACAGAGACACATGCATCCTCACACCCAAATTCTAAGGCTAGCATGGGTGACAAGAACACAATTACCACACCAAGTGACAGATTGCATGGGAACACTCAGCAAGAGCACCTAACCCAGCCCGGAGGGAGAGATGTCCAAGAAGATGTCCCAAAAGAAATGACACCTGAGTGGCATCTTAGAAACAGCTGACAAGGTGAATGTTCTAGACACAGAGGAGCAGTGACAAGAGGAAATACGACCCACTCTGAGAACCACACATGGCTCAGTCCTCCTAGCAGGGGATGGGGATGGTGGATAGGGCAGGAGGACCTTGTGGCTATTGTGACTATCTTTGCCAGAGTGAGGACTGTGTCCTTGATCCTGAGACCAGGGAGCTGATAAAGGCTTTCAGGCAGAGAAGCTCACCTAGCTACAGCAGACAGGACACACGATCAGATCAAAGATGGGCGACGAGTTAAAAGGCCGTTACAGCAATTTAGAAGCAGTGTGATGAGGATGTAAAGAAAAAGGGCAGAAAGTTTGGAGAAAGGTAAACAGAGCATTTTAAGAGGCTAAATCAACAGGTATGGGAGTCTGGTTAGAAAATGGGGCTGAAAGAGAGAGAGGCAAGAACAAGATTGGCCATGTGCCATGCACGGTGAGCAGATAGTGAGACATCCCTGTAGGAGCTCTGGGCAGGAGATGGCGAGCGTGGTCTAGGGCTAGGGCCATGCGCACCATTCCAAGTGAAAGTTGAAAATATGAGTCTGGCTGGAGCCGAGGGGGCGTTCTGGTAGTGATGGGACCTGGGCTTCCTTGGCATGTAGGAGAGCACTCCTGCCAGCTGGTGTCCTTCCATCCTAACCATGTAGGTTTCTCCTGTCAGTGTCACCTTCTGCTGCCTTGTCTGTCACACACTTTCATTCTCCAAATGGCTGCTTCCCAGGATTGCCATAAGCAGGGGCTGCCCTGTATTTTAAATTTTTGCTCCACACTCCCCACCCCACTCCCCAGCATAAGATCCAGCACATAGTAAGCTTGTTGGTGGTGGTAATAATACGCAGCTATGAGGAATAGTGTCTGTTTCTTATGAGGCTTATTGTAAAAATGGTGCTATTTAGTTTTCTTCATGACCCAACAAGGTAGGCATTAGGAGCCCATTTTACAGATAAGGAAGCTGAAAAAATACAGGATTCCACAGAAGCCACACAGCTGGCAAATGAAAAGGCACAGCTTTGAGCTTTGCTGAGTCTGATCCCTGTATTCTCACCTACTAAGCAGGACAGGAATCTTCTAGCCTGGCTGGAAAGCTACAAAGAAGGGGAGGTGCAGATCTGCCATGTGACTGTCAGGATGAGAACCAGGAGCCTCTCAGGAGATCTGTGAGCAGGCTTGATCTTGGCCTAGGAGCAGAAAGAAAGAAATGACAACCTAGGGTATCCATGACAGAACAGGGTCCTCAGGAAGGAGTGATATTATCTTTTTTTTTTTTTTTTTAAGTTTTTATTTTGAGACAGGGTCTTACTAAGTTTCCTAGGCTGGGCTGGATGTGGCAATCTAAAGTACTTATGGGTCAATCCACTGAGGTTTCAAATAAGAGAAGGCCCTAGGAGTGAGTGCTTCCAATCACTTCAAAAGAAAGGCAGGAGGGCCAGGAATTTAGCTCAGTGGTTGCCACCTTCCTCACAAACACAAGGTCCAGAGTTTGATCCCCAGTACAAAAAAAAAAAAAAAGGCAGGAAATACTATAGGAAAAAAAATAATGTAAGGGCCAGGGATTTAGCTCAGTGGCACCATGTCAGCCTGGCAAGCACAAGGTCCTGAGTTTGCTCCCTGGTATCAAAACAAAAAAAGAATAATGTAAGAAAGTATATTTCAGCCAGATCTGGTGGTGTATGTCTGTCATACCAGTATTCTGAAAGACTGAGGTAACATAATTACAGGTATGAGCCCTTCCTGGACAATTTAGCAAGACCTTGTCTCCAAAAAAATGTTTTGGATTTTTTGGAGATAGGGTCTTGCTATGAAAATAGAACTCACTATGTAGCTCAGGCTGGTCTCTAGTGGTGATCTGCCTGCCTCAGCCTCCTGAGTGCTGGGATTACAGGTGTGCACCACCACACATGGCCCTGACTCAAAATTTTTAAAAGGGGCTGTAGCTGGGATTAAATTCCCAGTATTGAAGAAAAAAATGTTTAAGTGGGATGAATGCTTCCAAGAATATAATAATATTTAACACAGCAAGAACAACTTCCCAAGCATGGAAGGGGGCTGGGGGCTGCTGAGCACCGCAGAAAATGTCAGGAGGAGCTGAATCACCGTGAGGCACTGACTTCTTCCTTTATTCTTCATTTACTGAGGACCCATGAACAGCTTGGCAGGAGACCAGCAGCTGCTGGAGAAGCACTGGACAGAGCAGAATGAAGTAACAGTTCCTTCCCTTGGGAGACAGGACATACACAGAGACAAGATAAAAAGGCAAGTGGCTGAAAAGGGTGAACATGGGCAAGGTTAAGCACTGAAAGCAAAATAGGACTGTGAGAAGGGAAAGGGCCAGTCCTTCCCCAGGCACACAGGGAGGTTGGGCAGCTGCCTAGGGAGAAGCACAAAAGGAAATGTAGAGTTAGCAGAAAGGCCAGAGCAAAGTACTAGCAAAGGGAGATTGAAAACTGTTCTCTCAAAGGAAGATTGAAACTTTGTTCTCTGTTTGCCTAAGAAAAGGTGTAAAAAGGGATATAGTCCTTTATCTGACAGTAAGAAAGCACAGGGAAGCAGGGTGCAGCAGGTGTGTGTTTGTGCCTGGATGTGTTGCCTGCAGGGCACAGGCTGCAAACACAGCCTTGTGTAGGAGTGTGTGTGAGCACTAGGAGTGCCCTGCCTCTGGGTGCACCTGCCTCCAGCTCCTTGTTGAGGGTGTGAGCACCTGCGCTTTTGAATAGTGTGAACATCACACAATTTGTCCTCAGTTCCCCAGACCTCTGCTCCATGTAGTCAATCCCCCTTACACACTTTCAGGGACAAAACTGACCTGGACACTAGATTTGAAAAGGACATAGTGGTCACTAGGAGCCTGACCAGCTCAAGAACAGCAGGATAAAAAGCTGAGCCCTGCTGTCTTACCTGGTACAACTGCTTCCTTTGTCTGGGCCTCAGTTTCCTCACCTTTAAAAGATATTAAAACAGTCACTTTCAGCTGGGCATGGTGGCACATACCTATAATCCCTAATCCTAGCACTTCGGAGCCTAAAGCAGGAGGATTACCTTGAGTTTGAGGCCAGCCTGGGCTACACGGTGAGTTCAAAGTCAGCCTGAATTACATAGCAAGACTCTGTCTCAAACATCAAAACAGGGCTGGGGATTTAGCTCAGTGGTTCCACTGCCTGCCTCAAAAGCACAAGGACCTGAGTTTGATCCGCGGCACCAACAACAACAAAAAAAATCAAAACAACAGGGGAGGGTGTGTAGCCTAGTGGTGCCACACCTGTCTGGAAAGCCCAAGGTCCTGAGTTTGATGCCCCCCCTCAAAAAAATCAAAACAACAAAGGTAGCTTTCAACTTAGGATGCACATACATCACAGGCACTACTGATGTTTGGTTGTTGTTGTTGGTGGTGGTCTGATTTATTTTGTTTTGTTGGTTTGCTATATTGCTGATTGAACCCAGGGCCTTCTCACTGAGCTACATCTTCAAGTCTTTTTTTTTTTTTTTTTTTTTTTTTTTTTATTTTTTTTTTTTTTTTTTTTTTTTGGTACCAGGGATAGAACTCAGGACCTTGCACTTGCAAGGCAGATAGCAGAACCACTGAGCTAAATCTCCAGCCCAAGAGTTTTAAATTTTAAGACAAGAACAACTAAGTTCTAAATTATCCAACCTGGGCTGGAACTTTCAATCCTCCTCTCTCAGCCTCCCAAAATGCTGGGATTATAAGCATACACCATTATACCCAGCTATCTTGCTAAGTTTTAAAATAAGAGATCCACAGGACTCACCACTACATCCCAGTCTCAGGAGAGACCTGCAACAAGGTTCTTTTCCAAGGATCCTGAAACCCACCCTCACAGTCAGAACAAAGGTCCCCTAGCTCCAGTTCTCTTTCCTCCCTATGGACCCAACATGCTGGGAGATGGGGAGCAGTCACCATGAAGCACATAAATACATTTATCAAATAGCAGCTAGGATGCCCCTGGAAGACAGGGCCAATGTGAGGTCTGGAGGAAGACAGATGCAAAACACAAAAGACCCCAAGCCTAGGGTGCCCTGAAGGAAAACTGACAAGGATAAATATACTGAAACAAGCAACATAACCAATGGACACAAGAAACTGGTAACAGCAATTGCTTCTGGAGTAAGAGTGCTGGGAGGCCAAGGAGATAATTGCATTTTGTTGCAAATTCGAGTATGCCTGTTGGAATGTAGCTATACTCACCACTCTACCGCCAATCCTTTTGAATGCTGCATCATATTAATTAATTCATTAATTTACTTTTTGGTGCGGGGGATCAAACTTGGATCCTTGAGCTTGAAAGCCACTGAGCTAGATTCCCAGCCCTTTTTTTTTTTTTTTTTTGAGGCAGGGTCTTCCTTTGTAGTTCAGGCTGGCCCTGAACTCACTAGGTAGCCCAGGCTGTTATCGAACTCACCCTGATCCTCCTGCCTTAGCCTCCTGCATGCTGGGATTACAAGGATGTGCCGCCATGCCCAGCTGCATTATATTAATTATTTTTTTAAAAATTGGCAGGGCTGGTGCATTATATTAATTATTTTTTTAAAAATTGGCAGGGCTGGAGATTTAGCTGAATGGCACCATGCCTTTCTCAAAAGTGCACGGTCCTGAGTTTGATCCCCAATACCCCCCCAAAAAAATTTATTGATAGAAGCACAAGATCATGAAGAAACTGGGCATGGTGGTACATGTCTATAATCCCAGCAGCCAGGAGCCTGAGGTAGGATCGCTATGAATTCCAGACCAGCCCGGGCTACTCATTGAGTTCAAGGCCAGCCTAAACTACATAGCAAGACCCTATTTCTAAAAAAAAGCAGGGCTGGGGATTTAGCTCAGTGGTTCCTTGCAAGCGCAAGGACCCGAGTTTGATCCCCAGTACAAAAAAAAAAAAAAAAAGGAAGAGGAAGGAGGAGGATGAGGAGGACCACCCAGCTGGATGTAGCTGGAATGGAAAGGATCTAGGGTCTTAGCTGACTACAAACTTTACTTGTGGCAGCTGTCAAAGTTAGCCTTTCAGTTTTACTGGAAAGGTAGAATGGTTTGGTGGAAAGATGCCATGGTTTTCTGCTATTTCTGCAGTGCTAGAGATCAAACCCAGAGTTTCATGTGTTCTAGGCAACTGTTGTGCCACTGAGCTTCAGCCCCATGCTCTTTAAGGGGGACTGTCCCTCGGCAGCCTGTGCAATTTACTCCTTAT
Organism: Fukomys damarensis; assembly: GCF_012274545.1. Taxonomy (NCBI): domain Eukaryota; kingdom Metazoa; phylum Chordata; class Mammalia; order Rodentia; family Bathyergidae; genus Fukomys; species Fukomys damarensis. The sequence continues at coordinate 22,501,117 of NW_022900939.1, read as the reverse complement.
CATTCACTGGCCCCTGGGCTGAGCACCACATTCCTAGCAGGGTCTGAACTGCAGAAGAAATCTGAACGGGGAAGAGTCAGGAGACTATGGTCGACCTGGGTGAAGAGATGGGGCCATTTCCAGGGGAAGAGATAACAGATCATCACTGTCTTCATGCAACTTAATTGGCTGGACAGAGCAGACTCCTTTCTGAAGATAAACTGTGGGTAAGACTGCAGGAAGGCACTTTAGGGCCTAAGGAAAACCTTTCTAACCTTTAGAGTTGTCTCATGACAGAAAGTAGTGATCTCCCTGCCATTGTATGTACTCAAGAAAAGAGTAGCAGGCCACCAAGATGGTGCAGAGGGGATTCCAACATACATAAAGATGCCAAACCTAGTGAACTCGAGTCTGAACCCTTCCCAAATCAAAAGGAACACCCTAGATTTCCTGGTATATACTAAGCCCTGTGCAAGTTTTATCTCTTAGGGAGTTCATCCTGCTATCACCTCCTAGCACTGTCAACCTAGAAGTAGTGTAGACAGCACACCAACCCAGGATTGCAGAGAAGCAGACCAGAAAGTTTGGAGGAAGGTGGAAAGGCCAACTGGTGCATCCTTCTGCCTTTTCTTAAACCAACATTTACTGAGTGCTACTGTGTGTCTCACCACTCTGGGGGTGGTTAAGATAAGCAAGTCCTGGCCTACATTCTAGAAGAGAGAAGGAAACCAACAAGAAAAATGTGAGGAAGGCTAATGTTATAGAAAGAGTGAAGCAGGCAGTGGCAGAGATTGGAGGACTGCTCTAGCAGAGAGGCCCAGAATCAACGAAGGCCTCTCTGAGGTGCCATCTAATCTGAGTCCCAGATGGCATCATCACAGACCAAAGAGGGTCAGTGTATTGATCACCCAGTTGTCAGCACATGGGGTGCCTACACATGGGAGCACCATCCAGAACCCTCCATCTCTTCCCTCAAGAAAAACTATCAATGATTCTGTACATAGAGGACCCTCCAAAACTCCAGCAAAGACTACTAGAATTAAATACCAGATTTGGTAGCGTAGCAGGATACAAAGTCAACACCCCAAAATCAATAGCATTCCTATACACCAAGAGAGAAATTAGGAAAACAGCACCTTTCATAATACCATTGAGAAAAATTAAGTACTTAGGAATTAACCTAACCAAGAAAGTGAGGGCCAGGAATAGCTCAGCAGTTCTGCTGCCTGCCTCGAAAGTGCAAGGTCCTGAGTTCAATTTTTGGTACAAAAAAAAAAGAAAGAAAGACCCCTACAATGAAAAACTACAGTACTCTGAGAAAAAAGATTTCTTCAAAAATGGAAAGATATTTTTCTGTTAAGTGAAATAAACCAGCCACACAAGTTTCATTTTTTTCCCCCTCCCCCTTACCAAGGATTGGACTCAGGACCTTCAGCTTACGAAGCAGGTGTGGCGCCACTGAGCTAAATCCCCAGCCCCAGAACACAAGGTTAGATATCATCATGTTGTTTCTCTTGTTTGAGAGAACCAAAGAATAAACAAGGAGCAAAATGGAGGATAGATATTAGGAAGTAGGAAGAACATGTTGATGGGAAGGAGAACAAGAGATAGGGAAGGAGGAAGAAAAGGAAGGGAAAGGGGATTTAAAACAGGGCATAACATTGGGTTACAACAACCCATCCTATACTTTCCTATTGTAAGTCTGTACTTTAGCATAATAGTAGCCATCTGTGTGTCTCAAGCTATGCCTGAGGGATACAGGAAGCTTACCCACTTGATAGGAAGAATGGCAAGGTGTGTATGTGTGCAAAACAATCAAACTGGGATTTTTACCCACATAATGTATGTTTGCCTGAGCATCACAGGGGTAAAATACACCCACATCACTCTTCTGTTATGAAAACATGTATTTTATAATGGAATGTGGGTGTGACTTACAATAGCTGCACCTGCAGAAAGCAAAAACCATCATGCATTCACCTACTTGAAAGATGAATGGCAAGGTGTGTACAAGAGCCTCCAAGCAGCAACAGGTGAGTTTACCCATGAAATGCTCATTGCTAAATTTCTGTACATTTAGGATTTCTGCTTTTTGTTTTCTTTTTAAGTTTTCTTTTTATTTTTCTGGTAGAAGTAGCCCAATTCAGTAAAATGGCACATGAAAAACTAGATTTGCAAGTTTTGGAGGAGGTCGAAAGTAAATCCTCAGATTACTCATGCATGAATGATGAAGATGATAATGACTTTGAGTTTGGTCACATGAGCCAAAGTTCCAGTGACAGTGAAATGCAGCAAGAGTCCACTGGTAGACACAGGAATGCAGACCTCCTTGATTCAGATGATGAAGAAAACAGCAGTGTGAACCTATTTGTCTAATTGAAATATTACAAAATGATCATGCAACCAAATGGAACAATCCAATGTTAGAACTAGCTCCGAAAATGCAGTGAGGATCTTAGCAGGGGTGAAACCTATTGGACAGAATACCAACACTATCATTCAATGTTGGAAATTGTAACAGACAAAATGCTACAAGATGTTGTGAAATACATAAAAGCTGAAATATAAGTAAAACATTCTGTATACACAATACCCATATTCAAAAATGGATTTATTATGACACCTCACCTAGCTGAACTCAAAACATTCGTAAGTCTGCTGTACTTAGCAGAGCTTTCTCATAGTAATCACAGGAATGTAAAAGACTTATGGAAAAGTGATGGGTCAAAATCAGTGTTATGTTTGCTAACACAAGTTGACCAGTATAGGAACTGCATTCAGGAACAAAGCAGAAACTCCAAATGAAAGATTGCAATTTCAAAACAGAGAACCATATAGTACAATCTTTAGATTTCGGAGAGATATAACAGAGGCCTCATAAACAATGTTATGATGATGTTAACATTGCACCGTGATGGAAATATTGATAGGGAATCCTCAACAAACAGAAGCCTGAGATTGTAACTTTCTACAACAAAACCAAAGGAAGAATATATTGTTGATCAGTTATTCAGCAACTATGTCACTTAAAACACAAAGTATTTCCACTTCTGCCTCACAAGTGAAAGGTCCTAAATTCTATCCCCGGTACCAAAAAGCAAAACAAAACAAAAAAACACAAAACACAAAGTGTTAGCCAATAGTTAGTATTTTACTAGATCCTACATATGTGTGGCATAAATAATTTGATAGTTTACAAAGAAAATAACAAGTGCAAAATACCATGGAGAAATTTTCATACAGGATTAGGAAGAATGATTTCATGAGAGATCATTTACAGCAGAGGAAAACAAAATGTTTCTGCCCAGGGAACTACACAAAAAAATTGTGGAGCATACTGGTGAGCTGACATGTGAACAGGCAGGCACAGCATTACAAAGACCTACTATGACAACAGGAAAACAACAACAACAAAGAAGTCAACTGTGCCCTACAAGAAGGACAGGAAAACAAAACATACCCACTATCAGTATAAGTGATACTTCTGTATAGAACATGCAGTTTTCATATGTGAAGACTGCCTTAGGTGTGACAGATGAAGCAAAGATTATTTCTGTGGCGGGCTGCTGTTCGTATTTACATTGTAATTCACATAGTTTTTTATTTCTGATGTTATCTTTTAGATTTTGTGAGCAAGTATACAGCTGATGCGAACATTTTTTTTTCTTTTTATTGAGTTTATTGGTACAATCTAGGTATACAATACAGTTACATTCATCATTGGGATTCTGTACCTTTACATAATAGGTCTTGATTCTCATTTTTTCCCCTTGTCCCTACCCTCCCTTCACCCCCTCCTCCCCTCCCCATTTACAAACACTTTATTTCCATTTTTTTCAGTTTCTCATATTTTTTTCCTCTCCCTTATTACCTTTCCCCCACCCTTCCCACTTTCCCTACGCCTTTAGCCCTTTACTTCCTATTTCACATTATTAATTATCTCATCAGGATCCTGTGTACTATTATAGTTTTTCACACCAAAGAACCTATTCGGTATTTCAGTTAAAGAAATCTCTGTATGAACATTAAAAATAGGGAATCCTAAAATAAAACTAAAAAGGAAAG
>NW_022900939.1:22483490-22496494 GCF_012274545.1 Fukomys damarensis | reverse complement strand
AATATCATTAAATGTAGCTCTGATAAAGCACAGTCCCTATTATGTATCACAAAGCAGGTACAAGATATTTTACATTCATAGAGGTATGATACAGTACCATCCTACATCAATAATACTAGAATCAGTTTTGGTTTGAAATTTACTTTGTCTGCAAATAAGATTGCTATCCCTGTTTTTTTCTGGGCTCCTGTCACATGGAGAATTGTTTTCTATCTTTTCACTTTCAGTCTATGGGCTTCTTTTTGCACTAGGTGTATTTCTTGTATATAACATATTGTTGGATTTTGCTTCTTATTCCATTCTGCCAGTCTATTTCTCTTGATGGCTGAGTTGAGGCCATTGACATTGATGGTTATAACTGATATGTACTGACTTACTGTTGACATGTTATTGACCTTTTGTTGACTCTTTTTACTTTTTCACCTTCTCCTTTTAATTTCTTGCCTTGCCTATTTGATTTGCTCTGTTGGGCCTCATGGTGTTGTTTCCTTCTTTGTCTTTTTCTAGGATCTTATTTAGAATTGCTTGTAGTGCTGGTTTGGTATTCATGTAGTTTCTCAGGTGTTCTTTGTTGTGGAAGTATCTTATTTCCCCATCCATTTTGAAAGAGAGTTTTGCAGGATACATCAGTCTAGGTTGGAGGTTGTTCTTTTAGTACTTGAAATATCTCATTCCAGACTCTCTTTGCCCCAAGGGTTTGTGTTGAAAAGTCTTCTTTCATTCTGATGGGCTTTCCTTTGTATGTGATCTGTTTCTTTTCTCTTACTGCTTGTAGTATTTTGTTCTTCTGTTGGGTTTCTGGGATCTTGATTATAATATGTCTAGGTGTAGATTTTTTTTGATCGTGGTTAGTTGGGGTCCTATATGCCTCATTTATCTGAATGTCAAATTCTTCCCCTCTGGGAGGTTTTGTCATTAATTTTCTGGGAGGTTTTCTGTCATTAATTCTGTGAACAGCTTTTTTAGGTCATTTGTATTTTCTCCTGCTACTTCATGGATTCCTATCAGTCTTATGTTATTCTTCTTTGCATCATCTAGGAGTTATTGGATTGATTTCTCATGATCCCTTACTGTTTTTAAGAGATCTCTCTTTTCATGGTCACTGACTGCAATCTTATCTTCTATATCTGAGAGTCTATCTTCGCATTCTTTTATTCTGTTGCGTACACTTTCTATGGAGTGTTTAATTTCCTGGATATCTGTTTGAATCTGTTTTATGGATTCCATTTCTTTACTATGTTGGGCGTTTATTTTTTCCATTTCTTTCTTATGCTGGGCCTTCATGGCTTCTATCATGGTCCTGAGCTCATCTATTTTTTTGTCAGTTTCTGCTCTAGAGTCTTGAATTGTGACTTCCATTTTGTTCACTATCTCTATGGTTATCTGGGAAATTATTTCCGTTTTGAATTTTTCTAGAGCCCGATTGATCTGTTTTGTTACTTCCTGTGCTTTGAGTTCAGGGTGTCCTGGTGGTTCATTTTTCATTCTCATTTGCCCTACTGTTTGCCATTGGTGAACTGGAGGTCTGTCCTTGTGTCTTGCTTAAGTGTTTTCTCATATTTATTTTTGTTGTCGGACTGTCCTTGGTTTAATCTCTGAATTATCACCCAAATCTTCCTGATATAGTTGTGCCCTAGCTTCTGTGTCTCTAACGACCCACAGACATTCTCATCTTCATAACATCAGAGAAAACAGCTCATCAAATCAACCGCAATGCTTTATCCCAACTAATACAATCAGCAACACATTAAGATCAAGCACAACTTGGAAAATGACCATCTGTGGTAGTCACTAGTCTATCACCCTTAAATCATTTGAATTAAATCGAAATCAAGAAGCAGTCCAGAACATGTCTGCTATGAACAAAATTTCAATATAGTGCATTTACTATTTAATGGCTCAGACAGAGCGAGGATGCAAGACCCCTGATCTCAGTTAGCTGATGGCTGAATCCCATGACGCTGACTGACCTCGGGCTGCAAGGCCCAGATTGAGTTCCCCAACCTTCTGAATGGTTGAACTCCACAACATTCTATTACAGGTTTCCCACGCCCTTTCTTTAAAGATGTTCAAAGTTGGGAACTCAGAAATATATCCTTGATGACCACCTCTGCCTCTGCAGCGTGGGTCCAAAGACTGGCACAGTCAGGAGGTCTGACAGTGTAGGGGGGGGGACGACTTATGGGGGCTCAGGGGCGTGGCTCTCCTTCCCGACCTTCAGGCGCTTGAGCGATGGCAGCTGGGGCGGGAGGTGTGGCTCCACGAAAATTTTGATGTCTGTTCTAGACACTCATTACACATAATATTTTATTTTATTGATATCTTATTTTCCTGCTAACTGTACATTGTATAATAACAATAGCACTGAGGATTTAGCTCAGTGGCACTGCACCTGCCTCACAAGAGCAAGGACCGGAGTTTGATCCCTGGTACAAAAAATAAAATAAAATAAAATAAACATGGGTAGTATACATCCACGTTTATGAGCCTGTATGACAAAATTGGCGTAATGCCCCCCAAAGGAAAAAAAAGAATTGAAGGGAAAATAATGGAAATAGAGCTTTTGTAAATGGGTAGGGAAAGGAGACAAAAAAAAAAAGAATTTAGATATATGTATGTACAAATTCACCATGATGAATGTGATCATTATGTACTGCAAACCTATACTAAAAAACACCCAAAACAACAACACTGTTTAAAAAGCCGGGCGTTGTGGCGCACGCCTGTAATCCCAGCACTCAGGAAGACAAGGGAGGAGATCGCTGCGAGTTTGACAGCACCCTGGGCTACCCAGTGAGTTCAAGGCCAGCGTGAACTACAAGTGAGACTCAAAAGAAAACAAAAACAAGTGGTAACTACCTCAGTGAACTCATCTCTCGCTTTGAACTCACTTTGGTTGGGCCGTTTCCCTGCACCTCAGTTTCTACTGTGGTCCTGTTTGGGCGCTGCACTTGGGTGCTTTCGGGTTCGCAATCTCGGGAGCGGTCTACAGCCGCGGCCTCAGGCGTTTCACAGCGGACTGTAGCGCTGTAGGGACCCAAGCCAAACGCCGCCAACCTGCTCGGGAGGCGAGCCCAGGCCCCACCCTTCGATGGTCCTGTTCCGCCCCCCCAACCCAGCTGGCAAGGCTCACGCGCTCCTTTAAGGCAGCGAGCCCGCCCAGAGCATTTTATTTCGCCCCCTCCGACGGCGCCGAGGTAGCGGCTTCACCTTTAAGGCAGCGCGGGGATTGCTGGGAAGGCCGGCGGGATGGAGACAGCAGGACCAGCTCCCAGCTGCGGTTCTGGGTGAAGCGGTGCGGGAGCCAGAGCTGGAGCCTTGCCTGATCCAGAAGCGCAGGTCGGCGCGGGCCGATTCTATCTGGAGAAGGGGTTTCAGACCCTGAAGGGGTGGGGCTGCAGGTCGACCTAAGGGAGGGGTCTTCGTGGGAGCGGCCTGTGTGAGGACTCAGCCTGCTCGTGGGAGGGGGCGCGGTCCTGCGGGGCAGGGGACCGGAGCTCGCGCCAGCCTATGGGAGGGGGTGTCCTGGGCGCGGCCAGGAGAAAGCAGGTCGGGAAACCTGAGAGCTCAGCTCCTCTAGGGGAGAGTTTGCGCGGGGTTGGCCTACCCTGGGGGAGGGGCTCTTCGGGTCCGACCTGCCTGTGAGGGAGGAAGGTGTCGTTGAGTTGGGGTCTGATCTCAAGGGGTCGGGGTTCGCCATGCGAGAGGGAACCCCTACCATTCAGTACGGCCGCCTGGTCTCCGTGTTCTGATTGGAGGAGTTTCGGGAAAGCCGCGAGACTGGGCCGCCTGAGCCGGTCTGAGCCGGTGGTCTGGGGCGGAATCAGGGTCTAGCCTCACCGGCTGCACCGCATTGCGTCTTCCTATAGGACATGAGGCTGAGGCGCCCCCTGTAGGCGGAGCGCGGGCACTGAGCGCGCGTACCGGCTGCTGGCTGGGGGACCTGGGCATCCTTGGGGACACAGGCATCCGGGAACGCCAGTGTTTACCTAATCCGGGGTGGACGGCGATGTGGCCCTAGGCCCGGGGGCCGCCTGCCCGCCCCTCATCTTCACAGGTGGCACGACTATGGCTACGATGGTGCTTCCACGGGAGGAGAAACTGACCCAGGATGAGATCGTGTTGGGCACCAAAGCTGTCATCCAGGGACTAGAGACCCTGCGCGGGGAGCATCGTGCCCTTCTCGCTCCCCTGACCTCGCATGAGGCCGGCGAGGCCGAACCTGGTTCTCAGGAGCGCTGTCTTCTCCTGCGACGCTCCCTGGAGGCCATTGAGCTGGGGCTAGGGGAGGCCCAGGTAGGTCCAGTCAGGGAGCCAATGTGGGAGGTCACAGAAGGGTATGATCCTTCCAGAGATAATGTAAGAACAGCATCTGAGAAACCACCAGTCTCCTAGATTCCCATCCGTGTTCGGGCTGCAAATACTTGTTGAAAAAAGTAATGCACTTTGCTCCGGAAGACCCTGAGCTCCCTCATCCCCGCATACAGCCCTGTTTCTGGCTCCTACCTAACAGAGACTGGAGAACAGAAAGGAAATCCTTAAGGAAAGCCCTCTTCATTCTTCCATTAATTTATTAAATTTCTAGTTTATCACATGCCGTAATGCACCAGGCAATATGTTAATGCCAGGTATACAGGATTCAAAAAGGCAGACAGGATCCCTGCCCAAATCCAGTAGGAAAAGAAAAATACACACAGGGCCAGGGATTTAGCTCAGCGGTTCGGTGGCCTGCCTTGGAAGCGCAAGGACCCGAGTTCAATCCCCAGTACCAAAAAAAAAAAAAAAGAAAAATACACACAGAAATAATTGTAACAAATTGACTAAGTTGTCCAATGCAAAGAATAAGATCTTGTGATAGCTTATAAAAGGAAATCTTGTCCATCAATCAGGCAGTACTTCTCTAAAGTAATGACATTTAAACTAAGAGTTGAAGGCAGAAATAACCAAGAGTTGAGCAGCCTCAACAAAAAGAAGTGGGAGGAGAAGTTACATGGACAAAGCTTCTGAGGCAGGATCTTGTAAGGGAAGTGAGAGAACTATGTGACTGTAGTTTCACATGGTAAGGAGAGAAGAAGACAGAAGAGGCCTTTGAAGAAACAGCCAGATCTAAATCCTGTTTTATTTCAAGAAACCAGGAAGCCTTTGGAGGGCTCTAAACAGGGAGGGGACATAGTCTGACTTAGGTTTTAGAAACTCTCTGAGACAGAATAAACCTGCTTTGTGGATGGAAGCAGGTAGCAAGTGGTTAGCTAGAAATCAAATGAGAGATAACAGCTTGGACCAGAGGGATGGTCACAAGGGTGGAGAGAAGAGTGCCAGTTCAAGATGTTCTGGAAGTGGGTCCTGTAGGACCTAGGCGTGACATAAGAAGAAGAGAGGAAGGGGTACTGTAAGTCTCAGATTATAATCTAGGTAAATTCAGAAATGGGAGACTGCTGCATCAGAGTTTTATTTTGGTCACCTAAATTGGGCTGCCAGGAGTAGATGAAGACAGAAATGTCTAAGAGACCTTTGGACGGGAGTTGGATTCTATGGGAAAGGGTTTTGCTTTCCTCAAATCTTAGCCAAATCATTGCTTGAAGCCTTGAATCCTGGGCAGGTTGTATCCTCTTGATTTCCTTGTCTTTAAAATAGGAATCATTGCCGGGCATGGTGGCGCATGCCAATAATCCCAGCACCTGGGAGGCTGAGGCAGGAGGATCATTGTGAGTTCGAGACCAGCCTGGGCTATATAGTGAGTTCCAGGCCAGTCTCTGCCCAGGCTATATAGTGAATTCGAGGCCAGTCTCCGCTACATAATGAGACCCTGTCTCAAAAAACTAAAAAAACTAAAAAAAAATTAAATAGGGATCATCTTGATTTGCTTGTCTTTAAAATAGGGATCATGCCATCTGTTGTACATACTTCTAGGCTGTTGAGGGAATTTTTTTAAAGCTAGTATTTTGTTTTGTTTTGTTTGTTGTTTATTTAAAGCTAGTACTTACGAAAACACCTGTCATTTAGATATTTGCTAACCAACTAGAAAACACAGGGTCCCAGACTGCCCAACCTTCTAAAAGGGCAACGTGTTGCCTCCTTAGCCAGTTGGCTATCAGATACAGAGATGGCCACACTGGAGCCCCACTCTTGGTGGCATGTAGAGCCCTCACAGATGGGGAATGGGATGGCACAGAGCGCATAGGCAGCAAGGCCATGAGGAGCTGGAGCAGAGGGGAAGGTGTGATGGATGGCAGAAATGATGCTGGACCATAAAGGATGGATGAAGGAGGGTAGAGCCCATGCTAAGGCCCAAAGGCAGAAAGGGTCTGGAAGCTCAGGAAGGGAGTCAGCTTGGGGAGAGGTTTGGGGGATAAGGCTTCCATCCCTTTACTTGCCTCTGTGGTTCTCCATACCTTCTGGGGACTTGGAACATCTATCGTTCCCTACCCAGGAGATGCAGAAGGCAAAATGTGCTGTGGACCCCCAGCAGAAGCCAAGATGAGCTTTCAGTGGCCTTCTAGCCCCATCAGGGTTCTTTGTGTGAGCGCTAGCCCTGGGACAGGTTGCAGTTGTACAGTAGCTATGGCTGCAGCAGGCAGAGAACAACTCCCAAGAGAGACAAAGAAAGAGGGTGGTAGCTCAGGGATCCCAGAAGGAAGCAGTTTGGGATCCCCAAACCTCCTGGTCCAGGGGAACACCCTTGAGAAAGGGGTAACTCCTAGGCCCCCAAGGCCCTGCCACTGCTCACAGCTGGGCCCTGAAGTCCTAGGAATCCCAGGTTGGAGATACAGGCCAGGGCTCTGACACTCATCTGGCTGCACAGGTGATCCTGGCACTGTCAAGCCATCTGGGTGCTGTGGAGTCAGAGAAGCAGAAGCTTCGGGCTCAGGTGCGGCGCCTGGTGCAGGAGAACCAGTGGCTGCGTGAGGAGCTGGCAGGGACACAGCAGAAGCTGCAGCACAGTGAGCAGGCAGTGGCCCAGCTGGAAGAAGAGAAGCAGCACCTGCTGTTTATGAGCCAGATCCGCAAGCTGGATGACGATACCTCCCCTAATGTGAGCCTCACCTAATCGGGGGACTGAGCCAGGCAGGGCATGAATAGCACCCAGCTCCTACCCAGCCCACTGACAGTTGGCCACCCATGCTGCTCCCTGACACTTGGCCTGTCTTCTCCCCAGGAAGAGAAGGGAGATGTCTCCAAAGACTCCCTAGATGACTTGTTCCCCAATGAAGATGAGCAGAGCCCAGGTACGGATGAGCATTTGGCTCTAGGTGGTGGGGAAGAAAGGATTGTGCACATTCCTGGGGCTCAGGACCCAGAGTTCATAGGAAATGGGGGCCAGATAGCACCTGTGTTCTTTCTTGCTTTATTCCCATTCACAACATCCTATCACATTAGAATTTAAAGGGAAAGTCTTCTGTTGTATCATGTATTCCCTGAGCTCTGCAAGGGACAGACATCACAAGAGCTCTGGGGCAGCCAGGCCTGGCTCCCCCTTTTGCTGTACCTCTAAGTCCTCTGAGACCACTGGGACAGTTCCTTTCCCCTGGGCCTTCTCTGAGGATCAGAGGAGACACATGGACAGACAGAGGCTAGCCAGCTCCAGGCTTGCCTTACTCATAATATTGAGTACACATCAGAGCCCGCTCTGTGGATGTGGAAGATGAGGTTCAGGGGTTAGAGGACTTGTTCTGGGAAGTACAGCTTATCATACTGGAGCTGAGACTCTACCCATTTTTTCTCCATAAATGGGGAAGGTGAGGTACAGTGGTTAGTGATTTGCCCAATGCCACGTGTCAAGTATGTCAAAGGCATAGCTGGAATGTGCCAGGCTACTCCAGTGGGCAGATGGCACACCTGATCTTCTGTCTTGTCCTGTAGCCCCCAGTCCTGGAGGAGGGGATGTGGCTGCCCAGCATGGGGGCTATGAAATCCCAGCGCGACTTCGCACTCTGCACAATCTGGTGATCCAGTATGCCTCTCAGGGCCGCTATGAGGTAGCTGTGCCACTCTGCAAGCAGGCACTGGAGGATTTGGAGAAGACATCAGGCCATGACCACCCTGATGTGGCCACCATGCTGAACATCCTGGCACTGGTCTATCGGTGAGAGCCCCCCTGACCTGTCATCTGTGAGAGCCCATGCATCTTAACACTTGTCCTGAGTCACTGACCCATGGTGCCTATTAGGGCCAGGACTTCAGCTCCAGGTGCAGTTGAGCAGCAGAGAGAGGAGCTTCATGGGACTGGGTTCCAGCCAGATGTGAATAGATCAGTCTAACAGAGGAGAAATGTTTGACATGAGCAGGAAGAGTGACACACAAGGATGCCAGGGTTGCAGAGAGTTAGCACAGCTTCTCCAATCACCCAGCCTCAAGCAGGGCCTTTGTGAAAAGTGAGTTGGCCCAGAACACAAGAGAATGGGAAAAGGTTTCTGTGCCAGAAAGTGGCATAAACCAAGCTCCTATGAACTACAGAGCAGGATGCACTTGAAGACTGTGTACAACTTGGGGGTCCTGGGTATGAGGCAGGGCCCTGATGGGGTTGCGTGTCGACTGTCCTAAACTCCCTGAGCTCCTGGATGGCAGGGGCTGGCCAGGCTTCCCCATGCTCTGAGTCCCACTCCCATCAGGCCCTGCATTGGTGACCCACAGGAGCAGTGATCACAGGAATCATGGGCACCTGGGGGCAGGTCTTGGGCTATAGGACAACCCTAAGCATGCTTGTGTCTGCTCCCAGGGACCAGAACAAGTACAAGGAGGCTGCCCACCTGCTCAACGATGCCCTGGCCATCCGGGAGAAGACACTGGGCAAGGACCACCCAGCAGTGAGTGAGGGCTGGGTAGTGGTGGGCAAGTTGCCCTCGACCCTATCCAGGTCCCAGAGTTCCTGCCTAGCAGAACCCTGGATCAGGATGCCTCTGTTCTCTTTTCTGCCAGGTAGCAGCAACACTAAATAATCTGGCAGTTCTGTATGGCAAGCGGGGCAAGTACAAGGAGGCTGAACCACTGTGCAAGCGGGCACTGGAGATCCGGGAGAAGGTGGGAATAGGCAGGGTTAGGGGCTGTGCAGGTCAGGGTCCCAAGCAGCTCTGAGCCCAGCAATTCACTCCTTTTCCCATTCTAGGTCCTGGGCAAGTTTCACCCAGATGTGGCCAAGCAGCTCAGCAATCTGGCCTTGCTGTGCCAGAACCAGGGCAAAGCAGAGGAGGTAGAATACTACTATCGGCGGGCACTGGAGATCTACGCCACACGCCTCGGCCCTGACGACCCCAATGTGGCCAAGACCAAGAATAACCTGGTGCTGAGGAGCCGGCAGGGCTAGGAGTTGGGAAGGAGGGAGGGAGCTCTAAAGTTGGAAAGGAAGAAAATGGACAGCTCAGCTCCTGGGTCCTACTCACTCTCTGGGTCTCTGCATCCCCAGGCTTCCTGCTACCTGAAACAGGGCAAGTACCAGGATGCAGAGATCCTGTACAAGGAGATCCTCACCCGAGCTCATGAGAAGGAGTTTGGTTCTGTCAATGGTGAGTATGGCCATCATGTGCCTCTGGTTCATCCAGTGCAGCCTCTGTTTCAGCTGTGAGCACCGAGGACAGTATCTCAGCTGGACTAGCCCTCATACCTGGGGGTCTGGCTAGTGGCCCAGCCTCACGTGTGGATGATGTCCATGGGAGCACACACCTGGCTCACTGTCTTGGCAGTATATACCGTGGCATACCCAAGATCTTGGCCCAGTCTTCTTTTCTGCTGGTCAACTGCTCCCCTTGAGGGCCTGGCCGAAGTGTCTTCCATTCTTGGAAACTACCTTGTAGCCCCTGGTGGTCAGTCATTCCCTGCTCCCAGATCCCTTGGAGCTTAGCCCATCATTCAGCCTACTATGTGTCTCAGGCCACTGGTCTAAGGTGTAAAGGCTCTGTCCTCTGCCCTCATCCATCACAAGCCCTTGATACAGATCTGTGACCTATTCATCCTCTGTCCAGAGGAGGGTCTGGGATGTTTAGAGTCCATTTTTCCTTTGTTCATTCAGCAAAGCCCAGCTCTGGTCCTTCCTAGGTGTCCTCTTACCCCATCCCAGACCTTAATCCTGTATTCAGTCCAATCTAGAGAGGCCTGTATTGCAGGCTGGTGATAGTCACCTTTCTGCCCGCAGGAGACAACAAGCCCATCTGGATGCATGCAGAGGAACGGGAGGAGAGCAAGGTAGCTCTACATGCAGAGTGTGAGGCTGAAGCTGGGATATGTGGAAGGGAGGGTCTTCTTCCACCTCCCTTGATGGTTCTTGCCCCCCCAGGATAAGCGCCGGGACAGCGCCCCCTATGGGGAATATGGCAGCTGGTACAAGGCTTGTAAGGTTGACAGGTGAGGGCAGCAGGGGCTGGGTTGTGGTTAGGGCAGATAGCAGGGAAATAGCTTCCTGGATAGGGCAAGGCCCAGGTTCCACACTCTATCCTGTCACCCCCAGGATATATACCTCTTTTTTGCTAGCTGTCTTTCAAGGCCCATTTTACAAGAAGGCTTTCTGTACCAGGAGAACCTGATTTTCTTACTCCTTGGTCTCCAAGCCTTTGGTCTTGGGAGCAGCATCACATGAGAGCCAGGCCCAAATCCTGGGGTGATTCTCCCAGGCCAGGAGAGATGACTGGGTCTAGCACAGGGCTGGATACATGGGTGGTTCCTCAGGGCCCAGTGTGGGCTGGATGTCAGACAGGCCCCGGGTCCAAAGGAACACAGTATTTGAGACTGTCTTGTTGTCCATCCACAGCCCCACAGTCAACACTACCCTGCGTAGCCTGGGCGCCTTGTACCGGCGCCAGGGCAAGCTAGAAGCTGCACACACACTGGAGGACTGTGCCAGCCGCAACCGAAAGCAGGTGTGGCTCTGTGCAGGGGGTGGGTGGAAAGGGACATAAGAGGCCCTGTGTGTGTTGCAATCAGGTCCTGATGCTCCTACCCCTCTCCCAGGGCCTGGACCCTGCAAGCCAGACCAAGGTGGTAGAGCTGCTGAAAGATGGCAGTGGTGGGAGGGGAGGCTGTCGTGCCACCCGAGACTCAACTGGAGGTGCTGGGCCTCGGTCTGAGTCTGACCTAGAGGAGGCAGGACCTGCAGCTGAGTGGAGTGGGGTGAGTGTGGGGGCTGGGATGGGTTGGGAGACAGACTGTATAGCCAGTGTGACCTAAGGTCAGGCCTGTCACCCAAAGGATGGCAGTGGCTCCTTGCGGCGTAGTGGCTCCTTTGGGAAACTCAGGGATGCCCTGAGGCGCAGCAGTGAGATGCTGGTGAAGAAGCTGCAGGGGGGCAGCCCGCAGGAACCACCTAACCCCAGGTGAGCCTTCACCCAGATGGACCCCTCCAGAGCCATCTAGTGACCCTAAATGAGCTCTTGATCTGTGTTCTGCTGGCCCAGGGTGACCTTCCCATTACCCTTGGGTGCTATCACTACCAAGTCTGTTCTCTCTTCAACCCCAAACTTCCCGACTTCATCATATCCACATGGGTAAATCTCAGCTGGCCTTTTCCCTCAGAATGAAGCGGGCCAGTTCCCTCAACTTCCTCAACAAAAGTGTGGAAGAGCCAATCCAGGTAGGGGCAGTGGGTGTCTGAAAGTGGGCAGCTGAAACCAGACCCCTGCCGCGGGGCCCTTGGGACCTAGGTCTGCATGTATTCCTGCTCAGCTTCTCCTGGAGCATGTCTCTTCATCCAGCGACAGTTTTGTCCTCATCCCAGGCCTGCTTTGGGCTGGACAGTGGCGGGGACAGATGAGGGGAATGCAATACCTCCCCTGCAGTGGACATGTAAGCCAGCAGTGCCAACACAGTAATATGGAGTAATCAGTGTGGCCTTGGGCCAGACCTGGCCACCTTGGGGATTCAGGCTGTGTCTGCCCTGAAGGCCTGGCTGGGTCAACCCCTTGGGGCCCCAAAAGCCCAGTAGCAACAGCATGAGGCTGATCAGCTGTCCCTCTGCCCACAGCCTGGAGGCACAGGTCTTTCTGACAGCCGCACCCTCAGCTCCAGCTCCATGGACCTCTCCAGACGAAGCTCCCTTGTGGGCTAATCCTGAAGAGGGAGCCAGTCTCCAGAGCCTCCATTCAGTACATCTTATCCCCCCAGCCCTGCGCATGGGCCTGCTGCTTGTCCTGCCTGTCTCTCCCAAGGTCCCCTGTCTTTTCTGTTCAATCTCAGGGTAACCTCCTCCCATTTCATCTCAGCCTGAGTCCTGGAGGCTGGGCCTGCCGGCTCCAGCTCTACCCTGTATTTATTCCTTCTAGCCGGGCCTCTCTTCCCTAGGTTCCAGCCAGCAGGAGGGGCTGGCTGGGGTCTCCAAGGGGAGGTGGCCGCCCACCCTTTCCAGACTCCGGAGTCAAGAACGCTAAGCACCTGATGCCCTGCCACTACCCCTACCCTTACTTCCACTTGGCCGTTGCTTCTGTATATAAAGAAATAAGTTATTGGCCTCTCTCCTCTCCTTAGTCCAAGGTACTCTTGGGCCCCGCCCTTCTCCAGAGGTACCACCCAGGCCTTAATCACCCCCATTCCGCTCGGTGGTATCACCCAGGCTCCTAGTTCTCAGGAGCAGCACCTACCAAAATGGTTCCTTGAACCGTTTTTGCGCTCCTGGCCTTCAAGGGATGTTCTGTAACCCGCCTTGCCCTTTTTCTGGGGACTGCAGGCCCTGGGGTCGCTATCTCACCCAGAGCTGGGCACAGCCCAGCATCCCGGCCTTATGCACTGCCCCTCCCAGGCACAGCCTGACCCCGCCCCGGGCACTGACCCTTGAGCCATCCTGCCACGCCACCTCCCACTCCCGCGGCTTCTCGCGGGGGCTAGTCATGCTCCCCTACCCCGTGGCAGGAGGGACCACCCCACGTGGTGGTGGTGGTGGGGTTCGAAGCGGTTGCTCTTTATTTTCAGATGTTGCTGTAGAAATAAAGATGGTTTGAACCTGAGCTGGGCTTGTTCTGAGGTAGAAGCCCAGGATCCCCCAGCGCCTCCCGGGGTGGGTGGGTGGGTGTGGGTGTGTGTGTGTG
>NW_022900939.1:22477805-22483369 GCF_012274545.1 Fukomys damarensis | reverse complement strand
TGTGTGCGCGCGCCCGCTTGCCTCTCAACCAGTCCCGCGAGTTAGACTACCCTGGAGTACTTCCGGGGTGCCACAGGTGCGTGATTTCTAAAACCTTCAATTCTGGGATTCTAGATAGTTTGAGCTTTGATGAGCTCTACCCATTAATGTACTGTTTGAATGTGAGCGAGTTTCCCGAGACGATTTTTCTTGTACAAAATGGGGTGGTGCCGAGTATGGTGGCGCAAGCCCGTAATCCAGCGCTTGGGAGGCTGAGACAGGAGGATCGCCGTGAGTTTGAGGCCACCCTGGGCTACACTGTGAGTTCAAGTCCAGCCCGAACTACATAGTGAGACCCTGTCAAGAAAAAAAAAAATGTAGTGGTAACAGCCTCCTGGGGCTGCAGAGTGCAGGAAACCAAAAACCCAAGAACGATGAACCTTTACTGCCAAAGCCAAGAGGGTGAGGATGGCTACCCCAGTCAGACATGCGACCTGCGCGAAGCCCAGCACTAAATTGAACTTGCACCCACCGAGTTGATGCCGGGCTCAGAACTTGGTCCCCCAGCTAGGTCCGTCCAGTAAGAAAACTGCTGGGCCGGGGATTTAGCTCAGCGGTGCCGCTGCCAGCCTCTCAAACTCAAGGTCCTGAGTTCGACCGTCTGTACCCGCCCCCCAAAAAAAGAAAACTACGAGCCCAGGAGGCATTGCGCCAGCGGCGCAGGCGTGCTCGCCTCTCTGAACGGATACGCCTGCGCAGCAGGGTCGCGTCGCTACCAAGGAGACTGCAAGTCCCAGGAAGCAGCACGGCTTGGCCGGACTCGAGAACGCTTGCTTTTGCGCGTGGCGGGCGGGGCCTCTGGGGCGGAGCCGCCACCATTTTGGAACGGAGGCGGAGCAGAGCCGACTGGGAGCGACCGAGCGGGCCTCCGCTGCCGCCATGAACCCCGAATAGTGAGTGAGCCCCGCCCGCGCCGTTTGGCGCAGCCTCGATCCCGAGGACGGGGCTGTACGCTTACCAGGGTTGTCTGGCCTGGGTCAGGACTGAGCGGCGCCCCCACATCCGGGTCCCTCTTCCGCTGACTCCCCCACGCACATCCGGGTTCTGCCCCTCCCCCCGGGGGACAGAGGACCCCGGCTTGACACCCCGAGTCATCCCACCTGGGGCCCCAGAGGCGGCGACCCCTAGGGGCAGCACTTGGAGTCCGAGGCAGTGGTCCACCAGGCCTTTTTGGTCAGGTGATCCCGCAACCCCAGTCTTCCCAGGCCTCAGTTTCCCCATCTGCTGCTTAAAGACGGTCCCCGTGGTGTGGAGCCCGTCACAGTAGCTTCTGGTTTCGAATGCTTCATATTCAAGTACTTTAGGTCAGACTGTAAATCCTCCTGCCCTTCTCTTCTGGAGCCTGGTTCCCGGGGCTGATCTAGAGACTGGCCAGATGAGGGTGGCCCCGAAGCGCTACTTGTTTCTCATCCCTTTTAGGTCAGCCACTCCTGGGCTGCGCCTGCCCTGGCCTGCCCCGGTCACACTTACCGGGCGCTCCAGGCGATTTGTCCTCACATCCCCTTCACCACCGTTGCACCCCTTCCCTTCGCTGACATATTGCCAGAGAAGTTTAGGTGGATGTGGAATTTGCTTTTCCTCTCTTTCCCCCTTACAATGGGATTCCCTAGTCCTCAAATTGTACTGACTTCTTGGTCACTCCCCTGGCTGATAGGTGGCCCACATTTCCTGCCCTGAATTTTTAGTTTTTCCCAAGTATCAGCTATCATCTTCCTCTTCTGCCGCTTCCTTTTTCTTTTGTAGCGACAGACCTCAGATTTCCTTGGGGAAGGGGGTGCCTCTCTGAGCCGGATTAGGAAGGGGAACAGAGAAGGAAGCTGGCCGGCTCTCACAGTGTCTGACAGGCCTGGTTTGTTTGGAATCTCAGAGTTATCAGCTATGTAACTTAGAGCAAGTCTCTTAATGCAGTAACGCCAATGACATCTTTCAATGTGAAGTGCAGTTATCATTTCCACTTGTTGACTACTGCTTATTGGTGACTTCATATCAAGAGTTTTTACTTTTTTTTTTAAATAGCTTCTGCACTGGCCCTTTACTTCCACTTTAGTGGCCTGTCTCCCCTGCCTAGTAGCACACGCCACAGAACGAGCTACAGGTTCTGTAAATATCCTAAACAAGACAGAACCGTGGATTCTGTCATAATCAGGATAGAATACCTAGCTCTGACACTTAATTGATTGAGTTTCTTGGAACATCAAATCCTTCTCTGCATCTCAGTTTCTTTTTCCATAAAAGTTGAAATTCAGACTCAGGAAGCTGAGAGACCTGTAGGCTATCTTATGGGGGGAAAGTTCAATCTTCCTTTGCCCCAGGATCTGGTGAGATCTGTTGAGTACTGTAATATACCAGATGAAGACATGCCTCATAATGTGGAGATGCTGTAGTGGTGTTGGTAGGTGAATTTTTTGCCTTCCTTCATGCCGCCCTTCCTGTTTTCTCTCTCCAGTGACTACCTGTTTAAGCTGCTTTTGATTGGTGACTCGGGTGTGGGCAAGTCATGCCTGCTCCTGCGGTTTGCTGTGAGTAAGAAACCCACATCTTCCATCTGGGGTCCTGGCTGGTGGCAGCTTGGAGGGGAAAAAGGGACAACCCAGACAGCACAGTAGTTGTAAGACCTGAGATCCAAGGATGAGGTTTTACAAACCTGCCAGCAATTCATCTGACTGAATAGGGGACTGGGCTGATAAGATGGGGTACTAAGAACTGGAGTTTGGCAATTAGGTGCTGGCTGGGCAGGAAATTGGTGGGGGGCTTTTGAAGTAGGCCTTGGATCCATTCATTCAGGCCATTTCGCTGGCCCCAACCTTCCAGGATGACACATACACAGAGAGCTACATCAGCACCATTGGGGTGGACTTCAAGATCCGAACCATTGAGCTGGATGGCAAAACCATCAAACTTCAGATTGTAAGTGGCTTTTCCCCAGCCCCTGGGACAGGCACAAACCTTTCATGGGGAGGGGCTTGACCAGGCTGACCTTCCTCTCTCCCTACTGTGTTACAGTGGGACACAGCCGGCCAGGAACGGTTTCGGACCATTACTTCCAGCTACTACCGGGGGGCTCATGGCATCATCGTGGTGTACGATGTCACTGACCAGGTAGATATTCCTGGACTTACTCTGCCCAGCTTTGCCTTTTTGGCCTTAGATTTTGTTTCTTTTTACTCTTCATGATGCTTCCTGGAATGGAGACTGTACTCATTTCATAAAGAGGGAAACAGCCACAGAAATGGATCCCATCAAGGCCCTGCTGCAGTCTTGGCAGAACCATGCCTCACACCTCCCCTCCACCTTGTTCTAGACCTTCCCGATGCATGTGTGTTTCGGAGGTGTAGTCACTTGATTGGCTGCTCTGCTGGGCCGTGGCTTCCTGTGTGAAGATACTGGGGGGAACAATTGGAGGGCCTTAGTCATTTGGGCTCTGGGCCCAGTGTGAACAGAGGTCTAGGAGCCCTGTATGTGCTGTGGTGGCTTCATTCACGTGTCTCTGGTATTAGTGGTCATGGCAGCAGCCCAAAAGTCCATATTTTATTGCTTACAAAATCATAGCCTTCAAATTCCTTTTGGGGTGGGCTCTCACTATGTTGCCTATATTTGTCCCAAACTCCTGGACTCATGTGATCCTTCTGCTTCAGCCTTCCATGTAGCTGATACTGCAGGCATGCACCACTGAGACAAATTGTCTTTTGATGCTTATAAGGTCTGTGTCATGTTCCCATCTTACAGATGAGGACTTGGTTTCAGGGTGGTGAGGTTGCAGAGGCTGCTCTAGCTGGTTGAGTTGCACAGATAGAAAGCCTATTCTCCAGATCCCACTTGTTTTGTTTTTTCTACCAAACCTTGTTGCTTAATAGGAGCCAGGCCTTGGGGACATAGGAACTGACATCAGCCCTGGGCTAGCAGGAGTCCCTGCTTTGAGGGGCAGTGGAATTTTGGCTCTCTGGGACTCTTGATCCTCTGCCACTACCTCCCCAGCTCTGGACAGATAGCTGAGGGTGAGCTATGTTCACCCTCTTGGTGACAAAGGTCACCAAGACCTTTCTACTTACCAGCAAATCTGGGGACCTCGATTTAGTTTTTCCCTTGATTGACCTTTTGTTGATTTTTATGTTTGTTTTGTCCCATTATGTAGTTCAGTGCAGTCTTGAACTCACTGTGTAGCTCAGGCTGGCCTCCATCAAACTACCTCAGTCTTCCAAGTGCTGGAATTTCAGGCATGTGTCACCATGCCTGGTTCTTTTGTGATTTTTAACTCTCTTCTTGCCTCCAGGGTGGGGAATGTAGCTCAGCTATGAGGTGCAGCATCTGCCTGGCAAGCAAGAGTCCCTGAGTTTGAGTCCCGATACAGAAAAAAAGAGTTCCTCCTCTGCACTCCCCATCTGCTAAGCATGTGCTCTACCCCTGAGCTACATCTCCAGCCCCTTCAAGGTGTTTTTATTGGTTCATCTCTGTTCCTCCACCCCACTCCATCTTTTCTGCTTCCTGACTCTTAAGCTGCTTCCTGGTTCTGGCTACTTTGGTAATTTGGCTTCTGTCTTGTTTCCTGTGATTCTTGCATCTAAACAGTTGTCAATATGGACTCCTTTTTTGCTTTACGCTTGTGTTTATACTTGGTATCTATGAATTCAAATTTCCGTGATTGTACCCAGTATACTACATGGTCTGCATTTCCAGATGAGGAGACTGCTTTGAGGGATGTTAATTTGCCCCTAGTCTAGTCTCCAAGTCATGGAGGACAAAGTCTGGGTTGAAAACGCAGTGTTGCTTACTTGGAGCACATGCTTTCCTGTCCTCAGGTGCATTTCACAGGCTCCAGACCAGCTGAAGAACTCAGATGTCCAGCACTGGCCCAACCATATTTCCCCACACCCGCTCCTGCATCCTCGTTTTTGTAACATAATCCCTGTTGTGCTGACCAAAAAACTCTTTCTCCCTCATCCAGTCCATCTCAGGGTTCCTCCATTCTCCCCCATCATCCCTCTCAAATCTGTCCCATCATAATAATAGCAGTGATGAGGATAATAGCAGCTGTTGCTAATTAAGCACTTGTTATGAGACAGGCCTGTATTCATTCTCTCGTGTAAACAGCAACCCTGCTGGGAGGTACAGTTTTATACAAAAGAAGAAACTAAGGCTCTCGGCGTTCCAGTGACAAATCCAATGTCATACAGTAAGTGGCTGAGCCAGGGCTTCACCCAGAATGGCCTGACTAAACCTGTGTGCTTCCCTGCCATATCCCTGGCTCAGGGCCTATCACCTCCTCCCAGTTTGTCTCCTTTTCTTGCTGGTCTTCTCTGGCTTCCACATTCCTGTGTGGACTATCTTATCAAGAGCTCAGATGTGATCCCACTGCCCCTTGTTTTTTTTGTTTGTTTTGTTTTTTGGTACCGAGGATCAAACTTGGGTCTTTGTACTTGTGAGGCAGGTGGTGGCACCATTGAGCTAAACCCCGCCGCAAGGTTGATTTTTTTTTTTTTTTTTTTTTTTTTTTTTTTTCCCAGCTATATTTCATGCCCCTTTTACTT
>NW_022900939.1:22474451-22477787 GCF_012274545.1 Fukomys damarensis | reverse complement strand
TTTTTTTTTTTTTTTTTTTTTTTTTTTTTTTTTTTGTACCAGGGATCGAACTTGGTACCTTTCACTTGAGAGGCTGGCAGCAGGACCACTGAGCTAAATCCCCTGGTCCTACTGCCCTTTGTCTGAAAAGATACCTCTCTCCCTGTCTCTAGCTAAGTCTCAGACTTAGCTGAGTGAAAACACTTTAAGCTCTGACCTGCCCATACGTCTCTTCCCTGCCTCAGACCCTGTATCTCAGCAACATGCTTCTTTTCCCTCAAAGACATCAGGCCCTCACACTCTGTGATCTGGCACGGGCTTTTGCTCAGTAGCTACCTCCTACATGAACCCAGTTAATGCCTGCAGGCTCAGGTCAGCAGTTGCTTCCCAGGCAGAAATGGTCCTGGGGTGCTCCATAGCTCCTGCCTCCATTTCATATTGGCATTGTTCATGTCTTGGTCTGTTTCTCCACTATTTCCTGAATGCCTTAGGCTAGGCCCTGGTATGAGTTCCTTCTTTGTACCCAGCATAATGCACACTTGGGACATGACAGGTCACCAGGCCTCTGGCCCCTAAGAAAGAAAAGCAGTTCTAGCTCAAGCACTTTCCTAGAAATTCTGTCCTTTGTATGGGAAACAGGTGTCAGGTTGCTGGAATTATCTGAGGCTCAATGATACAATGTTGGTGTCGGAAGTAGGACAGGATGCCTGTCTCTCTCATAGCCAGGACATCTCCCACCTGGCACAAGGCTTCAGACCTTAAAGAGATTTTTCAGGTCACGGTGGGTACTTGGTGATTTTTACTGGCCCATTCCTCTCTGTCCCTTTCTTCCCTCTGGCCACCTCTCTTCCGCTGTCATTGGCTCCCACATGTGGTTAGGCCTGGGAGTGTCTCTTGAGGGCAGCAGCCATGGCAGTCAGAGCAGTCTGGCCCACAGGGCCTGGCAAGTGGTGGGACTGCTGGCATCAGCTATATTGTGCAGTGCTGGAGAGCAGGGGCAAGCTAAACCTGGAGGAGACAGCTTCCCTAGCCCAGGGCACCTGCCTCTCTCTAAAAGGAACCTGTGTCTAGGCATGGGGAGGGAGTGGAGTTGGGAGTTCAATAACTTTGTACCCTGGACCCTCTAGGAATCCTATGCCAATGTGAAGCAGTGGCTTCAGGAGATTGACCGCTATGCCAATGAGAATGTCAATAAGCTCCTGGTGGGCAACAAGAGTGACCTCACCACCAAGAAGGTCGTAGACAACACCACAGCCAAGGTGAGCAGGACTGGACCCAGCTACATAGGGGGCTGGGGATTGTTGCCCCTCACCCTTGTCTCCTCTCTCCTCTCTTTTCTTGGCAGGAGTTTGCAGACTCTCTAGGCATCCCCTTCCTGGAGACAAGTGCCAAGAATGCCACCAACGTCGAGCAGGCTTTCATGACTATGGCTGCTGAGATCAAAAAGCGGATGGGGCCTGGAGCAGCCTCAGGAGGAGAAAGGCCCAACCTCAAAATCGACAGCACCCCTGTGAAGCCAGCTGGTGGTGGCTGTTGCTAGGAGGGTCACTTGGGATGGGACAGGAGAGGACACCTCCAGATGATGCCTCTGGAGAGGGCAGGAGGTGCTTTCTGTCTCTCCTGGGCATTTGAGTCTGTGGCTTTGAGGTGTCCTGGGCTCCCCATCTCCCTCTGGCTCATCTGCCTGCTGTCCTGAACCCTGGTTATGTCAGGGTCCCCAAGGGAGGACACAGGACTTGTGGCAAGGGCGGGGATGGGGGCTGCTCTGCTGCTGCCTCTAGGTACCTTGGAAAGATGCCCCACCATGCGCCTTCCTTTGGAACCGGGGGGGCTCCTCTGTCTCCCCTCCCTCATGTATGCTGCACTGGGTTTCTTGTCTCTCCTCTGTTCCCAGGAGCTGAGGCCTCCCTGGCCTCTGCTGCCCCTGACTGTAGTCAGTGCCTAGGGTCAGGACTAGCCAGGGAATCCAAGGCCTGGGATCTAGGGCCCTGGGTTAGACCTCAGGATGGGTATGGGGGCTGCAGGAGCCCAGCAGCCCACCCTTTCCTTTCCTCTGCCTCCCTCCACCCTTCCTACACTCAGCTCAAGCCATCCTGCTGCGGTGGGGTCCGAGCACAGTTAGGGCAGGTGGGCGGGAGGCTGCACTGGGCCTGTGTCTTGAGCCCAGAGGGAGCCTGCTCCTGCCACCCCCTGCCCTGCCAGAGCCAGGCCCATGTGCTGCCTGCCCACCGTGCCCCTTTGTGCCCAAAGCAGGAAGAGGCGGAAGGCCCACCGTGCCAGAGGCCAGGCACCAGCCTTAACCCTCACTCTGCCAGCGCGCCCTCTCTTTCCCTGAGGCAGCACATCTGGTCTATTCCTCTCATTGCTCAGAGCCTCATTCCTGCCGCTACTTCTCTGGGGAATGTGGGTATAACCTGGAGTTGGGGGTCCTCTGCTCACCCTCTCCCCACCCAGGATCCTGGTCCTCTGCCCTAGCTTCCTACAGAAAACAAACCTTGGTCTCTACCTAAGAAGCCATGTCCCTTGTGCTGTCTCTTGCCTGTCCCATCTATACCCTGCCCTTCCCTCCAGCTTGTATTTAAATCCCTGAGCCACCCTTGGGGGCCCTCACTCCCAGGATCCCCTCTGGTCATGTCAGGCGTTTTGCAAGGAAAAGCCACTTGGGGAAAGACTGAAAGGACAAAAAAAAAAAACAAAAAAAATCAATAAATTTCCATTGGCCCTTGGGTGAGCCGAGGGTTTTTGCAAGGAAGTTGTGGTGACTGAGTGTGGTCTGTGGTCTTAGCATACCTGGGAGGGGGGTGCGACTTAGAGCCCTGGACGGGGTGGTTCACAAGGGTCCTGGTTTAGGCTGTCAAGGTTGCCGACAAAAGCCCTTGACCCACATACTGGGGCCAGGAGAGCTGCGTGTGTTGCTGTGGGCAGTCCCCAAGGGCCCAGCACGGATCTGTCAGGAAGGTAGGCAGGCAGCCATCAGCGAATACCCAGTGAGCCTCCAGCAACACCACACGGGCCCCCTTCTGAGACTTGGAGTTGGGCAGCAGTCCTGGAGTTGGCCAGAGAGCTGCAGTATGCACCACAAATGTGTCCCAATGCACCTAGACTGTACCCCTTTCAGCCCCTGGGTTCAGCCCCCTCGCCCGATTTCTGTCCAGTGGCCAGATGACCCCCACATACTTTCCCAAGGTGACAAGGGCTTTGCACTTAGGGGGCTCAGACCCCGCCAGTGAGCATGGGGTGGAGAGCTGGAAATGTGCTGGTCAGAGGGGCTGTATCAGGCTGCTTGTACGACGGAGTGTCAGATGTGTGTGTGTCCAGGTCTACTTACTCTTGAGGAAGCACGGCCGTGGCCTCGTC
>NW_022900939.1:22461662-22473794 GCF_012274545.1 Fukomys damarensis | reverse complement strand
CCGAAGCAGGAAGGGCTCGGACAGATGGTCGATCTCAGAGCCCCGGGGAAACTTGGAGCCTCCTCTGTGCTATCCCCCATCCGTCGGTTTCTTTTCGCCCCCATTTACACCCCCCATTGTCGGTTTCCTTCTGGGGGGGGCCTTTCTCCGCCGCCTCCGCCTGTCTGTCTATGGATATGTCAGTCAGACCCTGACCCCCCTTTTTCCCCCATGCATTCGTGTCGTGGGGGGCAGATTTCTGGAATTCCTGCACCTTCTCTTACCCCCTCAATCTATACACGCGCGTGCACACACACACACACACACACACACCCTGTTTGTCTGTCGGGCAGTTTGTCTACCGCCGCTACCCCCCCCATGGGTTTTTCCAGCCCGTGATGAAGCCGGTTGCTATGGCAACTGCATCTGTTTACAGGACCCACATAGCTCAGAGGCCTTTAACCCTTTCCTTTCACAGCCCCCTCCTTAGCCAAGCAGCCATGGGCTCTAAGCGAGCCAGAAACCTAACCCCCACTGCAGCTCACTTTGGGTATCCCTCCATTCCCTTTCCACTTTCCATCCATCCTCCTATTCCTGTTCCCATATCTCCTTTGTCTTGTGCATCCCCCTCGGTCTGCTCCTCACCCTGGCCTAGCCTCACACCTGGTTCTTCAGAATGTTACTGTCTCATCCTGATGACTTACTCCTAGAGGGGATGCCTCTTCTCAAGGGCCTCTTCTACCTGGCCTCCTTCCCTTCACTACAGAACTATCAGTCAGCCTCCAGCTCATTGTTGGGGGCCCCATCCCCCTCTCTACAGCCCTCCGTCCTCCATGGCACCCTGAGGCTTCTATCCCACCCGGATTCCCTCCAAGCTTGTTAGTTGCAGCCCTCTGCTCAACCCCTCCAGCTCAAGCCTCCCTGATCTTCACTTCCTTTGGGAGTCCTCTTACCCCTCTTCTGGCTCCTTCCTATACCTCTTACTTCCTCCACTTGCCTCTTCCTGCTCTCCCCTCTTCCCCTCTCCATTCTTTTCCTGGGACCTGCTGCCTGCTCCATGGTTCCCCAGCACTCTCCCCCATCCCTCTTTGCCATCCCTGCTGCCTTTCTTCTTTACATTGGGATTGCATTGACTCTTCTGTACCCCTACAGTGTGAGGAGTGAGCCCCCCCACAGGCCCTCCATACAGCACAACCCCATCTCCAACCTCTGGCTCCCTGCCTTTGTGCCTCTAACTCCCTGAGTGTCTCAGTTGCTATTTTTTCTCTCCCCTTAGCTCTATTTCTCTTTCCCTCCTTCCATTTCCCTAGGTCCATCTTGATCTCTCTGAGCTTTGTCTTGGACAGTCCTATGGGTGGTGGCAGGAAGGTGTGAGTTCTAAGGACCAGGACCAACTGGGGACCACAGATTGGGGGATATAGGGCTAACCTAGAATTGAAGAAGCCCCCTTTCAGGTTCCTTCCCACCCAGGAATCAGTCCCACAGCCCCTAAGGGAGATCTGTGGTCTTGGGAATCTCAGAGATACAGTCTCTCCATGGGTTTGAGGGAATCAAGCATGCATAAGAACCAGACTTTGCCCTTGTGGATTGCCCAGGCTGAGAGGAGGGGCCCAACTTTTGAAGTAACACCTTTATTCATTCAACAGATAGGCACAGAGCACCTACTGTGTGTGAGGCACTGTCTGCTTAGCCATTTAGCTGGGTGATGTTAGCAAGCCATTTGTCCTGAGAGTCTCTTTTCTCATCGGTAGAGTAGGCTTATAGATATCAGTACCCAGAATGAGGTCTACTAAGAGAGCAGGGGAGAGGAGGTGTGGTCTTCAGTCTAAAGCTGGTACAAACTAGAACCTTCCAAGGCAAGACCCCAGATCCCACCCCAACCCTTGAGCCCAAGCCGCACTAGTCTCTAGGCAACCCTAGTGGTGAGTGATGCATGTCAGCTGTCATCATGGGGGATTGTTTGTTCCAGGGGGCTGAGTCAGCGCCAGGCAGCCTAGGGGGTGGGAGGTGCAACACCCGCGGCCTGCTGGTGGTACCAGCTCAGGGGCAGACAGACGGCACCCTTCCGCTCCCTGCTGGACCCTGTTGCTATGTCTGTCAAGTGGGGCGGCTGCCCAGAGTCAATAAGAGGATGGGGGAGGGGGCCCAGATGGCTCCAGCTCCCTCCAGGAAGCCCATGTTCTTTCCCTCTGAGCCGTCTGGGATCTGGGGTGCTTGGGGGTGGTGGGCCTGCTGCTGCTTTTAGGGCTGGAGCTGAAGGGAGGGGATCCCAGCAGATTCCCCTGCCAGCTCACCTCCCCCAGGTCACCTGCCAGCTCCTCCCAGGTCCATGTCATCATCCCCTTAAACACCTGTTCCCCCAGAAGTTCCTCACTGCTGAGGATACTGCCATCTGCCAGACTCCCCAACAAAAGAAACCCTAGACCCCTCTGCCTTGCTTCACTGTACAAACCCTTTGGAGTTGGCTCGTAGAGAGCTCTGGAATTCATCCACACCTCTCCATCTCCACTGCCATTTTGCCCACTTAGGTTACCACTAGCCCTTCCCAGACACTCCAACAGCCCCCTAGTTTAGCCTGAGTATAACAAAATGGTTATCCCAATGATGAGAGTAGTATTTAGCTGTAGTCAGACTGAGTTAGAATCCTGACTTATCACTAACTAGTTTATGTGGCTTGGACAAAACACTGTCTCAGCTTCCTCCTCTGCAAAACAGAAATGAAAATAATACTAGAAAAAAATACTAACATTTAAGTCTTTAGATGATTACAAGTGCTCAGTGAGTAAATATAAATCTGGTTGGATGTCTTGGCTATGTCTTTGAGCCAGCTTGTACCCCCACCGATTCTAAGGCACCAGTCTGACTGCCCCATTCTGCTTCTTTGCATCCCTCAATAGCTCCCCATTACTCTTATTAAATCCCAAACCCCTGGTCTGGCCACCCATGTCTGGCTGGCTATGCTGACCTTTCTAGCCACATTTTGCACCATTCTCTCCTACCCACACTCACTTTTACACCAGGCCCATTGAACCTGCAGCTTCTTTAATGTTCTTTCAATCCTCTTGCCTTTGTATCTGCTATTCCTGCTGCTTGGACTGCTTTTATCCCATCTGTTCCCCAAACGCCTACTCAGCAACAGCCTAAGCCTCACTTCACCCCAGGGTCCTGCTAATATCCCACAGCCTTAATCACCTTCAATGTAGTTCTAAGTTCTCCCCACCAAACCTGGGACTCCTCCCAGGCAAGAGCTGCGTCCCAGACCTCGGGCTCTGGTGCTTAGCGTAGAACCCAGCAGACAAGAGACCGTGTTTTGGGATGTTTGGGAATAGTGTAGAGGAAATAGCCCAAACTGAACATCAGGACACTAGGATTCTCTTCCGTACTGTTGTGTGACCTTGGACCAGGTCCTGTCTCTCCCTGGTCCTCAGTTTCTCCATTTTGCCACAAGCTCCATCTGACCTAGTCCCCACGTATAAATTCCTGTCCCACGGTAGGAGGCCTCAGCGGCTGTCCCAACCCTGACAAGCACACGCCCTTCCCTCAGATCATAGCCTTTGACGAGCTGCGGACTGACTTCAAGAACCCCATCGACCAGGGGAACCCAGCGCGGGCTGTAAGTGATACATGTGCTGTGCTGAGGTGTGTCCGTTTGTCTGTCTTTCCATCTGTCTTGGGCAGTGGTTGGGAATGGAGGTCGGATAGGTCGGGGTGTGATGCAGGGGACCAGTGGCCTTTGCCCCTTCTTCTTTGTCCCCGCTCTCCAGCAAACACCTGGCGTGGGTTCTGGGCTCAAGTTC
Source organism: Fukomys damarensis (assembly GCF_012274545.1). Classification (NCBI taxonomy): domain Eukaryota; kingdom Metazoa; phylum Chordata; class Mammalia; order Rodentia; family Bathyergidae; genus Fukomys; species Fukomys damarensis. The sequence goes on along the minus strand of NW_022900939.1, from coordinate 22,470,018 downwards.
CTCCTGGCAGGGTGGCAGTTGCCAGGCACTGGCCCGTTGCCATGGAGACGCGGGTGAAGGCCCCTCCATGGTGATGGTCGCCATGGAGACGGCGAGGCTGCTTTCCTGCAGCTCTTGAGGACAGGGGTGGCTCTAGCGCCCCCTAGTGGCCACATATGGGCAGTGGGGGAGCACCTCCGGGCCAGTTCCTCTGCCTCCCCCATGACGGCCTTTTCCTTCCCCTACAGCGCGAGCGTTTAAAAAACATTGAACGCATCTGCTGCCTGCTGAGAAAGGTCAGTGTCAGGGCTGGGGAAAGAAGGCTCCTAACCAAGTGCTTCCTCCAGGTTGGGAGGCCCAGAGTTGGACTTTCGTCTTCTCCGATACTCTTTGATCCACACTGCCTCCTGGGAGGGGGTAGGCCAGAGGCCCTTTGGTCATGGGTTCATGGTGGGTTGGCACCTCCCGGTCCCCAGGCCCCATCCGTGCTCTTGAAGCTTGGGTCTGTCCTGGCACTAGGCCACTGACTTCTCACTCTGATTCCCGCAGCTGGTGGTCCCGGAATACTCTATCCACGGCCTCTTCTGTCTGATGTTTCTATGTGCAGCAGAGTGGGTGACCCTGGGCCTCAACATCCCCCTCCTCTTCTACCACCTCTGGAGGTGAGGGCAGCAGCCACCAGGAGGGAGAAGATGGGGGGTAGCAATATGGGGTGATAGCCTTGATAGCTAGAGGGCACTCAGGCCTCGCCCTGCCCCAGGTACTTCCACCGTCCTGCGGATGGCTCTGAGGTCATGTATGATGCAGTCTCCATCATGAATGCTGACATCCTCAACTACTGCCAGAAGGAGTCCTGGTGCAAACTCGCCTTCTACCTGCTCTCCTTCTTCTATTACCTGTACAGGTGAGGCTCTGCCCACAGCAGGCAGAACTTGGGGAAGGCATGTCCTAGGCAATTTCAAGTTCTTGCCCTTTGCCTCTTGGGGACTGAGGGCAACCCAAGATATGACCAGGTGGGTGGTCAGGTTTGCTGAGGACTCCAGCTCACTATTGCCTTATCTTCCCACAGTATGGTTTATACATTGGTGAGTTTCTAAGGGGGAAGCCGGCCAGGGAGCGAGCCCAGAACGGACCGGACGCCTGTGCACCCCCAGCCCTGCCCCTCGGCCACAGAGGCCTCAGCCCTGGGGAGGGAGGGGGCACTGGTGCCCCCAGCCTCTCCATCCCCCAAACTGCTGCTGCGGGAACTCCCCGCCTTCAGAGCCCTCTCCCTTGGACCAAGGCCAGACAGAGCTCTCATTAGGGGAAGGGGCTCCTCTGCCAGCCTGCAGTTAGGCATGGCAGTCAATCCTGGAAGTAGTAGGACTTCTGGCCTTGTCCATTTAGGGGTGGGTGGGACTTGGGCCCTGCCACCAGGCAGAGCTTGACCCTGGAAATTCTGGGCCGCCCCCCTCAATCCCCATCCTGAGGCTCCCCCTGCAGGTGGGGGGGCACCCGCACCGGGAATGAGCAGGCTCAGCAGGGGGTAGCTCCACCCCTAGTCTGCCCTCTCCCCTCCCCAGCTCCCCAGGCTCTCTCTCCAGCCTCCCCAACCTGTCTCCACTTGCCCCATCTACAGCCCACCCTGTCTCTTGAACCTATTTTCTATGTTGCCTGGAGGAGTCCGGCACCCCCTCCCCGGCCATTTGTGACAAAATATGAATAAACTACTGCAAAAACATGGGCCCCAGTTCTGCTCCTGAAAGCTGTGAAGAGGAGATGAGGATGAGATGAAGGACTGGATAAGCCCCTCAGGGAGCCCCTTCACATGGATCAGAGGCCTTCAAGGTCTCCTTGGCAGCCACCCTGTCATCTTCACTTTCCTGGTTGTGTATGCTGAAGCCTTTCTATTTGCCGTCCAAGGTCAAGACCTCCAGAAAACCCTCCCTAGTTGATTATCCTCCTAGAAAGCCCCAAGCTGAGTCCTCTGGGCAGTGCAGAGGCCCAGAGGTGTCTGAAGTTCCCCAACCAGGCCCCAGGAACAAGGGTCAAACCAAGTGAAGGAAATCAAATCTTCAATGTAAGGAAAAATCAGTGCCATTTGGGGCCAGGGTGTCACCGGACCAGGTGGAAGGTCAGCCAGTATATGATGAGGGGTTGAAAGGCTGCAGCTCCCAGAGTCAGGTAGAGTTGGACACGCTGCCGGGAGCCAGGACCACCCATGCTGTCGGGGCTCAAGGCTGCTGTCTGCAAAGAGCGCACCTGGAAGAAAGAAGCACTAAGGCTGGGCCAGGAGTGGAGGCTTGTCCCCAGCTGTGACCCAGGTGAGAAGGCAAAGGCATAGCTCAGGACTCACAATGAAGTACATGAGTGCAGAAGAGGTCCAGGCCAGGGCCACGTAGTAGCCATCACTGCCGAAGAGCAGCCCGGTAAGCACACTGAGGATCATCCTGGGGAGTAGGGGGAGCCTGGTGACTCCAGGGTCTAGGGCTGAGATTAGCCCTGCCCACCAGAGGCCCAGAACTCAGCTAGACTCCCCCTAACTATGGCCCTCTACTTCTAAGGTGTCAGGGATCAGGATTCAAAATAGATCTGTAAGGCCCAAGGCTCAGCCTCAGGACCTAGATCTGAGAAACCTCTTCTCTCCTCTGTGCTTTCCTAAACCCCCCCTCTCCCCAAGTCACTCAGTTCCTAGAGAGACTGCTGGAAACAGTGGTTTCTAACAGTAGAGCTGGAGGTTGAGAGGGGAGCAGATATCACACTTCAAGGCTATGCAGGTCCAGAACCCATGACCCCACATACCCAGTCCCCGCCCCCTACCTCCCATCCCACCCCATGTTTATGCTCACCCCACATATTTGTAGCCACTGTAGGCAAGCAGATGGAAGGTGCTTAGTTCACTGCGCACGGTAGCTAGGTAGAGGCCCAGGAGCAGAGCCAGCACCTCTATCACCATCCACACCAGTGCTGTGCTCGCACACAGGCCCAGCACCTCTGGGGAGAACCTGTGGCCGTGGAAGGGACAGGTCAGAACTAGCCACACTGGCAGGGGTGAGGGTGAGAGGCTGGAATATGGCACAGGTTCCCTCCACCCAGGGAGGTGGAGAGATGGAAGAGGGAGCTGGAACCAACCTTTTCTGAATGCCCAGGGCCATCCCAGCCAGCAGCACATAGGTGATGAAGGCCATCGCTGCCAAGAATCAAAGGGAAGCCATCAGCCTAGTTTCCTCATCCAGAGCCTATTCAAATCCATGATGCCACACCTGCCCCCCATACTTCCTCCCCTGCATGGCCCAACCTCCACATTCAGCTTCCCAAAAGGATTCCCATCTGTCTGGGATGTTTTTCCTAAACCAATGCTTTTCCTGAGTAAATGCCACTTGACCCTTCTCCCAGAACCACCAGCCACCTACCCTTTCCCTGTTCAAGGAAACTCATCAGTTTCCTGCTTTGTCTCAGAAACTGCTTCAAGGACCAAGGCCGTTGCTCATCCTACACAGGGAGAGCCTGATTATCTGGCAAAACTACAGGAAAACAATGCCAGTTTGGTGGACAACCTAGACCCCAGTCCAGGGCCATAGGGATGTCCTCATCTCAGCCAGTAATTCTAAGTCTGCCCATTGGCACTGGCTCTGGCTGCCCTGATCATACAGAGAACTCCAAGCCAACTTTAAACAGTTCTTTTTTAAAAAACTTATTTTTCCCCTTCAACTTTGAGCAGTTTTAAGAGCTTGGAGCCAGTAGGAACCAGGGCTTCAGCAGCAACTTAAACTCATCAGTCCTCTGCCCCCTAAGGCACTAGACTGATGTGCCCACCAGAGAGCATGGTGTCTGGAGCAAGAAAATCAGCTCTGCCACCTACAAGCTGCAGGCCTCAGAGATACTAAAGTTCCACTGAGCCCTGGCTTTAACATGTGAAGCAGGGATGCAGTACCAGCATTATACAGTGGCTATGAGAGGCTCATGGAGTGAAAGATGGAAGGACTTTTGTCCTTCTTGGGGCACCAGGACAGGCTGACCTCTATGCAGCTATTCTGGGGGCTGGCCTCTGGCACATTCCTCTGAGGCCTGGCCCGTGCAGACCGAAGGACAGAGAGGCAGAGTCAGCCAAGCAGACTGGCAGTTGTGGGGCCCCAGAAGGGAGTGATTACTTGCCCAGGGGTCAGGGCAGGCCTCCTAGAAGTGAAAATGTTGGAATGGACCTCAGAAAAGTAATAATCACAGGAATAGTTTTTACTGTGTGCTTCCTACATGCCAGGTGCAATGCTGAACACACATGCCTCCCTGAACTGCCACAAAAATCCTCCCAGATAGACGCTGTTATTCTTTTACTGAAAAGTGCAAAAACCAGCCTAAAGTCCCACAGCTGTAAGTGGCAGAGCCAAGTATAAAGGCAGGGTTCCAGGCAGGAAAGAGACACAGTTCAAATTAACAGGTAGGAAGGTTACAAAATGGTGTTGTGGGGACACTGAGACACATTCAGGAAGTTCCTTACTAGTCACCTGATCTAGTCTACCTGGCATCTAACACCCACCAAAAGCACCAGGAGCAGATGCTGGATCAATACTTAAACCTCTCACTTCTCCCTCATGCCTCAAGGCACAAGTCCCCTTGCGGCCCCTGCCCTGTTCAAAGACTCACTGGGGATATAGAGGTCAGGGGCGTTGAGGTCTTGCCGTGGGGACAGAGGCACATCACGACTGTACTGTACTTCCCAGTTCTGGCAGTGGTGGCAGCAGCCAGGTCAGGAGCAGAGAAGAAAAGAGGAGAGAAGGTTGAGGACTATGGTAAAGACCACGGTGGGGATGAGGGACACCTACTAGCTCACTCAGTAGGTAACTCACCTGATGTGTGTAGGGGAAGACCAGGAGCCCTAGTTTCTTGGCCACATAGGCTGTGTCCACAGCGAAAAAATACTTGAGTTTGTTCACAGACACAAAACGGTGCAGCTGAGAGGAGAGAAAGGAGGCTGTGGGCAAGCCACACCAGAGACTCAGGGTGCTCCTCTGTGTGCTCCTGCCCAGAGGACTGTGGGGATCATGTGGGATATTGTGAAGCCCCAGCCCTAACCAGAAATCCTGCCACCTTTTCCCTGGGGGTAGGCCACACCTCCTTGTTCACCATGTCCTTTCCATGAGATGCAATGGAGCTGCCGTAGGCCATGGCTGCATTGGCCACTGGGTCGCCCAGCAAGTGGTTGACATTGAAGGCCACATCAACTCCTGGGGCTGGGTATCCCCCGAGCTGGCTGGAATAACCACCACTTGTGTCATCGAAGAGAGGAGAGGGATCTGGAGCTGCTCGGGCCCTGTGCTTGGAACCTGTAGATTTGGAGGTACCAGAGTAGGTGACAGGAATACCAAGCAAGAGTCTAAACTCTTCCCGTGGCAGCCCTGAATGGGTCCTTAGAACACCAAGCAATAATGAGAGAAAGTCAGGCTGGGTTAGAAGTAGCTAATTCATAAATAACTCTCCCAAAGAGGTATAAAACAATGCCATAGTAACAAAGCTCGATATAAAAAGGGGGGAAAAAATAACTCTGGTGAGGTCCTTTGCGAGAAATCCCTTGCTATATGCAGGCAAAGGAAAGCTGTTCATCTGGGATTTCTGGGGGCCTTTCAAGGGGAGTGATCTCTGAACAAAGCTGCAGAGAGTAGAAGTTTACTACTGTAATTGAACACAATGGGAAGGGCATCCCTGTATGGATAAGGGTAGGAAAGGTGACAGCTGGCTACCCGCAGGGTCAGGGACCCTGATAGGGAAAAGTTCTGGAGGCAACTCCATTCGTTCCAGGGTCAGATGCGGGGATCCCAGCTACGCTGTCACCACCCCATCTCAGGATTGGCCAGAAAGGGCTAAGTCCAGGACGCGTTGCAGTCTCGCGGGGGCAGAAACCAGAGTGACAACTCCCGCCCTGGGCAGCGGTGACGGCCGCCCCTCTCCCTTAGGGAGAGCGGGCCGCGCCGCCGACTTTCTACCAGTTGGCCGGAACGCCCCGCCCGCCTGTCACCCCACGCACCATGGACTCCGTAGCCCGAGTGATAAGCCATGACCGCGACGCTTGTTCTCCCTGAAGGCCGGCTGGGCTGCCTTGCGAGTACGAATACTAATAAAATAGCTGCTCCTCTCCCCGGCCAAGATCAGAAGTTACCCGGCAGCCGGACACGTACCCGTTTAGGCCGATTGCGGCCGCCATATCCATAGCGTCATCCTCCGCCACCCGTCATTGGCTCTTCGGCAGGGCCGGTAGGCCTCGCCCCTTTTTCCAATTGGCTACTGGAGAACTCTCCCCAAAGTGGATTCGGCAGTAGTCAGCTTCCGGGCGAGGGATAAACGGAACAAATGGGAACGCTCTATGATTGGATAGTGGGATTGCCAATTTGAGGCGGGTGTAGCCAATAGGTAAGAGAGTACTGGAAACTATTTCCGTGTCTGCGCAATGAGGCACTTGACGCCCTCTGCCACGACTACACCAGAAACACTTATCCCGGAGATCTGCTTGAATCCTGGAACACAGCCTCCGGGTGGGACCTACACAAGGAAGCAATGGAGTGGTCGGCTTCTGGTCAATCCCCGCCTCTCCGGGCCCTTCCCCCTCCCTTTCGGTGCTCTCCCCCGCCACCCCTCCAAATTTCACCCATTCCTGGAGCGGAGCGGCAGGCGACCTGAAGGTGGTGGGAGGACGGTCCTGTCAGAATTGAATGGTGGCTCCTCCTCCTCCTGCTTCCCACTCCTGCCTAGATGGGTGCTGTCCGTGGTTTGGTGCTGAAAATGCCCTCCTGCCTCTACCGCCGTCCTGCAGATCCGTGAGGGGCCTCTGCTGGGAGAGTTTGAGATCTTGATTCACTGCATGAACGAGAGAGAGAGCGAGCGCGCGCGCGCGAGCACACACACAAACACACACACACACACACACATTGAAAAACTGAAGTCCTGGAGATTTGGGTGAGATTAGATGGTCAGGATCCTGCACCAGGCCTATCCCGCCAACTCTGGTGGTCTAGTCAGTCAATTTTGGGGCCGAGGCGTGCTGATTTCCTGAAACTGCACCCTAAACTCCTGAGTCATCACCAGTCCTGTGATCTTCTCAAAGTGAGGCTCCCAAACCTCCCTCGGGATCTCAGGGTGCTCCTTCCTTTTCACCACTCCCATCCTCCCTGGAGACGGTCTTCAAGGGCCCCCCTCCCAGAGGCCTCCAGCATCACCTTTTAGAGAGCACAATCAGGTCCTGTGAGACCTGTATCTGATTAACTATCTAGTTGTCCAATTATACCAGGTGACCTTCCCATTCCCCAAACTCAGTCCACATGGTCCAACCATGTGCTTCTCTGCCCAGAGGTCCCCTCTACCTGAGATGCTCTTCCCCTTCATATGCACTTGACCAAAGCCTTTAAGAATCAGCTCAGCTCTTGCCTCTCAAAGAAACAGACAATGGAGGCCTGGCCTAGTCTGGGGTGGAGGCCAGAGCATGGGATCTAGGCCTTCTTTGTATGCACCCAGTTTCCCCTGAACGTAAGTTCCATGAGAACGGGGTCTGTGTCATGCTCCACTCCTACCTTTTCTTCCCAGTGGGAAACAGTAGTTGCATATAGAAGACACCCAATAAATATTTGTGCCAAATAAATACTAAATGAAACCTCGTTCCAGTCTTTTCCTCACCCTCTCAGCTACATCATCTTTAAATGACTAAGGGATGTTTAACTAAATTGTCTTCAAATTGCCCTTTGCACAAATGTACACACCCACCCTCAAAATAACCCACCCAGCATTGCAGGAGCTTCCTGTTCCACCCACTGATCATCTAGTTAGGGGTCAAAGCCCAGACCAGACACAGGATAAGGATGAAGCATTTGAGTCCCCAGAGGGTCAAGACGCAACACTGGGTCTCATGTACCTGGGATGGGACCATCACAGAGCAGATCACACTCTCACACAGCCGGATGAGTGCTTATGAATTGAACCCAACACCTTCCCATCCCCATTTTCGCAGATGAAAAAAAAAAAAAAACTTCAGAATGAAAATGGTGCATGCCCAACGTCATGCTCCTGAGGGTTCCCGGTGTTCTAGCACCCAGTGTGCCTATCCTGAGTGGAGCCCAGTACCCTGTCCTGCCAGTGAGGCTCTTGACGCCTTTCTGGGTTGTAACTGTTCCCTTCCTCCAAGAAGTGAGGTTTCTAGGGTGAGGTCTGAGTGGCTTTTCTTTTGGACCTAGTCCTCAGACATGGAACAAGGCCGGCCCCCACCGCCCACCCTGGAGATTCACCCTTCCCACCTTACAGCAGTCTAACCTCAGAGCAAGGACTCGCCCAAGGTCGCAGGCGCGAGCGCTGCGGGAGCAGGACCCGGGTGTCCGGCCACCCAGTCTGGGCTCCCCTGGGGCGGAGGCAGTGCCCGCGG
>NW_022900939.1:22454077-22461144 GCF_012274545.1 Fukomys damarensis | reverse complement strand
CCTCCCCTATCATGCCCCGGGCCCGGGCGGGGGCCGTCCCAGCAGCCAGGACACCATGCCCGAGGGCGACGGCGGGGAGGTGCCCGCGCTCATCCCAGACTGTGAGCCGCTACGGGAGGAGGTATCGCTCTGCGGGGCTGGACCTGGGGAAGAAGACAGGGCAGCGGGCGATCCCTGGGAGGGGGATGTGGACCGAAAGTCCTGGAGCCACCATGGCCGATGACGTCATTGGGGGAACCCGCGTCCTGCCTGGGTCCCGGGCCTAGGGGCCCCGCGAAGGGCAGGGGTGGGCGGTTGGGCAGGAATGTGGGGGTCGACTCCCGCCCCCGTGCTGGCTTAATCATCCTCACCCGCCTGTGACGTCAGCGCCTGTCCCCCACGCGCCCCCATCCCGTAGGGCTACCTGTCTGCCGCCCCCCACCGTCAGGGCCACGAAGTGAGGCCTCCAACCGGACTCAGCCGCTCACGAGGTGCCGGCGGTGCCTGCAATGCAGCCGCAGTGGCCAGGACTAGGGGGAGGGGAAAGAGAAGGGAGGCAGCCTCTAGACTCCCAATACCTTCCCCCAGGTGAGGGCTGAGGGCTCACTCTGCGAGCTGGGACCCCCCCAGGACGACCCTTGCTCAGTACCAGCCAAAAATCTGCAGGGGCTGGGCCTCCGTGGGTGGTGGGTGAGGTGGTGAGGGGTGAGTGGGGCTGTGTTTGAGTGAATTGTGGCATGCCTGTGGTGTGTGTGTGTGTGTGTGTGTGTGTGTGAATATAGATATGTGGTCCTTACCTCTTGGATGGAACAGATGTGTCCTTTCATCAGGTGAGGGTCTGCTGGGTCCTTTGGCTTGAGACTTCACCCAGTTTTGTCTGTACGTAGCTCTCTGGTGTGCAGTGGGGGTGTGGGTGTAAAGTTGCTGGAGGGGTGGAGGATGTGCACTGTGGTCAGATGAGGGTCTGGTGTGTCTTTGGGCTTCAGAGAGTATGTAACATGTATGTACGTGTGTGTGTCCTGGAATGAATGGGTCTGTGTTGTGTGATTGTGTGTGCACGAACGTATGTCTGTGTTCATCTTGCTATGGCTATAGGGGTTTGTGCTCTGGGGACAGGCCAGGGTCCGGTGTTAACAAGCTGAGTTCCTCTTCCCAGGTAGGTGGGTCAGTGATGACCATGTGTTAGGGGTATAGGTGAGTGTGTATACCTGTTATGGTTGATGAGGGACAGTTGCTTTGTGGAGGCCTGGGGGCTGGGGGCTTCCTCTTTTCCCTCAAGGCCTAGTAGAGCTGGGTAGGAGAGGTGGCCATTAACCCCACCTCTATTGTTTGCACTTTCTTTTCTCCCTTTTCACCCTTCCTTTCCACTACCTACTGTCCTCTCTCACCTGAGGGTGAGGAGGCCAGGCTGGCACCCCTGACAGGAAGGAGTGCCGAATCCTCTGGGCCAGGGAGTGGCCCCTGCTGCCCAGCAGCATTATGTCCTGCCCCCTCCCTCAGCACAGATGGGGAGTGGAGGACAGCTCTCCATCTGCTCCCTGCCAAGACTCACACCTCCTCCATTTCTAACTCTCCCTCTTTCTCACTGACTTGAAAACATCTCCCAAGTCTCCTGCTGCCCCTAGTGGAGCAAAGAACCAGGAGCTGCAGGGTAACAGTCATGATGTTTTCCCCATGGCTAGATCTAAGATCTTCACATATAATCTGCTTGAATCTTTGTAACAACCCCAGGTTACAGGTGAGGAAATAGAGGTCCAGAAAGGATAATGGACCTATCCAAGTCCTACTGTAAGTGGCAGAGCCAGCACCAGATCCTGGCCTATTGGGACCCAGAACCCAAGCTGTTCAACTCTTAAGCCCCTGCTACCTTGGCCTCCAATATCACATGAACCAAACATCAAAGCCCAGAGAGAGCAGAAATATGCCAGGTCTTCACAGCAAATCAGGCAGAGCTCAGACCATCAAAATTGCTTTCTTGGTAACCAGCAAGTGATGTGAAGGGAGCATTGTCCTTTTCTCTCCTGGCAGAGATAGATCTGTTGTGTCCTAGGTACTAAGAAACAGCAGGGCAGAGTAGAGGGCAGCCTTATGGAAGATGGGTCCAGGTCCCAATCTTGCAGCCAGCACCACTGTGAGCTGGCTGGAAGTAAGGCTGGGAGCAGGTAGCTTAGGCCCTCAGAGCCTCAGTTTCCTCTCTGCATGGGGTTAAACAGTGTGCTAGCACAGCTGATGGCCCTACCCTGACTCCCTCTCCTCTCTCTCTCTGCCTACCCTGCAGCAGCGGCCCCTGAAGCAGTCCCTGGGAAGCTCCCTATGCCGAGAGTCGCACTGGAAGTGCCTACTCCTCACACTCCTCATCCATGCCTGTGGTGCAGTGGTGGCCTGGTGTCGCCTTGCCACTGTGCCACGGCTGGTCTTGGGGCCCGAGGCAGCCTTGGCTCGTGGGGCAGGGGGCCCGCCACCCACTTACCCGGCTAGCCCCTGCTCTGACGGCTACCTGTACATCCCACTGGCCTTTGTCTCCCTCCTCTACCTCCTCTACCTGGCAGAATGCTGGCACTGCCATGTGCGGTCATGCCAGGCACCTCGCACAGATGCCAACACTGTGCTCGCCCTGATCCACCGGTTACAGCAGGCCCCGCCCTGTGTCTGGTGGAAGGCCACCAGCTACCACTATGTGCGCCGCACACGCCAGATCACCCGCTACCGCAACGGCGACGCTTACACCACCACACAGGTCTACCACGAGAGGGCTGACAGTCGCACAGCTCGGGGTGAGTTTGACTACTCAGCCCATGGTGTCCGCGACGTCTCCAAGGAGCTGGTGGGCCTGGCTGACCACGCAGCCACTCGGCTGCGCTTCACCAAGTGCTTCAGCTTTGGCAGTGCGGAGGCCGAGGCCTCCTACCTCACACAGAGGGCCCGATTCTTCAGCGCCAATGAGGGCCTGGACGATTACCTGGAGGCCCGTGAGGGCATGCATCTGAAGGACGTGGACTTCCGTGAGTCCCTCATGGTCTTTGCTGACCCCCGAAGCCCACCCTGGTACGCCCGAGCCTGGGTCTTCTGGCTCGTGTCAGCAGCCACGCTGTCCTGGCCCCTGCGGGTGGTGGCGGCCTATGGCACTGCCCATGTCCATTACCAAGTAGAGAAGCTTTTCGGCGCCAGCTCGCCTCCTCCAGGGGCCATGCCCAGCGGACCACCGCTGTCCCGGGTGGCCACGGTGGACTTCACTGAGCTGGAGTGGCACATCTGCTCCAACCGGCAGCTGGTGCCCAGCTACTCAGAGGCTGTGGTCATGGGCGCTGGCTCGGGCACCTACCTTCGGGGCTGCCAGCGCTGCCGCCGCTCTATCAGCAGCAACTCGCTGCCCCCTGCCCGGCCCAGTGGCCCCCGCCTGCCCTTCAGCCGAAGCCGCCTCTCACTGGGTGCTGGGAGCCGGGCCACACCAGGGGTCTTCCGCAGCCTGAGTGGGGGGCCGTTGGGGCGTCGTGGAGAGGACACCGAGCCCTTGGAAAGCCCACCGTGCTATGAAGATGCCCTTTACTTCCCGGTGCTCATTGTCCATGGGGACAGCGGCTGCCAGGGAGAAGGGCAGGATGTGCACTGAGATGCCCTGCAGCCCCAGTGTGTCTCCCTCCTCAACATCCAACCGTGGGCTTGGCTGCCTGATACTTGGCCAAAGCAGGAGGGCAAGCAGACCAGTCACTCACAGGGGTCGGGTGGGGTGGGGGTTCTTAGACAAACTAAAATGTGGTAACTGATCGTTCTGGGGGGAGGGAGCCACCTGAGTTGAGCCTATATGACCCATTCACAGCATGGCTCCCCTCGCCTCCCACGCCCGCTGATGGCGAATGAGCTGCTTGGGGGCCTCCCGCACTGGGTAGGGGAGGAAGCTTCCAGAAGGGCTGGGATGGGGAGGAGCCCGGGGACAGCTGTTACCTGCAACAAAGGGCTGCCTGTGGGCTCCTCCCTGCCATGGCTGAGGCCACATGGGCCCTTACGCAACCCAGAAGCACAAATGGGCAGTTTGGGGCTGCACCTGTCTAGACCGGCCTCCTGAGGCTGAAGAGCAGTCGATGATGGCTTGCCCAGGTTCCCACGCTCTTCTGCCAGCCCCTTCCTGCTTGTCCTCTCACCTCTTCTCAGGCCAGTCCCTGACGTGACCCTATATAGGTGTGGCCCTCTCTTCTGGGAGCCTCACTCTCGGAACACAGCCTTGCCTCCCTTTTTTCCTGGTGCCCACTGTACCCACCCCCACCTCCAGCTCTCCTTAGGACCAGGCTGCCATGATCCCACATTCCCTGGTCTCCACTCCTGCCTCCCAAAGTCTGTGCCCGCCTCTGTCAGCCCCCTCCCCACACACACACCCTGTCCTCATTGCTCCTGTGGGCTCCTCCGCTCGTCGCCTTCCTGATGCTTCATGGGATCAGGGCCAGTGGGCCTCCGAGAAGCCCTGGCCTAGCCATAGCCTCTTGGACTATGTCTTTGCCTTGCTCAGGAGGCCCCTGTTTCTCCCACAGTGGAGCCTGGCCCAGGGAACATCATCCTTCCCCCAGGGAGGAGAGAGGAGACCCTTTCCTTCCAATGGGGGCTTCCACCCCTATTCAGGGGCTGGCAAGGGAGGGAGGAGGCAGAGAAGGTACTGACTAAATAAAGGTATGAAATGGCAGAGCTTCTGTGTTCCTGAGGAGGGGGTCCAAGGCCACCACTAAAGCATGACCTGCCCACCCTGGGTGGGGATGAATTGGGCTTCAACATTCCTGGGAGCAATGCTCTCTCTTTTTTTTCTTTTCTTTTTGTCCTGGGGATGAAACCCAGAGCCTGAAGTGTGCCAGGCAAGCACATGCTTTCTAACACTGAGTTACACCCAGCATCTGACTCCACTGACCCCAGTATCTGGGCCTGGATCACTTGAAAAGCACTGTCAAGGCAGGGCCCTCTTCCAGCACTGTGGGAGATTCCAATCTGCTGCCAGGCACGGGGTATGCCAAGGACAGAGCCTACAACTCTGGTCATTTCTCCCCATGGCTTTGGTGTCCCTGGTCCTGGGGAATGGCGGCAGAGCAGGGTGGAGGACACAAAGCTAGAAAGGGCCAGCCCTGAACCAAAACAGGCCAGAGCAGGATCCAGTAAGAGAACAAGCCACCAAAGAAGGGCCTCACTCACTGAGAAAGCTCTAGGTGTCTGTACAGTTGCTCGGGGTGTTTTCTACACAAGGACACTGGGCTGAGGTCAAGCATGGATGGAATCCACCCCCATACTGGTGTGGAGCTGCATTCAGTTGAGAAAAGGGCACTCTTCTAATTTACCCAAAGGTGCCGTAAGTGCTCGTGGGTGCCCTGGAAGGGGACTGGGAGTGGAGTGGGTTGAATTCCCTGGCGGGAGACAGATAGAGGGCTTTCTGGGCAGTGGATGGAACCAGATTATAAAGCAAAGAAGTAGAGGCAAAAAGCCATGTCAGACAGGGCACCCAGACATTCAAGAAGCTACAGTTCCACTGCCCGCCTTGCAAGCACAAGGACCTGAGTTTGATCTCCGGTACCAAAAAGAAAAACAAAAAAAAATGCAGGGAGGCTGATGTGCTGTTTCCAGTTCCTCCCCACAAGAAGGTCTTCTTTTCCAACCTTCTGCTCCAACACCATAGCTACCAACTGCCCATTGGCCACTGGCCATTCTTCTCCCTCAATAGCAGAACTTTAGATGGCCCAGCCAAAGACACCATTCCAGCTTCCCTTGTGCATATGTTATGACCATGTGACTTAATTCTAAGAAATGTGATATAAACAGAAAGTGTTGGAAGAAATTTCCCACAATACTCCTTGAATTAGATAGTAGCAAATAGTAGCAAAGGACATTTTTGTCCTTTCTGGTTCCACCTCCCTTCAGCCTGGAATGAGTATGTGATAGTTGGAACTCCAATAGCTATTTTGTATCAAAAGGTGATCTTGAAAACTAGCCATGTGCTGAGGATAGCACAGTGACAAAATAAAAGATCCTGGGTTTCTGATGACACTAACTAAGGAAGCTTCTTTATCATCCTTGAGCTGCTTGTTTCCAAACTCTAATGAGAAAATTTTAGATTGCTTAAACCACTGTTTTGGGGTTTGTTTTTTTTTTTCTTGTTTCTGTTACCAGCAGGCTCTCTTTTCTTTTTCTTTTCTTTCTTTCTTTTTTTTGAAACTAACTTTTTCCCCCAAATAATGGAGATGAACTCAGGACCTTGTGCTTGCCAGGCAGGTGCTGCTTTGCTGAACTACATCGCAGCCTTAGCCTTTCTTAATGTTCTGCTGCTCCATAACAAATTATCTTCAGGACAGTGGCTTCACATAGAAACAGTCATCATGCTGTCTCTCTTGTGTGGGTCAAGGTACAATGAGGATTGCTTATCTCTGCTCTCCAAGGCCTGGGGCCTCTACCAGGTCAGGAATCAGCCACAGGCTCCTTCACTCACAACTCTGTGGATGCTGGATGATGGCTGAGGGCCAAACCAGGATTGTTGGCTGGGAGGCCTTGGGTGGCTTCTCTGCGGTGTGGGCGTCCTCACAGTAGGTGGCTGGGTTCCACAGACAAATGTATCAAGAGGGTGGCAACTCTGTTGCCCTCTAGGATGCATCTCAGAAGTCATACAGCATTGTCCCTGCCCTTTTCCATTGGTCAAAGTTAGTAGAAAGGTCCACCCAGAGAGAGTATAAGATCCCACCTCTTCATGGGGATTTCTCAGTGCCAGATTTAGAACAGCATGTGGGGGCTGGGGCTTCAGCTCAGCCATTCGGATGTGGTGACCCACACCTATAATCCCAGCCCTCTGGGAGACTGAGGCAGGAAGATGGCAAATTTGAACCCAGCCTGAGCAACGTAGTGACTTAGTAAAACCTTGTCTCAAAATAAAAATTAAAAATTTTAAAAAATGGCTGCAGATATATTCAGTGTGAAGGCTCTGGGTTCAATGTGAACAAAAACAAACAAAACAGTGTGGGGGCGGTTAGCTCAGTGGTTCCGCTGTCTGCCTCGCAAGGACCGGAATTCAAACCCTGGTACCAAAACACAACACACACACACACACACACACACACACACACACACAC
>NW_022900939.1:22442836-22453898 GCF_012274545.1 Fukomys damarensis | reverse complement strand
TAAAAAAAAAAAAAAAAAAAAAAAAACAATTAATTGCTGAGCCAAAAGCCATTCCTAGGGGAGTGATATCTAGAATGGTCTGCAAAATGAAGCCTAACATTTTCACAATGCTGGTTAGAGGGAGGGGAGGTGGCATGGCATACAGATGGCATGGTATATGTGGGCCTTCTAGGAGCAGAGTGGCCTGCTTGGGTCACTTATTGGGGTCTTCAGGTAGCAGATGAAATAGGACACAAATTCTTTGCAACTCTATCCCCAAAAGATGCAGTTTATCCACTTGCACTTTCAATCCGGGCCGAGTTGGCTTTCTGACTTGCTTTGACCTATAGAACACTACAGAGGGCAATTTCTGAGACAAGGTCTCAAGAGGGCTTACAGTGTCCACTCTCACTGCTTGGAACCAGAGCAGGCTCCTGCAGCTGTGAAGCCAGATGGAAACAGAGAGGCCCAGCCGTGAGCCAGCGGTGGCTCCCAGATGAGAATGGAGGCTACCTCAGTCATTCCAGCCTGGTGGAGCCACAGATGACCATGGCCTCAGGAGTGACTGCAGGTGAAAGCAGCAGACACGCCACCAGTGGGTTCCATTCTGTTGGTCTCTGGCCTTGGGAGAGGGCAGAATCACTTAAAGCCATGACATTACTCACGATCGGTCGCCGATATAGGCCCTGGACCAATGCCCACCTCATGAAGGAGGGGGAAGGCCCTGCACCGCTGGGGGTCGAGAAGGGACCTATACCTAGTGGACGGTCCCATCTCGGGTCTCTCCATCAGTGCTCAGCCTCTCTCGGAGCAATGTGGAGCCAGGATGGTCCATTCAAAACCATTTGCCAGAGGCGAATCAAGGCCTGAGGAAGCTGCAGAGGCTTGTTCCAGACCTCAGAGCCTCTGACTTTCCTCTCTGTGAGACCCTGACCCCGGCCACCCACAGCACCACGGAAACAGCACCCAGTTTCCCGCCTGCCCTCCTAGGCCCCTCTCTGGGTAAACTCTGCCTCCACCTCTCACTGCCAAGTGGCAGAATCCTTCCTCCCCTTCCTCATCCTCCCTACTCCCTGCTCTCCCACTCCTCTTCCTCTTTTCTTCCTCCTCCTCTTTCTCTTCCTTTTTTTTCCCCCCCAAATTTGTATGACCTGAAATTTCAAACATCACAAAAGTAGAGAGATCGGCACAATGAGGCCACGTGGCAGCACCCAGGGCTATACTTCATCCACTCAGCCACTTGCTGGCTCAGCTGGAGGATTTTGAGGAGGATGTAGAGGTTGTAGCATTTCAGCTGTGAACATCTCCCTCCTCCAGGGCTCTACCTACAACACTTTACTCTCTACTGTACCCACCTCTTCGTCAGCCCTTAGCTGGCTGCAGACCCCTGGGTCCAACTCCCGTGACCCTGGGTTCCCCAGGCCTCCCATGTGCATTTTGTGGGTAGCTGTGGCATGTAAACCAGTCACATCTGGACAACTCAATGAGTTTTTAGCCCATGTCAGCTCCCATGGACCCCACGGTTGCTCTTTCCCTTGGGCTCCTTTGTGTCCTTTCTGCTCCTCACCACAATTCAAAATTATTTTTATTTACATACGCATGAGTCTTTTTCTTACTATTTGTCCCTTCTACTAGAATTAAATCTGTAGGAGGCAAATATCCACAGGTATAGAAAGTTAAGTCAGAATCCAGACTCTGCCACCATAACCCCTGAGCTTCTCCTCTCCACCCCAGCCTTTTCATCTGTAGAATAGGAGATAACAGTAGATAATGATCACAGGCCATGAGAAGAGTTACCCGAGATGAACACTAAGAAGCCAGGCAAGACAGTGTACACCTGTAATCCCAAGTACTTGGAGGCCCGAAGCCAGAGGATTGCAAATTGGAGGCTGGCCTGAGCAATTCAGTTAGACCCTGTCTGAAAATAAAAGGTGGGAGGCCAAGGGTGTCATTCAGTTATAAAGCACTTGCCTAGGAAGCATGAGGTCCTGGCTTTCCCCCTAGCACTGAAAAACAAAACAAAACTGAAACAAAACTGTGCTATTGTGCTTAAATCAGGATCTGAAACATAGGGAATGCTCAATAAATGTAGCTGTTGTCATCATTTGTTTAATCATGAAAGGTTTAGTACCTTTTATCCAAAATGCTTGAGGGCAAACCAGGAGCAGAGACGCACACCTGTAATCCCAGCACTCAGAAGGCTGAGGCAGGAAGATTGCTGTATGTTCAAGGTCAGCCTGGGCTGCATAAGGAGTTCAAAGCCACCTTGAGCTACATAGCAAGACACTGTCTCAAAAGGAAAAAAAAAAAAAGATGTCTAGGGACAGAAATATTATAAATGTTGACTTTTTTCAGATTTTGGAAAGTTTGCTATATGTAATGAAATATCTTAGGGATAAAACCCAAGGCTAAATATAAAATTCATTTATGTTTCATCTGTACTTTATATACATAACCTGAAGGGAATTTTTTTATAGTACTAGGGATTGAACTCAGAGCATTTATACTGTGCTACATCCCAATCCTTTTATTTATTTATTTATTTATTTTTATTTTGGTACTGGGGATCAAACTCAAGACCTTGACTTTTGAAGCAGGTGGCAGCACCACTGAGCTAAATCCCTGGCCCTTTCTATTTTTTACTTTGAACCAGGGTCTCCCTAAGTTGCTAAGTTTCCCAAACTTGATTCAAACTTGCAATCCTCCTGCCTCAACCTCCCAGAGTCCTGGAATTACAGGCAGGTCATTTTATACAGTATTTTTAGTGCACTTGCAGAGTGCCAACCATTACAAGAGGTCAGGTGTGAGAAGATCCACTTGTGCACCACACTGGCACTCATAAAGTTTTGGGTTTTAAAGCATTTTGGACTTTTGGGTTAGGAATGATCAACCCGGAATTGCTCTCTGTCTCTCTGTCTCTCTCTCTGTCTCTCTCTCTCTTTCACACACACACACACACATACACACACACTTCATCAGTAGCCAACACAGCTGCTGGCCCATAATAGAGGCCCAGATGAATGAGTCCTCAGCCTCTACCACTCCTCCAATACCCTGGAGATGGCTAAGTCCTGGGGCTGAGTAGTGGAGCTGCTCATCCTGAGGCCCAGATCAGCCAAAGGGGCTGCCTGATCTGGAGCTGCCAAAGGTGCAGCTCTCCTGATCCCTGGTCTATGGGCCCAAGAAGGACTTACAGGGAAAGATCTACTGCCTCCCTGGCTGTGCAAACTGTGACTCTGCGTATCTCATCCTTGGACCCAGGGCCCAGGTCCCTGGGAGAGCTTCTCCTGCCTTTTTTGCGGATTTCATCTTCCCTCTTATGTCACACTCGCTCCCTGCCGTTCTCTAGGGCCCATCACGTGAGATCACTGCTAAGTGACCTGGGTGTATGAGGAAAGAGCAGGAGGACAGAGTATCAAGCCGGAGAAATGGAGGCATCCTGACAGAGGGTGGGGAAGGTGTGTCGCGGTTCTGCTGGATGGAGCCTCTGAGCTCCTGGAAGTCAGATTCAACAGAAACCCAGAGGAGCAGATGGGATAAATAGACGTAACCACACAGTAAGTAACAGTCGTGCTATACCTGCTCCCAGGAGCAGTTTCCATCCAGAGAGTCCATGGAGACAAAGTCAGCTAGTTTTCAGTAACCCAAGGTCGCACTCCAAAAGGCACATATGGGCCAGGGATTTAGTTCAGTGGTTCTGCCACCTGCCTTGCAAGTACAATGACCCAAGCTCCATCCTCAGAACAACAACAAAAAAGGCAGATAGATTTTTCTTCTCTCTTACTGTTTTTAAAAAAAAGAGAGATTATAACTTGGAGCCTGAGGCAAGAGGATGACAAATTCAAGCCCAGCAACTTAGAGACTTAATAAGACCCTGTCTCAAAATGAAAAAAGTAAAGAAGAGCTAGAGGCTTAGCTCAGCACAAAAGTCCTGGGTTCAATTCCCAGTACCATCAAAAATATTATAATTTTTTTTTTTTTGTACCAGGGATCCAACTCGAGTCCTTGTGCTTACAAGGCAGGTGGTGGAACCACTGAGCTAAATCCCCAGTCCCAAAATATTATAAATTAAATTTAACAAAATAAAAATATTTTTTCAGTAGAATGGTTACAACTTATGAAATCTGTGATGTTATTAGAAACAATAATACTGTCATAAAAGACTATAAAAGTATAAGTTGAATTTTTTTTTTTGAGACAGGGTCTCACTATGTAGTGAGACTGACCTGGAACTCACTATGTAGCTCAGGCTGGTCAAACTCACATTAGAGGCTTAGCTCAGCACAAAAGTCCTGGGTTCAATTCCCAGTACCATCAAAAATATTATAATTTTTTTTTTTTTGTACCAGGGATCCAACTCGAGTCCTTGTGCTTACAAGGCAGGTGGTGGAACCACTGAGCTAAATCCCCAGTCCCAAAATATTATAAATTAAATTTAACAAAATAAAAATATTTTTTCAGTAGAATGGTTACAACTTATGAAATCTGTGATGTTATTAGAAACAATAATACTGTCATAAAAGACTATAAAAGTATAAGTTGAATTTTTTTTTTTGAGACAGGGTCTCACTATGTAGTGAGACTGACCTGGAACTCACTATGTAGCTCAGGCTGGTCTCAAACTCACAGTGATCCTCCTGCCTCAGCCTCCCGAGTGCTGGGATTACAGGCATGCGCTGCCATGCCCAGCTCTAAATTGAATATTTTAACAAAGATCAAGATCAAACATTTTCAAATTTTTTAAAGTAAACACATGATCATTTGGAAACTCAATGTAGACCTGTATGAAGTAAGGGTTAAGAGTTCTCCTTCACAGACTGCTTCTCTAGGTCTGTACTATACTGTAAATATTCCCTCCAAAGCCAGGTATGGTTACACATGCCTGCAATCCCAGCAGGCTGAAGCAGGAGGACTGACAGGAGTTTGAGGCCAGCCTGGGCTACACAGTAAATTCAAGGCCAGCCTGAACTGCATAGCAAGACCCTCTCAAAAACAAACAAATAAACAAACAAAACGTTCCCTTGAAGTTCTTGTGTTGGAAACATAATCTCCAAATTCACCCATTGGTGGTATTAGGAGGTCCAGCCTTTGGGATGTAAATAGGGTTAGATAAGGTCATGAGGATGAGGCCCTATGACTAGGTTAGTGTCTTTATAAGCAGAAAGACCCAATCTTGCACCTTGCCCTATCCTGCTGGGTGGTGCCCTCTACCAAGTTATGACAGAGCAACAAGACAACATCACATACCAGCAACTTGATATTGAGTCTCCTGGCCTCCAGAACCGAAACATGAGTGGACAAATTTCTAATGTTTATAAACTACCCAGGCTCTGGTATTCTGTTATAGCAACAGCAAACACATTACTTATTAGCATCATTCACCTTAACCACAGATGACTGCTTCCTAGGGAGGGAGGCTCCCTCTTCCCTGGTCAATCCCAGTGCCATCAATTGCCCTGAGCTCAAGTCTAGCAATCTAACCCCTAAAGCCAGATGAGTAACATGTCTGGCCTGGCACTAAAAGAGAGGCCTTCCCTGCGACAGCACTTGATATCCAGCCATCCAGCCATTCCTAAAAACTGTGATCTCCGGCTTAGACATGGCTCCTGAGCCAAACCTGCACCCATGACAACTCCTAGCCCCATGGGACAGGTGCCCTTTGTCATATTTGAGAGTTGCCCTCGAGGGACCTTCACACAGGTCTTCAAACCACCCTGTGATTGGAGGCCCTGACAAGGGCTGCTGAGACAGGAGGATCGCCGCGAATTCGAGGACAGCATGGGCTACATAATGAATTCAAGACCAGCCTGGACTACACAGCAAGACTATGAAAAAAAAAAAAAAGTGACTCTGACCTGCTCTCTCAAATCCTGTTGAGAGGGGGTGAAAGTACAACTTCTCGCCTGGGAACCCAGAACGCCCTTCTCTTGCAACCAGCTCTCTGAAGCCGTCAGATATGTAAGTAACACAAACGATTTCGGCAACTAATTACTGAGCAATTGGTATGCTCTGGGAGAAGAGCTCGACCGAGGCCGCCTGGTGACTGTAAGTCTGCGGTGCCACAGCCAGATGGCGCTAAAGGCTCATTCGTGGACACTATCTGTCAGGCTCTCTTCGTTCCAGAGAAACTGGTATCAGAATGAGCAGACACCGTGGGCAGAGGAAGAAGAGGATACTAGGGCTGAGTTCAGAGCATCCTGGTCAAAGAGGAGATAGGAAGACTAGCGGATCGGGGCGCACTCTGAAGGCGGTAAAGGACCTAGGGCCTGGAGTGGGCGGGGCTTGCTTCCGAGAAAGGGTAATATAAATACGGGCGGGGCTCTGCACTAGCAGGAGGCGGGGCCTTGTGGAGGGGTTGGATTTTGTTCTCTGCCTGTGCTACGGGGCCGGCAAAATCTAAACAAGAGGATTCTCCAGGTGGGGAGGATTTATAGGCCTATGGGGCGGGGCTTCCAGGCGGGGCCAGGAGGAGGGGCTCGCGTAGGCGAGTCACTTTCTCCGTGTGAAGTGTAGCCGTGTGTAGGCGGGGTTCTTCCTCTGAGTTCAACCAGCGAAGGGGAGCCCGCCTTGTAGCTAGGGGCGAAGCCTGCAGATTTTACCGGTTCTCTGGAGGGCGGAGTTTGTGTCTCTAGTGGACAGAGTTAATGATTCTGCAAGATGCAAGATTCCTTGAAGAGTGGAAGGCTCTGTAAAGGGGTGGAGTTTGCAATTGTGTTAGGCGGGGCACATAACTGCCTGTGATCGTGTAAATTCTGGGCGGAGTTCATACCTCTGGGAGGCGGGGCCTAATCACTCCGCAGTAAGAGCCCAGGGGAAGGGCGGGGATTATGGGTTGGACGGAGGGAACTGGGCGGGGCTGAGATGACAGAAGGGCGGGACAATAGCTCTAGGAATCTGAGCTGGCAGGGAGTGAAGCTTGTGGCTTTGGTGGGCGGGGCATTTTGGAGCGTTCCCAAGGAGACTTGGCAGTGGATGGGCGTGGCTCGTAGCTCCTAGCGGCCGGCCGGATAGCTCCTGGAGCGGGGGCCAGGGAGTGGTGGGCCGGACTTGAGACACTGGCCTCTGCTTGGGCGGAGCCGGGCCTCGATGCTGGCTGGGGCTCTGCCCTGGGAGGCCGTCTGTTTAGGGCCGCACGCAGCTCTGCATCTGGTGCTCATTACCGGATGACAAAGAGCCGATTCTGGGCCCCCTTCCCCACTCCCATCCTCCTGCGACTGCAGTGCATTTAACTCCTTCCTGCCCTCGCGGCGCTCTGGAGGCTCAGCCTGGTGTCCTGGGAGGGAGTTTCAGAGTTTCCCGTTCAGCTGATCTTTTCATTCCCTAAACCCAGCAAACCACCCCCTCGGCTTCTCGGAGGTTAAAACCCAGCAGGACCTGGCGGGGGCGTCTGGTTTGAGTTAGGGGAACGTGAGAGCAGCCACCGTGGGCGGTCCGTAGCTTTCCCTCCGCCCCCTCCGCGACCTCCCGGTTAGTCCCCAGGTCCGGCCCCTCCTCTCCTGCTCCCCTGGGGCTCAGCCTTTGGTCCAAGAGTGACCTACTGCTCCAGGTACGGGAGTGGTGTTGAGCCACTTCTCCTCGCCTGCCCCGGTAGTGGCGGCGTCTCTGCCCCGTCCTAATTAGAGGTCTTAAGGGGTGGAAACTAAAAAATTATAGAGTCGGTGGGAACCGGCGCCTCCCTAGTCCAGGTCCCGCCTCCTCCCCCCAGGCAATGAGCCCAGGATGAGGGAGTTTATCCAACAGCTGTAATCTTCCTGCTGTGATTTCTAACCTGGGCCCCCTTCCCCAGATCCTGGGACTCCTGAGCTTTCTCTGTGACCCCGCACCATCTTCAACCCGCACGAAGTAGTATGCAATGTGGCCTTGAGCCGCTTTGCCTCACAGGCTGTCCCGGAGATGGACCTGAGCTCTCTTGAGTTCCTGCTATCTCCACCTCCTCCTCCTGGGCTCTGATTTCTGCCTCTTCCCTAGAGCAAGAGGGAGGAACGCCTCTCTGAGCACCTACAATCCAGAGAGGGTGGCAGCATCCTTAGGTGACCTGAGTCCCAGCCCCCAACTTCTGGGCAGCGGGCCAGGATGGGAAGGGATGTTCCAAAGAAAGTTCAGAGGAGCTCACCCGCTAGATGCCCCCTTCATCTCCCCAAACCAGCAGCCCCAGAGCCTATCTTTGACCCCTAAACCCCAATTTTACTGCAAGTCATCACAAGCCTAATCTCTAAATCTTCCCCTAGTTTCAGCCTTGCCTTCTTGGAGTTTTGGTGAAAAGAGGAACAAATATGCTAAATCTCAGATTTCTGGGCTTGCTGTGTGACAAGTCCTAGGCTCTGCCCTCTCTGGTCTCCTGCTTCCCTGAGAATTTCTGAAACATACCCACCCTTAAGGGGTCTTACCTTACCCAGACAAACTGAAAGAAGGTCCATTCTGTTTTTCTGAGTCTTCCCAGACCCTCCCGTCCGGCATCAATGAAGGTCAGGCGCTTTGGCTGAGGTTGGTACCCCGTTTATTGAAGACCCTAGCACCCAACCCCTGAGGTCCTGGGGGCCTTGGTGTATCCTCTGTCACGAGTGTGGGATCCAGGGAGCAGGAGGCCCTCTGTCCAGGTGGGCAGCCCCCATTGGTCCCTGTTGCAGCCTTGGCCTTGTGTCCAGCTATGTCCCTTCCCTCTACCTGCAGGGACATCTTGCCCTGTCACACGCTGGTTCTGCAGGTCTGTACCCCTGTGAAGCTTCCCCTGGAGGGCATGGGTTCCGTTTGGCCTTTGCTCCCAGCATGGGTGACCCAGTGATAGCAGTCAGTGATGCGCTTATTAGGTGCATGAGGGCCACAGCGGGTGCAGTACACAATGCCCAGTGCAAGCAGGACCACCAAGAAGACACATGTTGGGACCAGGAGTGCCACCAGCAGCCACCGGTCATCCCTCTGGCTTCGACCTGCTAGACCAGCCTCTGCCAGAGCTGTTGGAACTGCGGTAGGGACCAATTTGGAAGTGGAGCCACCTTCCCATGGGACTTGGGGAGCTTTGGAATGGGGCTGTGTAGGGCTGATGCGTGAGGTCTGGTTAGCTGGGCTTTGAGAGGACAGAGGAGTAGGGAGGGCTGGGAGCTGAGAGACAGCAGGCAAAGAGGCCTGATGGGCAGGGGTCCCAGGTGACCCAGAGGTAGTGGGCGGGGTGTGTGGGACAGTTGGGGTAAAAGAAAGCTGGGGGGCTTGAGTCCTGACAGCTGTGACATCTCTGAACAGAGGGGGTTGATGGGCACTTGGAGTGGTATCCTGAGGGGAAGGCTTAGCTGGAATTCCAGACAGATGAATGGTGGTCTGGGTGTCAGCCACCCGAGGGTCCAGAAACAAGGGAGACTGGTGGTTAGGGAAGAATTGGGGATATTTGGCTGAGGTAATAGGGGGCTGGTGGGCAGGAGGCTGTGCTGGGGGAATGACAGAGATAACTTGGGGCTGGTGTGCAGAAGGCAGATCTGGATAGTTGGTCTCTATCATGGGAGTCTGGTGGTAAGGAAGCACGGCTGGGTGCATGGCGGGAATCATGGGGTGCCGATGGGCAGGGCTCAGGGGTGGGTGTGTGGCAGAGATAATAGGGTTCTGGTGGGCAGAAGACAGAGTGGGGTACATGGAAGAGATCACAGGAGGTCTATGGGCAGGGCTCAGGGGTGGGTGTGTGGCAGAGATAATAGGGGTCTGGCGGGCAGAAAGCAGTGTGGGATGGGTGGCAGAGATTACCAGGGGCTGAGTGTCAGAAATCACTGAGGAGTGGTAGGGGACCCTGGGGGCACTGAGTGGGGGTGGCCAGGTAGGATCCAGATGGGGTCTCCTCCGCTCTTGCTCTCCTGGGTAGCTGGGTCTATAAACCAAACCAAAGTCCGGTGGCTGCGTGGGTTCCATCCATAGGATCCCAGGGTTCTCTGTCCAGCCACCATCAAAGACCCAGTCCTCCTTCTTTTCCTCCTCCTCCTTCTCCTCCTCCTCCTCCTCCTCCTCTTTCTCCTCCTTCTCCTTCTCCTCCTCCTCCTTCGCCTTTTCCTCCCCACCATCCAGCAACTCATCTACAAGGTCCTGGGAGGCCTTGGCGCCCATGGCACCTGTGGGGATACAGTTGGAGCCATCCTCCTTGAGCTCGTGACCCTCACTGCAATAACACTCGAAGCCACCAACGTAGTTAACACACATCTGCTGGCAAACACCGGGTATCTGGCACTCATCTGTGTCCACGCAGCGGTGTGGCTCATCCTCGGATGGTCGGAAGCCCAAGAGACAGTGGCAGCTGTAGCCCTGTGGCCCACCAGGCTCACAATGCTGCTCACACGGGGCTTGGGCACAGGGGTCCTCACAGCTGTGCCCATCTGCTGCCAACTGGAAGCCCTCAGTGCAGTGGCAGGACACCTGACCATTCATGTCCTCCACACATTCATGTTCGCAGCCCCCATTGTCCGGGCCACAGCCAGTCACTGGGCACAAGGGCCCAGCCCGAGACCAGCCCACACCTCCTTCAGGCTGCTTCACGCAGAGCAGAGAGGCTCCCCTGCCAGCCTGGCACTGCACAGCAGCCACGGAGCCAAAGGGCAGCCACTCAAACTCCGTGGAGACCAGGTGGAAGGGCGTGGTGTAGATTGTGGGGCTGTCCTGGCCCATGTCATCCGGCAACGCTGGGCAGGCACCCTCGAAGCCAAACTGGCACAGGTAACCATCAATAGGCAGTGTGCACGAGCCCTCATGCCAGCGATGGGCATGGCTGGCCTCCAGGGCCACACAGCGCTGGGCCATGCAGGACCCTCCCATGGCTTGCTGGGCCCAGTTGGTGAAAGCTGTGTCCTGGTCTCCCGTGGTCCATGTGAAGCCACGAAGTGGGCGCTGCAGCTGGCACTGCCGTGCCTGTCGCTGCAGTCCGATCCACAGCAGCTTGTCTTTCGGGCCAGCGCCCACCAGGCTGTCCACACGCCGGGCCTCCTCGGGCGTCCGCGGTGTGGCCAGGTTGCCCCCCAGCTCACGGCAGGCCCGCCAGGCTTCCAGGAAGGTGCGGGATTCAGGGTAGAGCACGTAGCAGCTGCTGGGGCCGCAGGTAGCGTGCGGCTCAGTG
>NW_022900939.1:22434769-22442607 GCF_012274545.1 Fukomys damarensis | reverse complement strand
GCCCGGGCTCACCGCTGCTCTTGACAAGGGGAGGGACAGATGGGGCCTCCGGCAGGCGGGCTGGGGGCGGGCCTAGGCCAGGCTCAGGCCTTGTAAGGAATGGGCTGGGGTGGCTGCCAGCTCCTGCTCCCGCTCCCCCAGGGCCACAGGAGCAGGAAGCAGTGGGGTGGGGGTGCTGGGGGTGGTGGAGGAGGGAGGAGGCGAAGTACACGGGCTGCCCCAGGCCCCACAGGGATGGGACTCAGAGAGGCAGAAACTGCTGCCTTCTGAGACAGGACCCTCCAAGCGCCAGCACACTGCAGTCTGGGGCTCAGTTCCTCCAGCTGAGCTCACTTTTCCGACACTCGCAGGCACTTAGATCTGGACCCACCAATCTTGCCCAGCATTGGTTTC
This sequence comes from Fukomys damarensis, assembly GCF_012274545.1. Classification (NCBI taxonomy): domain Eukaryota; kingdom Metazoa; phylum Chordata; class Mammalia; order Rodentia; family Bathyergidae; genus Fukomys; species Fukomys damarensis. The sequence continues at coordinate 22,442,214 of NW_022900939.1, read as the reverse complement.
CCACCATACTTACATGTGCATGCTCCTCGCCCCACCCGCCAGGCAGGGGCACACTCTTGGCCCCTGTGTGCCTGGCTAAGACCTGCCACGCCAGTCCTTCACCTCACCTCAACCAAGCAAGCCTGCGACCCCTATCCCCAGCGCACATCTGCCCAGCACCCTACACCCTGGAGTTGCTCCTTCTGAGGTGGTGTGGCAGTCCACATCCCTGTTCAGGCCCTGAGGGGCTGAGGACAAAGGCCCGGACACCCACCCCCATTCTCTGTCCCTGAGTCCCTTCTTCAGTCACCCCAGTCCCCAGAGTTCTGCCTGCAGCTGGGCAGGGAGGGAGGCTGGGAGGGCTGCCTTTTCTACACCCCTGCTCAGCTGGGGACCCTGGGAACCTGGGCTTGGAGGGAGAGAAGGCAGCCCCCAAACAGGAAATGCCTCTCTGGGCTCCTGCTGCAGGAGGGCAGGGTGTGTGGGTTAGGGGGCTGGGGGGGCTCTGCTCTTAGGGGGCAGGGCTGGTTGTGAGGGGGCTGGTGCAAGGCCGTTTATGGGCACTGGACACACTGGTCCACTGACGTGTGTGATACAGGCTTCATGTTGTGGAGCCTCCCTGCCCCCAGAGGCTTCTGCATACGCCTGATCAGACCTCTTTCTGCCCTTCTCCCAAGCCTCTGAAGGCCGTGTACTGAGCCTGTCACCCAGGATGGTCCCGAGAAGGTGACTGAAGATTAACTCATACTTACAGCTGTAAGCACCTCCCCCCTCTGCTCCAGCCACTCTGGCCTGGTCCCCAGCTTGCTCACATTTTTTCTGTCTTTCTCATTGATTGATTGATTGAGTTGAGTTTTTGCTATGTGGCCCAGGCTGGCCCCAGACTCCTGGGCTTAACCAGTCCTCCTACCTCAGCCTCCCAAATAGCTGGAACCATAGGCGTACGACACTGGCTGACCCATTATATTCTCTTTTTTTGGTGCCAGGGATTGAACTCAGGACCTCGAGCTTGCCAGGCAGGCCCTGTGCTGCTGAGTTAAATCTCGGGCTTCCATTATATTCTTAGTAAATGTTTGAGCCAGGAATGAGGAGGTGGAGGAGGAGTTCTAGCACTCAGGATGCCACCCTGGTACAGCTTCTCACTCTGCCTTTAATCTGCTGTGTGACTTCAGAAAACTCACTGAATCTTTCTAAGCTTCCATTTTTCTTATGTACGTGGGGCTAGTGTGGCACAGCACAGAGGGCTCTGTCAGCTGTGGAGCATGAGGCCAATGTTCCTTAGTCTTATAAGTATGGGGTTGTTGGCGCACGGGTTGACCTTTACTGACTACATTTCAGTACCCAGCCTGGCCCTGCACACCCAGCCAGTCTCTGAAAACCAGGGCTTATTAAACCCGTCGTATGCCCAAAAGTTCAAGGTCTATGCCTGTGAAGCATATCACTCCCTTCTTGGGAGAGGAAAATCAGTAGTCAGTCTACCCTGACATTGGCTGAGACTCAAAACCTTGAGTTCATCCTTGACTCCTCTCTCTCTCTCACACACACCAAGGCCAGGCTCCCTCTAAGTCCTCTTAGCTTCATTTTCAGAACTGACTCAGTACCTGACCCCTTCTTACCACCTTCTTTGCCACCCTTTGCCCATGTCACTGGCATTTCCCATCTAGAGTCTTGCAACCACACACACACACACACACACACACACACACACACACACATTCTCTCTCTCTCTCTCTCTCTCACCTTCTCTACTCTTCCAAAAGGATGTTCTTTTGAGCTCACTATGCAGCCCAGCCTGGCCTCAAACCCTTGAACTCAAACTCTCATTGATCCTCCTGCCTCAGCCTCCCAGAGTACCAGAATTACAGGGATACATCACCATGCCTGGCAGAGGGATGCTCATAAAACCTAGGTCTATTCTGGTCATTCTTTTGCTCAGAGGCCCCCATCTTGCTCAGAGGAAAAGTCAAGGTCTTTGCCATGTAACCTGGCTCCAAACTACTCATTCCCCTCCCGCTGTCTCAGCCATTCTGGCCTCCTTGCGGGTCCCCAGTTTGCTGGGCACATTACCTCCAGACTTTCACCTGGCTCAGTCTGAAATCTCCAAATGCTCTGCTTCTTCCTTTGCTTTCCTCTGGTTGGTCTCAGGTTAAGGATCAGGTCTCAGGTCAATCCCTGCCCCCAACTGCTCCACCGTCCCCCAGGGACTCCCTGCCCCACACCTTGCTCCATTTCCCCTCTCTGACCCTCTGACATGGTATAGACTTACTTGTTTTTTCCTTGTGGCCTGAATTCTCCTGGCCAGCTTCTCAGCCTTGACCCTCAGTGCTGGACATTTGTTGTTGGTTGTAAGGTCTGTTCTATACCTGGAGGTGCTTACCAGTATCTCTGGCTTCTGTCTCAATGTTGGTAGTTGGGACAATCAAAAATGTCCCCAGACATTCATTGCGAAGCGTCAAATGCCAACATCACCTCCAGGGGAGAACTTCTGCCCTTGGAGACTGTGAGCTCCATGATAGGGTCATGGTCCAGTTCCTTACTGTGTCCCAAATCTAAAAAGCTCCTAGACCATAGACACTGCTTACTAAAGGTTTGTTACATGACTGAATGAGGTTCAGGTGAGTGTTCAAGGAGATGCAGGGACAGCAGAGGTACTCCCTGTAGTAAAGCCCACTTGCCCACTTGGCCACTCCCTTGAAGTCAGCCATCCTTGACCTGGAAGGTCTCTTGAAATCAGTGAGTCATTTTGTAATTGGGGACATTGAACCCCAGTGAGTCTCAGAGCAAGTCAGTGGCAGGGCTCAGACTAAAACCAACGTTTCCTGACTCTTACTCCAGTTCCCTTTTTGCTGCAGGCCCCTGCAGCATCCTTTGAGTTGAGACTGGGAGTAAGACATGATGTCAAGAAATGAAGGGAGGAAGGAGACACAGCTGGATAAAAGTCTTGAGGTAGGAGGTCAAGATGAAGTGGGCCTAGAGGAATGGAGAGGACAGGAGACAGAAGCACAGAAAGGGAGAATCAGCCTGCTTTTTGAGGTCACAAAGCTGTCCCTGAATTCCACGCCTCCACTGTGGCGGCAGGGGGATGAGCCCCGATGAGAACACCATGGCTGGGTTTTGGTAGGTGGAGGGGACCTGAGGTCAGGACCCATTAGGAGGCTGTTGCAATTGTCTGGGAAAGAGGACGGAGCTGGCTGCAGAGCAGGGCAGCAGGGCGGGCCGGGCTGGGGGAGGCAGCCTCAGGAGGCTCCTTATGGGCTGTCCTGAGCCTGGTCCAAGGGCGTGGTGAGCTCAGTCATGATTCGGGCAATGGCCAGTGCTGGTTGTCTTAGTGCAAGGCTGCAGGGTATCTGGCAAGTGGGTACGTCAGATCAGAGGTCGGGACCCCAGCTTCAGTGGTGGTGAAGGCTTGGGGAGCAGAGAAGGGAAGCAGGAGGAGGAGGAGGAGGGTCAAAGGCCAGATTACAGATGGGCCTACTTGCAAATGGAGGGAAGTCTGGCTGGGTGTGGTGGCGCATGCCTGTAATCCCAGCACTCGGGAGGCTGAGGCAGGAGGATCGCTGTGAGTTCAAGACTAGCCTGGGCTACATAGTGAGTTCCAGTTCAGTCTCAACTACAGAGTGAGACCCTGTCTCAAAAAAACCAAAAAGTAAAAAATAAAAAATGGAGGGAAGTCTGAGTAGGATGGTGGCTAGGGACAGAGGGAGCATCTCTGCTCCCAACAAGGTCAAATGGATCAAGAAGGGGTCTTGGTGGTGCACATGGGTGCCCAATTTGGGAGTGCACCTAGTGCTCACTTGCCTCCTCCAAGGGCACAGAGGTAGGGAAAGGCTATCTGAGAACTTTCTTCCCTGGCTGGGATGAGGGAGGACACAGTAAGAACAACCTCAGGGGTCTGGGTGTGAGGAGCACAAAAGGGGCTGGTTGGGTTCTTCCTTTCCCAGCTGGTCTGGTTGAGCCTGATTCATCTTGAGTTACTCAAAGCACAAAGAAATCCTAATTTATGCAATAATTGCATGGAGGATGGGTGAGTGGTTATATACTTTTTTCCCCTTGTGTTTTTAAAACAGGGTCTTGCTGTGCAGTTTGGACTGGCATTGAACAACGATGTAGCTCAGGCTGGCCTCGAACTTGTGGCAATTCTCCTGCCTCAGCCTCCTGAGTGCTGGGATCACAATCATGTGCCGCCACACCCAGCTCTAAGTGGATACATAGCTGGTCGCTTGGGCTTATGGGAGACCATAAATGGGTGATGGACAGATGGATGCATGGGTGCCTGGGCCAGTGCATGGATGGACGGATGGAAGAATGGTGAGGAGCAAGGGTGGTGGTAGATAGACAGGTGGGCAGATGGTTAGATGGATGGGTGTAGGAATGCATAAGTGAAAGGGTGTATGGGTGAAGTGTTTAGATGCTTGGTTGCTACAAGGTACGCGCAGAAGTGCTGGGCCCTGATTTGTGACGAGCAGCCACCCTGGTGAGTCCATGCTCAGACTGAACCTCTGTGTCTCTGTGGAGGTGCAACCCAGGAAGGTAGGACGGCTTGGGCTGCCACCCCATCACAGGATCATTGCGATGCTCCCTTGTCACCCCAAGCTGTAGTCTCTTCTGGGGCCTGAGGCCAGGGTGTCTCCGTCTGGGGAGGTGGGTGGCATTGAGCCTTCCAAGCTCGGGGTGCCAGGCTCTGCTCACATCGTGAGTTAGAAGGCTGGGTTTCCCTGCTCTGATCATGATCCACATGGGCACAGCTTACCTCATGAGAGGCATGAAAACAGAAGCCCACAGGCCCAGGAGAAGCCTTGTCTTGTAGCTACCAGGACAAGCAAGAGGCAGATGGTGCTTCTGGGTATAGAGTGTGGACCTATGGAGGAGAGGAGGGCGGCCTGCGGCAGGGCTGGCCCTGCGCAGGCCCCATGGAGCGGCTGGGGTGGGAGAGTCGGGTGTGATTGGGGGGCGCCCCCCAATCACACCCGACTCTCCCACCCCAGCCGCTCCATGGGGCCTGCGCAGGGCCGGCCCTGCGCAGGCCCCATGGAGCGGCTGGGGTGGGAGAGTCGGGTGTGATTGGGGGGCGCCCCCCAATCACACCCGACTCTCCCACCCCAGCCGCTCCATGGGGCCTGCGCAGGGCCGGCCCTGCGCAGGCCCCATGGAGCGGCTGGGGTGGGAGAGTCGGGTGTGATTGGGGGGCGCCCCCCAATCACACCCGACTCTCCCACCCCAGCCGCTCCATGGGGCCTGCGCAGGGCCGGCCCTGCGCAGGCCCCATGGAGCGGCTGGGGTGGGAGAGTCGGGTGTGATTGGGGGGCGCCCCCCAATCACACCCGACTCTCCCACCCCAGCCGCTCCATGGGGCCTGCGCAGGGCCGGCCCTGCGCAGGCCCCATGGAGCGGCTGGGGTGGGAGAGTCGGGTGTGATTGGGGGGCGCCCCCCAATCACACCCGACTCTCCCACCCCAGCCGCTCCATGGGGCCTGCGCAGGGCCGGCCCTGCGCAGGCCCCATGGAGCGGCTGGGGTGGGAGAGTCGGGTGTGATTGGGGGGCGCCCCCCAATCACACCCGACTCTCCCACCCCAGCCGCTCCATGGGGCCTGCGCAGGGCCGGCCCTGCGCAGGCCCCATGGAGCGGCTGGGGTGGGAGAGTCGGGTGTGATTGGGGGGCGCCCCCCAGGCCGGCGTTCTGGAGAGCCTTGGCACTTGCCGGCTGCTGAGCCAGCGCATTGCTTTGTGTACAGATCACCCCCTTTCCTCCTTTCCCTTCGTTCTTCCCCTCCCCCACGGCCCTCCATGTCTAAACCCTTCCCAAACCAGCCCAGCCTCAGGCTGTCAGAGGACAGGCTGATTTGGTGGTGGGAAGGCCTGGGGGAGGAAGGTGGGGAGGAGGAGGGGAGGGAAGGAAGCCCACACAGCCCCCAGCCCAGGGTTCCTCCATTCCCTGTGTGCTTCTGGATGGGGGAGCCGTGCAGCAAGGGGCCGTGCATGGGGGTAGAGGTCATGGGAAAGGCAGGCTTGGGAAGGGGGTCCAGGAGGAAAGGGTGCCGGCCCTCCTCCGTGCCCCTCAAAGTAAACGACTCTGCCTGCCGGAGGGGCTGAGGGCAGGGTGCTGCCTTTGCCATGGAGAGAGATCCTGTGTGTGTTGTGGGTGCACAAGAGTGTGTGCATGTATGTGTGTGTGTGTGTATGTGTGCAGACACAGGTCTGCCATCGCCATGAGCGTGCACAGCTGAGTGATATGTGAGTGTCCCGGTAAGGCTACACCTGCACCCCAAGCTGTGAGAATGAACCCTATGACCACTCCCAATTGCTCAGTTTGGCCCCAGCTGGGAGCCTAGTTCTCTTTCCTGGCGCATGCCTGACCTGAACTTCTGGACACATTTGCCTTCAAGAAAGGGGTGGCAGATGCCTATAATCACAGTACTCTGAGACACTAAGGCAGGAGATTGTAAATTCGAGCCCAGTCTGAGCAATTTAGCAACTTAGGGAGACCCTGTTTCTTTTATTTGGGCGGGGGTTGAGACAGGGTCTCACTATGTAGTTGAGACTGACCTGGAACTCACTATGTATCCCAGGCTGGTCTCAAACTCACAGCGATCCTCCTGCCTCAGCCTCCTGAGTGCTGGGATTACAGGTGTGCACCACCACGCATGCCTAGGGAGACCCTGTTTCAAAATTTAAAAAGAGGACTTGGGATGCAGCTCTATGCACAGGCTCTGGATTCAGTTTCCAATATCAGAGAGAGAGAGAGAGAGAGAGGAGGAAGGGGGGGGAAGAGAGAGTAAAGAAACAAAGGAAGGAAATCTTATCCCAGCACTTAAGAGACTGAGGCAGGAGGACCTGGAGCTCAGGGTCAGGGTCAGCCTAGCCTATGTAATGAATTTTTTTTTTTTTTTTTTTTTTTTTTTTTTTTGGTACTGGGAATTGAACTCTGGCCCTTGTGCTTGCAGGGCTAGCCTATATAATGAGACTTTGTCTCAAAAAACAAAACGAAAAAACAGGTCTGGGGATTTAGCTCAGTGGTTCCACCACCTGCCTCATAAGCGCGAGGACCCAACTTCGATCCCAGGTACCGAAAAAAGAAAAAAAAAAAAAAAAAGGGAAATCTTAGAGCCCATGTCAAACTGGAAGGCCCTGGCTTGCCCTCAGTGTGCAGATAGCCCTTCCCAAGGATGAGATGTCCTTGGCTGTGCAAGGGGTCCCTGTGTCAGTGGACCTGTACCCAAGGCCTGCCACCTAGGGGGACCAACTTACCCAGTTTACCAAGGACTAGAATTCTGGTTTCAGCACTGAAAATCTTACATTCTGGGAAACCTTTAGGCCTGGGTAAAGGAGATAGATGGTTGTCAGGGCCACAGGGACATCTCTTTCCTCCACATCCCTTCTCAGCTACCTCACTTCCAGCCGCCCCTTTCCCCAAAGGCTCTTACTTTCCCTTCCCTGCTTTCTCTCTCTCTCTCTCTCTGTCTCTCTC
>NW_022900939.1:22409263-22434669 GCF_012274545.1 Fukomys damarensis | reverse complement strand
CTCTCTCTCTCTCTCTCTCTCTCTCTCTCTCTCTCTCTCTCTCTCTCTCTCTCTCTTTTTGGTACCAGGGATCACTTGCAAGGCAGATGGCAGAACCACTGAGCTAAGTCCCCGGCCTTCTTCCCTCCTCTTTCTGTCTGTGCCTCTTCTTCCTGCCCCGTCAGTGTCCCCAGGGATCTCCGCATCTCACTGCCTTTCCCGCTGACTGCAGTCTTTCTCCTTGTCCTCCTCTCTTTTTGTCTGTGTCTGGGGGCTCCATCTCTTCTGTTGTACTTGGGGACCTGTCTACTCTCCAGCCCACCAGGGCGACCCTTTGGCTGGGATCTCTCTGTTCTCTGCCTCCTTCTTTGTCTCCCCTCTCTGTCCCCAGTGTTTCCAGTCTCTGTCACAGCCTCTGGCTTGTCATTGTCCCTGGGTGGTCTGGCCTCCGCCTGTCTCCTGGCACCGCACCTCTGGGGCTGGTTGGGGTGGGAGCCAGGTCTGGGGGCTGTGACCAGGCCCGGAAGGACAACCCAAACAGACATGATATTTATGTTAGGACTTCAAAGTGCAGCACAGGCCGCGGTGGGGTGGAGGGGGCTGGTGAGCAAAAACCAGACTGAGCCAGTTTAGACTCCTCCCTGGTGAGGGTCTCCTTGGTGACACACATCTCCCTGTGGGACACGTAGACCAAGAGTAGACAAGGAATGGACTATTTTGGTGCAGTGTTCCAAGAAAGGCACTTCCTGTGCCCTTGCCCTGGCCCCAGTCCCATCCTTTCTTCCGGTCACACTGGCCTCCTAGCCCCCACCTCCTCTGAGCATCAGCCTGGCTGGAGAGACAGGGGATTCTGGGGGTGGCAGGAGCAGAGGGCTCGATCTCAGCGGGAAAACATCCCTGGCGCTGGGACAAGCGTGCATTCTGTCTGGCAGAGGCCTTGCCTGACAGGGCTGTGTGGGTCTGTAACCCTGTCAGCCCCAACTGACCAGGCCAGGCAGGCCCAGCCCCTTGGGTCCTCTGGAGTCCACTTTTGGGCTGCCTGCCAGAGGGTTGGAAGGGCCATCATGAAGTTCACCCCACCCCTGCTCCCCTCCCTTGGCCTAACCCCTACTAAAGACACCCAGCTGCTGGGTGGGGCAGGGTGGGTAGGCAAGGCTGATTGTCTCATCCTGTGGCTCAGCGTTGGGGCCTAAGCCCCTCCCAGAAGCATTGCCCAGCAGGCACCCCTTCAGGCTGGGTCACCCTTGGGGAAGCACCCCCCCCAATTCCCTACCTGGGTCTAGAGCCTTGCTCTGGACTTAGGACCCTCAGGACCCAAGTCCACTCAGGTCCCCAGAGCACCAGCCTCTGGGCCAATGACCCTTCCCAGCCTCTCCCCAACTTTTCCTGTGAATCACGCATGCTGGAATCTGATGAGCTCAGGCCCTCCCCGCCCAGTGCTGCCTGCTTCTGCCTGGCCAGTGGGGTCACCACACCCCTCACAGGGGTCTTCCCAGCAACTCACAGTCCTCCATGGCCTCCATGGGGTTGAGGTGAGGAGTGAGCCAGGGTAGGCCAGGGCTTGGAGGGAAATTAGGAGAGAAGCTTGGATCTCTGGTGCATGCTCAAAAGCATGAAAAACACAAGTGTGTTTCTGTGTCTGTTGTGTGTGCCTCTGCACGTGTGTATATCTGTACAGGTGTTTGCCTTCTGGGGTTGGCACATGTGGGAAGGGGAGCGGAGTACTATGTTACCAGTGTGTGTGTTACTGTGTCTGACTGGGGATGTGGGTGTCCTTGGAGCTCTGCATGGGTAGCTCTAAGTGTGTCAGGAGGTCCCTTGTAGCAGATCTCGTCTCTGGGTTGACAGTCCCCATGTGTCCTATCAGTGCCATGGTGTGCCTATTACCCTTGGGGGTGACTGGGCTACTGTACTTGCTGTGGCTGGGTGTCACATACTTGGGTTGGAATGTGGGTCAGGGTGTCACTGTGTGTTAGACTGTGAATGTGAACATGGGTCACAGGGCCATGGCAGCGCGTTAGATGTCATACTGAGGGTGGGTCAGGGCGGGCCTCAATGCCTGTTGTCCATCCACCCATAGCCCTGGTTCCTGGGCTGACCTGGCCACAGAGCCTGGGACAGGTAGCTCCTCTGTCACCCTCTCCCCCTTTTTTTCTTGGTACCAGGGAATGAACTCTGGAATTGTGCTTGCCAGGCAGGTGCTATGCTGCTGAGCTAAATCTTGGCCCACCCCTTTCCCTTTTGCAGAATCCCTGCTTCCCTTTTAGCACCAGGCTAGGCATTGGTTACCTGGGTCCTCCGGGTGGCCTCAGCAGAAGGCACCAGACATGGGCTGGAGATGAGGTGTGCACGCCCCCTGGTGGCAGTGATGGCGAATGTGCCATCAGAACACAGGAACCCTTTCCTTAGTTTGTGGAACCTACCACTCTGTATCATCCCACATACATTTACTAAGTGCGCCGGCCCAGGCACTATCCTAGGCCCTTGAGATTTAGCTGGGAATGAGGCCAACTTGGCTGTGGCAGAACAGTGAGAGAGACAAACAAACTCACATGGACAACAAGGGTGACTTTAGAAGTGCTAAGTGCAACATTTCTAAGCAAGGAAATGACTTGGCTGCTCTCAGCGGACCCACATCAGGTCAGGGCCCCAGTCCGGCACTGTGACGGTGGATATGGAGAAGGCATGTCTCCTCTCAGAGATGTGGCTTCCTCTTCCAAAAGGAAAAACCATTTACAGGAATGCAGAACCTCTAGGTCACAGTGGGGTCTCGGTTACCTCCAGATCAGTGTGAAGGTGGTGAGATTCAACTTGCTTCATTGTCACTGGGGCTGTGGGTGCTTGGTCCATACCAGACACTCATTAGATTACAGTTCAGTGGACAAGTTAGTGAGTCTTTGTACTTGGGGGGAATTACAGATCCTGGTGTTTGACTCTTTTGCCTTTAACAAGTCACATTCCTGAGGAAGCCTGTTTCATCTGTAAAATGATGACACCAGTCAATTGTTTATCACGTCCTGAGCTCCTACCCCTGAAACCACTGGTCATGCACCTTTGAGCAGTCACAAGCACCAAAGCCCCTGGCAGTGGGCAGGAGGACCCAGCAGTGTTCCCATGAGCCACTGCTGAGGGGCATGTAAAATTCCAGGAGCACATGCAGAGGCTGAGTGTGGGAAGGGAGAGGATTGCAGAAGTCCCAGAAGTGGGGGCCCTGAAGCCTTGTTCCAGTTCCCACCTCTCTTAGTCTGAGCTCCACATCCGGTTCCTGGGGATCCCTGAGCACCCCCTGCAGAAATTCCAGGTCCTTCCTCTGGGACTGAGCTGGACATATCCTGTATTAGAATCCCAGAACTAGCCATCCCTTTTCCTCCCTAGGGTCCCTCACTCTTTATTACACTCTGGTCCGTGGACAGCTTTTATTGAGCGCCTACGGTGTGCTCACACTGAACACGGCACTAGGGATGGGGGCTGGAGGGAGGGCACACAACAGAATAAAGGAGAGGCTTCCTGCCAGCAAGGAGCTGGGTGGGGGCACAGAGTTGTGGGGAGTAGGGGAAAGCACTTCAGTGGCCAAGTGAGACGTTTGGGAGCCCCGTATCTGGGCTATGAGTTGTGTGAAAGCCCATCTCCACCTTTTCTGCATACTTGTCTGGTCATATGTGGGTTAGTGTCCCTTTGTCCTCAGCACATGAAAGGAGTGTCAGTCACTCAGGCTGGTGGGGGTCTTCCTCCATCCCAGGACAGTTCTTTCTGGAGGAATGGTCTCTGAGAAGCTGATTTGACCAAGACCTCTAATTCTACGGGGCTGGGGCCAGTAATCCTGGTCCTACCCTGTCCCCAGGCTGCCTGAAGGCTGTAGGTGAGCAAGGACAGTGACCCATGCAAGATGCCTATGCTCTGTGGCCCTTGATCATGGCACTCCAGGCAACTTCCTGGGTCACATATGGCCCCCTTGTGGTCAGTGATTGGTATTTTTATTTGTTCAGATTTGCTCCTGGGTTTCCTTTGGGGGGCTGTCCAGGCCTTGAGGGTTGCTTTGCTGGGCTTGATGTCTGGGAGTTGCCTTCTTGTACCTCAATGGGGCCAACAAGCCACACCTTTTATCCCCACAAAGCTTTTATGAGCGCCAAAAGTTTAGAGAAAATGGTTTCAGGGCCTCAGTCTCCATTCCAGAAGGTCAGCTCCTGAGGGTGGGCGTTATCTCCACTAGCCAATTCCCCTGAGTACCCAGGCGGACTTCCAATCCTGGGAGAAGGCTGGAGCATGGGTGCTTTCTCCTTCAGAGCATGGCCTCCAGCAAATAACCTTCCCTAGCCTGAGGAAAAAACCGCAAGTAAGAGCCCACTGGGCAGGGAGTGGACTCATGGAAGAGAGCAGGTGAGACCTGGTAACATCCAGCTTCCTCCTTCCTTTTTCCCTTAGTCTGAGCTCTGTTTTGCAGCAAGATCATCCACTGCAGCACCTCTTGGAGGCGGGCAGGGCGATACTAGTATCCCCACTTCGGAGATGAGGACGCTGAGGTTGGGAGGAGTTGGTCCTTCCGGGTAGCTCTGCTGCCACTGTGCTGCCTCTCCGAGTCCTCCAGACAGCAGAAGTGACTGGAGCCTTTCAGGGCTTTGAGGTCCCAGTATCCCTGCCTGCACTCACGGTGGTAGATGTAAAGGGAGCCCAGACCCCCACCCACCGTGCCAGAGGTTGGGCATCAGTTGGACTTTTCCATTGGGCACACTCACCCCTGTAGGCTGGGGAAGAACAACAGGTCAAGGGCCTTGGATACAGAAGACTGTCAAACCCTCAACTTTACCCCAGTCCCTCAGATGTGGCGAGGCCCCAGCCCTCGGCATATATGCTCATGCTCACAGAGGTAAGTATCGGAGGTGGTGGCAGACACAGGAGAGGGCAGGGGTGGGGGTGGCCAAGGAGGCTGTGGCCTTGGTAAGTGGGGCTGGTGGCTCTGTCAGCCTTCTGTGCAGACCCACATGACCCTCTGGTCCCTTCCAGCTATTCCTCTGTGGACTGGTTTCCCTGAGTCTTTGGCTCCCCTGGCTGCACAAGGCTCCCCCCAACCTGACGCTCACCCCCCTCAGCAGCCTTATACTCTCCCCCACTGTTCTTGGGGCTGGCTTTGATCCCCGTTCTCCCCTCTCCCTGGCCTTCTTTCTTCTCTTCCCAGCTGCCTGTCTCTGGGCACCCACTACCCATCTCCTGTCTTGCATCCTCCTGAGTCTCAGACCGCTCTGCCCGGCGGTAGACGAGGTAGCAGGCTGTGGGAAGCCTGTGGGCCAGGGCTCCTGGGGGCAGGCGGTGGTAGCTCTGTTCTTTGTACAGGAAGAGGCCAAAAGCATCGGGCTGGGTCACTCGGAACTTGGTGGCACAGAGCTGCTTCAGGGTGGTGATGGAGGCCCCTGGGGGCACTGCCAGGGTCTTGGAAGTACAACCACTGCTGGGATCCTGGTAAGCTACTCTGAGGAGGTGCTGTATAGGAGAAGAAACAAATACAAGACTCAGTCCTGCCTGGTGTGCATCTGGGGCCAGAGAGACCAGTGAAGGCTGTGTAGGAGCAGAGTTGGTTGCTACGTCTCCAGAGGTAGAACCAATTAGCAAGAGCTCCATGGGCTCTGATGGGGGATCTGGGGCAGTGTGTTGTATGCTCGGGCTAGTGGGTTGTAGATGCAGGTCCAAGGGCAACCCAGGCAGAATTTCACAAGCCTAAAAGATTATCGCATAGAGATTACTGATTACTCATCCTTTACCAACTGGCTTAATCCCCACAGCCATCACAGGTGCTCATTTTACAGACGAGAAGAATGAGGCAAAGAAAAGAGCAACTTGCCCAAGTCCCCACAACCAAAAAGTGGTAGAGCTAGGATGAACTCAGGACCTGCTTGCAAGACCTGGGACTTGTAAGCAAGGTTGAGAAGAGTGAGGACAGGGTGGTGGCTGACTCTGAGGAGACAGCTAAAGCCTAAGGACGGGGAGGCAGAATCCTGGCAAAGGCTGGGGGCCAGGATTTGGGGCCTGAGCCTGCTACCTATGTCCCTTTCCCTGTCCATGTCAGTCCCAGTGCCCTACCTGCAAAATTATTTTGTTTGGTGTTTGTTTTAGTACCAGGGATCGAACTAAGGACCTTGCACTTGCAAGGCAGGTGGCGGAACCACTGAGCTAAATCCCTGGCCCCAAAATGGGGATAATACACAGCACTACTCAGTTTCTGTGAAGTCTTGGAAGGCTGCCCCGGCAGTGCCAGCCCAGTGCAGGGTGTATGAAGCACACTCCAGGGGAGGATGATGCTTCTACTATGGGTGACGGGCAGGTGGGGACTGTGCAAGAGGATGTCAAGGCCTCTTTGGGCCTGGCTGGTTGGGTGGATAGGGTGGCAGGACCCTGTTACCTGGAAGCTGTGGGTAGCAGGCAGGCACCGTTCCTCCCAGAGCCTCAGGGAACGCTGCAGCTCCTGTGCCGGGCTCAGGGGAAGGGTATGAGCCTGGCCTAGGCTGCTCAGCAGGGCCAGGCTGGCTGATAGGCTGGTCAGATAGTAGCCACCTGGGACACGGGGGGCCAGAATGAAGCTCAGACAGGGCTGGAGTACCCGCTCCCCCTCCCTGCTTACTCAGGCCCCATACAGCAGCTGAGGTTCCCCAGTCCCACCCAATCAGGGAGGTGGCACCCCTTACCCTCTCCAGTGAGCAAGGAGGGCTCCAGAAGCTCTGTCATGTACTCAGCTTCCAGTAGAAGGTCTGGAAGGTCGCACTGAGCCAAGACAAGGCTCAGCAGTGGCAGGAACTCATCAGCACCTGCACTCTCCCCTTAGGGACATGGGAGAAGGCTTCAGGCTCCTCTGGGGTCAGAATCTAATCCTTGACAGGGACAGTGACCCCCTCCTCTTTGCCTGCCACTCCTAGGCCCCAGGATCACCATGCAATCACAGGAATGGCTGAACAGAAGTTACTACTCTCTGGGCCTCAGTTTCACCATCTAAGAGGGTTGGATCATTCTCCCCAGCTCTAAGGTCCTGAGAGCAGCCCCCTTGGGAGAGGGTTGTCGCTAAGACAGAGGGGGTGGGCAGGGGGAGGTAGTGGGGGGGCCATACCTGCCTGAGTCCTCAGGGTTGTGTAGAGCAACTTGCAGGCCTGCAGGAGCCGCTTGACCTGGGCACTAGGTGAGTAGGTGCGGAGCAGCTGCAGTAGCTTCTGGCGTATCTGCTCCATCTCTGCCAGGGAAGGCAGGCTCAGGTGAGACCCGAAGGCTCGAGGGCCTTGGGCCCGGGCCAGGCGGAGGCCTTCAGCCAGGCGGCCAAGGGAGCCATCAGCACAAAGTCGGCGACGGAGGCGAGCTGCCAGAATGGGCCGGAGAGGCTTGAGCACGGAGCGATGCAATGACTTCTCCAGGACATGTTCTGCCAGAGGAGGGGCAGGCAGGGTCAGAGAAGGGGCAGAAGCTTCACCTAGCAGGAAGTGCTGAGGGAGATCAGAAAGGGAAAGAGGCAGAGGTCGGCAGCCACTTGAACAGCAGTGAGCTGGGGCGGGGGTGTGTATGGGGCTCATAAAGTGGTAGAACAGCATCAGAGAAGCAGGCGGCAGTGGCACACAGTGAGAGAGGTGGTTGGGAAAAGCTGGAGATATGGAGAGCCAGGGACCAAGCCTCAGAGATCCACGGTGGGCCTTACCCAGCCTCTCAGGTGGCAGCAGCTTCTCAGGCCCCAGCTCTGCACTCAGCATGGCCTGGGCCCGGCTCAGTGCCTGGCGGATGCTTTGCAGCTCTTGGGGTTCATGGCCAGCCCGCACCTGGGTCAGGAGGTCCTGTACCAGCTGGCCCACAACAGTGTGTCTGTCTTGCACCAGTGCTGCAGCTGCACGGACCACCTGCCGCTCAGGAGCCAACAAGGAGCAGAAGGCAGCACTCATGGATCTAAGCAGAGGCTGCCTACGCCACCGGCGGCCCAGGCTGGGGGAGACGGAAGGGCTGCCCTGGGACACTGGTGGCCCCTCCTCCTCGGAGCTGCTAGGGGAGCCACATTCTACCTCCTGGAGGGAGGGCAGGGGTGGGAGGCTAGGGCTGGTGCCCCCTGGCACACGGTACCCCACTGAGCTCTCCCTCCGCAGCAGCTGATGAGGGGGAAGCTGCTCTGGGTGGCTGGGGGATGCCCCTGGCAGCACAGGGACTGGGGGAGGTGGCACAGCAGGTGGAGACAGGGGGCTGGAGGTCTCTGTGGACACACGGACTTTGAAGCTCCTCTTGAATTTCTCACGCTTGGTGGGGCCAAGATCCCCTGGGAACAGGGGATTGAAGAAGCAGAGAGCAGCGCCAGTACCCTGGTCCAGCTCGTGAGGGGAACGGGCCTTCAGCCGGGGTGGCGGTGGGCCTTCGGATAGGCCCTGCTGAGCCTTGGTGTTGAGGGAGGAACTCCAGAACTCTAGGGTCCAGAAAGCATGAGGCCTCAAGATGGGCTCAGGAGAAGGCCCCTCAAAGAAAGGCATGGTACCCTCCCCTTTCCTGGGTCTCAGCTTCTCCGTGCGATAGGGTGGTAGGGGACCCTTACCAATGCCCAGATGGGAGATGGCCTCCAGCTGCTTGTGGGTGGCTGCCTGTTGGATGGCTGTGGGGAGTCGGAGTGGGAGGAGAAGGATGTCCCTGAGCCAGAGAAGGAAGTAGACAGGAGTGAGGGAAGCTCAGGTTAGGAGGTAGAAGGGTCCAGACGACCCAGGGAGGGTAGAAGACATGAGGTACCCTATGGGCAGTCTCACCGGGTGTGACAGTAGGCGCAGATGAGCTGGACTAGGTCTGAGAACATAAGCTCAGAGCCCTCCAAAGAGACACCTGAGAGACATCGGGAGTAAGGTCATTCTCTGCCTTCCCTCTCACCCCCTCATTTCTAGCCCTTCCAGTCAGGCTGGCCCCTCTCACCACCAGGACTCTCCTGGATGTAGTGGCTGGAGACGAAGGAGGGGCCACTGGCCTCTGGCAGCCGCACACACAGGGCCTGGCACTGGCGGGTGTTAGATTTCCGCACCAGGAATGTCTGCAAGTGGCCGAGGTCAGGAGGCTCCAGGCCTGTCTTGCCCCTCTCCCTCCCACCCTCAGCGGTCCAGTCCCCAGGAGTTGGCACAAGACTCACCCCTGGAGGCTCAGTCCTCAGCATGTGCAGGGCTGCTGCAGCATTGGCCCGGAGCTGCAGCCACACGGGCCGGGTAAGCAGCAGGCGCTCTCGAAGGCTCACGGTGCGTGTGGGCCACTGGGGCCCACCTGCCTGATCCCCACTGGCACCAGGTATGTCATACAGTGGGTCCTGGGGCAGCCTGGGGGTGGGTGCCCAGAACTGAGCAGGAGCCAGGGGCAGAGACCCCGTGCTCAACCCCTTCCCTGCTTCTGGATCCCCACCTCCTCTGCCCCGATAAACTTCCCTCGTAGTTCCTTCCCTCCCCACCTGGCTGCCCTTCCAACCTCACTGACTTTTCTCTCTTCAAGTGTCCAGGGGCAAGGCTTGGGCTGGGGGTTCTGGAATGGTGTGCTTCTGGCTCCCCAGGTTCTTCCATGGCTAGAAGCTCCTTTGTGGTTCTCCTTTCTCTGTTCTAGTTAGGCTTCTCCCAGGACTCAGGAAGAGAATTCAGCCCCCAGGCACAGGCGCACATTCCCAGCGGTGAGTAACACTTCCTGAGGGCGGTACGCCTTGTCACACCCCATCAGTTAACTCTTCTATGTCCACTCCGCCTGGCCAGTGCCCAAATTCTCTGTTCTGGGCCCAGCCTGGAGGGTCCAGGATCACTTCCACACTAGCGCTAGGCTGGAAGCCCCAGCTGCTGGGTGTCACCTCCACACAGGTCCTCCAGAGGCCTAGGCAGCCTCCTCCCACCTTGCAGCTGGGGGGTCGGAGGGGTTAAGCAGGCCGATTATATCCCAGAAGGCCAGGCCACACCCTTGGGTCACCTTAAATCTGGTCTCTTTGCCTTGAGGGTCAGCCTTGCAGGAGAGCACCCCCTACCGGCCACAGATGACTCATTCTTGAACCCAACTTGAGTTTCAGGATTTCAGGTTGCCATGGAGAAAGGATGCTGTGTCTCCATGGAAACCAACCCCTTTGCTTAACTGAGGTTCTGGGGGTGGTTCTGACACAGAGCTAACCAGGGGGAGTGTGGTGGTGAGGTCTTCAGCACATGGTGCTGCAGCTGGCTGCCGCCCACGCACAGGCCCTGCCAGCCTGCTTGCCTATCTGCCTGCCAAGCAACTGGGGCAGGTGCAGACTTGACCCAGTCTCTAAGCACGTGCACCAGCCCCTTCCCCACCCGAAGCCACGTGCTCCATGTGTGTGCTCTGCCTGCACATGTGGCTTCCAACTCCAGGCCTAGCTCCTGCCTTCTTATCCTATACCCCAAGTCTGAGTGCCTGCAGAAGAGTCTGCCTGGCTCAGGCACTAACCACAGAAGCCGATTCCTTTGCTGGGTAAATCAGACACATTTTGGTCATGCCAGCGTTCCAGAAAAGGTTTTAATTCCAGTTCTTGAAATCTGGGAGGCAGACACCACAAATGGCCCTGATAAGAGCTGGGAGCCTGCCTGTCACCTCCAGCTCCAGCCAGGGCAGACAGGCCCTCAACATACATTTCTGATTCAGAGTTCTGATTCCTGTGATGTAGGGCCCAGCTCCTGGTTTAGTGGCTGGGGTCCCCATGCCTGAGGTCACCAGGAGGAATGTTGCTCGCTTTGGCTTAGAACAAGTTCTGTCTCCTTTGTCACAGACACTGAGGGGTGGGTTGGTTAAGGGACAGACAGCAGTCTTGAGAGGCCAGGTCAGCTCCAAAGCCACAGCTGAGCAAGCCGAGGAGTCCAGACCAGTTACGGCTGGAGGGGCGCCTGCAGCAGCACTGGAGAGTCCGGAGGGCTGCCCCTGGGGCATGCCAGTGGGCCTTGCTACAGGAAAATTCGAGTCCTGGGTGTGGTGCCAGCTGTCCCAAGGGACCCCCTGGCTGGTCACAGTCCTGGGGGGGTATGCGGAAAAATCATTGAGAGGAAGTTAAACCAAGAGGGAAGCAGCCACTTCCTAAAGGGGACCCAGGAAGTACCTCGCTCTGGCAGCCCTTGTTCCTGGGGCTCAGCATTGCAGCTGGCCTGGACCCATCCTGGCTCTGAACTCCCATTTCACCTCTACATCATCTAACTCCATCAGCTCAGAGCTTCCCCCTCCCAACTACTGCTCCCCAAACTCCCACAAACCCCTCAGAACTAAGTCAAGCCACCGATCATGTCATGGCCTCTCTCTGGGCTCCTTCCCTGGCGGCCAGATGGGGGATGGTAATGGCAAGGGGAAGGGGAGCAGGAGGCCTCGTGGTTCTTACCATCCGCTTTTCTCTTCTGAGGGGACATTGCCGCCCTGGCCTGCATAGGGAGAAGAAATGCCTCCCTGTGAGAGCCCACCTCAGACTTGGCAATCCCTATTCCCTGCTGCCTCTGAGAGGTGGGAGATGCAGGAGTAGGCAGTGAACTGAGCCATTGGAGCAGGAGACCCTTTCAAGGCAAAGCTCCAGGGTGCTTCTTTTCAGAGGCTCAGCTAGCCCTGTTATCTTCCCCTCTTCTTCCATCAAACCTGTCCTTAAACAAGGGGCTAATGTGACACACACTCCTTGCTCCAGCAGAAGGACCATGCACTGCTGCAATGCCGGGGTGCCTGGGCTGAGGCAGGGAACTCCTCAGGCCCTCGGACACCAGAGTTGGTGACTAGGTTGGCAGCAGGAGCAATAGTAGACCCACCTTTTTGATAGCTGTCCAGTCCTCCAGGATGTCGATCTCCTGCAGCATGTACACGATGTAAGGGCCTGTGACAGGGGTCAAGGAAGCAGGACAGCCACTGGAGGACAGCTACTTGGGGCAGGTAACAGGTGCTCAGCCTGGAGGCCAAGGAGACACTCTGGAGAAGTGGCTCAGAGAGAGGGTGCTGAGAGACTGAGTCCAGGCACAAGTTCCACCTTCTACCTCGGGGCCTTCAGGTACTCAGGAGGGATCTCACCCTATTTCAAGGAGCCCACAGAGGGCACCAATTCCCTTCTCACTTTCCCTAGAACCCTCAGGGTCCTATTCTGTTTGGCCCTGTCACTAACTGGCCCCTTGTTGGATCGCCTCTTTCACTCTGAAACCCACCCTCCCGGACTCCCACCTGAGGTCTCAATACCCTCACCCTACTGCTCCTTCAGTCACTGCCTCTCAGGTCTCTCCCTCCTGGCCTCCATCAGCTCATCTCTGTGCTACACTCAAGGAGGGCTGAACACACAGGAGGCCAGACTGAGGGATTCCTCCTGCGGTGGGACAGAGCAAGGGCCTTCTGGAATGTGGGCACAGAGAAGCCACAGGCATTGGGGGAAGACAGATAAGGCAGCCTTTGAACTGAACAGGTAGGGACAGGCAGGAGCACTAAGAGGAGAGAGATGAGAGAGAGAGAGAGAGAGAGAGAGAGAGAGAGAGAGAGGAGAGAGAGAGAGAGAGAGAGAGGGAGAAAGAAGTCTGAGGCTTCCTGGAGCTGAGAATGGGAATTTGGAGGAAAAGCTAGGGGATGCTCAAAGATTGATCCCCACTTGGGAAGTCATCAGGCTGAACTTTCTATTCTCCTAGGATTCATATAGTCTGGGAGGACCAAGGACCCCACAAAACGTTCCTGACAGCAGAGAGGAGAGAGAGAGAGAGAGAGAGAGGGAGAAAGAAGTCTGAGGCTTCCTGGAGCTGAGAATGGGAATTTGGAGGAAAAGCTAGGGGATGCTCAAAGATTGATCCCCACTTGGGAAGTCATCAGGCTGAACTTTCTATTCTCCTAGGATTCATATAGTCTGGGAGGACCAAGGACCCCACAAAACGTTCCTGACAGCAGGACTGGCTGGGACATACTCGTGTAACACCAAACAGCCATAAATATGTGTTGCCCCACTCTGTCCTTCACATCCCTCTGAGTCTGCAGCCTGCCCTGACATTCTGCCCAGTGTCATGCCACCCTGGGTGGAAGGATACCAGAAACGAGAGGTGCCTTCTTCCTCTTGCTCGGTGGCAGCGAGTCCCAGGTCCTGGAGCTGCCTCTGGCATGCAGTTTGTCATCCCACCACTCTGTGCCCCAAGACCCACAGTCAGGATCAGGGCACTACACACAGGTTGTCCCTTCCTTTGTAGCCTCTGCCCATCACCTGGGCCACCCGGTCCCTCTCCTCCCTCATCACCACTCAGGCCAGTGTTCTGGCTCAACCCTGGGCTTGGGGCTGGATGCCCCTTAGGACTGCCTGGGTCCTGGCCTAACAGCAGTCCTAGCCCAGGGAGGAGGCTATCAGCCTCCTGTGAGCTTTGGTTTCTCCTTTTATTTAGGAGACAGTGAGACAGAATCAACTCCTGCCTCCCCAAGACCCCATATGAACACAGGTGCTGTGTGTGGGTATGTCAGATGGAGACACCCCTTCAGGAAAGGTGACCCTGCTGTGTGCCAGATCCTGGATGAGGCCCTTTCCAGGCCTCACTCAGTCCTCACAGGGACTCCAGGAAGCAGAGGCCCAGAGAGGGGTGGGTGCTGGCAGAGCTGGGCTCTTGCCCTCACCAGAGCTGATGTCCAGGCTCTGGCGATCCTCCTCCAGCCTCTGGATCCGCTCCTGCAGCTCCCCCTGTAGCGTGTCATAGAGCAGCAGCTTCTCACTCTGGAAGAGGTGAAGCTGCTTAGCTAGGCACGGGCTGGGCCCTCAGCCTCACCCAACCCCTGCACAGGCTTCCAGGTGCTCAGCTCACCTCCAGGTGCTGCTTGGCTCCTTGCAGCTCACACTCATACTTATTCCTAATCACATCTAGACAGAAGCCCTTGTAGATTCCTGCACAGACAGGGAGAGGTGCCCTGCTTAGCTGGGGGCCTGGTGCCCAAAAGGGTGAGTGAGACAAGCAAGACAGGGCAAGACTGGGCAGGGGAAAAAAGTAGGAGCTAGAGCTTTGCATCCTGGAAGGGTAAGAGGGACAGGACAGCCACGAACCTGCCACCTGAATACGAATCTTGAGGCTCCGCTGCAGTCCCCCAAGAGGCTCTGTGTACTCCGGGGCTCTCTCAGCCCCCACTTCCTCCAGCCGCAAGCGCAGCTGACTCAGCCGCTCCCTGAACAACCTGGGAGGTAAATGGCAGCCAGGCAACCCTGGATCCCCCACAGCTCTTGGCAAACATTGCCATGAGGGGGTCAGGGGTTTAGCTCAGTGGCACCACAACTGCCTTGCAAGTGCAAGGTCCTGAGTTCAATCCCCGGTACAAAAAAGAAAAAACAAAAACATATGCCATTTTAAGGATAAAAACCCCGAGATTGGTGCGCATCGCCCTGGACATCAGTACCAGGCCTGCTGCCTCCCCACCCCAGCTGCCCGAAGACCCGGCCTGAGGTATCCCCGTGCTCACTTCTCCTTCAGCTCCGAGAACTGCTTCTCCAAGTCTAGCATTTCATTGACACACTCACTGCGGCGCCGCTCATAGTCCTCATCGTCCATCTCTGGGAAGAGAGCCTGGTTAGGGCTGGCTCTGCAGCAATGGGTGGCTATTCCTGTGTGCGTGTGTCTTGGGCTCACCTGAGCTCTCCTCTTCTGACTCGGTCTGGCTGCCGCTCCGTTCCTCCTCACTCTCTTCCTCTTCCCCGTTCATCTCAGCAGCTGAATCGCCCTCTGCTTCCATCTCTTCTGTATCTTTGCTTGGAGGTTGGACGGGCATTTGGGCTCTGGGGGAGGGGGTGCAGCTGTCGCTCACCTCTGCCCAGACTCAGAGCAGGACAGCAGCCAGTCAGGGAGTCAAATGGAACCTGGCCCTCAACAGGGTGTGTGTGGGGAGGGAGTGTGTGGGGAGTTAACTGGCCTTGTACCAGTAGCACTTGCACCTGTCATGGAAGCCCAGGTACCATGGAAATGCTCATCCTCCGGATGTTGCTGGTGATCCTAATTCTGGGAATACTGGCTGAAGGTATGATCCACTGACTGGGAGGGCCATGTGTGGTAATGGAACTGGACCTAAACTTCTGACTGGGGCTTTCAAGGCCCTTCACAGACTAGACTCTTTTACCTCATCTAATAGCCAGCTTTCCTACTTCCATCACCCTTCCTATGCCCGTGTGGTTTTTTGAACTACAATGCCCCATCTCTTTTGGACAACACTCTATAATCCTCTTACCTGGGCTCTGGGACCCCAGGACCTCAGTGTTCCCCCTAATCTGTCTTCTGATTCTCCCTCTGGGCAGGCACTATAGTTTGAACGTGTCCTCAAGTCCATGTGTTGAAAACTTAATCCCCAATACAAGTATTAAGAGATGTGGCCTTTGAAAGGTGCCTAGGTCTGCCCTCATGAATGGACTAACGCCACTGTTACAAGAGTGGGTTAGTATGGCAGTGGGTTCCCGATAGGAGTCTGGCCTTGTCCCTTCTCCCTCTTACCCTGTCACCTGCTGCCATGGAATAAAGCAGCAAGAAGGCCCTTAAAGACATTTGGGCTCCTAAGCTCTAGACTTCCTACAGTCCAGAACACTTAAAGAAACTTCTGTTCTTTATATAAAGTATGACGTAGTCTTTGTATGTGTGTGTGTTGTTGTTAACTGAACCCAGGACCTCACACATGCTAAACATAAGTTCTATCATTGAGCTACTCTCCCAGCCCTCAGCTATTGTTTTCAGTTTTGGCTTCTTGAGACAGGGTCTTGCTATGTAGTTCAACCTGGCCCTGAACCATGTAGCCCAGGCTGGCTTTGAACTTACAGTGATCCTCCTGCCTCAGAATCTTGCAGGCTAGGATTACAGGTGTGCAACACCACACCCACTTCTCAGATATTATAGTAACATGAAATGGCCTAAGACAGCAGGCTCCATCCTAGGAGACTTTAGATGTACTCGGGTATGCACCATCATTAAGAAAAAGACCTGGGTTCAATCCATCTTCAGCACTACCAAAAAAAAAAAAAAAAAAAAAAAAAAAAAAAAAAAAAAAAAAAAAAAAAAAAAAAAAAAAAAAAAAAAAAAAAAAAAAAAAAAGGGCATAAACACTAAACTTCACGCATTCCACTTGATCATTCCGTTTTCCACTTCACAGCTACTTTTCCAGGCCTTTTATACACTTGCTGCTCCTTCTTTTACCAGCCACTCTTTGGATGTAGTTCTGTACCACTTGATTTTACTGAAACTAATCCTACAATCAAGGACTTCCTTGTGGCTAATGTCACACTGAGCTATATTTCCAGGCTTTACAGAAACTTTTTTATTTGGAGACAGTCTCACTAAGTTGCTACATCAGTTAGGCGGGGCTTGAACTTGCAATCTTCCTGTTTCAGTGTCCCAGAGCGCTGGGATTACAAGTATGCACTGTTACGCCTGGCTTCAGTATTTATCTTAAATGGCTTTTCAGCAACACTGAGCACTTCTAAGCATTCTTTTATTCATTCATCTAACAGTTATCAAGCACTTAATATATGCTAGGTACCATCAGCTACAGTTGTGCTACAACTGTAAGACTTTGACCTCAGAGAACGCACACATTCCTGGGTGGGGAGGCACAGAAACAGTATGGTACAAGGAGAATTAAATCAGAGGTATATAGGAGGGCTTCTAACCAGGGACCGGGCTGCAGCAGAGAGGGCTTCCAGAGGAGTATGGACCCGATGGGAGCACTGAGTTTACTGAAGGAGGAAACATTCTTGGCAGAGTGAGCAGCAAATGTAAAGACCCAGAAATGAGAGAAGAGGATAGGGGGGCACAAGGGTCTGACACTCAACAAGACCTGGGCTGCAGGTCAGTCATCAACACATAGCAAATTCTCCAAGCCATCAGATGGTGTGGCAAGCAAGTGAGAATGCGTAGAGCAAGAAGGGATCTCAGAACTCCTAGAGTCACCAAAGGAGCAGATTAGGAAACCTCTACAAAGGAGGAAAAGCCCAGTCACAGAGAAGAGAATTTCAGAAGGAAGTAATGACAGTGCCACAGGCTACCAAGGGATCACTCGAGAGGAAAACTAAATAGTTCTCTTTGTAAATCATTTCTCTGCCATCTGGGGACTATTTCACTGCCCCCCACCCCTTAGGGTTGAGACAGGGTCTCATTATAGCTCAGGCTGGATTTGAACTATGTAGGCCAGGCTGGCCTTGAATTCAGTGATCCTCCTGCCTCACCCTCCTGGGTTCTTCCAACTTCTCTGGCTACTGCTTTACAGGCCTTTAGGACGGTGTGGACATCACTCACTCCAGGAAGCCCTGTTTGCATATCCTTTTGTCCATTTTCACACTGCTGGGTTTTTTTGTTTTGTTTTTGTTTTTTGAGACAGGGTCTCACTACGTAGTTCAGACTGCTCTGGAACTCAATATGAAGTCCAGGCTGGTCTCAAACTTGCAGTGATCCTCCTGCCTCAGCCTCCCCAGTGCTGGGATTATTACAGGCATGTGCCACCACGCTCAGCTTCTATTGTCCATTTTCATGTCTGTCCTACCAATGTGTTGCAGCCTTACTAGGGTAGGTACTGTTAATGCAGTAGTGATGACTGAAGATTAGCAGATAAAAATTACACAAAACAAACTTGCAGTACAGGGATTGGCTTTTACCTCTTGGTAGACCCAGGCTCCTGTAATGGTGACCAACACTCCTCGATACCCATTCAAGTAGTGTGCTGTGTCTGACCTATGGAGTTTGGTCATATTTTGGAACGACTTCACTAATGATCTGAACCTGACCTGAAAACCAGCCTCATCGTTCCCATTCTATGTCTGTTCCGGCTACTGGAACTACTTCCTCACTGCTAAGTGTATACACCTTGTAAGACACAGTGTTAAATCCTATCTCTTGCAGAAAGTCTCTCTCGTGCAGGTGACTCTGATTCTGGCTCTTTAACTAGTCACAAGCTCTGCTCCTTAAGCTGGGTGAAAAAACGGGATAACCCTTCCCGATCCAGGGTTGAAAAGATTGCACACTGTAAGGATGGAAAAATCACACTGTAAGTGATGTGCACATGCAATTTATCTTTCTAGACAGTAAACTCCTCGACGCCAGGCTCCAACGGAAGGCAGACTCCTCCCCACAACCACAGAAGCCAACTTAGATTCTCCGAGGCTCTCCGGGAGCCTCCCACCTCGCTCCACCCTCAGATGTGCGGGCTAGAGAACAGAAGGCTGTTACGCTGTCTGCCGCGGCCCGGCTGCCTCACTGCCCAGCGCTCGTCACGCCGGGTTAAGTCTCATCTCTGGCTCGGGAGGAGATTGTGTTGGCTCCAACCGGCTGACCGGTTGGCAAAACCAGATAGCAGGCGTGGGGATACGCACCTTGGGATCTGGGGCCTGAGGCCTCACAGACTCACTTCCAACTCCCTGAGAGATACCTGCGTCCGCCGGTATTGGCTGCCGCTAGCAGGCTCCCGGAAGCTCCGTGCAGGTCCCTTTTCTCTCCGCAAGGCGGGGCCTACTGGCACTTCCGTGTGCATCATCGAGAGGCGCCGATCAAGAAAGCTCGCCATTGGCTAACTAGGGAAGAGGCATGCTGGGATACCGCGGGTCGGTCTCCATAGCAACCGGCCGACTTTCACACAGGTCTTTGGCTAGCGGGGAAGGCCGGGGTGATTTCTCTGGTTGCTGCAGGCGCCCCTTGGTCTGTGGCCAACTCCCCACAGCGTGAAAGGGGAAAACCCAGGGCCCCAGCTCAGGAGCGTAACGGAACCAGCTGTGGATGTGAACACTTGTTTATTTACACATTGTAATTCGAAGGCAAATAACCAGCCCAGCCCAACGGAGGGTACAGATCTCAGATTGTCCCTCATAGAACCTGCAGACCTATCCCTCCTCCCACGCGCCCGAGGGCAAAAGCCTGGAAGAACCACGAAGTTTATGTTTCAGTCCAAGAGTTAAGAATTAAATTCCATGCTTTCATCTTGATTTCTTTCCAAAATGCCCATTTCATTAAGTACTCAGACTCTCAGCTCTGTCCCATTCATACATTTTGCTCTCTTATTACCCATTCACCCAAGATTGTTAATAACAATAATAACAATAATACTGTAATAATATTAATACTTCACACTTGTACGAAGCTTACAGAATGTTTTTACATACTACAGCTCATCTGAGCCTCCCAAAAGTTCTGTGAGGTAGGCATTCTTACCTCCCTTTTTACAGACAGGGCAACTGAGGCTCAGAGAGGTAATGGGATTTGCTCAAGGCCACACAGCTAGTTAGTGGTAAAGCTAGGATTTGCTCCCAGCACCCCATATTCAAGTCCAGTGTTCCAACTCCACAGCTACCTCTGTAAAGTGGAGTAACATTTCTTACCCCAGTCAGGCCTGAGGTGTGGCCTGAGGAGCCAGAGGCTGAGACTTCTCAGACTAGGGAAGGGAAGGAATTAGCAGCGTCGGGGAGAGTTGGGATACTTGGCCTTCAACTCCTGTTTGAACTGTCGGTAAAGGATCTTATTGTGTTGATTTTCAGCCTCCTTTTGGGGATGGAACTTCAAGGCTTCTTTGAAGCCCTTATGAACCAGGAAACCTTCATTCAGCACCTCAAAGTCAAACCCTGCCACGTGCAGTTCACAGGCCTGTAGAGGAAGAGAAAGGTCAGCAAAATTTGATGACATTGCAGGACCCAAACAGGCATCTCTAAGCTTCCACACTTGTCTGGAGGCATCTTGGGACTTCCACCCAACCACTTCGCAAACTATGATCTCTCCTGCTTCATTGCCTCTTTTCATAATCCCATCCCTGATCCCACCTCCCTGCCCACTTCCCCTGCCCTTTCCCTTTTAGGCACCTGGCTGATGCGATTGAAGCCATATTGCCGAAAGCGCTCATCAAAGGCAGGAACCTTGCCTCCAGCTACATAGAAAGGCTCCCAGGGATCCTGCCAAGGCACCACATAGGCAGGCCTCAGCAAGCTTTCTTCTGGCAGGTTGACCCAGCGAGAATAGTTGGTAGGTGCATGGCAGGGTGTGCAGAGACCATAATAGAAGGGCCGCACCTCCCCCACTTGATAGAGCTGCAGTAGCTCTGCCTTATTCGTGGGCATTCGGCGGGCACGGCGGATCTCGAAAGCTGGCACCACTAGGGCTGTTCCCCCCCACTGGTTGCTCTGATCCAGCATTTCCCGCAGGCCTCTCCACAGCCCCTCGCTGGGCACCATGTCCATGTCGATCACCAGGGCATAGTTGGCTCCCTCGCGAGCCAGATTCCTCAATAAGTTGTTGGGGTAAGAGACGTTGGTGCCCAGGGCATAATTGATCCCGGGCTGGGCCACCCTGGCTAGTTTGTCAAAGACCTGTTGGCAGGAGCGCAGCAGGGCAAACTCTCCTGGCTCCCGGGGGTCGGGCACTGCAGCCTCATAACGCGAGGGGCACACAAGGTGCATCGCGACTCGAGCGCGCATGTCGGGGCAGTGGCTGCTCAGAGCGTAGGCCAGCACCGTGGCCAGCTGCGCCTCTTCCTTGGTGGCTGCAAAAACTGATACGGACAGCGGGCCCTCCCAGCGCTCCAACAGGCCCGATAGGTGCAGCAGGTTGTCCACGCTGGCATGCGTGGCCAGGATCACATCGCTGGGGTCCATGGTGGTCTTCAGGAGGCCCCGATAGACGCGGTAATCGCCGCTGGAGTCCAGGACTCCTCCGGAGGCCAGCGCGGTGCGGAGCTGCGCCTTAACTTGGTCCACGGATCGCGGGGACGGCGGGAAGAACTCAAAATATTGGTCCTGCTCCTCCTGCCCATGCAGTCCGGACAGCAGCGACAGGTAGAGCAGCTGAAGCATCGCCACGAGCATAAGCGCGGCCAACAGCAGCTGGTAGAAGGCGCATCGGATGGCGTAGGACATCTGCATGGTTCCCAGGGCTCGGGGTGCACAGCAGGGATCACCGGGCTGCGCAGCAGGGAACACCGGGCCTCGCGTCTACCGGCGACCCCAAGCCCAGATTTACCGCAGCCTGCCGAGAGCGCCCGAGGCTCCCCGAAGTGAACCGAGCCCGGCGCGCAGCCCCGCCCACTGTCGTCCGGCGGGGTCCCTGCAAGCTCAAGCTCGCCCTCTGTGAGAGAGGAGGAGCTACTGCACCCGCCGCGCGCTTTGCAAAAGCCGAGCCTGCCTGCGGTCCCGCGGCCCCGCCGCCACTGCCACTGCCTCTGTGCCCTCGTGCCCTGGGATATGCGCCCCTTCCTCGCTGTTAGTGTGTAACCCTCTGTATCAAGCGCGTCCTGCGACCGGTCCCTGCAAGCTCAAGCTCGCCCTCTGTGAGAGAGGAGGAGCTACTGCACCCGCCGCGCGCTTTGCAAAAGCCGAGCCTGCCTGCGGTCCCGCGGCCCCGCCGCCACTGCCACTGCCTCTGTGCCCTCGTGCCCTGGGATATGCGCCCCTTCCTCGCTGTTAGTGTGTAACCCTCTGTATCAAGCGCGTCCTGCGACCCTGGCGTGCACGCCAGGACTTGGAGGGGAAATTGTGGCAAAGCTTAGTCGGCTTAGTCGGCTGCAGTTTAGTGAAGGACGGCGCGGTTCCTGGCAGAAGCGCGCCGAAAGGAAACAAAATAGCTCCCTTCTTTGCACCATTTCTTCCTCTCTTGAGTCCTACCAGGCCGATAGTGAGAGGTAAGTGTCGGGACCCAAGAGGTTCGGAGATGATGAGAGATAAGGAAATGTGGAAAGGAGCAGCAGGTATAGGACGAGGTGGCCGAGTGGTTAAGGCGATGGACTGCTAATCCATTGTGCTTTGCACGCGTGGGTTCGAATCCCATCCTCGTCGGTCCTATTTTACAAAGGGAAAAGTTTCTTAGTTTTCCACATCCCACCCATCAAGATGCAGCGAGATGAAGAAAACTGAATTGGGCACAAGGGATTCTGTGTCCCAATCCTTGTCCTCTTCCCCATTTGTGCACCATGCAGTCTCCCTCGTGTTCATATTCTAGGTAACAGAATCTCCGGGCAGAAGCCAAGTGGGTGTGGTTTTCTTCTTACAAAAAGCAAGCAGTAGTCGGAGCATTTAGGACTGGCACTGGGATTCTTACTTGTGGCAAATCAGGGATCAATATGTCATCTGCAGAAAATAGAGAAACCCCCACTGGGAGCTTTGCCCTGCTTTAACAGTGTTCGATCATTTCAATTATTTTTGTATTTGGCCTACTGATTCCTCTCTCCAGCACCTCTTACAGGGTGGAGAACTCCTAACCACACTGGAACACACACTTAAGCAGGAACATTTCAACCCCAGCCACCATACACTGACTCATGGATTCTAGAAGTGACAGGCTGTGGGAAAGGGCAGGTACCACACTGCTTATTCAGTCATATTGGATGGTATCACATGCCATCTTTTTGGCCCAATCAGGGTGACCTACACAGCACAGCACAGCACTGTGTGTGTGTATCTTGACTGAAAAGGGGACAGGCTGTGAAGGGCTTCCTATGCCAGGAGAAGATGTCCACAGGGATCAGGGTGCCAAGGTTGTTGAGTGAAAGAACCATCAGAAGATTTATATTTTGTAGCTCAGTGCACTAACACCTACCTGCTCCCTGCCGAAGCCTGGTTAGGCACAGGGGCACTGAACACACAGGTACTGTCCTTGAAGGTTCTCATGGCGGACAGATGCCAGGAGAGAGGAGGAAGGAAAGTGCAGGTTCCTTTAGCACAGGCCTTATAAACAGGTGGCTCAGAAGCCCGGTTTGATGCCATGTAGGGTTGTTTTTATTTTTTTGCCTTGCTCAGTGTATAAAAATAATAATTTGAAGCTGGGCCAATAAACCCAACACTCTGGAAGGCTGAGGCAGGATGACTACAAGTTCAAGCCCAGCATGGGCAATTTAGCAATTTATGGAGACCCTGTCTAAACAAAGGGGTTGGGGGGCGGAGATTTAGCTTAGTGGATCTGGTGCCTGCCTCACAAGCTCAAGGACCCGAGTTCGATCCCTCGTACCAAAATAAACAAAGGGGAAGGGGTAGGGATTGGAGTGGGGCTGGGGATGTAGCTCGGTGCAAAAGCCCTGGGTTTAGTTCCCAACTCACACTAGTAATTTGGGTGAACCAGGAGATTTTATGTAAATTTTTTGTAAATTCCACCAATTTCCATTTTCAATTCTGAGATGTGGCAATGCCAGGCTTACATTCCCACAGGATGACAACTGGTCAGAGCACCAGAGTGTCTTCTTGCTGCCAGAGTCTTGTCTTTTCCAAAGTCTCAAATCACTCTTCCCTGGCTCTCCAACCTTTTGAGCATTTGAATTTCACACAATACCCAATCACTACTTCAATTGGTAAGATTTACCTGGTCATTTGTCCCTGCACTCCATGTTAGGTGCATAGCAGGCATTAGTAGGTGGTGGTTGAATGAATATTTAAGATTCTTGTGAACTCCATGGTGTCTAGTGTAAGGTGTGTGCTGCAAAGTAGTGACTAGGTCTTGATGAGGTGCCTAGATCAAGGAAAGCCACATGAAAGGCCCAGAAAGCAGCCGAAAGTTTGCCTCTTCTGGCTGGGAGAGAGCCTGGCTGTGGCAGAAGAGAACATAGGGGATAGAATGGGTCTACTGGTAGCTTCATCAGGTCACTCTCTGACTGTCCTCAGGGAGACTTGGGTTATGATTTTCTAGAGAAACAGAATCAACTGTGTGCATGTGACATTGATTGACTGATTGATTGATTGAATGAATTGGCTTAGGTGGTCACTGGAGCCGGCAAGTCTGAATTGTACAGAGCAGCTAGCAGGCTGGAGACTGGGGGAAGATGATTATTGTAGCTCAGGCCTGAGAGCTCAAGTCTGAGGATCATCTGGAGGCATAATTAGCTCTTCTTTAAGGCCTTCCACTGACTGGATGCGGCCAATTCACATTATAGAAAGTGTGATATTGTGATATAATAAGAAATATGTATTCGATCTCTGTCCTTGGTTCCTGACACAGAATTCCTAAGTCCTTTGGAATTTCCTGGGCAATAAGTGCAGATGCATCTATCATTTGTTCTAATGAGCAGCTCTTGGTGGGCTCTTGAGTAGCACAGAGGGGGACTGATTGCCAAAGGAACCAACCCTGTGAGTAGAGGTTTGGAGCTTTCAGTCCCTTTCCCCTCTCCAAAGGAGTGGGCTGAAGGGAAGTTGATCGCCCATGGGCAATAATGCAATCACTCATACTAACATACTGAAGCCTCCATAAAAATCTAGAAGGGCAAGGATCAGAAAGCTTCCAGGTAGATGAACATGTAGAGTTGCCAAGGAGTGGTTTGCCCCAAGAGGACAGGAAAACTGTACTTTTCCCCATACCTTGCCCTGGGCATCTCTTCCACCTGGCTGTATTCTCTGTCATGTCCTTGACAATGAATGAATGAATACATGTGTTTCCCTGAGTTCTGGAAGCTGCTCTAACAGATTAATTGAAACTGACTAGAGAGTTCGTGGGAACCCTGACTTATATCTGGTCGACCAGAGCACCAGTGACAATCTACTCCTTGGGGCTGGCACCTGAAATGGGAGCCAATTTGTGAGACTGAGTCCTCCAGCCGTGGTCTGTCATCATCTCCAGGGAGACGGTGTCAGAACTGAATTGAAGAGTTCTTTATACATTCTGGAAGCTAGACCCTTATCACAGAATTTTAGAATATTTTTTTCCATTCTGTATAATGATTTTTTTCACTTTTTTTTTTTGGTG
Source organism: Fukomys damarensis (assembly GCF_012274545.1). NCBI lineage: Eukaryota > Metazoa > Chordata > Mammalia > Rodentia > Bathyergidae > Fukomys > Fukomys damarensis. The sequence continues at coordinate 22,410,094 of NW_022900939.1, read as the reverse complement.
GGGTGGCTTAAGAAAGTAGTAGTTCATCCTGGCCTTGAATTCACTATGTAGCCCAGGCTGGCCTCAAATTAATGGCAATCCTCCTGCTTCAGCCTCCCCCGGGGCTTGGGTTACAGATGAGCACCACCACACCTGCCTTGTTCTGTTATTATGATGTTTACTTTGGTTGATTTTTGTAGGTTGAATCACCTTGCCTTTCTAGAGTAAATTTACTCGGTTGTCGTATTTAAGCCTCTCAGTGTGCTGAACCTATATGCTGCTGGGTTGGGACAGCTAGTATTTTGTTGAAGTTTTTACATTGATTGATTATGCTGGAATTCTAATTCAGGGCCTCTTTGATGCTAGTGTTTTAAGAATGTATTGTTTAAGAAGAAAGAATGTATTGTTTAATTTCTTCATATTTGTGAATTTTCCAGTTTTTCTTCTATTAGTGACTTCTCATTTCATTTCATTGTTATCAGAAAAGACACTTCGTATGATTTCAGTCTTTTTACCTGGCAAACGCAAGTCAAGACATCACAAGAGAACTATAGACCAGACACCTTATGAATACAGTTGCAAAGACTGGATTGGGGGTGTGGCTCAGCAGTCTTGCAAACAGGATATTGTTGAATCGTTTAAAAAAATCCATTCTGGGGCCGAGGATTTAGCTCAGTGGTTCCGGTGCCTGCCTTGCAAGCACAAGGACCCGAGTTCACTCCCTGGTACCAAAAAGAAAAAAAAAAAATCTATCTTGATAGTGTTGTTAAATTGGAGAGTTGAATCAATTCTATCTAAAGCAATTACAGATAAGGAAACACTTTTGTCATTTGCTTTTTTTTTTTTTTTTTT
>NW_022900939.1:22399354-22408956 GCF_012274545.1 Fukomys damarensis | reverse complement strand
TTTTTTTTTTTTTTTTTTTTTTTAAACAGGGTCTTTATGTAGCTCAGGCTGGGCTCATTCAATTCACTACCTCAGCTACCCAAGTGCTAAAATTACGGTTATGTGCCACCATGCCTGGCTGCTATTTGTTTTCTATATGTCTTACATATTTTTTCTTCATTTTCTCCTTTACTGCTTTCTGTTTTGTGGGGTTTTTGTTTTTGCTGTGTGGTGTATGTTTTGATGTCTTTCTCATTAGCTTTTCTGTATATTTTCTTAGTGCTGCATTTAGGATTACACTAATTCTTAAATTAATGACAATATTTTGAATCAGTATCATCTTAGCTTCAATAATGTACAAAACTGTGCTCCTATATAGCTCCATCCCTCCCCCTTTAAAATTTCATCTTTATCCGTAGCGTGGTCATTATTTCTTTATTTCTTCATGTGACTTTCTGTTACTGTCTGATGTTCTTTTATTTTTGCCCTTAGCATTTTTTGTAGGGTAGGTCTACTAGTGACAAACTCCCTCAGTTTTGTTGACCTGAAATTGTCTCAATTTCTCTTTCCTTTTTTTTTTTTTGGACTGGGGATTGGACTCAGGACCTTGTGCTTGTGAGGTAGGTGGCAGCACCACTGAGCTAAATCCCCACCCCTCCTTCCTTTTTTGTTTCTTTGTTTTTGTTTGTTTTGTGCTCTCCTAAAAGCGGGGCTCACTGTGTAGTCCAGGCTGGCCTGGAACTCACTGCAGTCTTCCTGCCTAGCCTCCAAAGTGCTGAGATTATAAGCATGTGCTTCCACACCCATTTCTGAGGGATGGGTCTCCTGGATATAGAATTCTTGGCTGGTAGCTCTGTTATGGCTTGTGTTTAGATGTACCCCCCCCCCAGAGCCTTATGCTTTTTCAGAGGAGGCTGAATCTGAAATGTGTGATGCTGGGATTAAAGGTTTGTAATTACTGAATCACTACCATGAGCGATTGGTTTGGCACCACCTGAGTGGGTGGGATAAAAGATGCAGAAAGATGCTGTTAAGGTCCTTTGTTGTTTTTGCTATTTTGTGTGTGCCAGAGTTACCTATTATTCATTTTTTTTCCTCTTTGATGCCTGCTTGCCATCTGTGCCTTGGAGCCAGCTGATTATGGACTGAAACCTTTCCAAACTGTAAGCCAAATAAATCTTTCCCCCTTTAACTTTGGGTGTCTGGTATTTTGTCTCAGCAAGGAAAGAAAAGTAACCAACGCAAGCTGGCACTTTGCTATGCCATTCCACTGCCTTCTGATCACCATTGTTTCTGCTGAGCAGTCAGCTGTTAATTTTATCAATAAACAAACCCTTGTGCATGATGAGCTGCTGCTTTGTTTTTTCTTTCAACAGTTGGTCATAATATCCCATAGTTTTTATTCTCCTTTTTGTTTGTTTGTTGAACTTCTTGGATGTGTATATTCATGTACTGCTTCCAGTTGAAGTAGTTCTGGTCATTATTTCCTCAAGCATTCTTTCCACCCCCTTTTCTCCTTTAGTGGAACTACCAGTATTCATATGTTGGTATTCTTGATAGTGTCTCATAGGTATCTTAGCCATCGTTCAATTTTCTTTAGTTTTTTCCTGAATGCAGATTGGATTTTTTTTTTTTTTTTGGGTGGTACAGGGTCGAACTTAGGACCTTGGAAGGCAGGCATGGTGCCACTGAGCTAAATCCCCAGCCTCAGATAGGATAATTTTAATTGCCATACCTTCAAATTAGCTGATTCTTCTGCTTGCTCAAGTCTACTGTTGAACTCTCAAAAGGTTTTTGCTTTTGGAGACAGTATCTTGCTATTACCCAGACTGACCTTGAACTCAAGATCCTCCTGCCTCAGCCTCTTAAGTAGCTGGGGTTACAGGTATGCACCACAACTTTTTATTCTGTTTTTTGTTTTGTTTTATTTTAAAATTTTCATTAGTACATGTTTCCAGTACACAGTGAGTACATTCATCATGGGGAGTTGGTACATGTACATAAACACATCTTAATTCTTTTATCCCAATATTCTCTTTTTTTTTTTTTTTTTGGTACTGGGGATCGAACTCATGACCTTTCACTTGTGAGACAGACACAGTGCCATGAGCTAAATCCCCAGCCCCATATTCTCTATTTTTGACTTATCATTCTTCTGGTATACTTTATATCTTTCAGCATATTTCAGAAAGCTAATTTAAAGTCATTGTGTAGTGGCTTCAATGTCTTTGCTTCCTCAGAGACAGTTTCTGATAATTTTTTTGGGAAGCGGGGCATACTTTCTCATTTCTATCCATGCTTAATAATTTTTTGTTGAAAATTGGACATTTTGAATATTAATAATAGGTAACTGTGGAAATCAAATACTTATCTCTCCTTAGGGTTTCTTTTATTGTTTATATTAGCTATAGATATTTGCTTAGTGACTTTAAAAACCTATAGCTGGCTGGGAATTTGGCTCAGTGGTTCTGCTGCCTGCCTTGAAAGCACAAGGACCTGAGTTCAATCCCCAGTACCAAAAAAAAACCCCTACAGCTGCCACCGCCTGCCTCATAAGCACAAGGTCCCAAGTTCAATCCCCAGTACCGAAAACAAACAAATAAAAAACAACAAAACACCACAAATTTATAGCTGTAAATTGGGCATGGAGGTATACACGTGTAAGCCTACCACTCGGGAGTCTGAGGCAGGAGAATCGCTGTGAAAAGCCTGGACTAAATAGTGAGACCCTGTCTCAAAAAACAAACAAACAAACAAACAAACAAAAGCTATAGCTGTAAACTCTATTCTTTGTCTTATATGGTCTCTGAGGTTTCTGTTTCTTTCGATGGTGGTCAGCCGGTGTTTTGACAGAGATTCCTTTGAACACCTACAACTAAAATGAGAAAAGAAAGAGTCTTCCAATTTGCAGCTTTCTCAGGGCTGAAGGAAGCTCAGTAGCACAGAACTGGCACTGCAGCTTCTCTGTTGGAGCTCTCCTTCAACATGCGGCTTAGCTGTTTACAACTCTGCCTTAGCCCTCACTTCCCACCTGTGTGGTCCTAAAGATCTGAAAGCTTAGGATCTTCTCGGGTCACTTCTGAACATGCATCTTGCCATGCATTCACATGACTTTTTACTAGTAGTACCTGTTGGTGGTACATAACGGATGCATTCTCCATGGGGAATTGATCTGATCTTAGTCCATTTTATTTCTCCTTCCCCTCTTCCCCTTTCCTCTCCCTCCATGCCTTGATTTCCTTCTCATCTGCAAAAGGTTTAGTTCCATTTCCTATCATTTATTTTGCTCTTTAAATTGCTTATACTTTGGGTTTCCTCATATATCAAAAGCTATGGGGGCTGGGGATTTAGCTCAGTGGTTCCACCGCCTGCCTTGCAAGCGCAAGGACCCAAGTTCAATCCCTGGTACCAAAAAAAAAAAAAAAAAAGCTATGGAATATTTAACTTTCTATGTCTTGAGTTACTTAGCTTAGCATTATGGTCTCATAGTGCATACATTTTCCTATAAATTACTTAACTTTTCCTTCTTTATGGCTGATTAGTACTTCATTGTATATATCATTATGACTTTCTAAACTCCCTAAATTTTTTTTTTGAGACAGGGTCTTGCTATGTAGTTCAGGCTGGGCTTAAACTCACTATGTAGCCCAGGGTGACCTCAAACTCATAGCAATCTTCCTGCCTCAGCCTCCCAAGTACTAGAATTACAGGTGTGTGCCACCTACCATGCTCAGCCTAAGTTCTCTGAAATTTGAGGGAGCTTTTCATATCCCAAAAAAACTCTCACCAGCTTTTCCTTCCAGACTTCTCAATGTGTCTATTGTTTGCTTCATCTATAATCTTTTTCTCAGACAGCATGGGTTGTTAATTTGCCTTTTAATGTTTAGGAGAACTGCTCTCCCTCTGAATGGAGGCTTTCTATCCTGAAACAGCTTTTTTTTTTGGTACCAGGGATTGAATTCAGGACCTCAGGCTTGCCAGGCAGGCGTTGTGCTTCTGAACTGTTGAGCTTCATCCCCAGCCATCTATTCTGAGATTGATTGATTGATTGATTTTGTTGTGATATTGGGGATTGAATCCAGCGCTTTTACACTAAGCTGTATCTCCAGTCCTTTTTTTCATTTTGATACAGAGTCTTGCTAAGTCACTAAGTTGCCCAGGCTGGGCTTGAACTGAACTTGCAACCTCTTATCTCAGACTCCAAGAATGCTGGGATTACAGGCATGTACCACTATACTGGGCTCCATCCTGAGATTTTTGAATGCCTGGTATCAGTCCTTCATGTAGGCCCTGGACAGGCCCAAACAGCTAAGTACCATTCTTTTAGAACAGGTCTGCTCTGCTCCCTCTGGAATTGAGGACAAGGGTCCTCCACTGGGAATGGCATCTTCGCAGCTACCAAAACCCCGAGAATGCTGCAAAACTTTCCTATCATTTTAGTTGCCTCTTTACCGATCCAGCATTCACTTGCTGTTGTAAGCTTGGATTATTTTTTAGCTGGGTTCCAGTACAGTTGGTTCTAACAGTTCTTGCTCATCTTTTCAGTATTTCTTTGAAGGGAAGGGGCCTTGGAACTTTCTATATCACTACTTATAGCCTTGTGGAACCTCAGTTTACTAATCTATAAAATGGGGACATTAGTATCCAGGGCTTCTAATTGACGAAATCTTTAGGGCCGTGAGAAAAAGAGGTGTCCAGCCAGGTAACCTCAGCCAAATGTGTTTTTTTTGTCAAGAAGTCCTGAGAAGAAAAGCAAGAAAACAAACAAACATGCTACTTGGCTCCATCTGGAATAGTATGGCAACTCCAGTGACCACAAATCAATATTTCATTTCATCATACCAGTGACCCTCCTAAGACCTGTTCCTTCTAATGTACAGTGGCCTTGGGACAAGTACCAATCCCCCCATGTCTCCTAAGAGAGATGAGCTGATTGGTTCTTCTTGTCAGGAAAGCTGGACCAGGGCACCTCATAGGCTGCTGGCCATCCAGAGGGTGACTGCTCTGGCTTAGAACTCAGCCCTGGTCCAATCAACAGTGGCCAGACAGAGATGCTGTTCCTTCCAAAGCTGAGAGTGAGGCAGAAGTGGGAAGGGTTTCTGGCAACGTGTATCAGGACCAGAGCTGTGGCACATAGGTTGGGAAGCAGAAGATCATATCAAATGCTTCTTCTTCTTCTTACTCCTCCTTTTTTTTTTTTTTTTTGAGACAGGGTCTTGCTGTGTAGCCCAGGCTGGTCTCAAACTCTCAGCGTTCTTCCTGCTTCAGCCTCTAAAGTGCTGAGATCACAGGCGTGTGCCACCATACCTGGATCAAATACTTCTTACACAGGTGAAATGTAACCAGCTGGACATGGTGGCACGTACCTGTAATCTCAACATTGTGAGAAGTTGAGGCAGGAGGATTGTAAATTCTATCCCAGACTGGGCAATTTAATGACTTTGTGACTTCCTTTTTGAAGGGCTGGAAATGTAGCTCCAGGCAAAGGCCTTGAGTTCAATCTCTCATTACCTCCTCCCACCAGTGCTGACTAGTTTCCTTCACATAAAAGGGTCAGCAACTTGAGCGTAAGGACTGGGCTTCAAGCTCAGTCCTCTCTGCGGAGCCTCCTCCAGGGGTTTGCCGATGGAAAGAGGATCTTGGCCTGTTGGCAGAGATGTGTCAGGACTGGGAAGGTAGCATTAGCTGGAGTGGGTATGGGAGAGGGAAGGTGTAACCCATCTGTCCATGTATTTGTTCCCATAACAAAAGCCAGCTGCATGCTGATCTAATGGGAAGGTCGGGCTGGATCTGCAGCAAAGATGGCAAGATGGAATTCCAGGTTGCAACATCAGGACATCTGCAGAACAAACATCCTCTTCCTAGGTCCCATCCTCCACTACTTAGGTAACTCTGAGCTTCAACCAGATAACAAGTGAGCCTCGTGGGTTTCCTGGGACTTCCAGGTCTGCCTTCCTAGCCCTAAGTTAGTCTGGAAGGTCTAGGGAGCTTTGGGGGGTACAACAAACAGTTGTCTCAAAGGTGGAGGAGAAGGGAACGTAGCAAATGTTGGACCTGTCTCCCCAGTCCCAGTCAGAGAGTCCAGCCGAGTCTAGAAGTCTTTTCAAGAAACTCCCAGGACTCCGGCTTTTTTTTTTTTTTTTTTTTTTTTTCTGTTATGGGGATTGAACTTGGGACCTGGTGCTTGTGAGGTAGGCAGTGGAACCACTGGGCTAAATCTCCCACCCCTTTCCAGCTCTTGTTTTGTCCAGGATTGTGAGTCTGAGCTCTAGCTGTGACTTCCCTTTAGTACTCCATACTTAGGTAGGTCCCAGGTATCCACCGCTAGAAAGCAAAGTCCAAAACCTAGGACTCTGGGCCAGCTTGTCTGAACTTAACAAGGCCTCCTATCTCTTGTACTCACTTCCCTCTGCCTGCTGGAATTGACCCAGCCATTGTCTCTCTGCTTCTGCCCCACTCAGCCAGAGGGTCCTGGTACAGCACAGATCTGACCATGTCACTCCAGCTCAGAGGGCTCCATTGCTGCAGGACAAAGCCAGGCCCTTTGATCCTGCACATAGACCCTCTGTCACCTGACCCCAACCAATGCGCTCATCTCACCCTCTCCTATCCCTCCCTCATCCCCTAGGGACCCCTGCAAAAGTACCCATCCCATGTTTGTGCCCTCCACATTCTCTGGCATCTTCCATGGGGGCGTCCCTCCTCCATCTCAGCTGGATGACTCATTCTCATTCCTCAAGGACCAGATTGCCGCCTGGCCCTCCAAGTAGGGTTAGCAGCGCCCTCTTCTGGGCTTCTGCGTTACAGGCTTCTGGACACCCTCGCCCCAGAACATGCTACACCGCTTTCCGTGGCTTTCAGAGCAGGGATAGTTCCTTTTTTCAGGGTTTCCAAGCCAGCCAGGGCCTGGCCCAGGGTAGGTGTCTGTAAATAGAGGTCCAAGGAATGAACCCTCCCTGGGGGGTCTGCCCTGGGTATTATTTCAACTACCGTGGTCATTGTCTTGCTGCACCCCCACCCCACCCAACTTGCTGAAGCCAACCGAGCCAGCAGCACTTTGGAAAGAAAGACTCTGAATGCATCATCCAAATGAACTGTAATTAGACCTGGGAGCAGGGTCAGAGGGAGAATTGGGGTGAGAAGATGGAATATATGCTTAGGGCTCCTATCCCAAGCCTCTTAAGGAAGAGAAGCAGGTGACAGAGGAGGAATAGCACCTGCGGGGTGTGGGGAGATGGGGCCGCTGTCCCTGCTCTACCATGGACCACTCGCTCCTCTTGGGACTCACTTTCCCCACCTGTGCAATGGGGAGACAATCCCTGCCCAGCTTCTTCCAAGAGCCTCAGTAAGAAAGTTCTCCCTATTGCAAACTGTAAAGTGCAGCCCACACATGCAGGCTGCCATTCTGGGAACCAGGCCCAGCTGGGCTATGGGGAATGAGGACAGGAGTGTTGGCCATGAGAACACTTTTTTTGTTTTGTTTGTTTGTTTTGGTACTGGGGATCGAACTCCTGACCTTGTGCTTGCAACGCAGGCGCAGTGCTGCTGAGCTAAATCCCCAGCCTGAAAACACCGTTTTGAGGCTCAGAACCTGGTCCTTTGAGCACCCTCAGATTGTCAACATCTCCTCCCCTCAACTTTCCTGGCCGTCTTTGCCGTGGGTGGGGAGGATGTGACCATGGGGTCACTGGGGTTTGGGTGGGGGTAGCTCCTGCCCGGGCCCCTCCTCCCTCTCACAGTGGAGGCAGAGGCCATATCAGCTGCAACCCTAGTAGGCCCACTGGTAGGTAACTCTGCTCCCTAGCTTCAGCAGGTGTCTTGTTGATGAACAGGTACAGTCCCATGGCACTTTCCCCAATCACCTCCTTTGGTGAAGTCTGTCCCCTGTGGACCGATCCCTGGGTGAGGGGTAGGATGCCCAGTGGTGGGCTGTTTCTTGCAGAGCCCAAGTGGCCAATAGCAGGGGATGGTGAGTTCTGGCCACCTGCAGGTGAAGTGCCCAGGCTCAGCAGATGCCTCAGCCCAGCTTGTCCTTTCTCTTGGGTCTGGCTGGGTCTCAGTTCCAGAAGGGCACTGAGAAGAGGGCTTCCCAGAGCCCTGATGGCCCCTTCAGAGCAGCGCCTTGAAAAGGAAGGAGAGAGAAGCACCACAGGAGAGTCCCAGGGCTAGGAAGAAGGTCATGAGGGCGCCGGCCACCTCTCTCTCATGTGGCAGCACCTGCCTGAACACAGAAGTAAAAGCTCTTAGAAAACACTGGGCTCAAATCTGGAGCAGCCCCAAGGCCCTCAGCCTATCCCCATGTCACTGTAATCTGGTCCTTCTCTGGGCTTCAGTTTACCCATCTGTAAAATGAGGCCACTAGACAAGGTCATCTCTCAGTTCCTGTGGGGTCTGTAGGGTTTTAGATTCCATTGCCTTCCTTCTAGACAAAACATCCCTAAACTGGCCCTCCATGTTACCTTTCCTCCTCCCCTGAGATTCTCAACTCCATTGTTTCTGGAGGAAACAATCCATAAACCTTGCTTTTGATCAAAACCAGTTCTACTTCAACAGAGAATTTTGGAGCCAGATGGACTCTAAGGGTTGACAGTCCAACTCATTTATTTTCTGATGGGGAGACTGAGGCCCATAGAGGAGGCCGCAGAACCAGTGCCTGGACTACGTAGGCAAGTATCTCCGTAGCTCCAGGCATGGGGCCAGCTCAGACCCAGCAAGGCCTGGACACAGCTCCCTCCCTTACAACTGTCCCTTTTCCAACAGCCAGCCCCCTCCCTAGCCCCAGCATGCGCCCCAATGGTCCCCCAGACCTGGGTGCCAGGCACATGGTAAGGGATACCAGGTAGCCATTGGAGATGGCAAATAGCAGCATGAACGTGATGAAGTAGGCATCCTGCCGGAAGAGGATGGGTAGCCGAGCCCGCTCAGGCACGTGGCACAGCATGAAGAGTGGCACGAACAGGAACCGAAGGCAAACCAGCAGGGGCAGCAGTCGGCTGTCCTCATCTGGCTGTGGCAGAGGCTCAGGTAAGTGGTCCCTGGGGCTGGCTGTCTGTTCCAGGGGCACTTTGGACACTTATAGGACAGACCCATCAGTCACCCCCAAACTCCTCTGCCCTATCCATGAGCCAGTGAGGATCCAGTGCTGGGACCTCTGGGGAACAAGGCCCTGAGCCAAGGCTATTCAGCAACAGCCTGAAGCTCACCTCGGCCTCTCCCAATATCTAGCTTGTGCTTTCTCCATCACAGAACTGGCCAGGGCCTTAGACAGAGAACATAGTTTTCAAATCTGGTTTCCGAGGGGACCCTTTGGGATTCCACAGACCCCTTTGGAGCAACTAGGATTCCTTTTTCCTTTAATTATAATGTTTGATATATTTGAAATCACACACTGAGCCAGGGGTTTAGCTCAGTGGTGTTGCACCTGCCTGGCAAGCACAAGGTCTTGAGTTCGATTCTGGGTACCCAAAACAAAAATTTTAAGTCAACTAAAGTAAACTCTAATATTAAAAAAAAATAAAAATAGCCGGGTATGGTGGCTCACACCTGTAATCCCAGCATTCGGGAGGCTGAGGCAGGAGGATCGCCGTGAGTTCGAGACCAGCCTGGGCTACATAGTGAGTTCC
>NW_022900939.1:22396969-22399230 GCF_012274545.1 Fukomys damarensis | reverse complement strand
TCTCAAAAAACCAAAAAAAAAAAAAAAAATCGCACATATTTGTGGGATACCACATGATTTTGGGGGGGTACCAGGGATTGAACTTGGGACCTTGCATCTGCAAGGCAGGCAGCAGCACTGCACTAAATCCCTGGCCCTCGTGTGATGTTTAATACATGCATATATTGTATAATGTTCAAATCAGAGTAATTATCTCTAGCTCCTTAAGCATATATCATTTCTTCATGGTAAAAATATTCAAAATCTTATCTGCTGGCTTTTATAAAACATACACTACAGTATTATTATCTGTAGTCACCCTACTGTGCTATTGTACAATACTGTATATTGCATAGTACCCTAGGCATATTTCTTCTATCCAGCTCTAACTTGACTATTGACCTCTCCCAGAATGGGTTCTGGGCAGGGTGGGAAGCTGGAGATCCAGCACTGTCCCCCAACAGCAGAGCAGCTCAACTCTGCTTTGCTGCATTTAGTATATGTCCTCAGGAGGTCACACGTAAAGAAACAACCCTTTGCCTAAAAGCAACACAAAAACCAGAAATCTTGCCCAACCCCTCTCTGGATACAGGAACCACCTTGTAAGATTCTTGGAGCACAAGAGCTGGGCTCTGGGCTAGATGCTGGGGACACAGGTCAGCTGGACGTGGCTTCTGCTGTTGACGAGCTGCATACCCCAGGGCCCAGGTACTCATGGCCACTTGGCAGGCTGTTCCATTGCCAGACCATCTGGAGTGCTACTGTCATCTTTCTATGTAATTTCATGCCCTCTGGTCCCTAACTACTTCCTAAAACTACGGCTCACCCAGCCCAGTGTGCTCACCCATAGGAAGTAGGAAGTCAGGCTCCGGCCCACCCAGTCCATGATGTTGAAGAGCAGAAAGCAGCAGATAGGGTTGAAGAACTGACCTGATGGGACAGACAGGGATGGCGATTCACCTGGCCCCTGACTCCCCTCTTCCCTCTATCCCCTTTGCTTCCCCTCTCCTTTTCAGCATCCCAACACTCACTCCACTTCCCCGGGCCGGTGGAGCTGGTCACCATGGCTGTGATGGCAGGGAAGACCGACAGGGTGACTGTGAAGACCAACACAAGGCACAGCGCCATCAGCCAGATCTGGGAGCCGGAGGCAGGGGTGTGAGCAGGCAGGGCAGCCCTGGGCCCAGTACATAGCCGACCCTCTCTGCCCCCCACTGGCAGGACATTTGGGCCTGGCCAGCTGAGTCCCTGACCTACCCTGACCCTGTGACCTTGGAGTGGACAAGAGAGTACTAAGGCATCGTTCTAATCTAAGAATCTGGTGAAGGCTGGAGAGGGTGTCCTTCCCTTCCTCCCAGGGATGGTGGTTGGGAGCTATGTCCCAGCCGAACCTTCTGGAAGACAATGAAGACTGAAGGTTTTTCTGGCTTTTGAGGCTCATCTAGTTCAGGCTCTGGCTCCTTTTCAAGGTCAAGATCCAGAGTCAGGGCTGCTTTCTGGGGGCTGTTGGGAATCCCGTTCTTCTCATCTGGAGAAAGAGGGAAAGGTAATGTCATGCCCGTGATCCAGGTTTCCTCACAGCCAGGCCCAAAGAAGGGAGAATCCCAGCAATTAAAACAAGTGAACTTCCTCTAGCCCAGGTGCATGTGAAAGGAATTCTTGAGTGCATTATACCATCTATTAAGCACGTGCATGTGCCAGGGAACAAAATAAGCATTTTTGTTTTGTTTTGAGACAGTGTCTCACTATGTAGTTCAGGCTGCCCTCAGACTTACTATGTAGCCCAGACTGGGCTTGGATTCACTATGATCCTCCTGCCTCAGCCTCCCAAGTGCTAAGATGACAGGCATGTGCCAGCATGCCCAGCAAGATAAGCTTTTTTTTTTTTTTTTTTTGGTACTGGGGATCAAGCTCAGGACCTTGTGCTTTTGAGGCAGGCGGCAGCTAAATCCCTGGCCCCAAGATAAGCATTTTTAACATGTTCTCTCACTGCCGTTGCTTTGTAAGTGAAACTGAGGCTAGCTGGGGGTGGTGGCTGTAATTTTAGCATTCAGGAGGCTGAGGTAGGAGGATTGCCATGAGTTTGAGGATAGCCTGGGCTACATAGCAAGTTCAAGGCCAGCTTGGACTACATAGTGAGACCCTGCCTCAAAAAAAGATAAAAACTTAAAAACAGGGCTGGGAATTTAGCTCAGTGGTTCTTTCGCCTGCCTTGAAAGTGCAAGGTCCTGAGTTCGATTCTTGGTACCAAAAAAACAAGTAAAACTGAGGCTAGAAGTGTT
>NW_022900939.1:22392394-22396932 GCF_012274545.1 Fukomys damarensis | reverse complement strand
GTTTTTTTTTTTTTTTTTTTTTTTGTACCGGGATTGAACTCAGGACCTTGCACTTATGAGGCAGGTGACAGTACCACTGAGCTAAATCCCCAGCCCACAAGTTAAATTCAGCTATATTTGGATCCAGAGCATGCACGCATGAAGCTCTACTACCCCTCCACTGTATAGAAGAAACAACTCTCCTGACTTCAGGGAGAAGCTTATAGGGAGACTACTCCTTCTAGGTATTCTCCAGGTTCTTTAGGAACAATGCACCAACAGTTTTTTGCAGACAAAAACCTAGTACTGAAACAGTGACAACACACTAACAGCGGACCACTGGCAAATCAAACCTAAAGGGCAGCAGCCATGACTTGAATCCTGTAGACTACCCTTTGTGATATTTTGTCTCTGCTCACACAAGGCTCCTAGGGATGGGGCTTTGGGGGAGGACAGAGGAGAATGCTTCCCAGGGAAGCTGGCTTATGCTAGCTCTGTGACTCTCACCTCCCCTGTAGGTCCCAGGACTTACCAGACTGCAGAAGCTCAGCTTTGGTCTCCAGTTCCTGCGCTGGGACCTGTGAGGGCTTCTTGGTCAGGTAGTAGCGGGCAAACTCCTGCAGAAGGATCAGGAAGTGTCGGCTCTGCCCAAAGTGAGGTTCTCTGGATCTCTCCCCACACTATTGGCTTGAAAGCTGGGGTTCCCTGGTTGCTGACTCCTTTGGAGGAATAAGGGCTGAACACAAGTCTCTTCTACCTCCCCTGTCCTCTCTTGGGGCCTCAGACTCAGAGCTCTATCTGAGATGCCCCGAGGTGGGGCCTCCAGGCCAATAGCAGGCTCACCAGGTGGGGCAGGCTCAGGTAACACACGATGGACATGAGGATGCCCACACAGGGTGTGATGAAGTACCCCAGGGCAGAGGTCTGGGCATCCACACCACCTGTGACAGAAACTTCAGCTGCAGAGGAGAGGTGGCCAGTCCCATGGGGCCTTTAACTCCTGTCCTACTTCCTACAGTACACTTCTCAGATCTGCCTCCCAGCTTCTCCTCCTGCCTTCACAGACAGATGCAGGAGTCTTATACAGGCCCAGGGAACAGCCCTTCCCATCTTCCGTGTTTTCTTACTGTGTGCCACAAGTGTTTTCTTATTGCATGCAGGCCCATTTCAACCTGAGTAGGGAGCTATAGTCATCATTTACATGGGGCAACTATGGTACAGAGAGGTTAAATGTCTCGTCCAATAAACCCAGCAAGTAAAAGGTGAGAGGGTCAACTTCATCTACCTGAATTTCAGGTAGGTTCCTTCAACCTGCTGGCACACACAGGTGTTACCTCCAGGAACCCTACTCCCAGGGCCAAGTTAACCCAGCCCTTACCTGGTCATTCTGTCATTGCAGGGCCCAAGAGCCCACTCCCCAGACCCAGACCAAATACCCTTTTACCCAGCACCCCTGCCTCCACCCGGGCATCTTCCTCTTACACATCCTCAGTTCCTCCAAACTGCAGAGGCCACCCCAGCCCACCAAATCCACTCACTGGCCATGGACATGAGCATGGCAAGGGCAGCGAAGATCCCAGCCAGGCCCTGGCCGCTGAGAAAGACAGTACTGTAAGTGGATGGCATGGTGCCCAGCTGCCCGAAGAGACTACCCTGCAGCACTGCGCAGAAGGCTGTGGAGAGAAACGCATGGGGCCACCACTCAAGCTGGTGGCCTCAGGGGCATTCTGGAGGGATTGGCAGGCACTGTGGACTCAGCGGGCAGAGGTGAACTTTCCTGGAGACTCTGGGCATTCTGATGTTATACCCCACATTCCTTCTTCTTCTGAGGTTTAGTCCTTGGTCTATAGAGGTAGGGGCCAGGAGGCTGCTCCTAGGTCACTGTGGGGCCTGGGGCAGGTGACTTTTCCAGTCCTTCTGGGCCTCAGTTTCTTCATCAGGGATCTGGGTGATAGTGCTGGTCTCCTTTCCTGGGCCCTGTGAGTTCCAAGGGAAGGGACTGGGGAAGGAGGGAAGAAGTACTCACAGTTGATGAACCAGACAGAGGCCATGGTGATGGAAAAGAAGGGTCCAGGGCTCACGTCCACTTTGACCAACACTGCTGTCAGGGCAAAGAGCAGTAGTATGGCCAGCAGGCTGCCCAGAATGCGCACCGCCTCAGGGATGCTGCTTGGAAGGGGGCAGAGGGCATCTGAGAGGCCTGGGCCAGGCAAGCAAGAGGTTCTGCCAAGGGCAGGGAGTGGATGGCCTGGGGCAGGGTCTCACCACTGGTACAGGAAGGAGTTGAGGAGGGTGAAGAGTAGCAGGGGCAGCTGGGACAGCAGCGTCACCCAGTTGTTGAAGCTGAAGGTGTCTGTGGGGCCTGTGTGGTTGGAGCTCAGGGTCTCGGCTGTGCTGTTGACCCCGGCCAGGCGCGTCTGGAAGTACTGTCAGAGGGGGAGCCAGTGTAGCGTGAGGAATCCCCCATCATGCCCCTCCCCCATGCTTGTGATTTCTTGGCTTTTGGTGCTTTGTCCTTGTACTGTCCCCAGCCCCTGGCACACAGTCAGAGCTCTCTGGATGTGCACTGAATTGATTGGTGGAAGTCTGGGACAGAGTCCAAGCTCAAGGAACCTCCCTGCTTGGGCCTTGCTATACCCCTTCTCTTTAGGGCCCTGGCTGCAGCCCCCATCCTCACTCCTACAGAGCCTCTGGGTTTTGCATTCCATGGGGATTTAAGAACACCACTGTAAGCCACATTCTGGGTTAGGTGCTGGCCCACTGCATTCTTTTTGGAACACAACCTGTTTTGCTGTTTAGCCCTTTCCCACCTTCCACCCATACCTCTCTATTATTGCTTGCAAGGCAGGGCCCAAGGGTTTTTTATTTTATTTTACAGTAGTAGGAATTGGACCCAGGGCTGTGTGCATGCTAAGTAAGTGCTATGCCACTAAGCAGTGCCCCCAGCCCTTTATCCCTTTCTTTTTTTTTTTGGTTTTGCTTTGAGACAGGCCCTTGATAAGTTGCTGAGACTGGCCTGGAACTTGCAATCCTCTGCCTCAGTAACTGGGAGTACATGTGTGTACCACTGCACCCGATAAACCCCAGGTTTTCGGAACAACATTTGAGAATTTCAGAATCAGAGCCCAGCCTCTCTTTTATGCTCTGTCCTTTGTTTTGTTCTGCTAAACTTTAGGTACTCCAGGATTTGGTGCCTTTTCTGAATAGTCTTTTGCCTTCACCTGGAATGTCCTCTCCCCTCCTGCCACCCTCCTAGTCCCCACATATACTTGGCCCACCCTACTCTCAATTTGCGAATCTAAATCTCTTCTACAAGAGAAGTGCATGCTCTTAATCCCAGTGTTGGGGAAGCTGAGGCAGGAGGACTGCAAATTTGAGGTTAACATGGGCTGCATAGTGAGTTCAAAGCCAGCCTCGACAACACAGCAAGCCCTGTCTCAAAAACTCAAAACCAAACCAAAATCACATCTCCTACCCCACATCTCTTTTATGAACCAGAATGTTCTCCTAGGGACCCATAGCACTCTCTGAACCCAAGGGATAGCAAATGTCATGTTCTCCCCTCCACCCCCCAACTCCTGAACTGGTGAATGAACCCAGGGCACTTGAACTGATCTATATCCCAGTCCTTTAAAAATTTATTATTTTAAAATTCTGAGACAGGATTTCACTAAGTTGCCTAGGCTGGGCATGAACTTTCAACCTTCCCACCTTAGCCTCTGTAGGCCTGTGCCACTACATCCAGCTGCCATGTTACATTATTAAGATCTTTGGGTTTCCAGGGCCCAGCACAGAGCCAGGCAATCCAGAGACATCTGGAAAGTTGTCCATACATATAAATAATCTAGTCCCAAAGATAATGCACAATTTACACTTCTGCCTTTTCGTAGCCCTTCCTGAGTAAGGAAGGTTAAGTTTCTTGAAAAGGGTGGATGGGTGTCTAACTTCCCTCTGTTATGGTTTCTCCATATCCCCAGTGCCTGGTCCAAAGCAGTTGCACATTAAATGTTTGTTGAATGAATAAATGAATGAATGAATCATGCTATTGCAAAGAAAACAAAGACTTGCATAAATCACTTTTGGAGTGACTGGCCCAGTAATAATGACAAACTGAGGAGGTGGGTGGGTAGATCCTTTGTGGGTCACAGACCCCCTGAGGGGCTGGCCTTGCCCCTCTGAGAAGCGGGTTTTCCTGGCCAGGAGAAAGACATTTCCCTCTTGAGGCTCCTCGCTTCAGCCAAAGGAGTCAAAGGCGGCGTGGTGGGGAACGCGCCTGGTGAGCCTCAGTCCAGGGCCGAGGGATGAGAGGGTGGCTGTGGCTGTGGGCTGTCAGTCTGCCTCGAGCCTCACCGGGATGGCGGTGATGAAGAAGTTCCAGGGAAGGAGGGTGCCCAGTCCCAGGATGAAGAAGCTGATCCCGACCAGGTGGTAGCTGTGGGATCAGTCAGAAGGTCACCCGGAGGACGCACTCCTGGGCCGCCCCTCGGGAGGACGGACTACAACCTCCAGCCCCAGGACGCGGCAGCCGAGGGAGCCGGCTGATGGGAACTGTAGTGCAG
>NW_022900939.1:22346975-22392286 GCF_012274545.1 Fukomys damarensis | reverse complement strand
GGCAGCGGGTGCGGAGGCCGCACCTGCGCCCCCGCAGAGAGGGAGGCCGAGGGATGCGGGCTACGTCCTCAATCCCGGGAGACCGGGAGGATTTCCGCGGGTCTCGCACGCCGCAGGCTTGAGCCTTGGCTCCGCCCCCAGGGCGGGACCGCATCCCTTGCCCGCCTCCAACCCCATCCCCATTTCGTCCGCTCTCCCGGCTCAGGCGTCCGATCTGGCCCTAATTTAGGGGAACCGGACCCCGGCCGCCGAGGGTTGAGCAGCTCAAAGGGTCTCGCTGCCGCCCCTCTCCGCACCCCTCTGCCCCCTGCGTGGCGGCGGCGTCCGGGAGATCGGCGGGAGGGGAGGGGAAGGGAGTGCTCCGCCCCCACCTCCCCGCGGAGAGCTCCGCGGCGAACCGGCCTCGGTCACTCCAGCTGGGCCGGCTCCTAGGCGCTGCCAGAGCCGCGCTCGCGCCCCCTAACGTCGCGGCCCATCAAGGCGCCTCTGCAGAGCCCCCCGCACCCGGTTTAATGCGAGCTGGGCCGCGCAGAAGCAGGCCACCGCTGTCGCCCGCAGTCTTGGTGGGCTGCGCAGAACTGGATCCCCCCGGAGGCTGAGGAGTAGGCCAGGTGCAGATGCGGGGGCAGCACCCGGGCCGATATGCAAGGCAATCGGATCGGCGGATTCTTGGGGAAGCACACGGGCTTTGAGGCCAGCAGAGGAGGCGCGCGGGCCGGCCCGGTGGGCTTCCGGGTAGCGGTGAGACGGAGCAGCACCAGGAGCCCCGAGGGTTGAACCAGGCAAAAGCACGAGGGTGCTGGAGGTGAACCCGGGCTCATTCTGCGCCACGCCGCCCGCTCTCCCCTCGCTGCTGTGAGCTTTAAAACATTTCAGCTGTCCCGCGTCACAGCACATCAGATATATGCAGATGCACCTCCCACTGTTTTCCCTGTGAAAACTGAAAAGATCATAGACCGTCGCAGTTTCAAAATCAATTTGCTCCCGAATGTCTCACAATTTATGAATGGGTCTGGTTTCTCTGGGATGCTGGAGAGGCAAGAGGCTGTAACCCACAGGACCCCTTGTGGTGTTCATAAAAGATGGCGTTTTATAGCCCTTTCCAGATCCCTTGTGTTTTTCCTCCAGCCCACCGTGGGTCTGTAGGGTAAAGACAGCTTGCTTGTTCATTTCTCTGTGTTATTACGCGCTTTGAGCTCTGCTGCCTGGTCCATCCAGGCTGCTCCATAAATGTTGGCAACAAACGCAGTGGCTGCAGCGACTTGCAGGTGACTTTAGGGAGACCGAGGACAGCATTCAATTACACCAGAAGAGACAGTTACTCTCTCTTCAGTAGTCTTTGAAGCCTTGAACTATATCAAGGAAGAAAACTCAACTCGGTGCTAACACGTTTTTAACACCTCTTCATTCCTCTTCTATCCGCAGGCGGCTTTGGCATCTGCCGACAATTGTATCTAAATACAAGATAATAACGATCATTTTCCTCATATTTATTTTTATGGTTGCTTTATTTTTAAGGCTATTCAAACTGGTTTCCTATTTATGATAGTGACACAAACTTTTCCTAGAAAAGATCTATTTATTTATGAGAAATGAGTCATTTAACGAAAATAAAGTACTGTGAGTGGGACTGCAGGTGGAAGGGAGGAATGCAGTTTGAGGAGCGGGGTTTCATTGAGCCCTGGAGGGAGAGGATGAAGGCGTTGCAGGCAGAGAACAGCCTGTACCAAGGCCGGAGAGACAGTGCTGACATCCGGGGTCTTTGGTTGGAGCTGGGAGCAGGGGCAGACCTTTTCAACAGCAGGGCTGCTTATGAAAACCTTTGTGCTGAGCAAGGGGTTCGACTGTGTTTCAGAGGAAAGGTCTCAGCTACGTCAGCCTCACTCCTGTAATACATTATCCTGCAATGAAAGTCATACACTGCCAAAACATCAGTGTCAATATAACATTGTAAGTGTACTACAACAATAAGGGAAAGCATTTAGTGATAAAATAATATGTGGATATGTTATGCACGGACACCTAAAGCCAGCAGATGCTTGGCCTCTTTTTAAACAGCACAGCTACAAACGCACACATAACACGGGGTATGCCCTGATTTCGGCCACCCACAGACCACAGTGATGTGACATTCTGAAATGGTGACCGTCTTGGCAAAGTTCCAAACAAAACAAAAAGCAGCTGTCCCTCTACATAGATAGTTAAGTTAGCTGAGTTACTGAAAAATGCTGTATGTTTTTAAACCTTCTACGGAATATATTGGGTTTGTATGTCCAATGGACTTACAGTTTAGGCTCAGAAAATTATCAGCATAGTTTTAAAAATAGATACTAAGCTTTATTTTTAGTACAGTTTTAGATTTACAGAATACTTGTGCAAATAATTGAGTTCCACATATCTGACCCAACCCTATTTCCTTGATTATTAACATCTTGAGTTAATGTGGTACATTTGTTATAATCAGTGAATCAAGATTGGTAAATCATCACAGTAAAATTGCTTCATCTTACTTGACACTGCCGATAGCTGGATGTGGAGTCTCATGCCTGTCATCCCAGCACTCAGAAGGCTGAGGCAGGAAGGAAGATCACCATGAGTTTGAGACCAGCCTGGGCTAAACAGTGGGAACCCGTCTCAAACCACCCCCCCAAGCTGGGCGTCGTGGCGCATGCCTGTAATCCCAGCACTTGGGAGGCTGAAGCAGGAGGATCACTGTGAGTTCAAAACCAGCCTGAGCTACATAGTAAGTTCCAGGACAGTCTTAACTACATAGTGAGACCCTGTCTCAAAAAAACCCCAAAACTGCTAAGCCATCTTCCAAAATAGCCGTACCATTTTGCATCCCCATCATCAACAAAACTGCCATTAACTAAACACGTCTCCACTGGCAATTGGTGTTGTCTGTTTTAGGTTTTAGCCATTCTGACAGGGGTGTCTCATTTTCAACAGTGATTTCCTAGCTGGGTGTGGTGGCACATGCCTGTAATCCCAGAACCCTGGGAAGTCTAGGCTGGAGGATTTTGAGTTTGAATCCTAACGGGCAATGAAGCAAGACCTTGTCTCAAAAAAACAAAAACAAAAACAAAAACAAAACTGAGGATGTAGCTTGATGCAAAGGTCCTGGGTTCAGTCCCCACTATCACATGCAAAAAAGAACAATTTCCTAATGATGTGACAATGAGCATCTCTTCATATGTTTACATAGCGCCTATAGGCGTAGTTTGATAAGGTGTCAATTCAAGTCTTTTGCCCATCTTTTCAGTTTTTATTTGCTTGCTCATTTTAGTATATGTGCTGCCAAAGTAAGCACTGGTTTTTATTTTTTATTAGTACCTGTTTGCAGCACATAATGATTACATTACTTGTGGGAAGTTGGTACACATACATAACACATCTCAATTCTTTTTCATCTCTTTTCCCACATCTTTTTTTTTTTAAGAAATGGGGTGTAGTATGTTACCCACAATGGCCTCAAACTCCTGGAATTTCAAGTAATCCTCCAGCCTCAGCCTCATGGATAGTTTAGGACAATAGCCACATATCACCAACCCTGGCTTTTGTCTTTTTTATTTTTTATTTTGGTACTGCAGAGGGGATCAAATTCAGGACTGCTTGAGAGGCAGGCACGTACCACTGAGCTAAATTCCTGGCCTGCTTTTGCCCATTTTGGTTGTTCTTTTGTTTGGTGTTTTGAGACAGGTTCTCCATATGTAGTCCAGGCTAGTCTTGAATTTACAGCAGTCTTCCTGCCTCAGCCTCCCAAGTGCTGGGATTACAGGCATGAGCCACCATACATGGCTGGGTTGTTCATTTTAAAAACTAATACATAGTCTGGCATTGTGGCACATGCCCGTAATCCCAGCACTCGGGAGACTGAGGCAGGAATATTGCTGTGAGTTCGAGACCAGCCTGGGCTAGATAGTGAGTTCCAGGTCAGTCTCAACTACATAGTGAGACCCTAGTGTCAACATAGTGAGAGACCCTGTCTCAAAAAAACCAAAATAAATAAATAAATAAATAAAACTGTTACATGAAAATTGTGCATATTTATGACCATGATGGGATTTTTTGATGTATGCATATGCTGTGTAATGCTCAAATAAAAGTGAACACATCTATTTCCTCAAATATTTATCATTTTTCTTCATGGTGGAAACATTCAAAATCTTTCCTTCTACCTTTTTAATCCTCCCCTTTAGTTTCTTGCCTTGCCTAATTGATTTACTCTTTTGGGCCTCATGGTATTGTGACCTTCATTGTCTTTTTCTAGGATATTGTTTAGAATTCTTTGGAGTGCTGGTTTGGGATTCATGAAGTGTCTCAGGTGTTCTTTGTCATGGAAGTATCCTATTTCTGCATTTTTTTTTTTTTTTGGTACTCAGATTGAACTGGGGTCCTTGCACTTGTGAGGCAGGCGGCAGAACCACTGAGCTAAATCCTGGCCTTCCCCATCCATTTTGAAAGAGAGTTTCGCAGGATACATCAGCCTAAGTTGGAGGTTGTTTTCTTTTAGGGCTTGAAACACCTCACTCCAGGCTCTCCTTGACCTGAGGGGTTGTGTTGAAAAGTCTGCTGTGATTCTGATGGGTTTTCCTTTGCATGTGACTTGTTTCTTTTCTCTAACTGCTTGTAGTATTTTGTTCTTCTGGTGGGTTTTTGGGATCTTGACTGTTATATGTCTAGGTGTAGATTTTTTTGATCATAGCTACTTGGAGTCCTATATGCCTCACTTATCTGTGTGTCAAATTCCTCCCCTCTGGGAAGTTTTCTGTCATTAATTCTATGAACAGCTTTATAAAGTCATTTGTTCTTCTACCTTTAAAAAAATATACAGGACATTATTTTTATCTATAATGTCTTATTGTTATAATTTTCAAGAGTTCTTCATATATTTTGCATACATGTCCTTTATTGGTCTTGCAAATATTTTCTCCCAGGTTGTGGCTTATCAGGAATTCTCACACAGCATAGCACTGCAGACTCAGCTTGGAGCTGTGGAGTGGAGGATGTTTAGCAGTGTCCAGGTCATGCCTACCTGATATAGCTCACATCTTCATCTTGGCTATGCTCACCATCTCCAGACATTGGCAAATCTCCCCTGAGCACAAAGTTGCCCTTGATTAGGAACTGTCCTGGAGCATTTCCCTACTGTCTCGCTTAGCACTCTCTTTTTAGAATATATTTTGGTAGTTATTATGCATTGCAAACATATACTAGTAAAAAACACAACAGGGGGGGGCAAACACTGGGGAAGGAGCTAACTAACCCTCAAATGTACATTCTTTATTGGCCCAGCAAACTATAAAGTCAGATTGAGTTAACCTGATAGGTCCTAAAGAGAAGGTATTGCGATTCACTGTGATCCCAGCATTTGGGAGACTGAGGCAGGAGAATCTCAATGAGGCCAGCTTGGGCTACACCGTGAGTTCAGGGTCAGCCTAGAAGATATAATGAGACCACGTTTTAATAAACAAACAAAAATTATCTGAGATTTATTTTTAAATTAAATTAATTTTTTTTTCTTTTAACAATCCTCCTGCCTCGGTCTCTGGAGTGCTGGGATTGTGGGTGTGTGCCACCATACCCAGCTGAGATTTGTTTTTGAGTTGAATGTAAAAGTCATTTTTGATGTAATGATATAGGATTGGGGTTGGCATAGTGGTGAAGTATGTCAGAAGATTTATCCATCTTTTTTTTTTCCTGGTGCTGGAGATCAAACTGAGGGCTTCATACATGAATGCTCTACTGAACTATATCTCCAGCTTTGAAATTTCCCATGTTGTGAGTCTCAAGCACCTAAGAACTTGGAGACCATAATGTCTTTTGGTGGGCAAAGAGGACTCTGGAACAGGCTGGAGAACCAAGACGTCATATGAGAAGTTCCAGTCTTTGGGCAGTCAGCTCCAAGACAGGGCGGCCTGGCAGTGGGGCATGGTGAAGGAAAAGCTGATGACCCTTAACACAGACTGTCTTTGCACTATTGAATTTTTTTTGTCCCTTTATAAAAGATCATTTGATTCACCTTCTGGGCTCTCTATGCTATTCCACTGATATCTAATCACCTGTTCAACGTACCACTCTGTCTTGATGATTATAGCTATACTTAAGTCTTTAAATTGAGTAATGTTAGTTTTTTGATCTTGTTCTTTGTTTTTGTTTGAGACAGGGTCTTACTATGTAGTTTAAGCTGGCCTTAACTTAATATGTAACACTGGCTGGCCTTGAACTCATGGCAATCCTCTTTTCTCAGCCTCCTGAGGTTGAGATTACCCAGCTGGGCTGACCTTGCTCTTTTTTTAATACTATGCTGGCTATTCTCGGATTTTTGTCTCTCTACCAATTTTATTTATCATCATCATCATCATCATCATCATCATCATCATCATTGAGACAGGGTCTGAACTCACTATTGTATCCCAGGCTGGCCTCGAACTTGCAATGGTCCTCCATCCTCAGCCTCCTGAATGCTGTGATTGTAGGCATGCATCATCATGCCTGGCTCACTGTCAATTTTAGAATCACTTTCTTGCTATCCCAGAATAATTTCCTGGGATTTTGACTGGAATTACATTGGAACTGTAGATCAAAGAAAAGACAGCAACATTGACTTTTTTTTTTTTTTTGAGACAGGGTCTTCCTACATAGTTCAGGCTGGTCTTGAACTCACTCTGTAACCCAGATCGACCTTGAATTTACAGCAATCCTCCTGCCTCAGCCTCACAAATGCTGGGATTACAGGCGTGGGCCACCATGTCTGACTGACATTGACTTTTCCCATAAATATGGACTATCCCCGTTCCAGCCACCAGAATGTTATCAATTTTTTTGTCTTAACTAAACTGTAAGTTAAAATGGTACTTTTTGTAGTTTTAATTGATATTTTTGTTGGGGTTCAGTAACTTTTAATGAGTTAATTCATATGAAGTCATATTTTATAAGTCAAAATTGGCAACTTTGTGTTTTTTTAAAAATTTTTTTATTTTTTGGTACTGGGCATCAAACTCAGGACCTTGCACTTGCGAGGTAGACACAGTGCCACTGAACTAAATCCCCGGCCCTAGCTTTGTGTAGTTTTGAACCTTTTTTTTCCCCACAGAATTGTGTTCTTTGCTTTTCTACTGGTCCTTTTTCCTTCTTTTTAATAATGAGTGGTAGGAGGTCTTAATATTTTAGAGAAGTTAAAGTTCTGCATGTCATATGCATAGTGATTTTTTTTCCAGTTTGTTATTTGGTTTTTGGTAGCGGGGATTGAGCTCAGGACATTGCACTTGTGAGGCAGGAGCAGTGCTAAATCCCAAGCCCTGCTGATGAGTTTTCATATGAAGATCTTCTTGCCCTGCAGTGCTAGGGATCGAAGCCAGGGTCTCTCTACCACATCATTACATCTCCAGCTCTTTTTACTTTTTGTTTTGAGACAGGTTTGGGACTCTAAGTGGCCAAGGCTAGCCTCATCTTTTCTAGCAAGGTTTACAGGTGTGCATCACCACAACTGGCTCAATGTAGATACTTTTTGTGTTTGTTTTTGTTTTTAGTACCAAGGATCGAACTTGGGTACTTAAGCTTGCGAGGCAGACAGCGGAATCCCTGAGCTAAATCCCCCGCCCCAATGTAGATATTTTGATGTTAACTTTGTCACTTGATTAAAATTATGTTACTTAGCCGGGTATGGTGGCGCATGCCTGTAATCCCAGCATTCGGGAGGCTGAGGCAGGAGGATCGCTGTGAGTTTGAGACCAGCCTGGGCTACATAGTGAGTTCCAGGTCAGTCTCAACTACATAGTGAGACCCTGTCTCAAAAAAACAAACAAACAAAAAAATTATGTTAGTTATTCTTTCTTCCTTGTTATGCTCTATTCTTTAGAAGCCAGTAGGTAAGTCCATCTTAGAACCAGAGGGCTGAGCTCTACCTCCTGGGGTGGAGTATCTACATGCATAATTTGGAATTCTTTTATAAAGAAGATTCGTCTCTTCTTCCCTATTTGTCTATTTAATTATTTATTTAAATCAACATGGACTCACACACACACATATCCATGCACACATGCACATGAGACATGATTAAGATCCAGAACTGTGTTATATACTTTGTTGCTCAAATTGTTCCAGAACTGGCTGCTGGGAATTCTTTCAAGTTGGCTTACCTGATCCTGTGACATGCTTTAGTTCTTTTGAGTGTTTCTCAGCTTTCTGGCACTATGAAATGCTCTAGGTGCATTTTTGTTTCCTGCACCCAGCCGTAGTTGTCTACCCCCGCCCCCCAGGAGCCTGCTTCCTTTCTTTGTAAGAAACATGACCTGAGCACTGGACGACAGAGTGACCTTTTAAAGAGGAAAATCAGATTATATCAATTTCCTGCTTACTTTTGAATGGCTCCCACTGTGTTCAGAGAGCTGGATCTGTTCCATCTGAATATCCTGCTGGGTGGGCAGCTCGCCGTGCCAGCCCCATAACCAGCCCTCCTCCCTACAGCCCACTGAGCCCCAGCCATGCCACCCTCTTAGTTTGTAAGATGTACTCTAAAATTTCTATTCTCAAGGCCAACAGGTGTGTCTTATTCTCTGGGCAACTGTGACTCTTTCTGAAATGTCCCCTACTGAGAAAGTTCCTTTCTAAAGAACCGCTGCCAATCCCCAAATCTCATTAGACCTGCAGGACCCGGTATTTTCCTTTTACATTACACTGCCTGCCATTCACCAAAATCCTTTCTCTTCTTCACTGGTATAAACAGACTTGTAGCTAGGCATGTGGCGTCTGTCTACAGTTCACTTCCTAGCATTCCTTCAGGTTGGGTTTGGCCAAAACTCTGTTTATTGGAATCTGACCTGGAGTGACATGAGCTGTGTTCTACACTGACCCATAGATGTTCCATCGCATGCCCTCTGCGGCCTTTTCCCCACTGTGAGGACAACAATGGCCCCAAGCAGAGGTTCATGCAAACTTTGTGCAGATAGATGCCTGGGTGCTTGGAAACAGCATGAAGCAGAGTTCCCCACTAATCTTTAGGGCACTCCTGCCCTAAACTGTTACTTGCAGAAGAACCACATATTTTTGGTGCCTGTTTGCGGCTCTCTGGGGGGACCCCGTCCCGCGGGGAATAGGAGGTGAGAGCCGCCTCTTATTCGTGGGTCATCAGAGGCCGATCCGATCTTGAATGTCTGTGGAGGAAATCTTTAAGAAGTTAGAGTACACGGCCCAAGTCTGGTTTCTGATCAAAGGCGCTTTATTGGCTCAGCAAAATGATTATATACTGTTATCCCAGGGGGAAGGTTCAGCAAGCTTATTGGACAGCTCAAACAAATCAATCACATGAGTCACTCAAGCATTTAACCATACAGCAATCAGTATTTTACCAAATGTGGGGAGGGGTAAGTGGGAAGGCGTACATCAACAATTAACCCTATGCAATCTTTAACTTCACAATCCCTAGGGGCAAGTAGGACGGGGGAAATACCACCTGCTTCCTGCTCCAGATCCGGTGACCCTGTGGTTAGCACAAAGGGCTATTCTTTCTGTAAGATTTCCTGTTTGCCCAGGGGCTAGACCTGCCAAAGGTCACGTATGTAGTCTAGTGGGATTTTTCCACCGAGACAAAGGCTAAGGTTGAGGGCAGCCATCTTATGCAGGCCCAAGCAGTCTCTCACACCTGTTTGTTTCAGCAGGTTAGCTTGCCCCAAGGAAAGCACTTACTTTGGTTCAGAAGCTTTCGATGATTTGGCCCTGCTGGAGGGCCAAAGGAATGAAGGGCGGACCCTCTGGTCTGATTAGAAGACTAGGCATAATAGAGCTGTTAAGGGGGTTTTGGTGTGCTTGGACTCTTAGAGATTCTTTCCAGATTCTTGTTCTGAACAAAGAATTGAACAAGAAATGTGCAAAAATACAAAGGTTTTACATTTATTAAAGGTAGGAAAAGAAGTATGCTCTGCAGAGTGAGTTCAGGCCAATTAAAGTAGGAAAAAAGTACACTCTACAAGCAGGCCACTGAAAGAGTTTACAGTCTTTTGTAATATCAGCTCTGGGTTCTTCTAGCAAAACCTGCTTGTCTGGGGATTTAGTTACTGGCACCACACCTGCCTCACAAGTGCGAGGTCCTGAGTTCAATCCCTGGTACCAAAAAATAAAACCAAACCAAAAAAACCTGCTTGATTTCTCATCAAAAGAATGGAAGATAGCAATTTCTGATTGGCCCTAAGTGTAGGGCTTGGGTACTTGTGTCCTGATCTCCATGGTGGACAGGTCATGCCCACTTCCTCAGCTACTTGGCTGTGGCCTAATCTCTTGCCTTTGATGAGGGACTAAAATATCCACCTTCACAAATGTGTAACACAAGGCTGACCTTTCAGAGAGAGGGAAATCTCCAAGCACCAGAAGCAGAGGAGCCTGAGCCCCAACAGACCAGCCTGTGAGCTAGGTGGGTGGTTGGCAGCCCCACATAGTTTCATGTGGTGTATATTGTTTGTTTTTCCTTTGGTGACTCAAAAGTAGCATTTATTGAGCACTTACTATGTGCTGCTCACTGGCCCGAGTCCTTACCGGCCTCCACTCATTTGATCATCATAAATTTAGGACAGCACTGTTCATTTTCCCATTTGACAGATGAGGAAGCAGAAGCACAAAGAATTAAGCCATTTGTCTTGAGTTTCATAGACTGAAAGAGATAGAGTCAGGACTTGAACCCAGGACACCTCACTTTCTGAATTGGCCCCATAAGTTACCACAATATGCCAGGGTGATAATGAGAAAGATGAGTAAAATTAGGACAAACTTTTACCATGGGAGTGATGGTTCTGGCACACTCTATCAAAGCCCATGCATCCTGTGACCCATGAGGCTGAGACCCCTGCATTAAAGCCTGGGAAGCATCTCTCTTAGTCCATTTTCTATTGCTATAATAAAATAACCAAGACTAGATAATTTGTAAAGAATAAAGGTTTATTTCCTTCACAGTCCTGGAGGCTAGGAAGTCCAAGAGCACAGCATTGCTTCTTGTTTGGGTTTCTTGCTGCACAGTAACAAAGCAGAGGCATCATATAAGGAAACAGCGCAAGGTGAGTCAGAGAGGGCTGCTTTTATAACAAAGCTACTCCCCAAATAACCTTAAAGCCATTAGTCTGCAAACAGATGAATCTATTCATGAGGACAGAATCCTTGTAACAAAATTACTTCCAGAAGATCCCAACTCTCAAAAACCATTAACACGAGGGCTGGGCATTTAGCTCAGTGGCACCACAGTTGCCTTGCAAGTGCAAGGTCCTGAGTTCGATCCCTGGTACTGGAAAAAACAAAAAATAAACCATGACTAGAATTCCAGGAAGGACACATTCAAACCATAGCACTGGTACTGCTGCCTCCAGGCTATCCTTAACTCAGCTAGTTAAGGTCTTCGGGGGAGGGGAGTTCCAACTAGTTTTACTCCCTATGCTCTTTCCTTCTGGAGAGCCAGGTACTGTGTTATTAACATAAGACTTTCCCTATGGAGATGTCACTATGATTCCTTGCATTCCACTCATCCTAGAAAGCCCTCTTGTAAGCCAGCAGGGTGGTAGCTGTCATTTGGGGATTGGTTGTCTGAGCTGCTATCAGGAAAGTCCCCTTCTAAAGCTGTAGTCTCTCTCTTTTTTTTTTTTTTTTTTTGGTACCGGGGATTGAACTCTGTCCTTTTGCTTGCAAGGCAGGAGGCGGCACCACTGAGCTAAGTCCCTGGCCCCTAAAGCTGTAGTTCTGACACAAGCAAAGAGGTACAGGAATCAGGAACAGGATCGGGAACATTATATTATATACCTATCAGAAAATCCAAAATCTGAAATGTTCCAAAAATCTGAAACTTTCTGAGCACATCCTGAAGGCACCAGTGGAAAATTCTACATCATGAAACACTGTTTCAAGCACTAAATTCTTTAAAATATTACATAAAATTATCTTCAGGTTTTGTGTATAAGGTGTGTATGTAATGTAAGTGAATTTTGTGTTTAGACTTAGGTCCTACTCCCAAGATATCTCATTATGTCATTATGTATATAGTCCAAATTATATATTATATATATATATATATATTCATTATATATATATTCCAAAATCCAAACACTGCTGGTCTCAGCATTTTCAGTAAGGGAGACTCTACCTGTATTTTGCGTACTAGTCATTGTTGACCCAAGTCACTGTTGTATGCTCATAATTAAACTATTTCCCCATAAATATAGACAGCCAAGTTAGATAGAAATATTATAGCTGCCTATAAGGACTAGGCCCTCGAGGAGTGAGTGCAGAAGGTAAGAATACATTACAACTGTGGCTGGAGGCACATTCATTGAAGGCCAGGCCTCAAGACAAAGATGGAATGACTAGGCCTGCATACCTCCTCAAGGGATAAATGATATACTGTAATTGGTATTACCCAGTCCAATAAAATCTAGAAAGGCATCAGTTGCCCGGGTGGGTGACCAGGACCTCCTGATACATCTCTTCCAAAAAAGGTTCTTGCTCCTTCCATGTACACTTGTTATATGACCCACTTCCCCATTGGCTCAATATTACCTAACAGGCTATACTTGTGATCTTATGGGTTGATCATAATTTTCTCCCACATTGTACCCACTTTGTGATTTTTGTACCCACTTTATGATTTTGCTCTATAAAACTTCCTTTGTAAAGTGGGCTCATTGACAACCAACTCATGTCCCCTCCTGCCTTTCAGGAGCTATCCTTCTCAATAAATATTTCCTATTCTTAATCTCTATTATTTCTTAGAATTTATTCTTTGAATGGGGGAACACAAACTTGGCATATCTGATATCTAGTCAATTTGGAGTTATATTATTTCTCCTATATCATTGGAGGTCCTATAATCATGAACATTGGCAAGAACCTTCTCAGATGGATGGTGGGTGGAAAGAGGAGGAGTAAACAATTCTACAACAGTCCTGCCTTATCTGAGGTTTTGTTTTTTGCAATTTTGGCTATCAGAGATCAACCATGGTCTGAAAATACTAAATGGAAATTTTCATAAATAAACAATTTTTAAGCTCTAAATCGTACAGTACTTGATAAAATCTCACCCTGTTTTGCTCCATCCAGCCCTGGATGTGAATCATCCCTTTGTCCAGGGTATCCATGCTGTATATATCACCGGCCTTTTAACTACTTAGTAGCCATCTTGGTTACCACAGAGTCTATCCCAGGATCACACTGTTTGTTTTCTTTTTCTTTTTTCTTTCTTTCTTTTTTTTGGTACTGGGGATTGAACTCGGGTCCTTGTGCTTGCAAGGCAGGTGCCAGAACCACTGAGCTAAATTCCCAGCCCTACACTGTTTGTTTTCTTTTTCTTTTTTCTTTCTTTCTTTTTTTTGGTACTGGGGATTGAACTCGGGTCCTTGTGCTTGCAAGGCAGGTGCCAGAACCACTGAGCTAAATTCCCAGCCCTACACTGTTTGTTTTCAAGGAATCCTTATTTTGCTTAATGATTGGCCACCAAAGTGCAACAGTACTCATGCCAAGGAGGCACCAGGGCATAAAATATGGAGGGACAGATGAGCTCTTGTACCATGTGGCAGTTCTGCAGGGGATACAGGAAAAGAGTATTGTATGTATAGAGTTCTGTACTATCTGAAGTTCCAGGAATCCACTCGGTTGTCTTGGAACATTTCCCGTGCCCTGGAGACCACGGCAGCTTCTTGTATCTTCAGCAGCCTAATGGTCACATTAGCTTTCCTGGGACCTCCACAAGGGGGCACTGTAATATTCGCCTACAGTCTTCCCCAGGGAAAAAGCCTAGGTTTTTAACTACATTCGGGAACAAAAGATGAGAAATAGGCTGGGGGAGGGGTAAGTCAAAGATGAGATCCTTGCACAAAGCTAGGACCCTTGAAAGCCTACAATCACTTTGTAAGGAAAACCAGTAAACTTCCTGATGGTCCTGGGAGCAACCAGGAAGTTTGTCTCAGCTGCGTTGGTAGCTGGGACAAGCAGTATTCTAGTCTCCAGGCAGAGGGAGCCTCAGTTGGCTCATTATGTGAGACACTCAAACTGAGAAAATGTCACTGAAATTAATCCCTAGCTGTCTCTCTGCCTTGGCTGCTTCTGTGGTTTCAGTGTTGATGCCTTCCCAAATCTAGTTTTTGAAATGTAATCACCAATGTGATTAGATGTGGGAGGGAGTCCTTTCGGGAAGTTACTAGATCAGGGGGGTCGTTGATGCTGGTTTTAGTCTCTTTTCTGTTGTTATAACTAAATACCAGAGTTTGGGTAATTTATAAAGAAAATTATTTTAACCAGAGTTATTTACCCAGAGTTATTTAACCAGAGTTCTGGAAATCCAAAGACATGATGCTAACTTCTGCTTGGGATCTGGTGGGAGCCTTCTTGTTGGGTCATGACATGATGGAAGACATCTCACGGTGACACAGTGCAAACCAGAGAGAACTCAGTTTTTTAACAAAGCCACTTCCATAATGTCATTAATCCATTAATCTGTCAATCCACAAATGAATCAGTCCATTCATAAGGACAGAGCCCTTGTGACCTAATCACCTCTTAAAGGCCCCAGCTTGTCCCACATCTTAACACTTCACAATAGAGATTCAACATGAGTCGTGGCAGGGATATGCAGATCATGACAGTGTCCTTAGAAATGAGGCCCTAGAAAATGACCTCACTCCTTCCATCAAGAAAGTGCCATCGGTGGACAAAAATGTAGGCAATCACCAGACACCAAATATGTTCAAACCTTGATCTTGGACTTTCCAGCCTCCAGACCGTGAGATATATTTCAGCTATTTGTAAGGAGTTTGTTAGAGTCTGAACAGACTAAGACAGGTGACCAGGAGAAGTAACAATGAGACCATGTTAGTGGAGCACAGTCCCTCTTCGCATACTCACAGCCAAATAAAGAAACAACTTCTCATGAGCAAGAAGGAATAGACACAGCCAACAGGAGCATGTCCTTCTGCAGCAGCTCACACACGTTTCAGAAGATTGCTATGCTTCAGACGTGATTTGTTCCCTGAAAGCTTCATGCGCTGGAAGTTGGTCCTCAAGGAAACAGTATGGAGACGGTAGAAATTTTATGAGGCCTAGTGGTAGATGACCAGGTCACAGTTTAACCAGCTCCCTTTAGGTCCTTCCTTGTTCTGAAGTGATGTAGAAGGAGGTGATGAGACAGCAAGGAGAGGAAACGGCCTGGTGTGTGGATTATTAGAAAGAACAAAAACAGCCGGGCATGGTGGCACACTCCTATAATCCCAGCACTCTGGATGCTGAGGCAGGAGGATCGCTGTGAGTTTGAGACCAGCCTGGGCTACACAGTGAGTTCCAGGTCAGTCTCAACTACATAGTGAGACCCTGTCTCAAAAAACAAAACAAAACAACAACAACAAAATAAAGAACAAAAACAAAAGCTCCTATTGTCCAGGGGGGCTTGAAAAGGTGGCTGTGATAGATTTTTTTTTTTCTCATTGGGTTTACTGGTACATTTTAGGTATACAGTACAGTTAGATTTTTCTTTTTTTTTTTTTTTTTTTGCTTGAGGCAGGGTCTCCCTATGTAGTTCAGGCTGGCCTTGAACTCACTCTGTAGCCCAGACTGGCCTCCAACTCATGGGCAATCCTCCTGCCTCACTCAGCCTCTCTAGTGCTGCGATTACAGGCGTGCGTCATCATGCCTGGCACCATAGATGTGCAGTCCAGGGCCTTTTGCAATCTCTGGTGCAAAAACAAAAACAAAAACAAAAAACATGATACAGGGAAACGTGAGAGAATGCAGGGAAGCTGCTCGCTGTTTGCGTTTGCCAGGCTTTTGATGTCTGGGAAGCAGGCTGTCTGGCTTCTTTGTTCTTTGCATTCCAGCCCCTTGAGGCTCCTTCTAGTTTATTTAAAGACTTGTTCTTTGTCCTTTGCGTTCTGATTTCCCAAGGCTAATTTTAGCTCACTGAGGTCTTGGCCTTCAGTTTCTTAGTTTCCTCAGTTATGGTGGTACCTCGGTTCACAGATTTAATTTGTTCCATGATTCTGGTCCCGAACCCAATCAAATTTCCCCATAATGTTCAAGGTAAATAAGGTTAATCTGTTCTGAGCCATATGTATTTTTTAACCACAAAAACGTGAAACAAAGTACAGGATAGTATAAAGAGAGAGGACACCAACCTCACTTGCAACTTCTGGGCCTGGAGGATGGGAAAGTGGGGGGAGGGTAGTGTTTGGAGAGAGGGTCCCCCTCCATGAGGACGTAGAGAAACCTCCTTCAGGGGTTTCCGCTCTTCTCTGTCTCTTAGCTGCAGGGTCAATTTTGATCAAAAATCTGTCTAAAGTCGCTTGTGTTTTCCTGTGCTCCATAACCCTTCAGCAACAAGACCACGTTTTTGTTCATCAGATTCATCATTCTGTTGGTCACAGTTCTGTTGCAGTTGTGCTTCTCAAAGAAATCCTGTTCCGTTGCCTGTCTCGCAAGCGCAAGGTCCCAAGTTCAATCCCCGGTACTAAAAAAAAAAAATAAAAACAAAGAAATCCTGGTGCTCGTTCCACTTTTCCATAATGGATTTTTTCGTATCACTGCTAACCCCTTCCTGTCTTCCTCTTCCTCAGGGGAATGCTCCTCAACAAGTGCCGTCTGCTGCTCACTCTGTTTGAGGTTTTTTGCTTGTCTTTGCTTTGAGACAGGGTCCCACGATGCAGTTCAGGCCGACCTTGAACTCGCTATATAGCCCTGGCTGGCCTCGAACTCACAGCCACACTCCTGTGTGCTCAGCCTCCTGAGTGCTGGCACTCAGGTTGTGCCACCACGCCTGGCTCTGGAGTTCAGCAAGTCCTTCTTTCTGGCACTCAACAAGCTCCTCTACATCTGCACCAGTGAAATCCAGCCCCATATTCTTGTTATGCACACAGTCTCCTCCACTCCCTGTGCATCAAACCCTTCAAAGTCACCTTCAGTGACACCTTCTGGCCACAGGTTCCTCCAGGCTGAGTGTAAGGCCTGGCACATGACATCTTCCCAGGCTTTGTCAACGAGGTTGATGGAGTGGAGGAGGCTGAAACGTTTCTCCCAGAACTCTTTCAGAGCCAAGGACGTCTCTTCCGTGATACTGGAACACCTGGTGAAGAGCATTTTTGTGCACAGCTTCTTAAAGTTGCAGACATCTTCCTGGCCTGTGGGCTGCAGAAGAGCTGTCATGTTTTGGGGGGGACTTGACCTTGATGAAGTCATACTCCGCTTCCATATCGCCCACCAAGGCTGGAGGGCATGCTGAGGCATTGTCCATCAGAAGGAAATATTTCTTAATGGTAAGTGCAAACACTGCATGTAGCCTTTCTGTGAGAAATGGCATTGTGACCCAAGCTTTCCATTGGCCTCCACGTGACGGGCGGCCTGGCCTTGTTCACATTCTGTTCTTTGAATGCATGAGGGGTCTGAAAATGGTGCACTGGTAGTGGCTTAATCTTCAAATCAGTGCTTGTGTTCGCACAGAGCGATCTGTACTTCATGGGCCTGTGCAGTGGCAGTGCCTTCTCCTGCACACTGTAGGTTCTGTTCAGCATCTTCTTCCAGAAGAGCCCTGTTTTATCAAGCCTGAGCCTTGTTGAATGATGCAGCCTTCTGCTTTCATGAATTCTGAGAATTTTTTCTTGTAGCCTTCTGCATTGGCTTCATCAGAACTGGAAGCCTCACCATGTCTTATCACGCTGTGGATGCTGCTTCTCTTGTGGAATTTATCAAACCACCCTATACTGGCTCTAAATTCATCACTTGTTGCACTTGGAGAGGGGGTTTCTTGTGATAAATCACTGTGCAATTTCCTGGCTTTTTCACAGATCATAGCTTCACTAATGCTTTCACTTGCCAGCTGTTTCTTTCATTTTTTTATAATAAATTTTGTTTTACCCCATGCCCCCAAAACTCCTCCCATGTACAAAAGTTTCCTTTTTTTTCCTTCTATTTTCACTTTTTGCCAGCTGTTTCTCATACAACCGCACTAACAAAAGTTTTTCCACCTTTTCCAGCACTTGTGTCCTCTGCTTGGTTACTATCGTTACTCCTTTTGCCACATCAGCTCCTTTGATGGCATCTTTATTCTTCAAAATAGTCAAGATTGTTGACTGCCATCTTGTACTCCAAGGCCAGATCGTTCACACAAATACCACACTTACGCTTTTCTTCAATTTCCGTCTTCAATTCAGTGGTTGTTCAAAAGTTTCCTCTTACTATTCTTGTTCTGCACTTTCTTGTCACCTTCATTACTTCTCTTACTTTTTTTTTTTAACCACATGCTTGCTCTGCACTTTCTTCAATCCATGCTGGATTGAATAATACTGTACAGTACTGTATGTGCTAAAAAGCAAACAAAAAGGTTTCACACCGAGTGTGCACAAGTCTATCTGTGATAGCAGTTGTGTCAGAGTGGGGAAGATGGCCACAGTCATGTTCCTTGATGACAGGCCCCCTGAGCAGACCCCCACCCAAGCAGACCACAGAGGACAGAGATAATAAGAAGCCAGCAGCTGCCCTACTGCTCTCACCACCGCCCTGTTTATCAGCCAGCCCCACGCCCTTCACCCATGATGAAAAGGAAAAATGTGGCTAACCTGAATGGGTTAATGTGAAAATGGAGTTACTAACGCCAAAGTTTTGTCGCCTATAATAAATGATTGTTGTAAGCACGTATTTTCTCTCTAGCTGCTGTCAAGAACGTAACTCCCTATCTAACCTGAGAAGGCTGCCAAGGACACACCTGGATATCTACCTTCAAGATCCCTGTCTTCCCAGGGCTTGAACCCATCCTGGAATGTAACATGCTCTATCTGATGCATTTCTGATTCATCCCTAGTCCCAGGCCACCAGATGTTTCGCGGAGGCCTGGTGCTGGTGGTGAGGACCGGCACGAGGGCCTCTAACTCTTCCTCTCTGTCTGCCAGTGCCGCTGGGACCTGCTGCTGCCGGAACAGAAGGATCCTACAGGCGGGGCACCAGTCCTGGCCATGAGCACTTTTGTTTCAACCCACGTTCCTCCTTGGCGGGCCCCACCCTGGACTGATGCGCACTCCAAATATGTGTCTCCCTTATCTAGCCGACCTTACCCTAAAATTAATGTTTCTTACCCTGAGTTTGAACTTGCTGTAGACCAATCAGTAATAATGATATTATATATAACCAGCATGGAACCAATCAACTGCTCACTCTGCTTCTGTACTAGTTCCTACTTGCAAAGCCTGTATAAACCGGAGACAGACCAAAGACAGTTGCCTGGTTCTCTGAGCAGTTATCCCAACCAGGCCCATCGATGTGAAGAATAGTTTGCTTTCTGCTTCCAAATCCTGGGTGCCTGTTGGTATTTCCCATTTGCCATTACAGTGAGACTCTAAAATTTTCCACCCTCTCGACCAGTGCCCCCTCCCCTAGCTAGAGTCCCCTACATTGACCTTGAGCACCCTCCTCTCAGTGTCAGCGGCTTTTTCGTTCTTGGCATTTCTGCACCCAGATGGCAATAAACTCATTGCATGTTGCTTAATTTTGCCTGCCTCGGTGTCTTAATTGTGTGTCAGTCTGATCTTACACTCACCTGATGCAGAGTTTGCAATTAGAAGCAAATTTTTGCTGAACATTTCTGTCCATGAACTGAATTGTTTGCAAACAGAAGCATTCGAGTATTACCTAGTATTACTAGGTATTACTGTAGTTTATTCAGGCCCTTATCCTATCTGCCTCCTATCTCCCTTCTATCTTCTGACCTTAATAGGGGCACCAGTCTTGGATGGAATTAATGTCTATCTCCTGGTAGTGGGTCAAGTCTCATGTGACTGGATTAGCTCTCTCAATAGCAGGTTTTTATAAAGTGAGATCACCTCACATGCTTGGACCTATCTGTGTGGGACTGATTCCCTTTCTTCTTCTCCTCATGTTGTGACACAGCCAGGGCACCCTTGGCGGACACCAACAAGGTGCTGTTTGGATGTTCCAACCACCAAAATGTAAGCCAAAGTGAACCTCTTTTCTTTTTTCTTTTTCTCCTTTTGACTCTTTGAGTCAGGGTCTCACTGTGTAGTGAAGGCTGGCCCTAAATTCAGCCTCCCAAGTGCTAGAATTACAGGCATGTGCTACCATCGTCCCTGGCTAGACCTCTTTTATTTTTTTGCCTTGCATCAGGTATTCTGTGATAGCAACACAAAATGGACTAAGACAAGTTTATTATAGCAGTATCCTTCTCATCAGTTTAATATTATTTCAGTGTTATCCTAATTAAAATCTTTGCAATTTTTTGGGGGGGGTACTGGGTATTGAACTCAGGGCCTTGCAATTTTGAGGCAGGTGCAGCACCACTGAGCTAAATTCCCCATCCTCTAATTAAAGTCTTAAGGGTTATTTTACAGCATTTGAACAGTTTTTAAAATTCATCTTGGAATAAAAATTAAAGGAAATAATGAATGGCAGATTGAAAAAGGGCCAAGAAGCAAGACTTGCCATGTAGAATATGAATATTAAAGGATCCTACAACAGTAATACATTGGTTAGTGTCGTGAGCTGCTTGTCAGCAAGAAAGTATGCAACACTTAGGATCCTTTTGAAGCTTTTTTATTATCTTGGGAGAAGGTCTAAAGCTTTTATAAAAAACCTTCCTTTATATATCCTGTTAATTATATTAACTCGATAGAAATAAGAAGTTATAAGATCATGACTATAGTACATTCCGATCACTATCAGGGGAATAAATCACAGGTAGGGAGTAACCATAAAAGTAATGTCGCCATCCCAGAACAAACATTTTGATCAAGGATGACTTAAATAAAGAACTTTTGTAAATAAGCCACAATCCCAACACAGCTCAGTAAACAGGAGACTGAAATTCCTCACGATGACTTGGCAGCCTGCAGTGTCTGCAGACCAAAGCACTCCACATCTCACCCTTCTTTTATATAAAATAATGGTTTAGGAATATGTCTGTTTTAGGTTGTCTAGGATTTAAATAATGTTTTATTTGTCATTGAGAATTGTATTTAGATTTAAGAGATATAACCTTTGTCTTAGGTTGATCATTGATGATCCCAGATCTTATTTGTTTTTGATTATTATTTTATTTGAGTGAGTTAGAAATGAGGGGAGATGTCCAAATTAGTGGCCAAAAAAGCCTGTTGTAATAGATGGAGTTGTTGTTGTTGTTGTCGTTGAGCCATCTAATATTGATAATTATAAATAATGTCCAGAAGAAGAAATAAAATATAAAATAGAGTAATAAATTTATAAATAATTATTTTTAAATTGGAAGAAGATTGAAACAGGAACTCCCACCATTTATGATTGGAATCTTGTATGATAGTATTATGTAGATTTAATAATTTATTTTTAATAATTGTTGTAGTTATTTTATATTTTTTTAAAGTCTTTTTATTTTTTTGTAAATGTGAGTGTAATTTTTTAGAATTGTGAAGTATTTTAGCCAATGATAATTTTAAATATAGATGGGGTGGTCGTAAATATTGTGGTATCTATTGAATATTGATATTATTATTTAATTTAGGTAATAAGTAATATAGGGAATCATATCAATATAATAAATTTAATTTTTGTATATAACCTGAAAAGGGGACAGGGAGTTTTATATGTAATAAATCAGTAGCATTAGTATTTATTAGATATATATGTTGTGGTTCTATCTCATAAATGATAGAAAAATTTATAATAGGATAAATAGTAAGTAAATAAATATTAATGGAATGTGATAATAAATATGGTTTTATTGATAATT
The DNA here is from genome assembly GCF_012274545.1 of Fukomys damarensis. Lineage (NCBI taxonomy): Eukaryota > Metazoa > Chordata > Mammalia > Rodentia > Bathyergidae > Fukomys > Fukomys damarensis. The sequence goes on along the minus strand of NW_022900939.1, from coordinate 22,370,565 downwards.
GTGGTAGAATTTTTGTATTAAATAAATTGAGAATTATTGATTTGTAAAAAATCATTATTATTTCACCCCGTTGCATTGTAATGAGATATAGTATTTAATAATTTTATTTTATAATTAGTAGGAAATGAAGTATTTATAGAATAGTAAGTAAAATTTATCAAGGAAGTTATGGTAATATTAATATTTGAAGTTTCAAATAATATATATTTATATTTAATTTTTTTAAATTTTTTTGTGAGGATATTATTTGAACTGGTAGTAATGTTTATGAAGTGGCATGGTTTATATGTAGGATAAGAAAAGTTTTTTTGTTGTTTTTTTATTGTGGTATTTTTCCAATTTTAAGGCCATTGTAGGGTAATATTTTGGTTCAAAAGAGTTATTGGGATATCTGGAGTCTAAGAATTTGTTGGAGTGATTAGAAGAAAGAGTTGATAATATATCCATAAGTAGAATTTTATGTTTTTGGTTGGGAAATTTTGTTAATGAGAGGATAGTGATGTGTTAGTCGACTTGGGATTTAGATGGGATTTGAACGTTTTTGTGGAAAAATATAAATAGCTCCCCTGGATCTGTGTAATATAGGATTTGGTTTATGTCATTGGTCTGTTAAAACATCTTTTTATATAATGGTTTTAGTATTTGTAATAGTTTTGGAGGCGTGCCTATTGGTAGCAGAGTTTTTAGTCTCATCTAGTATTAAGAAATTTAGGGTAAACATTATTAGAGATAAAGAAGCCCCAGGCTTTAATGTTGGAATTAGGGTATTCTTTTGTTTTTGAAGATAATTTTTAAGGGTGTCATTAGTACGTTTCACAATTTTTTGTGTTTGTGGATTATATGTTAATTTTGTAATATGATTAATTTGTATCATAGTGTAGAATTTTTTAAATGAATTTGAGGTATAGGCAGGTCCATTGTCTGTTTTTATGGTGGTCGGCTTTTCCCAAGCAGATCAAGTAGTAAGACAGTGAGTGATCACATGATTTATCTTTTTTTTTGTATGGGTTGATGTAAAAATAATATCTGAATGAGTATTTATAGAAATGTGTATATATTTTAATGTGTCAAAATTGGAAACATGAGTAATATTTATTTGTTATAAATGAAGATGTGTTAAATCTCGTGGATTTATATTTATATGAGGTATAGTATGGTAAGGAGTATAGGTTTTATATTGTGATGTAATTTGTTTGGTTTGATTGTGTGTAATTGGAAAATGTCGGCGCAATGTGGTTGATGGAATATGATATAGGGAATGAAATTGTTTTGTTTGTTCTTTAAAGGAGAGTAGGACGTGTTTAGTAGCCATGTCTGTTAATTTATTATTTTTTGTCATAGGCCCAGGAAGTAAAGAATGTGTTTGTAAATGTTGAATAAAGAAAGGAGCGGAATGCACCATGATAATAGATCTTATCTGTTTAAAAAGAGTTTTTATTGGATTATTTGAAGAAATATTTTTTGTGGTTTTCAATTTATTAATTGTATTGATTATATAGTAAGAATTATTGAATATATTTAAAGGTTTTTGATATTTTTGTAACATATGAGTAATTATGGCACATTCTATTTGTTGAGGTGATTTAAATTTATAGGTCTTTTGAAAAGATTTTTCATTTATTATATAGGCACCAATATTGGTATTTGACCCATCCGTGTAGATTGTTAAAGTATGTGGTATGGGTTGTGATATGGTTTTTTTTGGAAAAATGAGATGTTTATATAATGTAAATTGTAAAAGTGGATGTTGTGGGTAATGATTATTAAATTTTCCATCATAAGTATATCTTAAAATGGCCCAAGAATCCATATAAGAATAAAGTATCTTAAGTTGCTCCTGGGTATAAGGTAATATGATCTTTTTTGGATAATTTCCAAAATGTATTGTTGTTGTTTGTAATCCTTTTATTATGATTTGAGCAATGGCTTTAGGATAATAAGATATTATCTTATTTGATGATGTATTTTGATGTATCTAAAGTAAAGGTTTATTTTGTCATAGAATTGTTGTGGGATATTGATCAGTGGAGATAATATATAAACTAAACCTTTTATTTGGATTAATTTTTATTAATTGAGTTCCTGTAATTGTATTTTTTATCTTTTTTAGGGTTTCTCGTGTTGAATCTGTTAATTTCCTATGAGAGGTTATATTTGAGTCCCCTTCCAAAATATTAAAAAGAGGTTGTAATTCTTTTGTGGATAATTTTAAAAATGGGTGAATTCAATTTATATCTCTCAATAATTTTTGAAAATCATTTAAGGTGGATAATTGAGTTGTTTTAATTGTGATTTTTTGTGGCTTAATGTTATGAGGGAATATTTTTGACCCCAAGAATGAAATTGAATCTCCCATTTGTATTTTAGATGGAGATATGAATAAATTTTTATGTTTTAAAGTTCTTTTTAAATTTGAATAAGTTTGTTGTATTTGTTCCTGGGAATCTCCACACAGTAGAATATTATCTATATAATGATAAATTTTTAATTTTTCATATTTGTCTCTAATTGGTTGAATGGTATTAGTTATATATAATTGGTATAATGTTGGATTATTGGCCATACCCTGTGGCAACACTTTTCATTGATATTTAGTATCTGGTTTTGTATGATTAATGGTAGGTAATGTAAATGTAAAGTGTGGTCTATCTTTAATATTTAAAGGTATGGAGAAAAAATAATTTGTGATATCTATTATAATAATAAACCAATCCTTTGGTAATGTTGATAATAAAGGAAGTCCTCTTTGTAAACCTCTCATTATCTGTATTTGTCTATTAATAGTTTTCAAGTCCTGTAATAATTTTTATTTTTTTGATTTTTTTTATTATAAAAATTGGTGTATTTTAAGATGAAATAGATTTTTTTAAATGATCTAAACGCATTTGTTTAGTGACTAGATCATGAGCGGTTTTCAATTTTTTAGAGATAAGAGGTCATTGAGGAACCCAAATCGGTTTCTCTGATAGCCAGTGTGGTGGTATAGTTTTTATGATATAAAGATTTTTAATCTAAATATTGGCCCATATCTAGGCAAGTTTTGATTAGTCTAAACCAATTATTGGGCGTCATGGTTAGATTATTTAAGTGTTCCACTAAGACCTGTGTGTAAGTAGTATTAATTTTATAGGTTTTTATTGTCTCTATCAAAGTTTTAATATGTTCAAGAGATATTGGTTTATGATATTTTTGTTGATTGGTATCTTTAAAAATAGGAAACGCTGAAACAAGGGTGTAATGGGTTTTCTTTGTTATAAAGGAATTATCACCAGATGGTGACACAGTTTCAGCGAGGTATGGTGGTGCTTCTCTGAATCCTAATTCCCTATTTAGTGAGGGATGATATCTTTTTTTTTTTCTTTTGTTTTCCCTTTTTTCTTCTTCCTCCTCTTCGGTTGAGGAGGAGGAAGTAGAAGAATTTAAAGTTAAAGCTTGTATTTGAGTTTTTATTTTTATATCTTTATATGATTTTTTAAATCTGGCCAGGGAGGGATATAACTTTTTCTCCCCCCCTGGGCTTTCGGACCCCTGGTTGTGAGTATCCGGAGCTTCCTCATTTTGCCCCTGTCTACTGGGTAACTTGTCTTTTTTCTTATCCTGCTCTGGTTCTGATAAGTTATTTTGGTGTTGTTCGAGGGCCAGTTGTCCATCTCTTAACACATTTGAATATCTCTCATTTTCAAAATATGTATTAATAATTCTCTATAAAGAATAAATTTTTGGCCTTAACTTCTTTTCCGTTCTTAGAATCTTTAATTGGGTTCCCAATTCCTTCTAACTCTCCCTAGTTATCTTTTCTGATGTTTTAAACCAAGGTGTTGTCGCCTGGATGTCATTCAGAAATTGTTGTTGAAAAGAATTTGAGAGGGATAGCCCCTGGATCTTCAATAATTTTTTTAGGATTTTTAAAAAAGGAGAGGACTGTATTGTCCCCATTTTTCAGGATAACTTACCTTCCTTATGTAGGTCGCCTCAGTTCTGAATCTTCCTGTTTAGCATAGGGACCTTCTCTGATGTCTGGATCTGTTGTCTTGAGATTATTCCCAGTGTCCCGGGTTTCGGCACCAGTTGTCGTGAGCCGCTTGCCAGCAAGAAAGCACGCAACACTTAGGATCCTTTTGAAGCTTTTTTATTATCTTGGGAGAAGGTCTAAAGCTTTTATAAAAAACCTTCCTTTATATATCCTGTTAATTATATTAACTCGATAGAAATAAGAAGTTATAAGATCATGACTATAGTACATTCCGATCACTATCAGGGGAATAAATTTCAGGTAGGGAGTAACCATAAAAGTAATGTCGCCATCCCAGAACAAACATTTTGATCAAGGATGACTTAAATAAAGAACTTTTGTAAATAAGCCACAATCCCAACACAACTCAATAAACAAGAGACTAAAATTCCTCACGATAACTTGACAGCCTACAATATCTACACACCAAAACACTCCACAGGTTAGATCCAATCAGGAAACAGAATCCACAGAATAATATGAACAGGGAAAGTTTAATTCAAAGAACTATCACCAGGGGATTGAAATAATGAAGACTTATTAGCAAAAGTTAAAGACTATACTAAGGAACAAAATCTAGCAGATATAGGGAACAGCCTGTACCCTGCAGCCTGAGCTAGAGCACCCAAGGAAGGGCCCACGTGGATCCATGTCCAGCCTTGCTGGAGGGTATGAGGCATAGCTCAATGACATGTTGCCTCATTGACACTGCAGATCTACAAGGGAAGATGCCAGTGGCAGCTGTTAGCTGCTGGACACTACTGGTCACCACGTACTTGGGAACTGGGAGTTAGAGACTGATCTCAAAAGGAGCTGATAAGAGTAAACGGACCAGCTGTTCTGCATGGACCAGATGCTATAGAAAGCTACACCTTAGAAGTGTGGTGTAGAAAACTCTGGTCTGTCCAAAATCAGGACATTACAGGGGCCCTGTCAGAGAAAATTCCATCCCAGGTCAGTGTCTCTTCAGTGCCCTCTCTTGGTAAGGCCCAGGACAGGTGCTCCAGAAGGGCCTATAAAAACAAAGGAGCAAAGTGTCAGCTCTTGAGGCCAAAGGGCAGGGGGAGCCACTCAGTGGACATGAGCTGCTTCTCAGGAGGTTGCTCCTTGGTTGTATCATTCTAAACTTCAAAGATGGCAGAAGAAATGAGCTTACATTTTTAGATGCAAGTTGCTGTGATTGGATAAATGTCTCCCCAAAGTCCACGTGTTAAAGACTTGTTTGCCAGCCTGATGTACTATTGGGAAATGGTAGAACTTTTAGGAGTTGTGAACTACAGGGATGAAATTAAGTCATTCGACAATTGCTGTCAAAGGTGATATTGGGACCCTGGCCTCTTCCTGACTTTCTCTTTGCTTCCTGACCACCATGGATTACCTCCTCTGCTGTGTGCTCCCACCAAAAAATGCTACGCCACCAAAGGCCCAAAGCAGCAGAGCCAAGTGACCTTGGTCTGAAACTATTGAAACTATGAGCCAAAATAAACCTGACTTCCTTGTGAGTTATCTTAGGTATTTTTCCCTAGTGATGCACAGCTAAATGCACAAGTACCACTCTCAAGGCAAACTTACTCAGTATTTGGTGACTTAAAATCTGTTGAGATGAAATGAATCTGTCTTTTCTATAGAGCTCATACTGCAGAAATTTGTTTGTTTGTTTTTTAATTTTTCTCTCTGTCAAACTCAGGACCTTGTGCTTGCAAGGGCTGGCTGTGGCACCACTGAGCTAAATCCCCGGCCCAACTACAGGAATTTGTGAGAGACATCAGAGTGACAGTAAGAAAATTGCAGATGACTGGTTGGACACAATTACAGGTGGGATCATACCGAGACCATCTTCCTGCTGAAACAGAGGAGAAATATCCAAATGATCTTTGGATGAGGCCAAGGTTGATGATTCACTTGAAGGTGCTAGGAGTCTCCTCTGGACTTTATGGCAAATAGATTCAGTTGCGTGTCTCTTACCTTTTCTGTGCCCAGTTCATTGAGGAAAAGCAAAGAAAAAGCTGGGCCACCTGATTATTGACTTCTAAAGTTAGATGAAAAACTACAACTAAACTCTCATTTTTATAATACTGAGGATGAGACCCAGGGCCTTACACATGTGAGGCAAGTGCTCTACAGCTGAGCTAAAGTCACAGACGACTAGATTCCTATAGCATCTCTGGGGAGTGTAGACATAATGAGGAGACTCCTGGTTTGTCTTTGAAAAACATTAGCACTACCTGGGAAGCCATCTCATTTTAAATCTTGGGGAAGAACAGACTAGTTGTAACTTGTAGAAAAAAAGTTTTTGTCTTCAGAGCCTTTATCCTCAAAATAACAAATTAATGAGTGAATGAACTATTGTGTCTGTTCATGCCCTCTTACATATGCATGGTTCTGAGGACTACCCCTAGGATCTCCACACTGAGCTATATCCCAAGCCCTTTTCTATTTTTTTATTTTGAGACAGGGTGTCACAAAATCTCCCAGGCTGGGTTTGAACTTGAGATCCTCCTACCTCAACTGCCCAGGGTGCTGGGATTACAGGTGTGCGCCATCACAAGGACTTTGAAATTATTTTTAAAACTTAAATTTGCATGTACAAAGTTTTCATCATTACATAAAGATTTTCATGTTATTATCTTTAGAGAAACCAGCTATGGGAAATGGTACAATTATTGCCCTACGAGTATGTCAACAGCATTCTCTATATAGCATTTTTTGGTATATAAACGAATGAATCTTGAAAATAATTTGTGGAGGCTGGGGGATTGCTCAGTGGTAGAGGGCTTGCGTAGCATGTGCGAAGCCCTGGGCTCAATCCTCAGAAGTGAAAAAAAAATCTATGGGGATGCTAAATCACATTTCACGAATGAACGAACACAATATATGCCATGATCTTTTCACTTTCTTCTCTGTGTGCTTTCATTCTTTTGTACAAAGAAATGGTTCATTTGTGTAACTAAAAATAAGTTAATAGAAATGCAACCAAGAACATTTTCTATTTTTAAAAGCAGAATAAAATAGCAGTCTTTTCCATTTCTTTCTTTGATGGTTCTGGGCATTGAGCTCAGGGTCTTATGAATGCTACAAGCCTTCTGCCAATAAGCTGTACCCGCTTTGCTTTGAGATAGGGACTCACTAACTTGCCCAGGCAGGGCTTGAACTTGCAATCTTCCTGTCTCAGCCTCCCAGAGTAGTGGAATTACAAGCCTGCACCACCATGCCTGACTATACTTACATTTCTATTTAGAACTGTATGTACACATTTCTAATACAAAACCTAATGCAGACTACAAATGTGTTGTGATCAAAACAGTAGAGTAGGAAAAGTGTTGCATAAACTATACAATTTCTAATAGAAAACCTATGTGACAATACTTGTGATCTTAGATTAAAGACAGTTTTGTGGTACCAGGGATTGAACTCAGGACCCTGCACTTGCGAGGCAGATGCTGGAACCACTGAGCTAAATTCCTGGTCCTTTAATGTGCTAGTTTCTTAAGAAATTAGATACCCAGTTCAGCCAGTCCACTTGTAGGTACTGATCCAAGAGAAATGAAAGCATTATGTCCAAACAAGGACTTCTACACAAATATTCATAGTAGTTTTATGGGTAATAGCACATAGCAGGAAACACAAATATCCATCAATAGCTTAAAGGATAAACAAGTTGTGAAATATTGATACAAAGGAATTTTTCACTACACAATTTAAAAGTAATGAATCACTAATACACACCACAGCATGGATGGATTTCAAAACAGTAATGCAGAAATAAGCCAGACCCCCCCCTTCCTTTAAGAAAAAAGTACTTCTTTGTATGACCCAATTTATATAAAATTCTAGAAAAGGTAAATTAATTACAGAGCCAAGTGTGGTGGTGCATGTCTATAATCCCAGCGCTCTGTGAGGCTGAGGCAGGAGAATCACAAGTCTGAGTGTAGCTTGGGAGATTTAGTGATTTTTCAAGATCTTATCTCAATTTAAAAAAAATTTTTTAAGTGGCTGGGGATACAGTTCTGTGCAAAGGCCCTGGCTTGAATCCGCTTATTGTAAAATAATCATCATCGTCATCTATAGAATAAAAAGCAGCAAAATAGTTGTTTAGAGATAAGGAGAGAATTTAACAGGCCCTGGGGACCCTTCTAAAGGAGTGGAGATATTAATTGTCATTATGTTTTTGGTACTGGGAATCGAACTCAGGACCTTGTGCTTTTCAGGCAGGTGCAGTATTGTTGAGCTACATTCCTGGCCCCTTCTTATTTTGACTGTGGTGATGGTTTTCTGCTTGTACATGTGTGTGAAAACTTATCACACTGTACCCAGTAAATATGTGCTGTTTATGTGAATGGTCTGAATACTATTAATAAGCTTCTTTATTACAAAATATAATTTAGACTAGAAAACTATTATAACCAAAATAATGGAGTATGGTCCAGCAATTGACAACAAATTAGTTAAGACTAAAAATATCCAGCAGATGTGTGTATAGGAGTTTTTCTTTTTTTTTCTTTCTTTGTTTGTTTGGGACAGGGTCTCACTATTTAGTTGAGACTGACCTGGAACTCACTATGTAGCCCAGGCTGGTCTCAAACTCACAGCAATCCTCCTGCCTCAGCCTCCCAAGTGCTGGGATTACTGGAGTCCAGCTGTATAGCAGTTTTTCAATTTTACATACAACCAAATGCCTTTCTCTTTTCTTATTTTTTTTTTATTTGGGACAGGATCTTGCTATATAGTTCAGGCTGGCTTTGAACTCACAGCAAACCTCCAGCCTCAGCCACCCAAGTGCTGGGATTACAGGTGTACACCACCATAACCAGCCCAAATGCACGTTTTGACGTGTAGTTTTATCATTTTGGGGGGTGTTGAGAAAAGATCTCACTATGTAGTTGAAACTGACCTGGAACTCACTATGTAGCCCAGGCTGGTCTCGAACTCACAGCAATCCTCCTGCCTCAGCCTCCCGAGTGCTGGGATTACAGGTGTATGCCACTATGCCCGGCCTTGTTTTATCATTTTTAAAAACAAATGCCTAGAATTAAAGACTTTATGAACAGAGCCTCATTCACACAGGAACTATAACAAAGAATCAACACTGGGATTCTATTTTGTTAAAAAGCTTTTGCACAGCAAAAGAAACCACCAACAGAGCAAAGAGACAGCCCACAGTGTGGGGAAAATTTTTTACAAGCTGTTCCTCAGACACAAAGGACTACTATTGAGAATATATAAAGAACTCATAAAAAGCAGACCCAATCCAAAAGTGGGTGTCTGAAATGAACAGGCACATCTCAGATGAAGAATTAGAAACAGCAAATAAGTGCCATGAGCCTCATAGGATAGGATCCGAAGTCAGTGAGAGCGGGGGCAGATGAAGAATTAGAAAATAACAAGAAAGAAAGATGCCTGCCAAGATTAAGCATTATAGCTGGGACCAGGTGAGACCATAGCCTGATGAGTTAATGGCCTCCTGGAGTCCAGTGTGCTCTTTATTTACAGTGTAGGAAGGCAGGGTAACTCGTGCCACATAGCCTAGGCTGAACCCGATTATCTCGTGATGGGGCATGCACAGAAAAGGAACAAGGATACATAATGTAACTGTCTCCTGGGGCTGTGCCATCCAGGATCTACACTGTTTGACCGTCTAATCTATGGTGGAGAACAGGGGTAGGGATGAAGCAAAAGGCCATCTTCAGGCTCGGCCCTTGGCAAATAAATATATGAAAAACATGTTCAACATCAACGGTCTCTTGAGAGATACCAATTAAAACAATGCCACCTCACCCCAGAAAGAATGGCTGCTATGAAGAAATCATCCAATAACAAATGCTGGCAGGGCTGTTGGAGAAAAGGAGCCCTGCTCCACTGTTGGTGGGAGTGCAGACTGGTGCATCCTCTGTGGAAATCAGTGTGGAGAGTCCTCAAAGAACTAGAACTGGAGTTTCCATTTGATCCAGCTGTCCCCCTTCTTGGTATCTTCCCAAAATAACTAAAAGCATCACAACACAGGGATATACACACACCCGTTATTTCATAAAAGTGTGACACTGTATCTCTTCATATTTTCCTGGTGAATTTGTTTAATCTTTTCACTGGGAATGTCAATTATACTGGAGTTTACCTATGAACTCTCCTTTCCTGTTAGCTTCTTTGCTAGAATAATTTTACAGAGTTTTTCCTTCTAATTTTGTTTTGGCTTAGAAATGGGCATCTTACTTGATTCTAACTCATGAGCCATTGGGAAGGATTTGTAGGGAAGGGCATTGGTCAGGGTCCTAAAAGGAAGTAGATGGTCCATTCAAACTTGAAAACAGGACTATCAACAAGCGGAGGGGAGATTTAGAAAAATAAGGAGCAGGCTAGCAATAGAAGGATAGCATCACACCTAGCCTGAACCGAGAAAGGGGGCTATATGGAGAAAGAGGCCAGCAGGAACTCTCCTCTTTAAATTTGTTTGTTTGAGACAGGGTTTCACTATGTAGTTGAGATTGACCTGGAACTCACTATGTAGCCCAGGCTGGTCTCGAACTCACAGCGATCCTCCTGCCTCAGCCTCCCGAGTGCTGGGATTACAGGTGTGCACCACCATGCCCGACCAGGAACTGTACTCTTTCACAGAGGAATAACACCAGTCCCCCCAGCATGTAGGAACTAGGATGGTTAAATACTTCAACCTTCCTCTTGTCTTCAAAGTGTTTTGCTAATATTGGCCATTTTACCTGGAAGTAAGTAGGTAGAGGGGGTCCATTGATGCCATTTATAGATCATTGTCCTAGGGCATAAAGCAAGGCACAGAAAGATAGTGAGTCCTAAACACCCAAGCCAAGATCAGCAGAATTGCTTACCTAGCTCACAGTTAATCACAATTCTTTAGCTGAAATTATCTAATACCAGAAGAATGCCTCTGCTGATTCATGGGCTTGTGTGCACTAATAAATATGTACTATTTTAAGTTGCTATGTTTGGGGTTTGTTACAAAGCAATAGCTAACTAATGCAAGACTTCAAGGACTAATAAATCTGACAGGTTCAATGCCACAATGATCGGCACAAATGACTGTAGGAATAATATGGAAAATAATAGGAATAATATGGAAAATTTATCTTCAAGCAGTAGTCTGTCAGCAACACAGGATGGAGAGCTGGCTTATGAGAATTTAGAGATAGCTCCGACTGAAAATGCTCAGCAGTTCTCAGCTTTGCTTGGTAGAAACCACAGCTAACTAGCCTTGATAAGCCATAGTTGCAAGGCTGCATCCCTATGCCTTTTTCCCAATGCTGTGACGCTAAAACCTTAAGCATGAAACACACACCTGAGAACCACTGGGGACACACTTAAGATGGGTGGGAAATCATAATTCAGTGGTGGAATAGTGAGTGAATGAGGAGGTTACCAACTGGACCCAAACTGTAGCACTATGTAGACTTCCTGGAGGCAGAGGGCACTAATATTCGCAGGCATAGCGGTGCTCCAGGAACAAACGTAAACACAATAGTCCAAGAGAAACTTTGTAGTCAGAAGCAGGAGATGCTCCAGTGTTACTGCAGTGTTACCCAAAAGGAAAAGGTAGGAAAGGATTCAGTAGAGGCTACACGAGAAAACACTTGGGGAAATCTAGATACGGGTCTTTTCTAGACGGATTTCTCTAGTCCTTTGAGAATTGCCACAGTGACAGCATTAGTAGAAGAGGAAAATAGGGAAATTGGGAAAACAGCAGGGACATCCAGGATGAAGAAGAAATGTTGACTGAGTTAGTGTTCTGTTGGGTAGGGTAAGACAGCCAGGGACAGACTTTGGGAGTCCCTGATCTGTAAGTGTAGTGAGTGTTGCCCATGTAGGGACCAACGCGCCTGGTTCACTTAAATTCCTCAAACCTCTAAACCACACTGGCAGCAATGCCTACCTGGAGCTTTGTAAATGGTGACCACCTGCCCCTTGGGTTCCCGTTAATGGTTTGCACCAGAGTCCTTAACATCTCCAGTAGCCTTAGTTAAGAATAATGGAGGAGGTAGCAGCAGTGGCAACAGCACCACTTTTGAATCTCCAGAAGTCTGAACTTAAAAACAGAGCAACTAAACAATATATCCAAAATCATATGGCCAAAGCTTATAGCAGAACTGGGCAATGAAGTATATAATGCCTCAAATATAAGCCGGTAAGAACAAAATACCAACAAACCCCAAACACAGCAGGGAATCGGCACCTCAGAAGCAGTGGACAGAGAGCATATGTTCACCAGGAAGGAGGACAGGTCAGTGAAGAGCGGTGGAAAGCTAGAGGCATTTTCCCACTTCAATAGTGGTTAAGTTAGGCGTCCACCATAAGGAGGAAGAAGAGTACATGGTAAGACAACAACACTAAAGTATAGTATAGCACATAGTTATGTACAAAATACAGACGTAGATATGGATGGAGGGGAGAGGCTGGGGCATCTAGTTGCTGTGAGCCCTCAGAGCCCTGGGACAATGGTAAGAATCTCTGCTCCTGTTGCTAACGGAAGGATGGCCCTGGGGTGGCTCCTCGGTCTCTCTCCTACCAAAGGATAAAACTTCACAGGGTGTTCTTTCCATCCAGCTGCCTCCCCATAAAAATGCTCTTGGGACATGGACTACATCTTTGGCTGCTTGAAGCCTCCAACAAGTTTCCACTTTTCTGTCTGTCCCCCTGTCTGTGAAACAGGAATGATTTTAGTGAGCACCGTCCTGCTCATCTCAAGAGACTACGAAGTTGGTCAAAAGCCAGCAGGGGTGTGGAAATAAGGAGGTCATGAGAGGTTTTCGTGCTGTGATGAATTCAGGCAGGAGTTCTACTTGGAGCTGCTGTGGGATTCTAGGCAAATCCAAGTAGCCTCAGTTTTTCTCAACCGTAGAACGGTAATAATATTTGCGTTCTTCAGTGCAGAGTTGAAATGCAATGAACTGATATAGGCACAGTGCTTAGCACACTGCCTAACACATGGTGGAGGGGGCTCCCACTAAACGTCCACAGTCATGTCAGGGTGATACCTGTGTTAACCAAAGCTCTGTTGTGATTGCCATTCTTCTATGCTTTTCCCTTTCGGAAACAGCAGAGGGCGACATAGACGGCGGGACCTCTGTCGCAGCAGCCACCCACCCCCGACGCATCACCACCATTGTCAGCCACGCAATGGCGCTAAGTCACGACTGTCAGGTTTTCCGCAGACTTTGGGGAACAGAGGAGCTGACTTGAGAGACGAGGGTGAAAGGGTGCCCTGAGTGCCAAGAAGTCCTGAACCATAGGATGGGGGATTCCTGGGCCGAGTAACTTTCGGGTTCTTTGGACAAGGTAAGGAGGGCTGGAAATGAATGGGGCCCTGGGCCCTTATGAAAACGAGGGTACTCCTTGCTCCTAGCAGTGTTTGCATCCCTTCCCCCGGGCAGCCGCCCAAAGGGGAGAGGGAGGGAGTGCACATCTCTGCTAGCTGCAGCCCATTCATCTGCTGCCGAGGCACGGTGTTGCCATGGAGACGTGATGCAAGGGGGGGGCGAGGAGGGAGGCCCCGAGTGACGTCAGCGCTCGCTCTTTGCAGCTAGTCTCCCTCTGCCTCCTGGTTCTTGCCTATTTTGGAAGAGAGCCGCAGCCCTTCTGCTGATGCGTGCGCGCTGCCGCCTTTTTAAGGCAACTGGCGGAGTGGCGGCTCCTCCAGAGCCCAGGAGCTGTCTCCGCCCCCCAGCCGTGAGCCTGGTGCGGGGTTTGGGGTATAGGGTCTTGGCCCTGGAAATCTCCCGGCGCCATCCACCCCATCCCACCTCTATCTGAACGCCCTCCACCACTATGGGGACGTTTGAGCCGTGGAGAGAGGAGGTCCTGCCCTTGACCCTCACCACCACTCACCTCCTACCCCCAACAGGGGAGACTCTTTTGTAGGAACCTTGGAAGGAAACACGACGCCGGGTCTAGCGCTTGGGGATCCTCTGGACAAGGCCACAGAGGGACAAAGCCAGGTGAGGACCTCACCGCCCTCAGGGCCTCCTCCCTCAAGCAGCGGATTTAACTTTTTTCTCCCTGCACTCGGTCTGGAGCCAGATTAAGGTCTCAGGCTCATTCATTTGAAAAGGAAACTGAGGCTCAGAGATTGGCCAGGGTCAAGTAGCCAGTTCCTAGAAGAGCAGAGCCCAGAGAGCTTCTTGGCCAGAAGTCAGTCTCCTGTTCCTTGTTGCTGAGGTAGCTGGTACAGTGCGTCTACCTCTGGCCCCTGCCCAGCACCCAGGCAAGAGGCCAGACAGCTCGGCTCTGAACCAGCTGTTTCTTCTGCAGCACATTCCAGACCTAGATGGGCTTTCTGGATCAATGGTCACTCTAGACAAGCGTCTGGATCCCATGGACTCCACCACCACCAACCATGTTGCATCTTACAAACACTGACTTTTATCAAAGTCTTCCTGCACCCCTAAGCTCTCTGGAACTTCCTGAAATCAAACCTTTCCAGGCTGCCTACAAGTGTCAGTTGGCTTCTGGATGAACATGTGGCTGCTGGGCTCTGGCAGGCCCCCCATAGCAAATTGGACTCCAACCTTGGACATCCTGCCCTGATGCCCCCTGCACTCCCCTGCAGCACCCACCCACGGAGAACCATGGAGACCAGCACACAGTGTTTGACCATTTCTAAGGAGCAGGGCAGTTCCCGATATCTCTGAGCACCCATTCTGGACTGGCCTGGGGGCCCAGAACTGGACCTCATCAAGACCAGCACTTGTGCTCCAGACCAGCTCCAGGTCTAGCAAAGGAGAGAGGTTTGTATTCTGGAGAAATTAGTCCTGAGCTCTGAATGGCGCTTCCAGGGAACGTGTTTTGCCAAAGCCAAGACATCAATGCACAGGACAGGGAACTGAGACAGTCTTCAAGGAGACGTAATTTGCTAAGGTAACATGGCAAGTCAGTGTGTTTGTTGCTGAGATGAGTACCCAGAACCTTGCCTCCTGGCCCCAGGCTCTTTGCACCTTCACACCAGAGGCCAACCTTTACACCAGATCCCTGTGTTGTGAGCCAAGGATCTGGCTTGTGATCCAGCCCCCACCCCACCCCCGCCATGTGACTGTCTCTTGAATTGTTTCATTCTCTGCCCTAGGCCTCAATCACCTAAGACCAATGACTAAATAGCCCCTGCTCCATTTGTGAGTCTGGGACTCTCCGAAATGTGGGTGTTGGGCCAGGCTGTGGGGTCACTCTGCGGCCAGCTGTGGGACACTGCTGTGGGGTTTTCTCCCTCCCACCAGACTGTGTGGATCACTCTAAGGATTACTTGGGGGTCTGTTTTGTGCACATTGGACCCCACTGGACCCCTTCAATGGTAAGTCTCTCCCCTGTGAACTTGGTATTGGCCTTTAAGAAGGACCCCAGATGGGATGTGTCCAAGGAGGGAAAATACAGGTCACTGTCATTACTTTCTTCCCCAGGTCTACACAGGTCTAGTCTCCAGGGTGCAAGGTGACTCTGCTCAACCAGGGGTGAGAACTTAGTCCTCTAGGAGACTTCTGGCCCATTCCAACCTTAGCACAGGGAGCATGGCTGCATCTCCACTTGAAATTGAATCTCAGGGTTTGCAGCATTCACTTTCCAAAGCCTGAGAAGCTCTGGGCCAGGTGGGGCCCAGGCCCAGAGATTCTTGGAGCACCAAAAGTGGGAGTACAGTCCTTTAAGGCCAAGTGAACCAACCCTCTTTCATTTTGCAAACAGAGAAACAGAGGCCCAGAAAACCAATGGCACTTGCATGACCCCCAGTGGGCTGATGGCAAAATAAGGACCCAGCCCTCCTGTCCAGGACTCTTCCACTGTATCCAACACACAGTCGGCTGACATCTAGACTGGACTCACTTCCTCTTTTTCTCAGACCTGTGAAATCCTTGTAGAGAACTCCTCAGCCTATCCTCTGTTGGGCTGGGTAATTCAGGAGCTTTCCCTCCCATCAAGTGGTCCTCTTCTATGAAGCTTCCTGGGTCCTCTCCCTGATTATTCAGTGCTTTCGGCTTCCAGAAGCTGCTACATCAATGAACCAGAAACGCTGCTCCCCACTTCTTGCCATGATTCAGCCAACTCTGTGCAATTCTGGCCTTCACAGGTATGGGGTCCTCATTGTCCCTGCTCATGGGGTCTCTTCTTTATTTCTCCTAGGGTTTTCCTTTTGAAACCCTTCCTGGGGTCCCATGGATGCTGATGCCCTCTCTGCTGGCCCAGGCCAAAGGGATAATTAGCCCTCATGTCAGAGGGCTTCTGGGAGGTTGCCCTAGTTCTACTAGGCTGATACCCATGCTAGGCACATAAGGTGCAGGGACACGATGCCTCTGTACACTTTTATGTCACCAGGGCCAGGCATTTAGCTCAGTGGCACCACACCTGTCTCTCAAATGCAAGGTCCTGAGTTTGAACCCTGGTTCCAAAAATAAAGTTAATATAAGCTTTTATGTCCCCAGGTACACTCAGATAATATCACAAGTGGACCTGAAGCTAGAGCTTGTGGTGGCTTGGGCACCTGTGAGTAGAAGGGGAAGTGGCAGTAGGAAATAGGGGTCATGATGGCTTTAAGTGGAGGGAGAACGTAGTCAGGTTGAGGTCTAGAAAATGAGCCAGAGAGAACAGTTGCTGAGCCTGAAAGGTGCACTGTGAACTCAGGCTCTCCATCCCTGGACTTGGGGAGCAGTGTGAGGTGCCACTGATGCCCAGGAAGGGGAACTCTGGTACCTGGGCCAAAGCCAAGTGCATCTTTTGTATGCATCCCTTGACTTCTCCAGGACTCCATTGTCCTTCTCCTTGGAGTCGCTGCAGCTCCCAGCCTGGTTTACTCCTTCTGATGCTCTCAGACCAAGCCCAGGACAATGCTGTAGAAAGCTGACTGGACCCAGGCCCTGTTTCTATTACCAGTCAAACCCATGCCCATGTCTGCATAAACCTTGCTCAAAATTTTTCATAAAGTTAATAATGACTTATATTGTATCACTTGTTGTATTCCCTTTATCCATCAAGCTTTGTTCTGTTTTGAACATTTAGGCCAGTTCTTGCATTAAGCCCTCGATCTTAGTGCTATAATCCTCCTCACATCTCTAACATATGGGTAAACTGAGGCACAAGAGTCAGTTCTCAGCTCAGAGCCTGTCTCAGGCATTCACCCCCTCTTGCCTCACCCTCTGTCAGCCCCTCCACCCACGCTGTATCTCTCCACTGCCTCTCCAAGGCCTTTTGAATATCTGAATATACCCAAACATCCCCGCCTTTAGGCCTTCTCTTCTCTTAAGTGAAATAACTTCATTCCTCCACCTTTTAAGTTTTTCTTACAAATATTTATGGGAGGCCTTGTTCCACGCTGATGAGTTGGTGGTGAGCAAAGCAGACCATTCCCCAGGGAAGTGGCTGCAGTCCAGAGACACAGAGCTGGTGATCAGCCCAGCATCAAAATAAATGGCAAAATTGCCACTGTGACAATTCTAATAGAGTTGCAAGGTGCTTGGGATCCTCTAACTAGGGTTTATGTAATTGAGATCAGGGAGAAGATGATGCTTGAACTGCACTGTAGAGTAGGGGTGAATGAAATGAACTTCAACAGGGGAGGAGCAGTGGTATCCTAGAAGAGAGCAGAGAGGGTGGAAAGGCATTATGAGGGCAGGAGAGTGGCAGGGCCGGGACTGATGGACGCCTCCTCCAGCTGGAAGAGAGAAAGGTCACGAGAGTCTATACTGGCTGCAGTCCATTCTCCACCAGAGCCAGGCTGGGTGGAAGTCTGGATTGCTCCTCACTGCTCCTGGCCACACCTCTGATCAAGACTGGGCCTGGGCTACATCATCTCAGTGCTACTCCAGCACAACTTCTGAAGCCAAACCTGGTCCCAAGCAGCCTGCGCAGTGCTGCCCTCTCTCTGCCTGCCCACCACGTACCTGTTAACACAGCTTTGGCTTCTTTGTGGCTGCAGGTCACTGTAGCATCTTGTCCCTGAGGCCTCACTCCCCCAGTCCACCTCAGCACTTTCTCACCAGTTTAGAGGCTCCACACAGTCAGGGCCAGTGTCCTGTGTTTCACCTCATGATGTCACCCCAGAGCGCCCCAACTCAGCCCTCAGGTGTCTGTGGCACGCAGGACTTCCACACCGGAAGCCCTGCTCCACGCCAGGTACTGTGCCAGATGCCAGAACTGTGGAAAGCAGTCCTGGATGCCAGCTGGGGACAGAGAAGTGAACAAGTGGTGGTGCGGCAGGATGAGATGTGCAGGGAGGAGAATGCACTGGGACCAGTGGGTGCCAAGAAAGGGTGCCAGTCCCTGCTGGAGGACCAGCGGGGCAAAGAGGAGCTCGCCAGCTGGGGAGGACCCTGGAAATGAACATGTAAAATCTGTCTACTCCTCCAGACCTCCCAGCCCATGTTCTCCACTCCTGTCTCCCCGTGGCTGTCAGGGTGTGAGGTCCCTGCCCAGTATTCAGAAAGCATTTTGGTGGATTTATTTTCCTTCCTTCTTCAAAACAAGGCTGCTCTAACATGCTCCCTGTGTCTCATCCCTGTGTCCTTCTCTCTCAGTGCTGCATTCAGACCTGGCCCAGAAGACCTTCATCTTTTCCTACCCAGGCTCCATCCCCCAGCATGGCCCTGTGTCCCTCTCCGTCCCTGTTTGGCCCACTCCCCTGTTCTGGCCATCTCAGTGTGTGGGTGCCACCGCGTACTCTCTTCACATGAGATTTGTTGATTTCATAACCACAAATAGATAAAATATTCTGAATGTTTTCATGTGCAAGTAGCATTGAAGAAATGATTGCATAATCAAAAGGCCTCAGGAGAAAGAAAACAGCCTGCAGAGATGCAGCTGAGCGCATCACAGTCATGGCACAAGCCAGCTCTACATGAGTCTGTGTTGTCACTGAAGAGACTGGGCATCACAGACACCAGACTACAGAGGGTACTGGAGAATATGTTCGGAAACCCTTACGTGGTTTCTAATTCAATTCAAAAGAACAATCAAATAATAATAATAATCTGGTTTTAAAAAAAAGAAGTTGAAGTCAGGAAATATGGATCCTAATTCTGGATTTATCTCCTGCTAGCTCTGTGACATTGGGAAGTCACTCAAACTGTCTGAGAAATATATAGATATTCTTCTCCTGGAAGGTTCAGGAGGCCTGAGGTGCCATGATACCCTCATTTTCTTCCACTAAGGAAAATTCGTCTCCCTGACAGTAACTTATCATCACCTTGGGACAATCCCTCTTCCCAAGATGTAGTCCTGAGAGCTGGGCTCATGATAGGGATGGAATGGTTGTGCCTTGCCAGGTCCAACTCATGTTGCCATGGGAACAGGATGTGGAGCATTATTTCTGCTCCACAGAAAATTGTACAGGTGTAACACAACTACAAAGTGGGCTGGAAGACAGTAAGTCTCCCCAGTCTCTCCTCCATTAAGGAATACTTAAGGAATACTACTGCTCCATGGCATTTGGAAAAGCAAAGGGAGATGAAATGACAAGTTAGAGTGCCCTGGACTGAGAGAGAGAAAGAGTGGATATATTTTGCAAAGAGCTTGTCCTCTATTGATGGCAAACTTTTTCTGTAAAGGACTGAGTAGTAAATATTTTGAGTTTTATGGGCCATCTGGTCTCTGTCATCACCACTCAACTCTGCCACTATAGTGTGAAAAGACAGTAAGTAAACTAATGGATGTGGATGTGTTTCAATAAAACTTTATTTACGAAAGGAGGTAGTGGTCCAGATTGGCCTGTGGGTCATAGTGTATATGTCCCTGATCTACTGTGTGATGCAAGACAATAAACCTGGGTTGGGAAACAGGAGTTAGGCTTAAAGTAAAGCACTGCCAGTATCTTATTGTGTGACTCTAAGTTATTGTCTATCTCTTATTCTTAGTTTCCCTTTCATGTAAGCATACATATTGATCACGAGAATATGTTTAACCTGTCAGAGCAAATCTGAACTCTCTTTATCCATTTTCTCCATCACTTTAAATGGAGCTGCACCTGCTGTCCACCCTACCCTGGCCAGACCAGGCCTTTGACGGCTGAGGGTAGTTGGCACCCTGCCAGGAGGGGAAGGTGTCTCACCAGAATCAGACTTTGATCTGTCTTTCCAATCTTCAGCCCCAAGTGACCCCATTTCTGTAGCAAGCCAAGCACAGGAAGAAATGAAGAATCGCTTTTTCCACCATCCAGTCATTTGGCAGGAGGCTACAGTTCATCTGAAGGAGTAATGTGGCTGCAGTAGCTGTTAGCCAGGATTTGGAGGAGGCCATAGAGACTCAGGCTGGGACTAGAATCAGGACAGATGAGCTTCCATGCTCCCTTATAACATGCATCTATTGGACCCAAGTTAAGGTGTTACAGTACAGCTGCAGTCCAGTGATCACCTGCAGCACTTCCAGTTGCATTGTGGAGCCTAAATTATCTCATCCACCCGCCTGGTCTGATGACCACTGAGTGCTTGTAGCCTTAGGCATTATTTTGTCTCTGAAGTTCCTTCAAGTGATCCTCTGTCTCTCTTTCTCCCCCACCTTTTATCACTTCTCTTTCTGATATGTTGACAGCCCTCTGTCAAGATCCTTGCCCCAAATTTTCAGAAAAGCAGCCAGGAGTTTCTATGCTGTTCTGCAGAACCAGATTTTCCATCCACCCTCCACTGTCTTCCCAGGAGGTCATCCTCTTGGAACTCTATGGAAAGATACACCACCTCCTCTTTAATAGAGGTTCAGGAGTGATAGTCCCTGTAGGTCCCCCAATACATCTATGGAAGAGAGGAGCAAGGGATCTCATGGTCTGCTCTTGCAGTAAAAAAGCCTTTTTCGGAAAAAAGTAATAAAGGAACCAGCCAATCCCTCCTCGATGCCATCACCTCTTCTTGGTGATTTTTTTGGGGGAAGGAGTGGGTGGGTTGCCATGGCAACAGATGCGAGCTCTGCTCAGTAAAGAAGGGGCCTTGATATTTTTCTCTCTCTCATTCTCTCAGTTGTGTGTGTGTGTATGTGTGTGAGTTTGTGTATGTGTGTGCTACACATGCCGGTGCCCACACCCGGAATTTTTTTTAGAACTAAAGAAAGACCTTGTCTTCTCTCAGCTCCCCAAATATGGAATGATGGAAAACCACTTACCCCTCCAAGCCAGAGAAGAATTGGGATGGTTCTAGAGAAAGGGGAATACTCATGTGGGGGCTGTTCCTCTATGATTTTGCTAGAGATTGCATGAAATCAAGAGACCTTTGCAAATGTTTGGGATCTAAGGATTGGAAAGAGGGGAAGATTCTGGGTAGAGAGAGGTAAGTAAAGCGTAGACAGTGCACGGACTCAGCTTGTGATGACAGAGAGGGCAGCAGAAGGGACATTGAGTCTGGGGAAGCATACAGATCTGTGTACACCATTAGGAGCTGAGAGGGAAAGGTGCAGAGCACATTTAGCACACACAAACACATGCACATAAAGTGGTAAACATAAATATATAGGGGACAAACATGGAACTACATATAACACAGGAAGGTGGAGACTTTGCAGGTATAGGCAAAGAGAGGAAGAGGGATACAGATACACAGCTATAGAGACACTTGCAGACAGATACATGGAAAGAAACACAAATGCATTCAGACAGGATCAGATGCAGAAACAGCAATATACAAAGAGCCTCAGTTAAGTGAACACACAAACACACACGTGTTCATGCAGTCACAGACTCCCTCTCTTAAACTGCTCAAACATCCTTGAGAAGCAGTGCATTGCTGGGAATGCTGCATGCTCAGTCAGCAGATTTTGTGGGGAGGCTTCTGCTCCCCCAATACTTTTCACATACTCGCCCCAAAGACCCTTTCCCAATTCCTTCCTTTGCCCACTTTCCCATAGCCAAAGGACTAGGTTGCCTCCCCTATCTCAGGCTTCAAATTCCTAGCCTGCTCTGCTGCTTCTGCTGCTGCCGCCGCTTGTGGGGGAGAGTGGGTGACTCAGCCAGGCCAGGATGACTCACACTGCCAGTATTTTTAGCAGCGGCCAGGAGCTCTCTAGTGTGCCTGCCGCCCCCCTCCTCCTGCTTGCTATTTCAGAACCATCACTGGTGATATAAATAGCTCCTCTCCCACGGCCTGAAGCTGCTGCCAAACTATTTTTGGTTCTGCACAGTTAAAAATAGTTTCACGGAGGTGGGAGGCAAGAGGAGTGGAGGCTGGCCTAGGGAGAGGAGACATTAGGGGCATACAGAGATTCTCAACTTGAATCAGAGTGGGCAAACTAAGATGCGACCTTATCTACCCCCTCCTTTGTCCCTTTCTAGACCCTTCTAGCCTTCAAAAATGCTTTCTCCCAAGTCCATTCTCCTGGAAAAATCCAGGGACTCTTTCCTTGAGCCCACTTCTCTTCTCTTCTTATTAACTCCTAGAGCTCAGAAATCTTGGCCCCCGGAACCCCGTATTTATCCTCAGCGAGGAGGGGGACAAATAAAGGGGGCTCCACCGTGAGGCCCGTGTGGACCTCAGCCTGACTTTGGTTCCAGGCAGACTGTAGCCAATCTGACGGAAGGGCTATTGTTTCAGCACCACGGACAGCGACAAGCCTCCACTCTGGATCAGCGGGCTGGCTACAGACTAGCTAGACCAAGCCGATAGACCCCTTTATTGTGTCAGGGATAACAAAAATGTTTCCCACACAGGATCTGAAGTATCTATGGGAAACTTGCCCTGGATTTTCATATGGGAAAGTGGTCCAAAGATAAAAAGAATGGAAACAACACACCAGAGACATCCTGAAGCAGCTGTCCTTCAAGTTGATAGAGTTGGAGATAGCAACACATACACACAACCCTTCCTTCTCAGTTGTGCCACTGACTACAAGGTGGTTTATGTAGATGGCTCCAGACAGATGGCTTCCAAAAATCATCAGGTTAGGGCCTTCAGATCCATGTTCTCCTCTTCTAAGACGCCTTTCAATAGCCTTTGCTCCTATATTGCCTCTCTTGCTACCATTTTTGCCTTGAAGATTTGGGAATTCTTGGACCCTCAGCTTTTCGTATTGGTGTCAAAGTTCATCTCCACTCTTTCCTTTTGACTTTTGACAGGCTGTCCCTCAATTTTAAGTGGCCTCATTTGCAGCCCCCACAGTTGATCTCACAACCCTTCCTCTCCCATAATTCATGTAAACATTTCCCTCTACCACTGCCTTCTCACCTTAAGGGATTCTAAGGCAAGAGGGGCACAGCCTGTGCCCCTTTAGAAAGCAGTTATGTTGTTTGTAGGGAATAAAGAAGATGGAGGCGAGGAAAAGGCCACAGGATGCAGGAGCAAACCTGAAAAAGACAAAAAGGAAGACAGGCGCGATCAAACAGAAGGGGAATCTTTGAGGGTCAGGTGGTGCACAAAGCCGAGATAGTGAGATGAACTAATGAGGTGGGGAGGTGAGGATGGAGAGACTGAATGAGGGGTCTTAGTACCAAAGATGCGGAGAGGGTTGGAGGCAGATGTGCAGGACAGCCTGGCAGAGTTACAAGGTCCCGAGGAGGTGCAGCAGTCACGGAGCGCCCGGCACGGACCACCCACCCCCTTTCTGCTGCCTCCCCCTCTTCCTCGCCGAAGCAAGGGGGAAACTCTCCGGAGCGGTGCGGAGGCAGCCAGGCCC